>NC_081406.1:597887821-598516571 GCF_030272615.1 Cryptomeria japonica | reverse complement strand
AGTGCTATAGATAGAATCACTGAGATTGAAGCTCCCTCTCAATCAGTTCCGTTTTCCACAACACCAAGTCTGTCTCTGAAGTATTCGAACTTCACTTTGGATAGAGGTTTGGTGAGGATGTCAGCAATCTGTTCATCTGTGCTGATGTACTTTACATGAATGGCGCCTCTTTGCACCATATCCCGAATGAAATGATAGTGTGTTTCCACATGTTTGGACCGATCATGAAACACAGGATTACCGACATCTTTATGCAATTTTGATTATCACAATGAATGGTGGTAGGACCACTAGCTTGACCAAATAGTCCAACAAGGAGCTTACGATGCCATACTGCTTCTCCGGATGCAACAGATGTAGCAATGTACTCAGCTTCTGCAGTGCTTAATGCTACCGAAGATTGCTTTCTACATGCCCAAGAGCTCACTGCAGAGCCCAAGTTGAAGCAGATACCTGAAGTACTTTTCCTGTCCTTGACACTTCTTGCCCAATCTAAATCTGAGTAGCCTTCCAAGAGGATTGGGGTATTCAGTGAATACTTCAACCCATAGCCAATCGTGACACACAGGTATCTTAGAATGTGCTTGGCAGCAACCAGGTGGACAAGTTTAGGTAAGCTCGTGAGCTGACTGAGAGCATTCACAGCATAACAGATATCTGGCCTAGTATTGACTAGGTACATCAGGGATCCAATCAACTGCCTATACTCAGATGGATCTGCAAAACCAGAGTTATCTGCAGAAACACTTAACTTCTTTAAGTTAGATTCCATAGGAGTATGCATAGGTTTACAATCCATCATCCTAAATCTTTTCAAAATATCAATAGTATATTTTCCTTGACTTAGAAAAATTTCATTGGATCTTTGCCATACTTCTAACCCTAGGAAATAATGCATTAAACCTAAGTCCTTCATTTCAAATTCTGAGCTAATTCCTTCTTACATCTTATGATTAATTTATTTTCACTAGTGAGAAATAAATCATCCACATATAGAACTAAAATAAGCATCTCACCATTATAAACTTTCAAGTAAATATTAGCATCAGCATCATTCTTGCAAAATCTTAAGCTTAGTAAGTATTTATCAATTCTTTCATACCAAGCATGAGGAGCCTGTTTGAGCCCATATAAGGCTTTCTTCAACCTGCAAACATGAGAATCTCTTTTATGGATTACATAACCTTCTGGTTGCTCAATATAGACTTCTTCTTCAATAACTCCATTGAGGAATGCTGTCTTAACGTTCATTTGGTGCAGCTCCCAACCTTTGCCTGCAGCAATAGCTATTATAGATCTAATAGAAGTATATCTAGCAATAGGGGCAAAGGTTTCTTCATAATCTATTCCTTCCTTTTGAGAAAAGCCACGAGCTACAAACCTAGCTTTATATTTTTCAATACTACCATCAGCATTATGTTTAATTTTAAACAACCATTTAGAGGAAACAACAGACTTACCTTTGGGTCTGGGTACAATGTCCCAGACATCATTTTTCATGATAGACCCATACTCTTCATCCATGGCTAGTTTGCAGGCATGATGAGACATAGCTTCTTCGACATTGTAAGGTTCAGACTCAATGATATTGCACATCACAGAGATGTAGTTGGCGTGATTTTGGAATCTCTTGCAATCTCTAAAGGTTCCTCTGGGAGCAGCAAATCCTTCAGCATCTTGAATCATGTTTCTAACCCAAAGTGGTCTCTTCTTGGGGACCACAATATCTTGAGGTATATCGGTATAGTGCATAGGTTCTGATGGGTCATTCTGAACTTCCTGATCTGGAAGATCAGTAGACTCCTCTTGAGTCTCAGGGTTAGCATTAACTATGGAATCTTGATTTTCAATCATCATATCATTATTGATGGTTAATGAACCTTTAGATCTTTTGAAAGCAATATCTTCTTCAAAAGTTACATCTCTGCTTACCTCAACATACCTTTGACCCGGAATGTAGATCCTGAAGGCTTTGGAAGATTCACTGTAACCCACTAAGATGCTTTTCTTTCTAGATGGATCCAACTTGGTTCGTTTTTCTTTAGGTACATGAACATACACCGGACTCCCGAGGATCCTTAAGTGACTGATGTCAAGTTTGATTCTAGTAAAGGCTTCTTCAGGAGTCACATCCTTTAGGGCATGATGAGGACATCTATTTTGAATGTAAACTGCTGTTTTGGATGCTTCCGCCCATAGAAAAGGTTGTAGGTCTTGATCATGGATCATGGCCCTTGTAGCTTCAACAATGGTCCTGTTCTTTCTTTCAGCAACTCCATTTTGCTGAGGATTGTAGGGAACGCAAAACTCCCTCTTAATTCCCGCTTTAACACAAAAGTCATAGAAACTACTTGAGGTGTATTCACCTCCATTGTTAGATCTCAAACATTTAATTCGATTTCCTGTAGTATTTTCAACTAAGGCTTTGAATTCTTTAAATCTGTTTAGGACTTCTTCAGACTCTTTAGATTTAAGAAAATAGATCCAGGTTTTCTATAAAAATCATCTATGAAGATAACATAATATAGGAAACCGCTAGGGGATGCTACAGACATAGGACCACATAAATCTGAATGAATAAGTTCTAACCTTTCTTTAGCCCTACTATCGCTTTTATGAAAGAGATTCTTTATATTTTTACCCATTGCACAACCTTTACAAGCATCATCATGAGATAAACTGAGTTTAAGCATTCCTTTAACCATTTTACCGAGAGTGGGAAGAGCTTGAAGTGTAAGTGACCCAATCTTCTATGCCATAGTTCACATGATTTAGGGGTCTCATGAATGAGAGCTTGGATTGGGTTAGCTGCAAGCTTATATAAACTATCACATCTATTTCCAATAATACGAGTAGATTTGAAATTAGATTTCTTAGGCCAAGCGAGTACTTTCCCTTTAGAAAATGCTATTTGCAACCCCTTATCTTCTAAGGCAGAAATGGAAATCAGATTTCGTTTAATACCAGGTACAAAGAGAATATCACAGAGTTGTAAGGAAATACCAGAATCTAGAGTTAAGGAGGTAGTGCCAGAACCTTTTACTGAGTATCGAGCATCATCACCGATTACTACATGAAGGTTGGTGTCTTTTTCAATCAGATATGAGAGGTGCTCACGAAATCCTGAGATGTGTTTGGAGGCACCACTATCAAGTATCCACGTATTGCTGTCCGTAGGAATATTGCTGGATAGATCAGAGATAAGAAGATAATCTTCACTTTGTTCGGTAACTTCATTTAAGTTGGCCTCCCCTTCCTTTGGGTAATTCTGACAATCTCTGGCATAGTGACCATACTTATCACATCTGAAGCAACGAATGTGAGAGGAATCTCTTGACTTTTTCCTTGGATCATAGGATGAGGATCTAAAGTCTTTGCTTCTCTTTTCTTTCTTCCAATGTCTACCTTTCCTTGATTTAGCCAAGAGAACATGATTATCTTTGTGAGAGTTCTTGGGTTTTCCTCTGACCTTAATTCGAGATTCCTTTTCGATGCAATCAGATTGAAGACGTTCAAAGTTGGGACGGTCGGCTCTTCCACCAATGCTACGAATGAATGGTTCCCATTCATCAGGTAGACCATTTAATGCAATCATAACAAGATCTTTATCCGAGATTTGGCAATCAAGGGTGCTTAGCTTGTCCTTTAGTTCATTTATCTTCATGAAGTAGGCTATGATTGAGTCTTCTTCTTTCATTTTCATGTGAAGAAGTTGCTGTCTTAGAGCAAGAGCCCTGCTGAGGTTGTTGACCTCATACATCCCTTCCAAGTGTTTTGATCATTTCCTTGGCAGATATGAACTTTGATATGATAGTGACAAGATGATTCTTGACAGACTTAATTATGATTCTTCTAGCCTTGAGGGAATCTTTCTTGAACTGTTTCAGCTCTTTAGCATGTTCTGGAGGAGACAGACTTTCTTCTTCTACAAATTTCAGCAGATCATTCTCTTCAAGGATCAATAGAATACAGACTTTCCAAGCAGCAAAATCAATGGCTCGCTCAAGTCTATCTTCAGCCTTCAAACCTGACATTTTAGTCCGAAAACAAACAGCAGCTATATGCAACAATTGATTTGCTAGAAATCAGATGTTTGTGAAATCTTAGCTCTGATACCATGTAATTTTATACCCTAGGTTTGTTAATCAGACTTATATCTTTTAATTATGCCCTAGATTGTGATTAGGTTTGTCACAAATAAGTAAACATTCAGTAAAATCAGAAAGTAAATAATCAGTAGACAAACACACATACCCTGGGAAAACCTCGAAAGAGGAAAAAACCCAGCATGAAAGACCCACAGGTCAGATTATATATTCTCCTCTTAAATGTACAAATACAATACTTAGCTTCTCTGTTAGATCTGATCCCTTTGCACAGCAGATCTGCTCTTTCTAAGTTCTCCAAGTTTGTACAACACCACCTATGTCCTCTTGAACAAATTCGCACAAGTCTGGTTGAATTCGCTTTCTCCCTTATGAAATCACACCTTATTAGCAGAGCGGTTTTCGCATTTGCTTGCTGAATGAATTGGTGTTTATTGACTTGCAAAATGTCTTTATTTATACACATCTTTAATCCTTAATTGTAAGTCAGCCTCCTTGAGTTTTGGTGTCAATATATTTGGTGGCATGTATTTAGCATAACATGGATATTGGGCTGGGCATATGTTAGGGTCACGTTACCCTAGGATAGGGCTCGGACCTAAAGGGGTTCGGATGTTGCCTTAAGGCAATCCGAACCCATAACCCTAGTTACAAACAACAAAGAGAACCAGGGCAGGTTGATCCCATCTCCCCGCAAACATGGTTTGAGTCATGGCAGATACACTTAGCAAAATGGTAGAAGTTGTTGTCTCTGTTGCTGAAATGAGTCCAAATCACTACAAAGGTAAATCAATTTAAACCTGCAGTTTGTTGATGATATCTCTGTGGTTGTAATTACCATCGAAAATGAAACCTAAACTCTAAACAAATACTTAAGTAACTATGAATTGGTCCTCCTATGTGGTGGAAGGATGCTACAACGGATCACTTGATTGTTTATGTTGATGACTCTGTTGACTCCTCTCAAAAGGATGAGACCTCTAGGGATGAAGTTGTGCATCTTACTGCCGCTGAAGCTGTTGTTGATGCTGTTGTTGCTGCCTCTATGGATCCAAATCCTATTACTCTTGTTTTGTAGCCTCGTTCTGTTGATGCTGCTATTGATGCCACAGTTGTGGCCTCTTCAGTCCCTGTGGATTCAGCTCTCGTTGCTCCAGTTTTGCTGCCCCGTTCTTGTCCTAGTGATGCTGCTGTTGTTTTTGCTCCTGCTGCTGCTCCTCTGTAGCAACCTGTTGCGGTTCTACAGCAGCCTGCTTCTGACTGTAACCCCCTGGGGTCCTCCCTATTGGACCTGTCTCTTCTTGGTCCTAATGATAGTATCGCCTGGACTGTGGTTCGTTGCAGGCGGAAGGGGAAGTCCTACCCTCTCTGCCAAACCCCTCCTTGTCAAGACTCGGGTGTTTCCCCCCTCCATTGATGTGGGTTTGGGTTGTTGTTGGTTCGTTGGGTAGTTGCTGGTTTGATAGGCTTTTTCCTTTTTGCTTGTTTGACCTTGTTTTCCGAAGGCTTGCTCCCCTGTTTGTTGTATCTAATACTACTTGAGGGTTGTTGTATTAAGGGTCAACACCCTTGTTTTTGCTGCTATTATAATCAAAAGCTATGAATTGGTTGCAGGTCAGAGGATTAATATTGATAAGCTCCATATTCATTTTTTGATTGTCAAATCAAGAGTACAAATGGTGAGAAAGAAAATTTTGGGATTAAAAATTGATGAATTGCTAAGTATTTCGCTGGGAATGCCTTTACTAACTAGAAAGTGCTCAAAGGTCTAGAAATTGGTCAGAGATAGGATGTACCATATATTATCATTATGGAAAGGGAATTGGCTAATCTTTTCTGCAAGAGAACCGCTTCAATCATCTTTGCAGTCGATTCTAAATTTTATGATGTCACCATTTAAAGCTGCAAGAGAAGTGTTATAGACCTAATTTAGAATTCTCTATTAGGCTATGCAACCTATCACCTTGAATGTACATGGCCTGTAGAATGTCCGCTTTGATTTGCATATAAATTGCATATCATCCTATTCTTTCATTCTTGCCTATATGATTATATATTATATTTTATATGTTAATGTATGCATTTCTATAATGTGCCTAGTGGGTATACAACAAGTGGTACCACTTTTTGTCATATGACATGTGATTTGCATGATTTTTGTCTGCTTTTGCCTTTGACATCCAAATGAGGTGGATGGCCCAGCGACGTTTCCAAGGTGTCCCTGCAGTCTCAAAATGTTATGGGGATTGGGACACCTAGAAGAGGCTTGTGGGTGCATCCCCATATGACTATATATTATATTTTATATGTTAATGTATGCATTTCTATAATGTGCCTAGTGGGTATACAACAAGTGGTACCACTTTTTGTCATATGACATGTGATTTGCATGATTTTTGTCTGCTTTTGCCTTTGACATCCAAATGAGGTGGATGGCCCAACGACGTTTCCAAGGTGTCCCTCAAGTCTCAAAATGTTATGGGGATTGGGACACCTAGAAAAGGCTTGTGGGTGCATCCCCATGTATCCCTGGTTAATTTTTATTTAAAGAAAACACATTCTTAAACAACCTAAAATAAATAAAAAACATAAAAAGAGACCAAAATAATATAAAAATAAACACATAAAAGGAAAAGAAAAATGTAGAAAAACCCTTAAATTTTCAATGGTATAAAATTTTTATCGATAAATTTTTAGGGAAAATAACAAGAAGGAAGTAAACATAAGAAAAATAAAAAAAGTTATGTGACCATTTAAACAAAAATAAAGGGGTAGAATCAATGGATATAACTCTGTACTAGGGAGGTAAGTCGTCTTAGCTAATAAATTTGCTATCTTATTTTATTACATATTAAAATACATAAAGTTAGGAATTTAAGAAAATATATTAGAAGTTACTTTAAAAATAAAATTGAAAGAAATTAAATATGAAGGTCCTTGTATTTGCCAAACAATGACAAAGCTTGATGTGGCAATGTCCTCTATGTCAAAATTCGATGGAGGACATCTAAATGATATAGTTATTGGGAAAATCATATGCAAATATACTTTGCAAAGAACATAATTAATACCATAGAAGCAATAGTTTGCAAAAATTCGGGATTATACCCGATTAATCCTAAATCTTGGAGCCAGCCAATTTATTCCCCAAAATAATCCTGATTCAAGAAAAAATCGTTGACCAATTGTTGACCCATTTTTCAATGATTTTTTTGCATTTAAATCACGTTAAAAATCCCCAAAAATGGCAAAACAAGTGAAAAAAATTACTGTAAAAACTTGCAAAACCCTAGAAAACTTGTGAAATTGCTGATTTGCTTAGAAAAAGGGTTGATCCAAGATGGAATTAAAGTCAATGTGGAATCAACGTTGAAAAAGTTTGTTATTTTGTCCCTTAGTTTTCTTTCCGACCTTTGAAAATCCCTAAATAAAGGAGTGGGAGGAGCAATGGCGGTCATCAACCGAATTTGAAAGGGCCTCAATCATCCTAAATCATGGGGGGCGTATGAGAGGGTCAAAGCAGCTGGCAAATCTGCTGTAAATCGTGAGTTCGATATGACTCGAGCTCTTCGCAGACCTCAGCTCATGGTTTCTGATGCGAACAAGTATATAATTAATATTGTACACAAGCTTTAAAATTAATGCTATTATAGATGGCATTTTGATAGGGAAGGAGTGAACCCCTATAGTTTATAATTAATACTATAAAGTAGTTTTAAAATTTTAAACTATTATAGACTATGAACGTATATTAATAGTCATATAATAAACTATAAGTTAAAAATAATGTAAAATTTATAATATACATATTTAATTTTTAATATAATATATAATATATATATATATATATATATATATATATATATATATATATATATATATTTTTAATGGAGGAAACTTGGGTTTTAGCTTGGTCTGATCCTAGAGAGACCACTTACAAAGGATCTCTTCCCACGAGACCATTTTGGGGGGTCATCATTCTCCACACTTGTTCAAACCCACAAGCTCAACAACCCAACAAAGGCAGAAAGCCGATGAGCTCAACAACCCAACAAAGGCAGAAAGCCTGCGAGCTCAATCGCCCAGCAGGGGTTTGAGCCTTAGTGGCTGCCTCACCAATGGAGTGTTTCTGCCACAACACTAAATGTCCGAAGACATATATAATATATATACATATAGATATATGATTTTTAATTTATAATTGATATAGTTAATTTTTGCTCAAACAAAGACATACAATTCATTATGTGAGCAATATATCCAAAGTGCTCCACGAAATAAATCTGAATGACAACAAACAAGATTACATACTTGTAATAAAACAGCCTCCGAGACACGATCATTAAAATTTGTCTCTACCTAAAATAGTAGTTGCAAGCTAGGTATTACCAAATTCAGTGGCTTGCTAGTCTTTTACTTCAGCTAAACAAATGCCTTTTGTTGAATTCTACCCCATATAAAAGACTTACCAATTGCCATCAGGAAATATAAAGCATTGCAACTGTGGAATATGATTTGATAAGCTTTCTCAAATATTGAACTACCCCTAGAAAACTCCTTGCCTCAATCACAATTAAAGTTTTGGATCACTTCACAATGGCTTCCACTTTTACTAAATTCCTAACAATAGCTGGATCTCTGTCTGATAAATTTTGATCTCAGCTACTTCATAGACTTAGCTAATCTTTGATCTCAAACTTAGACAACTATTTGGTGTATTTGGTGACTGCCCTTTTAAAAAGTTAAATAAATATTGCCTATGTGATCAGCAATATGAATATAAACAACAAAAATCTATTTTGTACAATTGATGGGTTAAACTCTATTTTATTTACTCTCTATATCTCTATGCACTGGAAATGCCCTGAAGTTCAAAAAAAAAGGTAGTTTGTGACTATTTTTCTACAATATTTTACGATTTTTAAGAATCCAAATTTTCACCCATTTTTTCAAAAAATCCTACTTTTGGTTTTCCAATTTTTTCCCCAAATGATTTTTGTTGCTATGATTAAAGCATTGCAATTGTGGAATATGATTTGATAAGCTTTCTAAAATATTTAATTAACTCTACAAAACTCCTTGCCTCAATCACAATGAAATTTTTGGATCACTTTAAAATGGCTTCCACTTTTATTATTTGTCAGTTAATTTTTGATCTCAGTTACTTCATAGACTTTAGCTAATATTTTATCTCAGATTTAGACAACTATTTGGTGCATTTGGTTATTGCCCTCTTAAAAAGTTAACTGAATATTTGCCTATGTAATCAGCAATATGAATATTAATAACAAAAAAATATTTTCTACAATTCATGGGTTGAACTCTATTTTATTTGCTCTGTATATCTCTATGCTATAGAAATGCCCTTAAATTTTTTTAACAAATAGTTTCTCTCTTTTTCTACATTTTTTTTTTTTTTTAAATCCGATTATTTCCCGATATTTTCAAAAAATCTTATACTTCTCGTTTGCCAATTTTTTCCCCAAGTGATTTTTGCTACTATGATCAATACCAATCTTGGTAAAATAAAAATTGTAGCATACAGTTGAATGTAAATGTTCTTAAATGGTATAACTGGTTGTGTGAAAAAAGAGGTGGTTTCACTACATCCTAGGATGGATTTACAATTATTTTTAAGATTGCCTTTCTAGAGCTACAAATTTGAATTTCAATCAATTTGTGTGTGCCATAAGCAATTTGTGAAAAACTTTGATATAAGGAAACAAAAACAATGAAATTGACTTGTTAAAAAAATAAAAAATAAAAATGTTGAGATTCAGAAATTGAAGAACTGAAATAAAACTATCACAGGCTGACAAATTCAAAAATATCAGTAAAACTATACTCTATAAAGATTCAGAGACTTTGTACCATCATAATCATAATCATAATCACACTCTTCTTATATAAGTTAAGAGTTTGAAGGAAGGGAAAGAGATATTGCCAGAAAGAAAATTGTGTCAAAGAAGAACTGAAAATTCCATAATGACAAAGCAGTTCAAACAAACAAAATTGTGTCATATGATCTTATTAAAGCAATTCTAATCCTAAAGTTAAATATGATTACTGAACTGAATTATCTAACTTTAACGAAGGTTAAGAACACAATATAAAATATTCAGAAAATTTTGAACCTTACTAACATTCTCCTGCTGTGAGTTTTTTTATCTCCCACAAAAATGTTAAACATTTTTATTCTTGTTTGTTGACAACGGATATGAAATTCTATTCCAGGTTGTAGATGACATCGTAGGAGTTCGTGCTGACAATACTAAAGTAAATGCAATTCAAGTGTGGATTTTGAAAAATACTTGATGCCTATTAAGATTGATCTTAGATGGATAACGCCTGAGTCTATTCATCTCTACTCTAGATATTTATCCAATTCATATTGGTTATTGTGTTCTAATGGTGCTTGGAGATTGAAGTCTTTCCAACATAGGAGGGGATGCTATGGATTTAGTTAAGCTCTATTAGCTATTAATAGTTGCTAGTAGGGGTCATGTTCTATCAGCTTGAAAGGATACATCTTATTGAGCACTTTCCTTGATTTGCATATAAGTAATCTATTGCCCTATTTATTCATACCCACCCATCAGATTGTATATTATATTTTATGTTTCAGTATGTAAACATTCTCTATGTTTACTATGTGTCTAGTTATTTCAAAAAATCTTGCAAGGGACAATGCAGCTTCAGAGAAATTTCCTTTGGAATGGAACAGATGAGATAAAAAATGCCATCTAGCATGGGAGAAGGTTTCTTCTCTGAAAGACTGGGGATGCGTGGGCTTAATAAATTAGCTTTGATGAATAAAGCTTTAGGTACCAAATTATAATGGAGAACTTATAGGGATAAAAAGAAAATCATGGAGCAGAATCACGTATGTCAAAATCTTGGAGACACAACAAATAATGAGACAGTTTATCCGATCCCCACTTCTGAGGGGAACAGCCATTTGGAATTTTATTAGATCTTGTAGGAGACTGGTTCTATGTTGGCTGAATGTGGCAAGTGGGGTTTGACCATAACAAGGATTCCAAATTTTTTGGAGAACTCTTGGTTTAACCACAAGACTCTTAATATAGGAATTCTAAAATTTGCCTGACTATGCAATAAAGGTCTGGGTGCTAAACTATTATGGAGAATTCATAGGAAAAAATAAAATCTTGCAATGTCAATATCTTGGACGCAAAACAGGTAGTGAAATGGTTTACACTATCCCCACTTCTGAGGGTGTTAGCTATTTGGAACTTATTTATATCCTGTAGGGGACTGGTTCTACCTTGCTTGAAGGTGGCAAACAGGCGATGACAAATTGACAAAGTTGTTGACTCTTGGATTGACCATGAGACTCTTAACATAGGAATTCCAAAATTTGCCTGATGATGCAATATCGCAATGGAGATGAAGTGTAAGTAACTACACCATTCAGTCATTTTCTATCATCAACATAGAGTTAATTGAGACATTTAAAAATTAACTAAGGACATTTGCCATCCTTATAAAAAATAAAGACGAGACGGTATGGGAAGGGAATCACATGAGTGATGTCTCATTTAAGGGAGAGCCTGTATGAGGGTTTGGTATGTGATTACTCACAGAAGGTTGGAGATTCATTGCAATTAAGATCTGATTCATGGAAGGCTTACCGAAAGCAAATATTTTATGTGGATGGTTGTCAAGAACTATGTACTGACTCAAGACAGGTTAATTTTAATTGGCTTTCATGGGCTGCATATATATCATCTCTGCTTAGCAGATGAAGAAACTTGTAACAATCTATTCCTACATTATTAATTTATTAGTATGCCTCAAAAATATGAGGATCATTCTTTGAAAAAATGAACCTGAATGAAGTGTTGCAGAATTTGGACTCCGAGGAAATAAAATCATGGAAATCTCTCTTCAAATGTGAATCTTTATCTTTATTTTGGACATAAGTGCCCTTTATGCATAAGTGGAATATCTGGCTACAAAGAAATAATAGAATTCTCAACAATTCCAAGAGTCTTGCTGAGGAATTTTGTAGTTCTAAAGCTTTAATGTCAGAGTTGTTAAGAACATGGATCAAAAAAGATGGAAGCTCATCTCGAGGTCTTTTGAAGTTCAGCCTCTTGATAATGGGATTAGGTGCAAGAATCATATTAAGATAGAAGTTAAATGGATACCTCCATGAATCAGGTTCGTCCACTTGAACTCTGAGAGAGCAGCAAAAGGGACCCTTGGCCTGACTGGTGGAAGAGGTGTGCTTAGAGATGTTAACTGTCAACTCCATTTGTCTATGGATTAAAATGGAAAAGCTACCAATACCCAGGCTGACGCAGTGGCTGTAATGGCCTCGCTATGAGGCCCAGAGGACAAAACATAATAAACAATAAAAATGCAAATAATTTTTTTTTAAAACAAAGAAATAAACCATACAAATGCAATGAGCATCATGATGATACAAGATAAGAATAAAATGAACATTTAATATCATACAAGAGTCCTCAGGGCCCCACAACGAAATTACTCAAATAACTCAACCAAACATAAATTAATAAATGAGAACTTTTACAAATAAGATTACACTATCCTTTACAAGGTACATGGATCATAATACATTGCCAGTAGAATTTACATAGATCATTTTAACAATACATGGTATCCATAATGATATAATATCCAAGAGTACAATAATGACATGAGAACAAATCTGGTACACAATGTAGATCTTCGGTCTTCCCACGAACTATCTCGATCCGGATGCATGTTGAACCAAAACCCAATGGGTGCGAAAAGCTCTCCACCCAACCATGTGGTACCATCAGGTCCACCCCTCGTGCTAGGAGGTATCAGTCAGATCCAAGAGATGAAGGAAGAAACATAATGATACAAGGACACACACGAAGCTCACAAGGCTACAATCTCAAGAAAACCACAAGACAAAATCAAAGAAACTCACAAGACAACATCCAATTTCCAAAGGCCCAAGGATGATCAACCAAAGAAACCACTAGGTATGCAACTGGGAAGGGTGTCATCAGTAGGTTGTCATGAGTTACCTTGGTAGGTCTTCACTAGGTCTCGACCCCCATCTTGGGTTACCTTGGTGACCTCTTTTGACCCTCGACCCCCATACAAACTCTAGTGGACCACACCAACCTTTCATGGGGACAAGATTAGTGGACGCTTCTCAACTTACCCTGAACCTATACAAGCATTCTGGAGTAAGAGAGGCAACAAAATAATCTTATTTAATGTGATCTAAGTACCCACCCCAATTCATTATGTTATGTTTTTACTTGATTACAAACTTTCATTGAGTTACCTTGGCGACCACTTTGGGTCTCGACCCCCAATGAAAGCCACTCCCCCATGAATGCACCTAGGAAGCCAAGCAACACCAAAAATCAAATCGGAAATCATAAGAGGGTTAAACACCAAAATACCATAGCAAGGCTTGACTCTCTTGCTAGAATAAGATAATACACAGGGATAATCCAACGAAGGCTAGAAAGCTCCAACTAGATACCAAAACATACAAGATTTGAACCAATATCCAAAAGAGATGCAAAACCAAGACACGAGAATTCCAATCTCCCTCCCAAGCCTCTGGAAACCATTAACATAGAATGACATGGATGACATGGATAACATATAATGGCAAAAGATATGGACTCATAATGACATGGATGATAGAGTTCAGTTCTATTTACAAAAGACCGGAATAACACTAAAACAACAAGTAGCTCAATACTTCATTAATTCCATTAATCCAAGGTTAAAAGAAACCATTATATCTTAATTTACTCTAATTAATTTGTTCAATTGATCTATCACTACACTAGCATTATTTCAAAATAACACATTTCTTTTTAACCATTACACCAAACTTGATTCATTGGATTAAATGAAGGAGCTCAAATGCACAATAATTACACACACACACACACATATATATACATGTATAAGTATAATTATAAATATATATTACTAAAATCTGCAATTAAAAAATAACAGTAGATATACATTGATCCAGAAGGAAATATAATTCTCAAAGAATGTGTATATATATATGTGTGTGTGTGTGTGGGTGTTAATTTGATGACTACTGAAAAGTTACTGACAAAGAATAAAATTCACATATCCCAGAGTCGCACTGAGGTAAGTCGAGGCCAACACGGCAAAGCAAGGAAAGAAGCCGTGGGGTTTTGACCCACGACTGTGGGTCTTCCCACGGCCTGTGGGAATGACTTCCCATAGTCGTGGGTAGCTACGGCTGTGGGAGCCTCCCCACGGCAGTGGGAAAGGCTCCCCACAACCGCGGTTTTACCCACGGCTGTGGGTTGAGTCACCCACTACGTGGGTGGGCTCCCCGCGAGCCCTCATCCAGAACAATGCCACGGTAATTAAAAACAATACTATGCAATAAAAATTAAATTTTAATGACAATAAAATATTGATGGATACCGAAAAGTTATTGAGAAAGAATAAAATTCACATATCCCAGAGTCGCATTGAGGTAAGTCGAGGCCAACACGACAAAGAAAGGAAAGGAGCTGTGGGGTTTTGACCCATGGTTGTGGGTCTTCCCACGGCCTGTGGGAATGGCTTCCCACAGTCATGGGTAGCCACAGCTGTGGGAGCCTCCCCACGGTAGTGGGAAAGGCTCCCCACAGCCGTGGTTTTACCCACGACAGTGGGAAAGGCTCCCCACAGCTGTGGGTTGAGTCACCCACTACATGGGTGGGCTCCCCACGAGCCCTCATTATATATATATAATAACATTTCTACTTGCCAAAGATTCCAGGGAAGATAATAATCAAAACCCTAGAATACCAAGGTATTGTTGACAGAAATATAAATATTCAACCCCCAATTTTTTTTTTGATTGTCTATAATCTGGATCAAAAAACAAATTACAAATTGAAAATTTTTCTTTTTCAAAAACCCAATTTTACCTAGCATCACAAACAATTTTCCAGTGACCCAAAAGTTTCCTACTACTAGACAGTATGAAAATTATCCCTTATCAAGGCAACTACAGACAAACTTTCTTCATAGACAAACATAAATTTCTTTAACATGCAATCATAGATCTGAAACTCCTACCTCGAAACGTTGTCGAGAAAGAAAATATGTAGAAGCAGAAGCAGCAATAAACAGATGTTCCTCGGCTCCGAATCCGGAGAGCCAGACACCAATCTCCAAAACTATGACAAAATCACTTCAAAACCCCATTCTCAAATTTCACAACAAAATTCCATCAAATCCCATTCATTTCCCAAGATCTCGATCAAATTTTTGTACAGAGCTTTTCCCCCAAAACTAGAGAGATTTTTCAAGCACAATGCTTAACCCCATTTTTTTCTCATGGGAAGAGCTTCCCTCCCAAAAGACCCCCCCAAAAGCAAAGAGAAATAATTCTTAGAAGTGTAACTCCCCAGTGCATGTGAGAATTTCCCCCAAATAATTAAGTTCATTAAATTTTCTTAGTGACTCCCTTCATACAAATTAAAACAATTAAATGCCTTTTAAAATAATAATATTATTATTATTTCTTTTAACAAAAACATAGATTATTTTATGAATGCTGAAATATATCAATTTAATTATTATTTTTAAACGTTAATTTCTTGAGCACAAATACCAAATTAAATGTTTAATTAATCAATTTAATTTTAATCTTGCACTGTTTACATTTTATTAATTAAATAATTAATCAAAAGTATTTAAGCACTTTTTATTATAAAATTAATCTTTTTCGCACAAATAATTAATTAACATTAGCCAAACTCTAAGATGACAACTGCAACATACAAACATGAAAACACAAGGGCGGGATCGACAATAACAAGACTAACTACAACCACAACGATACCTCATAGGGTGGTTGTGTCTAGGGTCTGACTGATATCTTCAATTGCCAATTTACCATTGGGTTGGAGAGCACGCTCAGACCTGAAGATTCAGGTGGAGTCGATGCTCGGTACCTGCAACTGCATAAGCAAACCGTTGAACATGTGCATATGAACCATATGATAACACACCATGAAAAGAGAATGGAAGCGACGTAGCTTGCCCATAGAGAGCAGTGCGGCGCTTTTCCCCTTCACCCATACACATCGGAGATAAATTGAAGTGTAAGATCATAACAAATATTCATCCATAAGCATAAAGATTATATCCAACATTTCATATAGAATCCATCTCAATAATCATCTAACTATCAAGGCACAGATATCACCAAATAATCATATCATAATCAACAATATGAAAAACATCATTATTCTAACAATCCACATAACATAGAGTATCAATGTCACATATGAAACCAGTGAACATAGTCAAACATCATATCCAAAACAAAATCGACCAACACCAAAAAGGTCGAACCACATAGAACTCAATCCACAAAGTCTGACAAGCCAAAAGAGAGAGGGGCACTACAATGGCTATATTAAAAGAATTGGAAATAGCAGAGAATAGCTGGAGAAAGTGAATCTCAAATTGTAATTGGTGCAATGAATGGGGGATCAGCCAAAGCTTTGTGTCTCAAGAGTTTGATAGGAAGAAGTCTAGTTTTAAGATAAGATAATTTACCTCTCTTGTTATCAAATTTTAAGGAATAGCTCTTCATTTGATGATTACTCTCCTCCTGATGCAAGACAGGTATCTTACAATAATTAAGAAATATGAGGTGGCATGTCCTACCTTGAGGAAGGCAATGCAATTATACTAGTCCTTCACTTTTAATTTTGAAGCCCCAGATTGATGAGCATAATAGCTGTTGCCATTGATTTTTCGCTCAAGTTTTTGTGGGTCTAGCCTCATTCTAGCTATCTTTAACCTTCTCTACACCTCCCTATTTAATTTCAATTATTGAATTCTGTAGTCTTCTGTATCAGTGTTAAGGGATCTTTTAATTTTTTTCTTATCTATATCCATGGACCATTGTCGTGCAACTCTAGGTAATATTTGTCATGTAAAAGCTAAATGTAGCTTAATGCTTAGCCCACAGAATGGACTGTGTGATTTCTTGTGCTTCAGACTTTATTGTAGTGGAAATGCATTAAGTTTAGACTATGAAGTTCTCCATATTTATATATGTTTGCTTTAGAACTTAAATTGATTGTATTTCCCTCATTTCGTGCAGAATCTGTCTCACACAATGTACACATCTCCACAATTTCCTGTAGCTTCATGCAATGGTACAAGTATACCTGTTTCTTCTGTTCTTCCACAGTTGCAAAGTATTTTGCAACAAAATACCATGCAGAGGGTAATCTATTAATGTAATTCTATGGTGTTAAATTGAAATTAAGAGCTTTAAATTTATATGTAACTGCTCTGCTTGATGTATTTGCTCTATTGCATATATAGGATCAAATTGCTGCTGTGATGAAGTATATGAGTCATGTTGAAACTTCTTCAGGTATTGGTTTTACTTTTTGATTCTCTAAAAAAAGTTGTAATGACAATTATCTTTGTTAAACGTGAATTTGCACTTAAAACCTCATTTTGTTTTCTTTGACAGCATATCGGTCAAGTAATCTTGCTTCAAAATCTACTTCTCAAATTGGTGCAGAAATTTTTATGGTAAATGCTTTGTACAAATGATATCTACTTGTCTTTTCTGTAAGTGTGCATATTACATCATGACATGAAACTGTTGAGATACATGGGGAGATGCAATGAGTAGTAACTGGTAAGCCAAACATTTTATGTGGCCTATCTCTTAACATAAGCAAGGAGGGAAAATTATGAATTGGTTGCCAACTTTAATATAAAAAGTAACTTCTGAGTATGTCATTTGTTGCAACAGTTTGAGTTGTCTCCTTTACACATCATAGAAGTTTCCTAAGGGTGATATAGAAGGATGAGCCAAAATAGGTTCTTTGCATCACACCATTCCAATAAAAATAGATGCCGACTAGACAAATATTTTTTCAAATAATGTTCTCAACAACGATGTGTCCACCATAATCATTCCTTTCCTGCAAATGGTTGCCAGTAAAGAGAGTCTTCACTTGTCAGTAATGCTATAGTCTCAAAATGATCTAGCTACCAACAATATTAGGAAACAGCTTCCCCTTAATAAAATAGGCATCATTTTTAACATCACAACATAGCTCATTAGGAACTAGTTATCCTTGTTTTTGAACTTGAAATTTTTCTAAACTTCCATGTTCATTAAATTGACATGTGTAGTCATGTTGATTTCTTGAATGTCGTGTTGAGTTTCGTGAGTTGCATGTGAGAGTTTCTTTGTTGTTTTTGCTTAGTCAAATAAAAAACATTAATAGTCATGCCGATTAATCCTGGTCGCACATGTCTTCAATCATTTTGAAGTGTTGAATTGCTTATGAAGTCAAAGTCGTCAATTGTGGTTGTAATCCTAAAGTGTTGCAACTTCCCTGCCAACCTGATTTGTGGAGGCGATTAAATGGTTGATCAAATTTCAGTGAGAGCAATACAGGTTTTCTATAAAGTTTAACAGGTATATCATCACGATGTACTTTTTGTCATCTTCATTCTCCACAGCTCTAAGTTCCACAAAGTTGCAAAATAGCTTGGGAAGCTAAAAACAAGTTCTGTGTGACTTCTCAAAATATGGCATGGAAGTCCAGATTCAGGTAGGAGTGGTTGTCAAATGTGGATTTGCGATTATTTAAAGGTTCAACATATGGCCACAAGTCAATTTCACCATGTGATTTTATTAAATTCACCAAATTTTGATTAATTAAGTTGCTCGATGGGTGAAAGCATAGTTGAAAAACTCTGCGAGTACTTGCAAGACTTGCGAGTACTCGCGGGTCATTTGCTCAGCCGAGTCACTCACAGAAAGACTCGCAAACATAAAAACCCAACGTATTTAAATGTAAAATTTTAAAAATAAATTGAATGAATGATTCAATAATCGGATGATTACATTGAACGATATACACACGTATATATAGAGGTTACAAGACGATGTTCTATAAATAGAACTAGTTGTTAAAGTGAAATCAAATAAGCTAAAAAGCTTAAAAGGCTAAATAATGAAAAGCTAACTTAACAAACTAAATAATGTTGAGACATGGACCAGCTAGGACTCGAACCTAGGACCTTCCATACGCTGCTGGAGTGTTCTACCATTGAGCTATTGGCCCCTCTTGGACCAGTCCATCATTGGTTCGGGTGTGGCTTATTTCCAACACCAACACCCCCCCTTAAGCCACACCTCTCGTGTGCTTGGGGCTCCTAGCTTGGAACTGGCTCTGATACCATGTTGAGACATGGACCAACTAGGACTCGAACCTAGGACCTTCCATACGCTGTTGGAGTGCTCTACCATTGAGCTACTGGCCCCTCTTGGACCAGTCCATCGTCAGTCCGGGTGTGGCTTATTTCCAACACTAACAAATAAGTCGACTAAAAAGCTAAATAGCTAAATAAGTCGACAACTAAGATGACTGCTAAAAATAGAAGATGACCATTATAGAAGATATTAATATTATTTTAACACCCTCCCTAATGGTCATCATACTCATTACCCTACAGAAGACACTGCAGGTGTTATGATATTAATTTTATTTCTTTGCTCTGATACCATGAAAAATAAATTGAATGAATGATTCAATAATCGGATGATTACATTGAATGATATACACACGTATATATAGAGGTTACAAGACGATGTTCTATAAATAGAACTAGTCGTTAAAGTGAAATCAAATAAGCTAAAAAGTTTAGCTAACTTAACAAACTAAATAAGTCGACTAAAAAGCTAAATAGCTAAATAAGTCAACAACTAAGATGACCGCTAAAAATAGAAGATGACCATTATCAAAATCATGGATCAACAAACAAACTATCGAGCTAGTGTGTATGATGTTTTGATTGTGTTTGTTCAAAGTGTCGGTGTCTTAGAAAGAGAGAATTTATTATGGATTTTGATATTTTTGGGCTTTTGAATTTTTTACTTTGAACAAACACAATCAAAACATCATACATAATATCGATCTTAACAAATCATGGATCAACGAACAAACTATCGAGCTAGTGTACAACCTTACTGATCGATAGCCTATCAGTTTTAGAGTCTTTATCAAAAAATGTGCCTCTATAGATACATCATTCCTAGAATATGTACCTTATCATATATCATGTCCTACGTATACATCTTTCCTACAATGGACATCCTATCAAAAATCATTTAAAAAAAACACTTAACTTTGGCAAGAAGATCAAAATGTTCGTTGACATGCTTGGTCCAACGAGTCTTATATTTTATTTGATTTATCTTGTATCATGATCCTATGCTACTCAAGGATATCCACAAGTTATTAGAGAAGTGAGGATGGATCATTATTTTTATAACATATCGGAGATAAATCTCCAGATCAATATCATAATCCAGCAACTCTATTGGAAGCCGGTAGACAACAAAACAGCTAGTGTTGACATCAATGACAAACATCAATGCAACACATAATCAATTCCTCCAAATTGCCAACATATAGACCCTTTAGGCATTTAACAATGTTGTTAGAATCTCCCTCCAGCCAAACTTTATGAAATAGGTTTAGTGTAATCATGATAGCACCAAATACCTGAACAATATAAACTATCAATAAGCCATCAACATAGTAATGCGTTAATATTATTTTAACAAAATTAATACTATGAGACATAAATTTTTAATACTATGATGTTAAATTAATACTATTATGACTTAAATAGTTTTCTATTAATATATGTTTATTCTAATATAATTAAAAAATAAATCTAATGATATTAAATTTATATAAATATGTGTTTTTGAAGAATATTTAAAAAAATATACTTTCAAATGTTCGATAAAGTTGCCGAGTTATTGCTGAGTTTTTCCCTGAGTTTTTTAAATATTTTGTGCTTGCCGAGTCATTGCAGAGTCTGAGTTTTTCAACTATGGGTGAAAGAGTGGAGTCATAATTTTTATTCACATTTACAATGGAGTAATCTAAGAATGTATGGAAATTGGCTTATGCAATCATGATTTGCAGCTATAAGGAAATTAAATTCGGACAAAATTAATTCTTTTTGATGCCAGCACAAGTTTATTTGGTACACTCGTGGGCTTTAAAATCATAAAGAGGAGTAGTGGACTCAACTTGTGTTTTCATACATAAGAATTGTAAAATACCCTTGCATTTCTGCTTCTTCCTTGTCCATAAGGTTGAAAAAAAGCTTGCTTGATATTAAAAGGGGAAAGTGGAACTCCAAAGGAGAAAGTGGAAGTCCAAAGCATCTTAACTTCCCTGCATCCCCAAGAATCCCACAATTACTGCAAGGAGTAGAACGGAAAATCTTTCTCAACCTGTTCATGTAAAAAAGTGTAGTGGAGGGGCATATAAGGAAAGTCTTAAAGTAATGGTTCCTTACTCCTTCTCTCTGCAAATAAAAGCTCTGAACAGCTTCTATATTAAAAGAAATCATAATAATGAAAAAAGGGTATGTGGACTTTTCATGCTCATGCAGACTTTTGCCAAACAAATGCACATGTGGAAAAACTTCCAAGCCACCCTAAAAGTCCTGCGTTTCCTCATGAACGAAAGCAAAATACTTCAGAAGAAATATAATTGCTTAGAATGCTATGATTACAGGTTAAGTTCAAAATAGATTTGTTGAAAATGTTTTAGAAATCTTAAGCAAATGCTATTGGCAGCTGTAAAGCCAAATTCAACGGCCTTTGCTAACATCTCCCAAACAAGGATATGGACATTTACCAAAGCATAATTTAAACAGATCCTTGTTAGATGTTGTGTTTCAGTGCCATGGATTGGTTGAAAGGGCTTCAGAAACCTCCAAGAAATTGCAATTTGCAGTGTTGCAAAGCAAAAACAGAGCATGTAAATCATTTAAAGTAAAGCGTCACATAGCTGTAATCTAATAGTATGCAACGATTGCAATATTTGTACAAAATGAAATCGCTCAAAAGGCTTTACAAATTTTCAAGCACTTGCCAAATCACGTCCTTTACCTGCTTGATCTTTTCCTGTGCTAAAATGGGGTTGTAAAAATGTTTAGTTACAATGCACAGGTAATAGATTTGTAGAAAAGGTTGCAGCAGATTTCAGGCAAATGCAATTTGTATTTGTGGGAACCAATTCCCACAACAGCTTATACAGACATCCATTGAAACTTATATTAAATAATCTTTCTCATATGACAATGGAAACTATTTTATTGGATTGCAGAAGCTGCGAATTCAACAGTGGAGGTCTATACAGGGCATAGACCTCATAAAAAAAGAGAGCAATTGGAGTAAAAATAAAAGCGCTTCATGCTAATGTGGAGTTACAGAACATTTTGATTACATTTGCACACTCATGGTTTTGTTGAAAAAACCCTATAAAATTTCAAGCAAAGGCTCTTTGGTAGCATTCTGATTGAGTGCTATGAAATGGGAACTATAAAATATGAAGTCACAAAACAACCATGCCAACTGTTTGACAAATTGTTTCTTTATGTGTTATTCAAATTAAGGAAAAATGGATTCACATACAATGTCAGCTTCTCTAGTTTATTTGAGATAAGCTAAACAAGGAAGTGTGACTAATATAGTATGAAAGATGCTTTAATTTCCACAAATGGAGCATCATCTAATGTCAAAGATTGAAGCATAAATTTTTTATTTCAAGTTTCAACCTTTTAAATATGTTGTCTACCATGGTAACCATGATGTCATAGGCTGTAGTTAACATGAGGTAGAGGAAAAGTCGGTTCCACATCTGACAGCTTCCATTGTTAATTGTGCTTGATATATTACAACTAGATCTGTTTAAGGATCAATGCATAGAAGTGCAAGATCTAGTATTCAAATGAGTACTTCCTAACTTTTTTAAATGTCAGTTTAGGCATAGCAACAAGTATATTTTGGGGAATTTAAGTGAGACATGATATGATTCTTGAATCTAGTAAAGGTAGATTGGTTGGAAGAGATAGCAACATTGTTTCAAATACACTGTAATTGAAACCAGATTATTCTGAAGATATTTCTTTACCTAGTCACAGCTTGTTGGATCAATAAAATGGAAAAGATTCTGGTTTCTTTTGCAAAATTCTTGAAAAGAAGAAGAAGAAGCTCCCAGCTTGGAAAACACAGCATATTCCTAGGAAGATCTCTAAAATTGAGAGAGAAAGAAGTAACATATCGATGAGTTAATTCTGAAATACATGGAGGTTAAATTGACAAGGTTGCAGGGAATAATTCATTTGAGTTATAACAGAGTAGTAAAGGGTGTGAGATATAGTTATTCCAACTGATGTGAGGTTTGCAGCTGTGACAGACATCATGCAAAGGAATGATCTTCAACATTAAATGCAGAAAATTGGTCCAGTCATATGCTTGCGAATGGAATGGTTTATCTGAATGGACAAAGAGTGTTTAATAATTCCTATTCAGAAGGTTATAAAGCCACAAATTATTCAACAAGTTGCCTTGGAAGTCTTCACCTGAAGACTTTGCTTGTGGAACATTGATCATATGCTTCAGAGGGAGGTGCACCTACAGCCTGCGCATGCCAAATGTTCGCCCAAATGCTGTGACAACTGTATGACCATCAAAATTATACGAAGACTTATTATTTTAGTTAAAAGTTAATTTTGTTAGTGTTTGAAGGGAAATGTTTTGGAGGTCTATTCACCGGAATTAATTTCATTTTGTTTAAAAAATACTTGTAAACCTCCAAAAAGGGTTATTAAATGTAAAGCAATGTCATAGTAAAGGGGTTACATAAATAGGTTTATAATTGGTGATTACTTTTTGCCAAATATACACAACAGATGGTACAGGGAATATTCTAAAGACTTTGAGATTGTATGTCAAAAGAATAAGGAAATTTCTATAGAACTTTGTGTCTTTGATTTCCTCTTGATGTTTCTTATGTTTGGTTTCAAATATATGCTTCATTTATTCTCTTTATTTTGTATGTGTTACTGTTGAACGATTGAAAATTAGTGTTCAGTCCTGAAGGAATGTGATGCACAGTTTATAGATTGTTATCTCTCTCTTCTTGTTCCTCTTAAATTTCCATGTTATTCTTGCTTTGGTATGGGAATGCATTTCTCATCCTTTCTCTCATTTGTTTTGTGAAAACTAAAAAACGGCCGAGTCTTCACTTTTCTTATTGTCAGTGCGAGTCAAATTAGACTGTCTCGTTACATTAAATCTACACATGTTCCTCTTTTTGTTCATTGTATGTGTTTTCTTATGTTTTTCATCTAGGCTTTCTCAATATGTGTTTTTTATTTCCTATATCTGGCCTTATACGCTTTCTGGTAGAATTACACAAAAACCCCAAACACCCCCATCATACAAGGGAGATGCCCTCTCAAACGCAGAGGAAAATTACCTATTTAATTGTGATTTCTTCAACCATTGTGAACATTTGTTGCTGCCCATTGGGCGAGTCGTGTTGATTTCAATGATACATCACAGTGACAAATCTGTTTACCAAACAGAACCTCATCAAATATGCTAGCTGGATTTCTTAATGCCTCATCCATATGACATCTTTCATTTCTGTTTTATACATCTTTGATAAAGCACTCTTGAAAAGTAACACATACAGTGAGGTTTGCGAGTAAGCTGAGTCAGAATGTTATATCTAACATAGCCTGAATTTGTTTAGTATGCCATACTTTTGATAGATGGCAAGTTAGCCAAGGATGCGCAATATTAAACGTGATTCCTAAGATCCTTGGCATCATTCCATCCCCACTTCTTGATGTTCTGCACATCCCATGTCCTGTTTATATGTGGGACAGCACTAAAATTGGGTTTGATACCCTTATACAAACTTTCATCTCATGGAAAATTAATTGGCTTCTCATATATCTATTTCTTTTCCTGGACAGGTCCTTGCTGATAGATCCGAATTTCCTTGGCATCATTCCACTACCACTTCTTGATGTCCTGCACATCCTACTTCCTGTTTATTTGTGGGACAGTATTAAAATTGGGTTTGATACCCTTGTGCAAACTTTCATCACATGGCAAATTAATTAGCTTCTCATATATCAATTTCTTTTTCTCGACAGGTGCTTAATACTAATACATTTAACTTCTTTTGCGATAAGCTGGTATCTGGAGTCAATTTGCAGAGCTTCAGAAATGCTATTGTATCTGCAATTTCATAAAATGGAACAATCATTTATTTGGAATGAGGCATGGATGATGCACTCAACAGTATTGGAAAAGCTGAGCAGGTAAAAAATGTCATGGCAGATGGGAAGGGAGGTGCAAATGCTTTTGTATCTGCAGACTTGTCAGCGAAAAAAATCTTTATATTGAGGAAGAGATACCATATGAATAGTCTGTCTTACACACGAAACTGTTCTGTAAGCATGGACAATACACTCAAGGATATTGGAAAACTGAGTGGGTCATAAAAAATAGATTATGGTGGATGTGTGGGAGGGTGAAACATTCATTTGCAACCACCACACCGTATTGGCACTATTCTGCAATTTTTAAGGAAGGGATTCCTTAAATCTGTAGGAACCTAATTTGCACCCCACATTGTTTTATTGAAGAGGATGCTTTAGTTGCAAGAGCTTTGCAACTTATAATAATGGTAGAGGAATAAACTAGGTTGGGAGGGTATAAGACAAAGTGAGGAAAGACGTTTAAGGAGGTGGTGGTATATCACATCTATTGTATCCCATGTGTTCATGGTCATTCAATATATATACTTGTAAATATTAATAATAATAATACTAATATACGAGTATTAGTATAATAAGTATCAATATTAATGCTTTATAAGTATATATCCAAACTAATAAAAATTAAATTAAAACTTATAAGCTAAGTTGTCGGTTCGGGTTCGAGCACTAGTTCAGGTTCAAAGAACTGGTGTCGCAAATTTTTGAAAAGGGGTTTGAGTTCATTAGTACAAAAACATATAGCATGAATTAAGATTAGCATGTCATATAGCATCATATAAACAACAAAACCAACATAAATTTGTAATCGTAGCATCATGATCATACCATAATAGCATCATATACATCAAGTTTAATATCAAAATGACAAAATATTCAAGTATCATTGTTTCAACTTTCAACAATTTAAAGTTTAATCATCAAATGGATTCTCTAATTCATCATCCTCATTCTCCTCCTCCTCATCCTCATCATTGACATTGACATTAGATTAACCAATGCCAATGCCACTTGCACTTGCACTCGCACTCTAAGTTTGCTTGCTATCCAAGTCATCAAATGCAACAAGCTAAGAAGCGGAAGCATCCAAGTCAGTATGCTTTGGTTCTATATCCCACATCTTCGTTTCCCCTTGGTTGTAGTCACGTTGCTTGTGTGAAAGATGTAGGTTGGAATGCACATATACTAAATTCTTTGCTCTTTTTAATAGCAACCTATTGCGCTTTTCTGAGTGGATGATAGAGTATGTGCTCCAATTTCTTTTTGAAGCATATGAACTAGCAACCTATGAAGACAAAGTAAACAATTAAAGTTATACATTTATAAAAATTAAAATGAAAAATTACTAGCAACCTATGAAGACAAAGTAAACTATAAATAAACTTGTGATAAATTTTAATTAATTACACACACTTGTGATAAAACTTCCACAGTGAGGGGTTGTAGGTTTTGGAAGCATGTGCCATGGAATTACCACCAACTATGAGCATCCTTCTTGGATCTATGATGAAGAACATCAACACTTAGACTATTTCCATTTGCAAATTCTATGAACTCATTTGTAACAATATCTCGCAAATCATCATTAGGATATAGTTTAAGGAATGCTGCCTTGTACCCATCAGATACTTCTAGATCTCTCCATGGTGGAATCCTTCCTGGCTTATCAAGAAATTGATTGCTATAGCACTTTGGTGTCAAGGCATAGGCAAGAAGATGCAAAGGAGTGGTCATCTTATTCCACCTTTCTACAACAATTGCTTCTACTTGTTTGAAGAATTTCTCCTCAGGATCATTCTCTCTTGCATTTATAATGCACTTCGTTTTTTCAAGCATTGAGTCAATGCCATCATAAATCTCACCAATGTAAGGCCTATCCATGTCAGTATAGTGAATCATGCTCATAATGGGCTCAGTGAAACTAAGGAGATATGTCACAAGATCCCACGATGACTCATTCAATATCCGTTCCCTAATTTTTGCTGCCCTCTCACAGCTACTTCTTGTGACATTTTCACACATCACCCCATTGCAAATGGGAACCCCCTACTTTTTAGGCCCTCTTGGTCTTCTGGTTTTGGTTTTTGGGTCAATTTCGTAGCAGTCTCGTTAGTCCTTTGAGTTTGCAAGTGTTTGGGGGTCAGCTTGATCAAGTCTGTAATTTTGGCTAAGTCTGGAGCATGTTTTGTCTGTTTTAGGGTTTCACCCTTTAGACTTGGATTTGAGGCCTTTCCTTTAGGGTTTTGGAAAAACCGAGTATTGCATTGGAATGAGGGCCCTTTAAAGAACCTGCACGTGAAATTTGAGCAAATTCTGAGAACCTTTCTATTTTTAGAAAGTTCCTATTTTTTAGGGATTTCACTGCCTCCCAGATTGGTCTAATTTTGCCAAAAAATCAAACTTACTATTTTTAATAAGTTTCCCCGTGTCTTGTTTTGCCTTGATCTTAACACTTTGAAGTAGTTACTATTTATAGTAAGTCTATTCCAAATAGGTTCATCAATAGGTAGGGCTCCTGGCATTGAAGATTGAGCATTCATGAATATTTCTAAATCCAAAAAGTTTGAAGAAGCAGACTACTGATCAAAAAAATTGAGTGTGGGACTCATTGCAAAAGTGGAAAACACTGAAAAATCCTCCAAGGCACGAAAATAAATTTGAATTCCAAATATGACATCTTGATCCATAAATGTTCAAATTTTCCTAGGTTTGGCAAAATCACTTCAAATCCAAATATGGCATCTTGAATCTGGAAAATAATGAGCAAGAAATTGACTAAGTATGGACAAGAAACCAAGCAAGAATCCTCTCCAAGGTAGAAATGTGCAAGTATGGTCGAATTCCTTGGCATAAGGGATTTGGCATTTTAGGAAGAGCATAGGCGCTAAAGAGGGGTGGGTGGCGGAGGAATTTTCCTCCACCCCCATTTTCCTTGACCATGCCCAAACAACACCCAAGGAGGATGGAGGGCGCTAAAACAAGGGTGTGGAGGATTTTTACTCCACACCAAGAATTCCTTCATGATGCCAAATTCGCCCCCAAGGAGATACTCAGGAGCCAAAACCAAGAGATCAAGGAAAACATGAAAATCTCAAAGTTCCTCCACACTAGCAATTCAGCCCCCAAGGTTAGGAATAGGTGTCAATTTCAAGGTGACAAGGAAAATCATCATGCATTCAGAATTCCTCCATTAGGGTCAAGTAACGCCCAAGTCAGGTAAAGGGCACCAAAACCAAGGCACCATTGAAAAACCAAGAGTTGAAAAATCCTCCATGGGAGTAAAACAAGGCTCAAGTGTGCATCATAGTGCTAGACAAAGGGTGCCATGGAGAGTCAAGGACAAGTCAAATTCCCTCAAGGTATGGATTTAGTGCCCAGTTTGGAGGTGGGGTGCCAAATGGAGGTAAGCAAGGAAAATTTGAGCCAAGTAGAAATTCCTCCATACCAAGCATCTAGCGCCCAAGTCAGGGGTCAAGCACCAAATTAGAGATGCTGAGGAAAGTCAAGCAAAGGAAGAATTCCTCCACTCAGTGCAAATAGTGCCCAAGTCTGTGCTAGGCCGTCAAAATGAGGCAGACATGGAAAATCAACAAGAAATCATTATTCCTTCACATGGTGATTTCCACGCCCAAGGTTGAAACTCAAAATTCTAAGGCAAGGAAAATGGAAGTCAAGGATGAATTGGAAAAGAAATTTCCCCTTGGGAAAAAAAAAAAATTCCATTTTTCGGGCATCAGAATTCATCCAAACTTTAAAAAAAAAGAAGATTTGGCTAAACAAGTGAAATTTCTCTCTCCTAGACCCTGGAGCTCAAATTTAGAAATAATTCCTAAAAATTAGGAGATGTGAAAAATTGGTCAAACAGCTCCTTGTGGACATGATGAATTCAAAGAGCACAAAAAAACTTCCTTCCTCAAGGAACAAATTTCCAGAATTTCTTCTCTAGTTCCAAAATGTGCCCAAGGTTGGGAGCAAGACGTAAGAATCAAGGTTTAGGAAGAAAGGTTCAAAATTCAAAAAAATTCCTTCCTCAAGGAAGAATTTCACCCAAGAAGAAGATATACCAGGAAGGTGAGAATTTGGCTAAGTGTTGGAAATTCATTCCTTAAAGACAAAATTCCAGGAAAGTGAAAAAATTGACGAAGTGATGGAAATTCCTTCCTTCATGTCAAAATTCTTGGAAAATGTGAGAATTTGGCTCAGCATTGGAAATTCCTTCCTTCAGGACAAAATTCCAGGAAAAGTGAAAAATTGGCCTAGTGATGAAATTCCTTCCTTCAGGGCAAAAATTCTTGGAAAAGGTGAAAATTTGTCTAAGTGTTGGAAATTCCCTCCTCAAGGACAGAATTTCAAGAAAGGTGAAAAATTGACTAAGTGTTGGAAATTCCTTCCTTCAAGACGGAATTCCAAGCAAGGAGGAAATCACACCCAAGGATGAATTGAAGATAAAATTCCTGGAAAAGGTGAAAATTTGGCTAAGTGTTGGAAATTCCCTCAAGGATAGAATTCCAGGAAAGGTGAAAAATTGACTAAGTGTTGGAAATTCCTTCCTTCAAGACGAATTTCCAAGCAAGGAGGAAATCACACCCAAGGATGAATTGAAGATAAAATTTTTAAGGCAAGGAAGAAATCAAGGATGAATTGAACAAGAAAATTCCCTCTCGGAATTTTTTTGAAAAGTCCATTTTTGGGCATCAAAAGTTATCCGAATTTCAAAATGATGATAGATTTGGATTTGCGAGAGAATTTTCTCTGTATTGGACCTTGGACCTTGGAACCCTAATTTTGAAAATCCCCTAAAAAATAGGAAATGTTGAAAATCAATGGGAAAGCTTGTCCAAGGTAAGGAAAATTCAAAACTTCAAAGAAAATTCTTCATGAATTAAATTTTCTCTCTCCAAGGGTTTCTCGCCAAGTGGCAATCGGGTCAACGCATGTTGAATTAATGGAGCATCTTTTTGCATGTAGCTGCCACATTTATGGCATAATGGCTGATTCTTTTGCATGTTGTCGTCGCATGTGGAGATGATGGTGCATTTATGACATAATGGGGCGATTTTTGCATGGAGGAATATTCAGTGCATATTGGGCAAATTTGAAAGAAGTGGTGCATTCAATGCACAATGGACACCATTTTTGGTGGTAATGTAATTAATTGTATATGGGCATAATGGGCATTTATTGTGGATTCCCACCTTGTTGCATCATGTGTGGGGAATCTTTTAGGAAAAACTCCAATTAGGGTTTGCATATACTCAAGGCTGGAAGCCTATATAAAGGGGTGACCCCCCTCATTTGTAAAGGGAGGGAGATTTGTATGAAATTGTTGCAATAAGTTTTTGAGATGATAACAGTGAAACATTGTTCTCTGATGGTGTCCACTTAAGTTAATTTTCAAAACTTGCATGGTTTCACCTTCCTCACTAAGAGTAGAATTAGTATAGTGCTTTGATGTTAATAGAGAATGTAATGGTGCTTGATGAATTTCCATGGTTCGTACTTTTTGCATCTTGTTGATTATAAGTTGCAGTGTAAAGTTAGCCCGAGCCACCAAATTTGTGCTAAGTTTGATTGTGAATAGTCGTTTGGATTGTGTCATGTTGGGTATTCAAATGCACTTTCTCAATGTGAAAATCCTTCAACATCCTCAGAAGATTACACTGGTTCTTATGGAGTTGTAGTTAAACTTGGCGAAACAGAGCTTGGTTTATTTTGAATTTGTCCACTAAAGCATTATCTATTGATATCAATGCCCTTAGGAGTAGATTTACATCCTTTAACCCTTTCCCCTTTAATTTCAGTCCATTCTAGTTTAGTTCGATTGAAGCAGAAGCATCGCAAAATTGCTATATCTAATGATGAAGTTCCATCCACAACAAAAGAGTGAAAGAATTATTCAAACGTAAGTCCCCTTGGATTACCAACATTTCACATCAAGCCTACTAAGTCACGTCCATTTGCAAATAGGAACCTTGGAGTTGATTGTTTGAACTTATTGCAATCTTAGCATACAATCGTACTTTGATCAAGAGAGAGTAAAATGACCGTTGGGCAACTTTATTCTGTGTTAGGCGCTGTCATAAAAAAAACGTCAACACTACTCTGCTTCCATATAGTCTAATTGGTGCTGATCACCATATTGCAAAGTGTCACTTTAACTTTCATAAGTTGTCTCAAGACGAGTCTCAGCTACCTATAACACAAATTAATGCCAAAATGATTAAAAAATAAAGCCAAACTTTAAAGAAGAATACACAATATATCCTACACAATGATATTATGAACATTGAAAATTTTAAAAATAAAGCAATGTAAAATTAAATTACTATTTCACTTACCTTCAATAGCTCCAAATTCAAAAAGGATCTAAAAATCCCTTGAGACATGTGGTAGTTTGTGATTAACATCTGGATGTCCTCAACCTTTGCATACACATCTTTGATCCATTTAATTTTATTCCCAATCTTTTGTAGCATAAGATTGAGTGAATGGACCGCACAAGGTGTCCAAAAGATGTGATCATAGCGTTCCTCAACCAACAAACCAACAACGCTACAATTTTTTGACTTGGACAACATTGCGGGGTCCCACTGACTCAATGGTGGAGATGAGAATATTTGCAATAAATTGGCCTTATTTTAGTTGGCCTTAACAATTCACAACTTTCAAAAACATTGCCCCTTTAGGGGACATTGCTATGACATTGATAAAGGGATGATTTTTAGAATCTTTCCACCCATTTGAAACAATTGATACACTTGTCTCAGCCCATGAATTCCTTATGGGTTTCAATCCATCTTCAACCCCCTTCACTTCTGTTTCTAATAAGGTACCACGTACCTTCTCATAATCTGGGCCCTTATACCCTCTTGGAGCTTCATTAACACTCTCAACATTTGCTTCCAATATGGGGAGGGAACAACATTGAAAGCCAACCCATTTGCATATATGCCATAGTTCCGGGACTCGGTAGGACTCCTAGCGAGTCTCGAGCGGAGTGACCCTAGCCGAGTCTCATAGATTCGGGACTCTCTAGGAACTTGCTCTAGGGGAGACTCACTAGAAATTGTTTTTTTGCCGAGTCCTACCGAGTTTTTGCTGAGTCGTGTCGAGTCTTCGCGATTTTTTGTTGAGTCTCGATTCGGGTCAACCTTGCCAAGTCCACGCCGAGTCCGAGTCTCGTTTCTATGATATATGCACCTTGCTACATCTTGGTCGACAATGGCTCGACTCATTTTGAAATGCGGTTTCTAAAGGCTTCTTTGTTCTTTTGTGTGTCAAGGATGCTTCACTTTGAGGTTCAACTATGGAAAAGAAGGGTTGGTTTTCTACTACAACATTGAGATTAGATGGGGGTTGCATTCCCTTTGTTTTTTTTGGTGCGATTTGATTCAATCTACAAGCTTCTCTCTCTTCTGATGCATCATGCTCCCTAATATATTTTGTCACTGTCTCATCTGATATAGGTTTACTTGCTTTTCTAGGGCATTTTTGATGCCTCTTCTTGGTATTCCACACAAATGGCCTGCCACTTGAAAATATGAACTATTACGTTCGACACCACATCCTTGGCATCTCCAACTGAATGCCCCACCTCTTGGAAGCGGTCTTATAATGTCAACATACTTCCATAGAGGAGAATTTGGATAATTTCTTTGTTTTGAGATTGATTGTTCATTTGTGCCAATGGAGGAAGAAGTAGATGCCATTCTAGTTCCTATGGCAAGAATAATATGAACAAATTCAAAACAAAAACAAAATAATGAAAAACAATTAATGTTTCATGTTTTACAATTTATGAGACAAAAAATAGTTGAAAAAAATGTTCAAAAACTTACCTCTTTCAGCCAATGCAAGCTTGCTAATGCGTGGAAATGATGCTACAACACTTGTTGAAGCTTCAAAAATCAGTCTTCAACTCCTGTTTGATTTTGGAAGCCAAACTTTGTTCACCCTTTCTTCAACCTGCTAGCAAAAAACTTTTGTTTGCAACACAAATTAGGAGAGCTACAAAACGAGGTCCTAAGAGCACAATGCCAGTCAAAATCACGTTTTGACGCCCGCAGCTCTGGAATCGCGCCCCGAAAACATGTTGTGCCTCCAAACCTCGATTTAGATGCATGATGCCAGGCAAAATTGTGTTTTGACGCCTCCGGCTCTGGAATCAGGTCTCGCGCCTTGAAAGCTCGTTGTGCCTCCAAACCCCGATTTTGATGCTCCAAAACCGGGCAACACAAATGAGGAGAAATGAGCCAAGTTTATGTTTTAAAACTCACTTTTAGGGTTTTATTTTCATTTTTTAAGTGGTAGATTTAAAAAAAAAATTAAATTTTGCAAAAAAAATGTTTTTTTTTGGCCACCGGTCGCTCGGGTTCAACTTGGGTCCGTCCTGGCACTAACCATGCCTGTGGAACACGGACCTTATCCGGACCACAAGCGGACTAGACTAGGACCCCAAACCAGGACCGGACCAGATTAGGACTAGGGGGGCGAACCCTGCAACTTAGCTTATAAGTATGAGCTAAGCTTGTAAGTATCAATATATACATGAGAATATAAATACTTATAGGTTGAAAGAGAAGGAAAATAAAAAGAAAAGCAAATAAATAAAAACTAATAAACAAGAATACAAAGACAGGCATAAACAAAAGAAAAAGAGACAAAACACCTTTTGACTTGCAATTCACTTGATTCCTTTTGCAATAATTGGGGATACTCTTGCTGTGTGAATCATGGGGGGTTAGTGCCTATCCATCGAGGCTTTAGAAATGATTATGTCTATTGATTGGTTAGGACTGAAGACTGGCTATCAATGGGAAGAATACTGGGAACGTTTAAGTTCTAATCTGCCAACATCCAGCCTTAAAAAATTGTTAAGTCTCATAAATGAGACGATTTTCTGATCGATGGTGTATTCGGATTTATTTATTTCTGTTTACTCTGGGTAAGAGGTTGTTAATAGGCGGGACATGACATAGCAAGAGTGACGAGATGCAGCCACCCAGTTCATCGTGATCCTTGGAATTTCCATAATTTGTTTCAGCTTGAGCTTATTGTTGATGAAAATGACAATTAATTGGTCTTTATCTTGCTATTGATCAAGACCAATTGTTACAGGGATGTCATGACATCCTTAGTTACACTCTTTTTAGGGATAGTCCAAGGAAAACACAAGAAATGCTTAAAAAAAGAGCAATATAGGGAACATTTTGTGCCTGCTTCTAGGACATTACATTACGTAGATCCCTTAGGAGATGTCTTAGTAGAACATTGAACTAAAGTTAGGCTCATCTTATATTAAATTGAAAATTTACAATAAGAAGGTGTTCCATAAATGGAGGGCCTATGACCAAAATCCATGAGGGCCAATAACAAAAACCTCAAAGGCATTGTTCATGTATACAGTCAACAGTACATTTTCTACATACATAAACCTATAAATCATCCTATCATCTGGATATTAAAACTTTCCTTGTATATCTATATCTACAACAATGAATATTATCTACCCCTATGTCCCTGAATCTTCATCCCACCCTTGTTTGAGGAATCCATAGTCATAGAAAATACCCAATTGATCCCAATGGATGGCATGGCTTCATTGCAAATTTTGGAAATGCAATGCCCTATTTGCCTGGTTTTTGTGTGGGCCATTGTTGAAAGTTGAAACCAAGAGTGGAAGTGACAAAACAAACTCAAGGTAATGTGGCAAAGATGTGGAATGTGGGACACGACTCATTACCAGTTGGTTTACCTGACCTAGAAACAACCAATTCTAGCATATTGGTAAGGCCCATATGCTAACAAGGCTTGATTAAAATCATATTTACCAACCTCATATTGTCTATCCATTATAGTTACAAGACTTGAACTTGCCTTGGTCTGAACAAGTTTATTCTTGATTCTTGATTTGGACTGAACAAGCTGAGCAAGCTGATTCTTGATTCTGCAAAAGATTAGACAAGCTGGCTTCCTTACACTAAATGAACCTGGAGCTTTATCTCATCTCCAAAGGATTCAGTTCACCTTCAGGGTTGAGTTATATATATTTAACATCCTAGCTGACACCATTCTTGCTTGTAATATTTGTCATCGTTCTTGTTTTCTTTTTTCTTTGTCAGCCTACCCATTCTTGAAATCTTGGTTGAACTAATAATTACTTAGCATGCCTTAGGATTTGTGATGCTATCTGTAGAGGAGAAAAAATTCTAAAAGTTTTGCTGCTCTATTAAATATTCAAGTTTAAATTAGTGGTTGTAATGATAATTATGCCTTATTCATTTTTTTGCTGTCTAATGTTTTGGATTGTTTTTCTCTCTAAAATTTTTGGATGTTTGCTCTTTGCACATAACTTCACATTGCCTGCTTGTTTCTTTCAATCTCTACAGTGAATGAGATAAGTTGTAAAAGCTATTGAAATTTACAAAACTACAATAAACTTGTTCCGATGTTGGAATTAAATCTAACACTGTCATTCTAATTCATCCTTGGCATACAGGTAGAGAGCTCTTCAGACAATGAGCGAGAACACTTACAGCAGATATCGGAGTTGCAAAGCAGGTAGAGGAATCTAGTTGTAATAGTTGAACAATATTGCAAGAAAATAATCTTGAAACTCTAGATACCCGCTACCCAGTGATGATTACTGACAGATGCATTTTTTGTTTTTCAGGGTGACAAATCTTGTCAACGAGTTACAAAGAGAAAAGTTTAAGAATGCTCAGGTTAATATTTAAGATGCAAAGCAAAGCAAACTCTAACATCAGTAGTAGAATATTTAGCTTGATATATTACACATTAGAATCTGATAATTGTTATTGATGCTGGTTGAAGTAAACAATTTGCCATTGATGTTGTTTAACAGTTGGAACGGCAATTGAATGCAATCTTCAACAGAGAAGAGGAGGATAGAATCAGAAGAGAGGAGGTAGATCGTGATATTGGGTGAAGTTGTATGTTGTTTGTGCTTGTATTTTAACATCAAATTGAATGAAATATCTCCCTTTTGGGGGGAGAATATGTGGCAGAGTCCATTGATTCTATCACAGCTGATTAGTTGAAGCTTGCTCAGAAGTATAGCCAATCTATATATAAATCAGTCCACTATTCTTTTATTCTGCTTGGTTTTGCAGAATGTCTGTCAATGTAAGCTAGTGTACATGGTTAGAGATTATAGGGTGTTTTTGGTGCCTATTGTTGTAACATTTGTTCCTTGCATTTGTCCAAGGTTCATTTTTTTGACAGTATCTACTATGTAAAATGGCAACAACCTCTGCTGGTTCAGAATATCTATCTATTCCTTTTTGCCCTTTGCATCCTTACCACCTAATATGAGAGAAAATCTATGGTTCGACATGCATCAATGGAGTGTCGGTAGGGTTTTCATTCAGAGCCCATATTTTTGAAGGGAACACGTTGATGTTAGGGCAAGTCCATAAGGCATATTGCTTTATGTCTGCCATTTAATTTTAGTAAGAAATGCTTCCTTTGTGAGGAAGTCAAAGTTGTGTTTAAATTCAGCTGGTTTTGTATGTTTCTCCATCATTGAGACTGTCTTACAAGTTACAGCGAAGTATGTATTTGAAACATAAAATAAGGCGCTCTGAGATTCTGCTGTTGTGGGGCAGTTTAATGAAGCATTATTAAACGATGTTTTAGTTAATCATCTTATTTATCGTTTGAATCATGGTCCAATTAGAAATAGATGATAGCAGAGCCTGTGCCAGAGACAATTTCTTAAAATTATGAAGAACTAATATATGAGATTGTTCCATCTCCTGATTTAATTCATCCGTGATAACAGAGTTTGATATGCCAGGTTACAAGTGAGTATTATAATTGGCATTGCCCTTGCCATTGCATTTACAGGAGACTTTTTGGGTGGGAGGGATTGAAAACTAGAGGGAGTTGTCTAAGTAGCCTAGGATGATTCTGTTTGTGATTTCAAACTAAACTATTGAGCAATTTTATTCTTGAAGAATGGATATCTTATAATGCCTATATTTGTACTTCACCTGGTGTCTCAGACTCAATACCATGGATTGACTTATTTGCAGAATTACTATACGGTAACGAGTTGGAAGTATTGATGAGCAATTTAAGATACGTTTGTTCTGTTCTCTCAGCATAATGGCATGATTGTAGTGCCAAATTGAAAGCCGCTTTGCATGTATTTATATTTTAAATCATTAGTCCATAGCTTAGGCAATCTGCAGTATTGTTTATCTTGGTAATTTGTACGATTTTAATGAGCCGATCTTGTGAGGTTTTAATCATGACTACCACGTATAATTTGTAAATATTAAAATATTTGTATTGAAGGATGTCAATCTAAGAGATAAGTTGATTATATCACTCGTGTATTGACTATCATGCTGATTGGTATGTCGGATCTACATTAGCATCCACAAAAGAGGATCAAACTGCAACCTTCTAACCTTGACCATCACACCGTTAAGTTGATTTTAATAGTTGTGACGTACATGAAAATAGTTAGGCCATCTTCATACATTCGATGATAAATATCTAATACCACCCAATTTCTAGAGAGAAATGCCATGAAGTTCTAGGAAGCGGGAAAGTCCGATAGATTTTTAGAAATGTTTGAATAAAGATTTGTAACTATGCAACACATCAAATTATAAACAATAAGTGTTTTCCTATTTGAGTAACATGTTTTCCTATTTGAGTAACACAGGCATGGATATTGGTAGCTTTACTTGTGATGAATTTTTTTTACTAGTGGAATGGAAGGTTCCCTCTTAAAAGAGAATTGTTTCTTAAAGGTTGATATCAATGTTTCTTGGAATGCTTGGGTAATTTTGAGGTTGCGAATTAATGCTCTGTTTAAGTGGCTTTAATAGTAGCTAAAGAAAATGAAATACAAGTCTTGTTTGCAAATATGCTCTTATCAAGATGAAATTCAAGTTTAAACATGTCTAATCTAATAGCCCATTCATGATATCTATATGCACAAATTGATAGTAATATAGACTTGTAACTGAAGAAATTTGACAATTCAAAAATATGGCACAAAGAATCAATTTGAATCTAATCTAAATACAATCTAATTTATACTTAATTAAAATCTTAAACAATTTACAAAAGATGAAAGGGATTAAAGAAGTATGTTTAAGAATGATTTTCTATCAATTCTCATCAATTCTCTTGAAATGTGTTGCAATCACTTCAACATGATCTATTTTTAAATATTAGCTCCCACAATCGGTTGTCAATAGGTTCGTAGTAAGAAATGATATTTATTTGATTGGATTGAATCCAACACATTGCTCCAATAGCACTCTAGATAAGCAATGAGACATTCACAATATTCTAGGTTAAGCATCCACCATCTCCAATTAATCTACAATACTAATAGACCCACATCATGAGTACTATGAAGTTTTAATAAAGAGTAGTTTAAAATCATCTCGTTTCATGAATCTGACCTATATGGTGGTTTTATAAGAAGAAAATTAGTGCTAGATGTTGCATTGATTTTACTTTCTTCAGTTCTTTGTCAAAAGCTAATCTATTAATTAATTTGTCTTTGTGATCATTTATACTTATTAACATTGTTATTATGAATATCTAGTTTTTTCATTCAATGTTATTTTATATTTTAGATCAAGTTCATAATTATTGTTCACAATCTTTGAAAAGCCCCTTATGTCCTTTGGTCACCCTATGTCTTTGGAACCATAATGCATTATACTACCTTAAAATTATTTTGCATACTCAGTTTACAATTTGATATTTCGAATGGAACTCATAATCTTAGTTACATTTTTAGTTCATAGGTAAAAGAAAAACTCTTTTCATTTTCATAGTTGTAGGAGTAGTGACTTTTAGTATATAGTAGTTGACCTCATGATGGAGAACTTATACTCTTCAAAGAAAGGTCACAAGCTCAATTCTTGCATGGGGTAGAGAATGTACACCTTGTTTTTAGCACAATTAAGTGCCTTTTGTATGAAGGATAGTCCCATATACTACAAGTCATTTGTAGATAAAAAAATAAATAGCCTCATATTGAAGGATATAAAAGGATCTAATTTCCATTTTCATTTTCTTAATGTACAAACATCAATTCTAATGTACAACAATATTGATAAAGCCACGTGTTAAGATTAACAAGCTTAAACACTTCCAATTACATATTGTTTTAGTTTTGATGTTTAAGTTTGTGGTTTATGTGTATTTAAAGTGAAATGTTTTTTTGCGGGTGACACATGTATTTGAAGCCAATTATTTTATCTTAATCAATGGTTAAGATTCATCTTGAGAATATTGGTCCATGCTAAAACCCTTGAGACAAGTTGCTTGTCTAGTTTCAAAAGTTAAATCCATGGGTGACATGCTTCCATGGAATTAAGCTATGTTATTGTTAATAAAGATTTTTTTATTTGGAAAGGTTTTAATAATATGTGCCCACCCCAAATTAATAGGAAAACCATTGCTAGAAAAGCTTAGAAACATGGACTCCTCGGATGAGGTAAAAAAAGAGATGGAGAAAATTATTGTTGACAATAACATTTCAACAGAAGAAATGTCATCACAAATTATGGCATTGCACACACAGAGGACAACAAAGGAGGGTCAGGGCATCCAAAATAGGAGGTCCTACAATTTCTAGTAAAATCTGCTATCATCTAACAAACCTATTCTCAAAACAATTCTATAAGAATGTAAAGACAGTTATTGGACTCAAACCAAAATAAATGATTTTTGGACTATGAGGAAGAATCTCGGTGAACCAAAGACTAGTGCAGAATTTGAGTCCATTGACAAGGATGAAGAGTTTAGCAAATTATGGAATATGGAGCATCCCACAACAACATATGATAGGAGTGAAGATGAAAATGAGTATGAGGTTGAGCCCACTCCAACAACTACTACAATCCCTAAAATATTAGTTGGAGTCAATGAGTCCATGAAAGAAAAATATAGCAAAGGGGCAAACATTGTGGAAAAAATGGGTTTTGAAGGTGGTGGTTTAGGTCCCAGAGGAGAAGGCATTTGGTATCCACTTGAGGTACAACTTCCATCAAATTCAAAATCAAAAGCTCCTGTTAAACCAATCATTGAACTTGATTCTTCGGATTCATCACGGAAAGGTACTACTCATTACCCTCAGGGTCCACTTGCATTTGTTTCGGGTTCAAATCCACAACCACCACCACATCATGGTATTCTCATTGGTGGCGAATCAAGTGCCACTGCCACTGGTGGGGAATCTGGGGATAGTATTCCTATTAGTGTTCAGTCAAGTGCCATTGTGATTGGTGGGGTTGGCATGGGTACTACTACTGATACTAGTTGTCTTGGTGTTGGACAAGGGCAACAACAAAATATCTCTCGCAAGAGGCCACTAGTGGTAGATACTCATACTATTCAGAATCCTATATCAAGTGCCATTGACACTACAAATCTATCATTTGCAACTTCAGATCAGACCCCTCAAAAGACTATAAAAACTACACATGAAAGTGACAGTGGGACAGGATCAAGAATGGTTGTTGGTAATCCTCGTAATGCGTTAGTGAAAACCACAAGCATAGGTGGAACTTGAGCCTCTGTTATTCTTATTTCACCTTTCAAACATTCAATTGCTTCAGCAAGCCCAGATTTTCAAGTTTGTGATTACTATGAAAAATTTGAACACACAACAAATGCAAATAAAGAAAAAAAGAGAAAATTTCATAGGGTTGCCCTGACTGAAGTTTTAGACAAACAACCTGCAAGGAACAACGTATTTCCAACATATGACCCACACAAAGATATGATTGAGTTCATGGTTGTTATGCCCCCAACTAAAGATAAAAATCCACCACACGATCAGATAGATCCCTTTGAATTTCAAGTTAGCACCCTCCAAGTGAATTTTTCCAAAGTACATAATATGGACAAAATTAGTGTGTCAAAAAGGACTAAGGAAGTGGTCTACACTTCACTGCTAAAGGTGTAGATAGAAAAATAAATAAACTGGAGAAACAAATAGAAAAGTTACAGGCAGACCTGGCAAACAAAAAAATCAAAGAGGAAAGCAATAGATAACAAGTGCAATGATTTATAGAAAAGGATAAAAAATTAGGGCTCTACAGTAGAAATTGTAGAGCAGGAAAAGATGGATGCATAATTGAAGGACCTGAGAGAAAAACTAGCTAAATGCAGTAAAAAAATTGATGACGAAAGAGCCAGTTTTCAAAAATTATACAAAAGTTATGAGTCTGTTGTTGCCGAAATAAGAAAAATACAGGACCTATTGGATCATGAGAAGGAAAAAACAAAACATTTGGAAGAGGAAGTAGAGGAAGAAAGCAAAAAATGTGCACAAATGAAAGAAGACCTACACAATGCAAATGATAAAATTAAAACTTCGGAGGATAGATTGAAATATAATATGAAAAATACAACGAAGTATATACAAGAAAATATGTGGGGGCAAATAATGCAGAGGAGTGACAAGTTGTGTGAATGGTTTGAATTGAATGAAAGTCTGAGATTAATTTATATGAAAATCAAAGGGCACATTGAGAAGAGCATACATGTTTATTCAAAAGAGGATATGGCAAAACAGATTTTGCAAGTAGTCTACAGTACCAATGACAGCTATTTGGCATCAAAGGGAATTAAGAGCCGTATTGATGCCACAGTTAAGACATCATCTATCCTTCAAAAATTCCAGAATCTAAGGGAAACATCAGAAGTTATGGATAAATGTGGTAAAAAGATATTGAAGCTGCAAGAAAAGACAACTACTTTGATTAAACTTGGTTTGCCTAAGATCGTTGACCCATCAAATAAATTCATTGGAAAAGAAGATTACAAAAAAAACATGGAGATAAAAGTGAAGTCTGATTTAGACTTGCTTCCTAAGAACACAACTCCCCAAAGCTTTCTGGAATTCATCCAACCTTTTACAACTCTGAATGCGGTATTGGGTGAAACAGTGATATCAAGTCACTCTTCTAAATATGGATTGTTGACGAAGTTGCAGTTAACTTTCCATAGTTTAAAGAATATTGACCTTCCGTCAGACGAAGAGTGGAGCACCCTACAAAAACTAACACAAAAATCTTAAGAATCATAGTATGTATTGCACAGTTTTATGCTTTTACTCTTAATTTCAAGGTTTTATGTTTTTTTCTGTTTGGAATTTGGCATCGCTTGAAATACTCTGTTTTATGAACATGAAAAAACCAACACTCGCTATTGCTAATCCAGCCTATGAATCTATGATGCAAAATGCAAACCTTCAACTTGTAAATTTGTATTCTCAATTTCTCCCAAGTTTTAACATTTTTGCATTTCTCTATTTCCGATTACTAGGTTTTGGGCACTACTATTATCTATATTTAATTTGTCATGGCTTGAATTAATATTTAATTTTGAACTCTGTTTTTTGAACAAGAGACATCAGCCATGTAGCAGTTGTTAAATTGTTAATTTGGCTTGTGATGGCCATGTAAATTTGTGTTGAGTTTGTGATTTTGATGTTGAGTCTTCACATGTTGCAAATCGAACTGAAGTTGTTGTTGCTCCCTTGTTTTTATAAAAGAGAATTCAAGGTCATTTGCAAAGGGTTCTGAAACTTTGTATTGACTTTTGCATGGAGAATCACATAGAGTGGGGTATTGAATGAATTGTTCATGTGGCTATATTTGGAAAGAATTAATGAAAATCTAATTTCTCAACATGTCTAAATAAACATCTCTGTATCAATAAACACATTATTGTCTTTTATTATGCTATTTTAAATTTGGAAATAAAAAGTTGAAAATACAATTACAAATCAATATTAAATTCTAATTGCAAAAAGTTGACAAACTCATAAAATATCATCAAGTTATCAACCATAATAATATGCTTTTGTAATATGAATGATGAGATATAGTAATAAGATTAATAAATACCAATCTCTTATAGTTGCCATTCATCCTCATCAAATTCAAAGCTTTCTTGATTCTTGTATGTGTTTTGTTCGCTCTGAGTCTGCATACCTTCGTTGAGCTACATCTCAATGCTACCAGTAGGTCCAATACATGAGTCAATAGTCCCACTGACACTTTGGTTTGAAGTGTTGCCCAAACCTCTTCTTTCACATTTGGACCTCCAGATTTGCAGTTCCCTATCATAAGGAAAAGTGTGGACCTCATACCTAGATGTATAGAGCTTCAAACAATTTTCCAAATTTTTGTCTAGTTTGTTTCTTAGCTTTGATTTTAGGAACCCCAAAGCACTGAAAACTCTCTCATCTTTGATGGGGTTCACCTAGCTTGCTCACACTTCACCTAGCTGGTGTTGCTCAATTCCACCACTCTCCAGGCCTAGCTATGCTCTAAGACCTCCAAGTCCTTCTCAGTTTCTTCTAGGGCTTGCTTCTTGTCAGTTTCAAGGTGTTTGCTTCAAGTGTTTTCACTAGGAACCCTACCAATTCACAATGCTTCCCATGTGCTCATTATGGTTGTCTTGGCTTCAACTTGTCAAATTGACCTCCTACTATTCTGAGTTGATGCAGAGGTGTGGAGGTGGCTACTAACATGTTTTGAATACCTTTTGGGTCCATATGAGGTTTTCTTTCATTTCATTCCTTACCGATTTCACCATTTTGCCTAGAAAAAGGGCTACAAGGAATTAGCCCTATTAGGCCTCCAAAATCCGGGTTTCTAGGGCTTGAGAGAAAACGGTCCAAAAGACCCCATAGCAAGTTTGGATTTTCTTAAAAGACTCACCTAACCTCAAGTGATTTTTGTTGTTTTGGTTCCTTATCCCACCATACAATTCCCTAACCCCAAAATAAGGGTTTTGAAGGGTTTCTAGGCCTTCTAACTGACAGTGACTGGTCTAGCTTGGAAAATGAGCATCGAAAGGTTTCGTCATGGCTTCCCCTTGCATAGGAAACTCTGTACTAACTTCATGGACCCATTCAAAAGGTTATATTGTGATCTTACATCCACCCCTGCACTTTACACTCCAAATTCACCATGTCTCCTCTAGCCAGGTTGCTCCTGGACTCGCCTAGAACAAGGTGACAGTGATATTAAATTTCATCTCCAGCACTTGTCCCTGCATATGTACATTGTAAAAGTAGTTGCCTTCTGTTTCCCAACAGGTCATGATGGTAGCACGGATGGAATTCATGGGGCAACCATTTTACATAAAACTGCTATGTACAAGCCAAAACTAGTTGTTTGCAAACCAAAACAGGATGTTTGCAAACCAAAACAAGTAAACACTAATAAAATCTAACTAAAAAGATTGAAATGGAACAAATAACTCTGTAACACACTAAAGAAAATCAATCCATTGTTGGATCAATGGATTCAATCCATTTGTATTCACAAAATAAGCAAATAAAGCCAAAATGATGTCAAACAGTCCGAAAAATGAGTAGTTTCAGATTGTTGAACTTACAAAACAAAGACCTTTGGTAACCATGCAAGAGAGGGTTTTTATAGTATTCCCCACGTATGGAGTCATTCTAGGGCGTTGGACAATCCCTAACTCCATCGCTAATCAATTTAGGACAAAAGTTGTCATGACAACTTTTTGCAACTTTGCACTTTTTACATTTTTGGCCTTCTCAACCTATGAGACCTATTCTAAGTCATCACTCATGACTTTTAAAGCATTTTGAAGACTAATTTAACCCTCCCTAATGCTTATACCAAGGTTTGATACTTTTGACCATCAAGAAGGTCAACTACCTACTCAAACCACTACTTATGCACAAAATGCAAACCTAAGAAGAACTAACTCAATCTAGGCCTACATTTTGCTCATCTCACTCACTCTTGGACCCTCCTAGAGTCCTTATTCACTACCCGACTTGGCTAGGGTCAGTACAAGACAAAATTGAGAAAACCTAATAGCCTAAGTCCTAGGTGCTCCTGCACCAATCTTCCACCGAACCCAATATCATGGTAAGACATAAATCAACAAGCTTCAAATATTTTAGCATTGAATCGTGCAACGTTGCATTCTCAACTATATTTCCAAAGCCTTGTTATTGATCCCTCTTCACGAGGGTTCTCAATTGTGCCATATTTTTCCCTCATAGCATATGCAAAACGAGATGATTGCTCTCTAAGACGAGTTTCGTCTAATATTCCATTTATAGTTACTCCATTCAATTCTCTGGATATGCGAAATTGTTTTATCAAAGTCAGTAGCTTACTTCAAAAATCAGTTGCATTGTTGAGGCTCTAATATTGAGGAAACACAATAGACATGGCTTCACGTAGGTTGTCAGGAGGGAATTTGCTTCTAATTTGTGAGGAAAGATCATAGGCAATTTTCTTCACAGAAGTAGTTAAAGACTCAACAATCTTGTCAAAATCTTCCCTTATAACTCTTGCTAGTTGCTTCCTGGGGCGTTTTCCCGGTTCCTTGGGGTTGACCGTGGCATAGAAGTGCATTGGTATCTCAACTCCCCGTACATTGGCACATACCTCCCCGTTTGCACCAATTTGTCAAAAGTTATCAGGATTGTTCAAATTTGTGAGTGTCCACCACCTAACAAATTTTTCATCAGATAGTGTTGGTTGATTTGGATAGAGATTGTCGAGGGCCATACATGTCATCTTAAGCAGCGTAGCATATTCTGCAATATACAAAGCTCTTTTTTGGGAAGGCTTCATAATATTCCTCATTTTCTCTATCATGAGCAGAAGAGCTGCTAAAGTTAAGAGTGTCTCTAGATTACTTAACCTCCAAAGAAGGTCAGGAAATTTTGGTTGCTCTGATTCGTCGCGAGTTGTGTGAAATAGTCCAATCAAGGATGGATATTCTAAAAAAACTCGATGCACTAGACCATCCAAAGAGATCCATCTGGGTATCATTATCCTTGAGAAGCTTGTTCCCATCAGTTATTCCATCAGCAAAGTGTTGAAATTCCATAAATCGCTTGGGACTTCGACATAAGTGTGAGTAGAGCTCTTTGATTAAAATTTCAATTTTTTTTACCGAAATATACTTGCTCACAATTCCAAAAGCTAGATTCATTTTGTGAGCCATGTAGTGAATTGCAGTAATGTAAGGTGCAAATGAAGTATCAATCTTTGCACAAAGATCGTTCCTCTAACCTTGCATTACTGAAGCTCCATATGCTCCAACACACACCAATTTTTTGGCAACTATCATGTCATCCATACCTCCATATTCAATTAAACTTCTCTTTACTAGTTGAAATAAATTTTCCGTTGTCGCACTTTCCTTCATTTTAGCAACAGATAGTAGATGAGGTTGGCGGGCATGATTCTGTACAGTATAAACATGCATGCATACCCATGAAGTATTGTCTACTGTCGTAACTTCGTCTAAAGAAAATGCAATAAAGTTTGACTCTCTTGTTTTTTCCTTTACATCTTCTTTTTCAACCTTAGCAAGACAACTTGCCCATTCCCATCCACTGTTTACTGACCAGTGTCTATTAGGATAGTCAAGAACTTTCAAAAAGTGTAATAAACCACTAATTGATGGGAAATCTATCATAGCACACCCTCTGCTCAAAATATAAAAAACAATGCTTAACTGAACAACTTTTCCCAGTTGTTCTGTTTGCATTGCTTTTCCAAAACTAGCTTCAATAGAACCTTTAACTTCAGCAGGCTTCATTTGTATTTTCTCATGAAAATAATACTCTTCGGCATTCTTCACATGCTTACATTCCTCCTTTGTTTTCCATCTTATCACTGATTTTTCAACTCCGTCTATCATTTGTTTTTCATAAACTTTACCCATATGCTTTTCTATGGTGTCAAATTTTCGCTGCAACCTAATTTCCTTGTTATGTTTCCAAGTGCAAATCTTACACCTACATTCTATTGGAGGCTCCTTTTCAATTGAATTCTCCATTGGTTCAATGAATGGATACTTTGATGCCCAATTAATTTGGAAAATCCTCACTGACATATCCCACTGCCGATCCTTTTTTAATCTGGCTTTTCTTTTCCCTTTCCGTGCATTATCATCAATGGCATTATCACCCAAGTCGATTATATCATTCTGGCTAACTTGGGCATCTACCAGATAATCTTGTTCAAGATCATCCTGATCTGAGATATCAGGTTCACCGTTGTCTTCAACATGCGGTGTAGGTTGTGAATTTTGTACTAGTACTTGTGATGATGTACCTCCCTGATTTTCACCACAATCTTTTCCAAAGCCAAAGTACAAAGACAACGTTCTGCTTGTTGTTGGCCTCTCATGGCCTTCCCCACATTCAGGTTTCCTACCCTTCTTCATGTTTGACATCTCCAACGAAATAAAGACTGCCAAAAAAAAATCAATTTGTTGAAGAAGCAATAATAGACTATAAAGTATAATATATGTTTCATTGGTCCTACGACCTACAATCTAGATGTCTGGGGTCTGAATCTCTCGGCTGACCACTTGGCACTGACGAGTCCCCACTGAATAAGAATGAACTCAACAATGCAAACAAATATAGATAAATTCAGAATAATATTATAACGCTTCAAAAATATGATCGCTCACCTTTAGGTCACTAGCAGTCGCCAATGCAGTCAACAACAATGATTTTCCTTGGTCTGAAACTTCGCTATTGATCAAAATTCAGAGCCTAGAACCCACCAGATTGTGTAGATATAGATTTGATCTTTGAATGTATTTCTACCAATCCTTATATGGTGAATTCCACGGGAATTGTATATGGTATACAAATATTTGGCGAATCTCGCGTAACTATAACACGACTTATGTAATTTTCGAGGCAATTATGGGTCGTCCAAATAATTGGAAAATATAATATAGTTGGTGAAAGTCGGGGTAAATGGAGACACGCGTCGACAAAATGTCAGGCGAATTGGGTCCTCCTAGCTAACAAATCTTCATATGCCTATAGGCGAATTATAGTCGTCTATTAAAGCAACCTCGGAGAGTGTAGGTGAAAAAATTAAATTTACCGTGTGTCCACCGTATATTGTATTGGCGAAATCCTCGCATAGAAACATTTAATTACATAAAACATATGACGATCGGGCCGTGAATTTGACGGAAATTAATATGTTCTGGCGACATGGCCACCCTTAGTCGGTACAAAATATTCGCCATTTCCCAGGTCATCGATGTGAAAAATTCTCCATTGGCGAATATTCGCCACTAAAGTAATCTCTGATAACTACTTCCCTGTAAAAGGCTAAGGAAAATGGGGTTGCCCTTTTGGAAGTGTGAACACATATTATAAGCCAACGAGACGGACAAAGTTGTAAGTTCTAGTCACATTTTGAGTCTTTGGCAATTTTAACAAGAACGGATTTGATTGTTTTATTAGTTCCTTTCATTTGCCTTTTCAAATGTGAATAATAGACAAATGAAGAGCTATGGATGATGTGGATATTTTCATAAAGTTTGTACATTTCAATATTCTTAAATGACAAAATTTTGTCTATAATTCATAGTTAAGGTATGCCAAATATATAAATTATTTGATTAATAGTAAACTTTCTAAAGATCAAGCTAAAAATAGAATAAAAAAGTATGACCTCTACTGATTTAATAAAATATTTTAAAACTATGATCTTATGTTCATCTATATATATATATATATATATATATATATATATATATATATATATATATATATATATATATATATATATATAATTTTTTATAAATATTAATAAAAATCTAACACTATTATACTATTTATTCATATTTTAAATAATATTATAATCCTAATTCTTTATTTCAAAATAATTATTGTATACTTTAATTAATAAAAAATTAATATTGAAGGAGGTATATTATTTTTCCTTGCATGCATATCTTAGTCTTCTATTCTCACAGTCCCAAAGATTTCTCGAAGGAACTGCAGCAAAGGAGAAAACAAACTGAAAACAATATTACAGATGGCTAATGGTTGGATTATGCAAAGCTTCTTTATGAGCGGTTACAGGATAATAATGTTCCTTCCATTATGACCACTTCGATGGAGTTATACACGATGGATGATATCAAGCAGGGAATAAAGAGTTTAGCAAATGGTAAGGCAAGTGATATTGATGGGCTTCAAGCGGAATTCTTAAAGTGGGGAGTTGAGCTTCTTGCTCCTCACATTAAGGGTATCTTCAATAGGGTCATTCGAGATTGTTTTCCGACAGATTGGACAACTAGTGTGGTTATCCCTCTCTTTAAGAGTGGGGATATCAACAACCTATCTAATTACTGCACTATTATGGTCAACCCCCTTCTAGACAAACTTTTTGGGAGCATGGTGGAGCGTAGAATCAGCAGTTGGGCAGAAGCGGAAGGAAATAAGGGCCAAAGGTCAAGCCGGTTTCAAACCTAGACACTCCACCATTGATCATTGCATCACTCTTCGGCATTTGATAGAGAAAATATGGGACAATCAAGGGGAAGAAGCATATTATTGTTTTGTAGACTTTAAGAAAGCATTTGACTCAGTGCCTAGAGACAAACTTTGGAATAGAATGGAAGATTTGGGTGTACCCGACATATAAAGAGTGGCAGTCTATAGACTATATGAGAAAGTTAGAGCTAAAATCAGAACTAGTGAAGGAATGTCCGAGTGTTTTGGTAGTGACATTGGTGTTAAGCAGGGGTGCCCTCTATCTCCCACTTTGTTTGGTTTATACATTGATAAATTAGAAACATGGTTAAACATGTTGGAGGGTGAAGGTGTTCATCTTGCAGGCTATGTGGTGAAATTACTTTTATATGTGGATGATCTTATCCTAATATCTAAAATGGCTCATGGTTTGAGAAATCACTTAAGAGCTCTAGAGCACTTTTGCCAGGAGGTAGGGATGAAGGTGAACATTACCAAAACCAAGATCATGATTTTCTCTTTAAAGAGGAAAGCTAAGCAAATTACCTTTCTTTTTTAAGGTAGTCCGTTGGAAATTGTGAAAGAATACAAATATCTTGGCATTGAATTCCAAAGTAAACATAGTTGGGAAACTTGTAGAGTGAAAAGGATACAGGGAGGGTGGAAAGCGTTGTATTTACTTTAAAATAGGTGCAGAAAAGTTGAGCTATGGGATTGGAAAACCAAGAAAACTCTTTTCGGTTTGCTGGTCACACCAGTTGTTTTCTACAGATGCAAGGTTTGGGGAGGCAACATGTCAAATTATGGATGGAGACAGTTAGAAAGAATTCAAAAACACTTGATCACAAGCAATCTCAAAGTTAAAACATCAGTGCCTTATGAAATCCTTTTAGTAAAAGCAGGTACTTTTCCATTAGAGGCATCGGCTATAATCCGATTAATAAGTTATCTAAAGAAGGTTAAAAACATGAATAACCAACGGTGGCCCAAGATTGTGATGGAAGAGGGTCTTAACCGTAGGAAGAAAACTTGGATGAAACAAAACAAAAAGTGGTTGAACAAATGGGACATCAAGCTACACGAGTGTCCTAATACTAATGGGGAAATAAAGAAGTTCGTCATTGAAAGTTTCAAACTGCCATGTGGACCAATCACAGTGGTTGTAAAAAGGCGTATTACATCAAAGAGTTTAACCCAACTGGAGAACATGGCGAGAAAGCATATAGAGGGACAATTATTAAAGGGAAGGCAAAGTTGTTACTTGCTCAATTAAGGATTGGTTCACATCATCTCAGATGTGAAACGGGTAGGTGGCAAAGACCTAAAGAGGTTTGGGAGGAGAGAACTTGCTTTTTCTGCAAGGCGGGTGCTATAGAGACTGAACGACACTTTCTCAAAAAGTGCACTGCTTACGATGATATGCATGCTCAATATGAGTTTATCTTGAAAGCCGACAACATGTATCATTTATTTGATGAGGACAAGATCAACCAAATTGCTAGCTATCTGGTCAAGATTCATAGGAGGAGACCAGACATGGAAAGGAATTGAAAGAGTTTGTGATTTTCTTGGTCCCATAGACTGATTAGTCTCGTGAACATCAGTAAAATCATTCACTCATTCATTCACATAACAATCAAATTGAACCTGCTACCCAAAAAATCTGCTTATTCGAATGTCATTAAAGAGCATGTGATCCTTCATAATGTTCCAACTAACAATGTTTCTTCTTGTCTTCGTTAGTGCGTGCATTTCGATTCTTGGCCAGAAGAAGGATGAAGCGATTTCAACCTCCACTTCATAGTACTGGTGATTGAATTTGTTGTTTGCTTTACGTATCAATTTACTTTGCCCTTGCGCTACTCATTTCTTTTATGTAGAGAATTAGGGTTTGTAGGGTTTGGCTCACTGAGTAGAGAGGTTTGGAAGAAAGTTATGAAAGATTTTGCATCATTTTAATGTCATGATTCTGCAATTATTGGAACTTAGGGTTATATATAAATAGCAATAGTACCAGATACAAACTTCTCTTTAACAAATGTGCAGACTTTAAAGAATCAGCATGCCTTTGAGATTCGTTCCACAAATCTATCTTGCTTTTGCTGCTCAGACAATGTTAATTAATGCTCAGTGCTTGAACCTATAATTCATAAATATTTTGACTTGTAACAACCGACTAATTTACTGGGAATTCAAATATGTTTGTCCAGATAAATTAAGACTATCCACACATTCACCAAACCCTAAAAATATTGACAGGCATTGATGCCGTTTTTCGATCCCAAACAAGGATTTATATCACAAAATCATAGAACAGACTAATCAATTTGCTTCATCAGTATGAAGGGGAAAGGGGCTACTATATATCTAAGCAAGTACTCTGCAGTCTGCACCTGCAAATGATTAAACTATGTTGCCAGTTCCTCGTATTTGGGTTCTGTTCGAACAAGAATCGTGATTTGGATTAACCTGTCTGAATATTTCTGATCATGGATTATGGGTTCATCTTCGACAAATGTGGGCAAACCCATATGGAACCTTGCAAAACCATAAAAACACTCGAGGGGACTCGCCATGTTGTAGATGTCTTTCTAAATTTTTTTTTTTTTTATAAATATTTTTAGCATTTGATTTTGATTATGATGGACTAAAACATATTCTTAACCCTATATAAGTGTCATTTTATCTCAACTCAATTGTGAAAGAAAAAAAAAAACTATTCTTTGTGATTGAGCTTTCATTCTTCTTGTCTTAATTGATCATTGAAGTTCCACAAGCAATTGCATTTTTATTATTATATGTGTGCAAAAGCCCATTGATCTCAAAGAGAAGATCATAGAAGAAGATTCTTGAAAAAAAAAAAATTTCTGCTTTTACATTTTTGTATTACAATCAAAATCTCTTGTTTTGTTTTTCATGTGTGTATATTTGTTTCAAATGTGTTGTTATAAAGATTATTATGAAAGTTATCTCTAGTTCCATGGGTCAATTTTACTTGAAAACAAATTGAATTTTTTTTTTTTTTAAATTATGTTGATATGACATAGTCCATTCTAAGTGGTTAGGGGTATATTTGGATTTGCAAAGTCTATGGTGTTAGATATTCAAGCTCATATAGTTGAGTGAAAACCTATTTGTGTTGCATTCTTGAATAACACATCAAATCTTGTCTTGAAAACAATGGTGTACTTGTGTCATCACAACAAGTGATAACATATCTTAATGAATAGAAACAAATAGATGAAACAAAACAACTACCATAGAAAAAATCATCTTTAACAAAGAAATTATTTTAAAGAATGAAACCATTTAATTCTAGTGTTGTATAGAGAGCTACCCATTTCTTGTTATTCTTTAAGAACAACTCTTTATAAATAACAGTCATTTCAAATTGAGCCATAAAGGATTGTTGATGAACACATAGCAAAATGTATCTATACAAATGGATTGACTTTCAATATTTTTCATTTGCTATATTGGCAAGAAATAATGAGGAAGATTAGTGAGACTCCAAAAGGGTACAATAGTCTAGGTTATGAGAAGTTGTATAATGGCTTATTGGGAAAATAAGGTCAAATTTGTAGCACAAATCAAGATAGAGGTGTTCATCATTTTCTATGGGAAAAATGTTAAATATTGGCCCATGATCACTTTGATTATAGTGTCCCCAAAAGGCTCAATTCTTTTTGAGAGTCGTGGATTATGAGGAGATGAAGAATGACCAATTTATTGTTAATGGATATCCGCATTACAATTGTCAAATAAGTGTGACTCGACCTTTTTCAAGTCATGATAGATAACACAAAAAATTGTATTCTGGTTGTTTTGTTGGTTGAAGAACCTTCTTCACATCTTTTGGGCACTTTTTGTTGTTTACTCTTTCAATCTTATGCTACAAAAGGTTGGCAACAAAATTGATTAGATAAAAATGTCTATGGGGAGATTAAAGAGATCTAAATGTTCATCACCAATCATCACATGTTGTGACTCGTTGTAGGGCTTATTCACATCATTCTCAAAATTGGATTCGTTGAAGGTAAGTGAAACAATATAAGATCTTATGTTCAACTTTAATTACCTAGAAACTCATTTTGTAAAACTTATTTTGATTATGTTTTCTTCTTAGAAGTTTGTTTTTAATTATTTTTCAAATATGTTGTTAACACTCATTTCACCTCCAACAAAATAAATCATCTTGAGGCCACTTGTGAAGATTCAAGATACATTTTTTAACAGGGTCATTAGCCAAACTTAATCCATGTGGAGATATACCAACACTAAGAGAGCAACAAATATCTATGAGGATGATCCTAAACAATAATTGGTGGAATTATGTAGGACATTTCTTTAGTTTCATTGAGATTTTTTTTAATATGATTTGTCATATCAACATGAATAAATCTTGTTAAGGAGAGATATAATGCCATCACTTGATGATTGAGAAGATCAAGATCTTCATAAATATGAAAGAGCAAGCTCTTAAAGTAACTTTATTCAAAATATGCACAAAATTAGTGAAGAGAGATGAAATACAATTACCACCCTATTAAATCTTTTTGTCTTTGCATTGAATCTAATGCACAATAGTGTTGATATTCCTTTTTTTATACCAAAGAGGATTGCCTCATTAAATATTTTGAAGTTGCCAAAGGGTACAAAGTTACATTTAGTGGTCTCTTATGTAATCTTGATTTGGATGATGTAGTCATGAGTAAGTTAATTGATTTTGTAAATACCATAAGTCATAGTTTGAAGCTCTTTGTGATAAGTTCAAGGAAGATGCTCACAATTGGTGGTGCTTCCAACACCTATAACATCTTGCATTAAAGTTTTATTGCAACCAAAATTTATAATTTTCTATCTGAAATAAAATAAAATACAAACATTTTCAAGTATGAAATTTTATTTTTTATTTTAGATTTTTGAACTCTCAACTCTCTAACTTTGTTTCAATAGGTTACTAGTTCATTAGTATTGAGTAGAATCGAAGTACATACTCCATTGTCCACTCAATAAAATACATATAATCACTTTCAACAAAGGTAAAGGACTTAGTATATGTGCATTTTAACTTGCACCTCCTTTTGCACAAATATGTCTACAAGAAAGGGGACACGAGGTTATAAGATATAGAACTAGAGCTTATTAATTTAAATGCTTCCACTTTTTAGTTTGTCACATTTAAGGAGTTAATTAATGTACCAGCTTTTAGTGCAAGTGGTAGTGGCGTTGCTTGTGGTTCTTCAAATCCTCCTACATCTAATGTCACTGGTGATAATGTTCGTGAAAGCTCGTATGATATTGAAACCTAATTGTTGAACATGACATTAATATTTTAATATTGAAGTTTGAATAATGAATAGTTTTTAATATTTAGATTAATCATGAGATTCAACTTTATGACAAGTTTATTATATCATGTTGTAGTATTTTAAACTTAATTCCTACTTCAACTATATATATGATTATTTTTTTTAATGAAAAACTCAATGAATCTATCCCCAAAAAAAATTTAATGGACAAAACAGTCAAATGATAATGCCATTATTTGACTTCACATTAGCACTGCACTACACATGTTAGTGCTCAATTCTACTTCTCATGAACTGTTATATCATTTGAAATTGTTGTCATCATTGTTGTCTTTTGACATAATAATCTTTCTGTAATTAATAATCTTCTTATGATCACTGATTAGTAGAATTCTGTCTTTATTGTGATTTGTATTATCCCTAATCAATACAGACATAATTATCTTTCTGTAATTAATAATCTTCTTTCGATCACTGATTAGTAGAATTCTGTCTTTATTGTGATTTGTATTATATCCCTAATCAATACAGTATCCAATGTCATCATTATTAGTACCATGTTCAATGACTTTGGATGCTATTACTGGGTTTGTCGCATTAGAGTAAATATTGATCATAATGATTAATACATTATTGTTAAGACGCTGATATCCTGAAATCCCAGGCATGATTGTTGAAACTGCTGTAAGCTAGAGGTACTTGACGAGGTCAGGGAGACAGCAACGTCTACCCAGCCCTTACGATGTACCGATATCCTATGCATACAATACATGTTGCATATATATATAACTGCATGTCGGTGCATCGTAGAATCCTATGCATACGATACATGTTACATAGACATATAACTGCATGCAGGTGCATCGTAGGAGCTGGGTAGACGGTGCCCAGGGAGACTGTTGTTGTCAAATGATTAGTTTCTTGAAATTCGATAGTTAAGGAGAAATGGTAGGGGTTAACAGGTCGGTCTTACCTTGATTGTGTTTTGTTGCATGAAAGGTTCATTATCGTTCAGACACAGTTATCTTGTAACATGGTTAAAGAGAGATGTTAGAATTATGTGTGATCAGTCATCTCAAAATTAATGAGAGAAATCTATATTTCAAATTTCATGGTGAACATTTTTATTTTCTTTCTCTTTCTGCAATTTGGATTAAAAAAAATCAGCTGTTTCTCTTTTTTATTTAAATTTTCTCTACATCACTTTCGAGATCCTGATATTTTATTGGTTGTTTCACAATAATATCCCTAGAAATTAAATGTCTTTATCTATTGATATGACAAAAATTCTTGACAAAGATATTTGCTGTTAACAGACCAGCACAGGAAGAATTATGTGTTGTGACAAATGAAATGTTAATTTTGCAAATAAAGCCAATCGAAATAAATGATAGAAACCACCAGACAATACATATGCCTGAATTTTCTTGCTTTTTCTAAAACAATATAGTTCGTTGGGAAGCTTTTCTAGAGTGCACAAAGTATTATGATGCCAGTTAGTATATACAAATTGCAACAATTCTAAGAGATACAATCAAATCAATTATTGGCATACCAAAATCTCTGACTGTAATTTTTTAAGTCGAATGTAAGGAAAAAATCACAGCTGTAAGAGAGAAAATTAGCTAAAAAAAAAAAAAAATTTAAATAAACAAAATAAAGATCTTACATTTTACTGTAGGTATAACCATAATAATTCTGATACCATTTTACAAACTTCTTTAGACCGTTTTGTAAGTCTGTAGTTGGCTTGTAGCCTAACTCCATTTTTGCAAGTGTTATATTAGCGTGAGTGAAGGGCACATCCCCATTTCCTGGCATATCAACAATATTTTTCCGAGCCTTCACCTTCAAATGCCTCTCAAGAATGTTCACTAATATGGGCACAGTCACAGGTGAAGTATTTCCCAAATTGTAGATTCTGTATTGTGCTGGTCCTTTCTTCTTTCCTCCACTCCCAGTACTCTTGGTTGCAGTGTCAAGCGAGGCAACACAACCTTTCACAATGTCATCTATGTAAGTGAAGTCTCGAGCAAGATCTACTTGATTCTTTCCTCTGTATATGGTTATGGGTTTTCCTTGCAATATGTTCCTCGTGAAAGAAAAATAAGCCATGTCAGGTCGCCCCCATGGTCCATACACAGTAAAAAACCTCAACCCTGTAATAGAGAGCCCATAAATGTGATTGTATGTGTGAGTGATTTCTTCCCCTGCTTTCTTTGTAGCTGCATAGAGACTAGCTGGCTGATCAGTTCTATCAATTTCTGAAAAGGGCACCTTATCATTGAGGCCATAAACAGAACTAGAAGATGCCCAAACAATAGCCGGCTGAGGGTTAGCTGCCTTGCAGGCTTCTAGCAAGGTGACAAGCCCTGCAATATTGCTATGGACATAAGAAGATGGATTTTCCATGGCATATCGAACACCTGCCTGTGCTGCAAGATGCATGACATGGGTAAATGGAATAACATCAAACAACTTATTTAAGAGCATGCTGTCATTTATGTCCCCTTCTATGATGAAAATCCCATGTTTCTTCAAAAGACCTTCTCGAGCTCTTTTGAGGGAAGTGTCATAGTAATCATTAAAATTATCGAGTCCAAGGACTCCATCTCCTCTCTTCTTCAAAGCTAAGGATACATGTGTTCCCACAAACCCAGAAGCCCCCGTAACTAATACCACCATCCCACCAGGTCTCTTTGCTTGACAAGAATGTTGAACCTTTTTCTCCCATTGAGGACCGCCCCATTTTGAAATGTGTTTGGTGCCTATATCCAGAGATGTCTTTAAACACAAGTAGGATGCAGTCAGTGCGATAAGAAAGAGAGCCCAGAAGAAGAATGTGGCTGATGAAGTAAGCCACCGGTTCAGTTGACGGTTAAAATGATTACCCCTTTCTATCTTTACTTTGCCTGGAGTCGAGGGAAAATTGTCTTGAATAGAGGTAGGCATTGCAACAGATGCAATACCTGGCATGGAAAAAGATATGCCCACAAATTAGCTTCTTCCCACCTAGCGTTGATTAAAAAACTCAGTTTCAACACTGCAGAAAACGGAAACAAAAAATGTCCTTTCAGATGAGAAAGCAATGTATTCCTTTGCCTCCACCAAATCCCAAATTAAGCAAAGCGATACGAGATGATAATAAATATTGTAGTCTTTTGAATTATAAAAAAAGGAAAAAAGGGCCGATGAAAACCAGGCAAGACCAGAACAAAACCAAGCACTGATCTAATTTTCATTTTACATACAAATGTTTCCTACAGTTATGCTATATCGTTTTCCCTCTTAATAAATGCCTGCACATTAGAAGATAAAAGCCCATGATGCTTGCATTGGGCTGAAAAGAAAGAAATATACTCATGTCCCCGAATGACCAATGGAACTGGAAAATTACAACTAACTTGGAACAGACATGAGGCGCCATCTAATCATCTATAGAAGAGGTAAGCTGAACAATGTAACCTTTACCCATAAGCAGGGGATGGCATGCGAGAAAATCTAGCAGAAAATACAATTCACCTTTTAACATTTCATATTCATATCAGACAACATTACAGGGCTATCAATTTGAAATACATCTACAAGAAAAGATCTAAGAATTGCATTTGAAGAAAGGTTTGGACTGAGTGAAGGCAGAGATGTTATTCTTGGAGATGTGATTTAACTATGGGCTATCTCGTTTGCTCTCCCCACACCCAGAGTTGAGCCATTAGAACAGAAAATGAAAAGAAGGGCCCAGACGAAAGTTTAATAGTTCAATATGAAAAGGGGCAAGGATCTGAAAAGCACACATTTTATTTCTGAAGCCCACATTTACCCCAAAACCAATCTGCTCTTAAAAGCAACCGATCTGGATCTCTTTTAAAGAACCCTAAACTCTTCAACAGAACCCGAGCATGATACCTAGAAGTCATGGCCAAGATTTGGAATTTATGAAGCGAAGAGAAAAGGCACCAAAAGACAATGGCAGATCTAACCAACTAACAAACACAACTAGCAGTTAGCCGTAAATCATCAACAAAATGAGGAATAAAGTGCAAAAAAAGAACCGATTCAAGTACCTCAGAACTCAAGTAAACCGTGCCCCAAAAAGGGCACAGGGCATGTGTACCACTTTGGATCTCCATTGCAGGAAACAAGAATATGGGTAGACATGAAATGGGAGATATTTTAAATCTCATATAACAATAGACACACACACATTTATATAGGCAGACATCTTACCAGTGAGGTGGGAAGCCACCAATCAAACTGAAAACATGTGAGTTGAGATTGGATCCGCTTCGCTTCACGGATTGGTGAGAGGCAATAAATACGCCTCCTTCACAATGCAGATATCCTCCTGTTGATCAACATGGGTTGCCTCTCGAATTTGTCAGCAGATTTTCACCCAAATCACCATCTCATTTCCTCTTTCGGAATAGTCAAAGGCGAATTATTAGACTTTATCCTTGCTTGCCTTGCACTCCACAATGCATCTCCACGTGCCCACTTCCAACGTCCTTCTGCTTCGTTTATAGTTAACTACAACTTAAGGTAGTGGTAATTATCAGTGTTCACAAGATCTTTATCATGTCATTTATCACAGTATCTTTGGCCTCGTGAACGTTTAAAAGGCTTCTTTATATTCATTGAATTTGGTTTGGTCACAATTTCTTCTAAGATTGGACAATCTAAGGTGTGGATTCATTCCAGAGAGCTTGGAGTTCATGTACAGAAATAATCTTGAATCCTCCTAGAGAATTTCTCTCTTTTAAGCTTGATAACCCCATTTGGTGAGTGGAGGAGAGAATCCCAAGCTGACACTTTTAGTTAAAGCTTTTACACCTAATAAACCTATCGTTGTGGGGTACAGGTGTACAAACTGCAAGTACACGGTGTACATGTGATGTCACCAAAATAAAAAGCCTGTCTACACTGCCCCTTCAAGGACAGTAGGCCCCACCAAAAATTGACTATATTTTCTAGCATGGGAAAAATGGCTATTTAAATTTGATGACCATATATATTGTATAATCAACATTTTAAGGAACATTGCATCACATGAAGGGGAGAATTTTTGGCTATAGGGAGATTCATGAACATACAAGTTTTCTTAATTTATAGAAGAAAGACAACGATGGGCCACTCCAAAATATGGAATTCCACAATCTTAGTGATCTATTCTAATGAGAAACATCTAAGCAAAGAATTTATAATTTATGTGTTATAATTTATTTAAAATATAAATTAACATTCAAATATATATGTTTTCTTTAATTTGTTGAATTGTAGTTTTGTTTTTTTTAATTTAAAAAATTAAAATTTATGTTTATATAATGTATTGTATGTGATTTTGTATCTTTATCAATAAGTTGAACATATAGAAATGGTTATGTCAGATATTGTTAATCTTGCATGGTTGACACTTCAAGAAGTGCGTTTTTTTAATTTTTTTTTTCTCAATAAAGGCCAAGGTCATAAATATTATTTAATTATAAAAAATAAAATATAGCATCAAGTCTTAAAATATTATAAAATATTATAAAATATTGCAACTCTTCCACCATAACCAGCTCGGATCAACCCCCTACATGATCTGATTTTAAATAGAAAGATGATTTTGAATATCAAAATATCTATCTAATACCTTTTGTGGGGCAAAAATAAACATCAAATATCCATGCAATCTCAATATTTGTCTAATTAGAGCAATAATTCTTGATTTAACTCTTTAATAGTCTCACCATCCACACCCTTATTCACCAATTGATCAACTGTCACATCTCCTTCTCGATATGTGTGATTAATATTAAATTTTTCAAAGGCTTTCATATCTTCTAACACTTTTGGAGGGACCCAAACACATTTTTTCCTCTCTTTTTCACTGTAAAGCCCTTTGGGCCAATATATGTGGGGATTTTGAGGCCATGTCATAGTTTCCTTATTCTATTATCCCAAAATGTGAATTTTGCATTGCTGCATGGAGAACTTGCTAATCTACTATTGACAACTTCCATAATTGTTGCTTCTATTATGTTTTGGATAGATTTCATTTCTCTCTTTTTTTGCTTGAAGATTCTTCTATTCCTTTCTTTCCAAATCTCCCAAATTATTTCAAGAATTGAATGTTAAGTAATGTGTGGAACACATCAATTCAAATTCTAGGAGGAAGTTTCATGTGACATGAGTGTTTTTTATTAATAAAGCAACGTTAACTAGGGCGTTAACCCTTTACATAGCCAAAAGGCTATCAAAATTTTTAAAACAGCCCAAAGGCGACAAACAGACCAAGCAAGCATACAAACCCCTAACAAACAAGTTAGACAATCAAACACGTGTCAAACTTGCAACAACCCACCCCAACTCAAGAGTGGGGAGAAACACCCAAATCTTGACAAAGGGGGGGTTGGGAAAGGGAGGCAGATTTTCCCTTCCGCCTGCGACAAAAAATTGTCCAGGCAACATTGTCATTAGGAACATTCAAAGAAAAATCAGGCGGGGGAGACCCCACAAAGTCACTGCCAGACTGTTGAGCAGGATCGCCAAGAGAAGAGTGAGGCAGTGGAGCAAGAGCAACAGAAGTTGGAGCCAAAGGGGTTGAAGAGTCCACGATAGTATTAACATCAACAAAGGCTTCATCAGTAGTAAGGAGAACCTCATCTCGGGAGGATACATCATCCTCCAGAGAGGAGTCAACAGAAGTAGACTGAGAAGCATTAATCGTCAATTGATCTTCAGTAACATCCTTCCACCAAGTTGCAACACCTCTGCGGTGAGAGAGAGAACAGTCTGAAGCTAAGTGACCCGTTGAGAAGCATCTTCGACAGTGAAAGGGGAGGCCCTCATAATCCATCAATTGAGTTCATGGCCTATACCCAACCATCAGAACCACATCCCCGGGGAGGGGCAAAGATATGTCAATATCAATTAACAGACGAGCAAAGGTTGAATGACCCATGGAGGTTGTGGCATCGTCAACTTTCAAGAAGATGACAATGGAGTTACCAATGGACTCAAAACAAGAAGGCTCCCATAAATGGAGGGGAAGATTAGGGAGGCGGACCCAAACCGAACTAACAGTAAGAGGTTCAGTAAGGGGGTTGAAGGAAGTTGTCCAGGGCTGAATAGAAAGAGAGTGATCTCCCCAAGCCCACAACTTACCCAAAACCAAATCTTGATCAAGAGTAGAAGTAAAAGAAGCAATGAAAAATCCTTTAGGACAAGGAAAAAGCTCAATGCCATGAGCAACTAAAGGTTTCCAAAAGTAACTCACCCAGCTATGAAGGTCCGGAAGAGAAGGCTAGAACCAAGTAAATCTGCAAACTAAAGCACAGTGTTGATAAAACTCAACATTTTCCGCAACCTCCTGGCGACATACCACAACAAGGGAAGTCTTGGCACAAGGAAGAGGATGAAATGACTTATGGAGATGAGCAGCAGCTCTACCCATGCGAGAAAAGCTATGCCCAAGAGAAAATGGAGGAGGCTTGGGATGAACAAGATTGCCAGCAATAGGGATCTTAGCACTAGCAACACCAACCTTGGCATCAACACCCACAACAGAAGAAGGGCCATCCACAACAATAGAGGAAGGAACTTTGCCAACCAAACCCTCGGCAACAACAACTCCCCCAACATTGGTCGCAGGGGCAAAAGGCAAGGTCATAGCCTCAACAACGCAGGCACCTCCAACTGAATCGCCAACCATAACAGGTGGGGTGTCCAAGAGGAGGAGTCGAGACGAGGAGGGTAGAAGCATTCAAAACCTAGGCGGGAGAGATGTTATTGTTGCGCGGAGAGACAACCATCGCGGATTTGTTATAGTGTTGCATACCTAGGGATATGCTATTATAATGTATACACATCTCTCAAGTTAGTTATATTGGGTCATAAGTTATATTAGGTAATTAGGAGTCCTACATGGATTTAGTAATTTATCCTTCCATTATGTTATTAGGAGAAGATATATAGGGAAGGTGAATATCATTGTAAGGATATGTGTTTGGGATCTCTTGAAGATATAACATGGAGTGGCTTCTTTCATAAGGAGTATGGTATGGTGTTATTTCATCTCAAGGATTTATTCTATGTTTACACATATTGGATATTCATCCTTTCTAGTATGTGTCATTTGTTTTTTGTTAGGATAACCTGTGAACAACTGAGAGGGGGGGGGGGGGAATCAGTTGTTAACAGATTATTCAAATTAAAGCACTTAAAACCTTATACCGGTATAACGGATTAAACATTAAAGCATAAATGAAAACCAGAGAATCAATTTCATACAACCATAACACATAACACCATGATTTGTATGTGGAAAACCTCAATGAGGAAAAACCATGGTGGGAAACCCTACCCACAATCATATGATAATTTTGCAACAAGTATATGATTACAATAGGGGCATGGACATGCAGGAAGGCACACTGCCTAGAGCGCACTACTCATCATAATGGAGTCTCACTGACTATAGAGATGTCAACCACCTCAAGATGTTTGGACTACAATCCAGAGAGAAGAAATGCCAATGATAACATCAAACATGCCAGATTACAGTTTCGTTTAAGCTCAATACCAGAGGTCTAAAACCTCTTACATAAACCCAACTCGATCACCTATGATCGACCAAATCCTCTATATAAATGAATTACATTATTCGCTCCTTTCCCATATCCATATATCCACACATGATCTACAATGAGATCTAACCAACTTGGGACCTAACCAATTAGGTCAGCCACACAAATGACAATACAATAGATCCATTACATAATCCTGAAATAAAATCATAACACATGTCGACCTAAGGCCAAACAAACAACATCCAATCAATGAAACATCCTAGAAGCACATCAGAGGATCCACCAACATGTTTCATGCAAACTGATCCATAACCTAGATAGCACCAGACCTAAATTAGATCCACACGCACCAAAGCAATGATACCAATCAATCGAGACATGAATGCGATCACCATTAGCATCCTGAATCCCTTCTAAAAGTTGCACCAACACCACTTATGCATTACATGAAAGATCTTCAATAAAGCTCTGCTGGTGAAACCCTTACCGGACGAATAAAGCAAGCTTACTAGAACATAAGATAGCATCTGATCATCAAGTCAATACCAAATGACTAAAACATACTTCAAAGGCATATGAACCATTCATACAAACATATTCCATCAACCAGATCATACCGGTGGCAATCAACTGATTATCTTCCCAATCCAATCCTCCTACTAGAAGCTGGTAAACAACCAAAACAACAAGTGTTGATATCAATGACAAAACATCAATGCAACACATAATCAATTCCATCATATGGCCAACAATCTGTCTCTTTGGAATTGATGGCAACACTAGATGTGAAAAACATCCAAGTGCCAAGAAAATGCCAAAGTCTCCCCCAATGGAAAATCGCCAACAATCTCCCATGAAATAATATAGCAATGAATATTTGAACCAAAATTGAAACAAAGGGACCAAATACCACCAAACTCCCCCTAAGGAGTGAAATCAATGGTTTTTTTCACATGTATTCGGACATGTAGTGTTGCGGTTTAAACACTTCATTGGTGAAGCGGCCACCAAGGTACAAATCCCTGTTAGGCCATTGTGCTCTCAAGGCCTTGTACCTTCGTTGGGCCATTGTGCTTGTGGATTTGAACAAGTGAAGTGTGGGGATGAGGACCCCCGTTTGTGGCCTTATCGGTTCATAGCTCTGAGTCAAAAGCATTCATGTGGAGTCGGAGGGCGTGTCATGCCAACGTCACCGGTCACATTAAAAAGTTTACCATGCGTAGTTTTAAAAAAGAGAGGTTTTTTCACATTTATTTCTCCCCTTTTGACAACAATGCCAAAGAATCAAACAGAATATGAAAACTCTAAATCTCAAGGGTGACTACTCCCCCTAAGTAGTAGCATAAGTTCATCAATCCGGAGTAGAAGATAGCTCTGATAATGCATACCAAACCGATGCACATCTGCATCATTTAAGTCTCTACTGGAGGGGTAGAAACCCCCAATTTGTCTCTCAAATACTCAAATGATTCTCGGGACAAAGGTTTAGTGAATATGTCTGCTATCTTCTTTTTAGTGTCCACATAAACCAATCTGACTTCTTTTGCTTCCACCTTTTCCTTCAAAAAGTTGTACTTGATTGATATGTGCTTAGTCTTGGAGTGAAATACTAGATTCTTTGATATGTCAATAGTTGTAGAGTTATCACAATGGATAACTATCAGATCATTGCAACTCACTTGTATATCCTTCAACATCTACTTCATCCATAGAACTTGAGTACAATTGGTTGCGACTGCAATATATTCAGCTTCAACAGTAGATAAAGAAATGCATGACTACTTCTTATTGATCCATGAAACCAACTTCTTCCCAGGAAGAATGCTCCACTAGATGTGCTCTTCCGGTCATCAACATCACCTGCCCAATCTGCATCTATATATGCACATAAAGTAAAGTCATCATCTTTAGGGTACCATAAACCATATTTAGTTGTTCCTTGCAAATACCAGAATATCCTTTTTATTGCACTTTCATGATTTTCTCTTGGATTACTTTGAAATCTTGATACAATATTGACTGCATTCATTATATCCAGTCTAGTTTGAGTTAAATATAACAAACCACCAATCATGGATTTATATCTCGTAGAATTTACTAAAGGGGGTACATCCTTAATTGACAATTTTTCACTTGTACCCATAGGAGTACTAATCGGTTTAGAATTTTCCATACCAAAATTCTTCAACAATTCCCTTAGATACTTAGTTTGACAGATAAAGATACCTTTGTCAGTCTGAGTAATTTGCAAACCTAGAAAAAATCTTATTTCTCCAGTCATAGACATTTCAAATTCACTTTGCATATTATTAGAAAATTTCATGCATAATTTTTCTTCACCTCCAAAAATGATTTTATCAACAAATACTTCAATAATCAGAATATCATCATTAGTGATATTATAATATAGGTTATTGTCAGTATTACCTTTTATAATATCAAGCTTCAAAAGGTACTTATCCAACCTTGCATACCAAGCTCTAGGAGCCTGTTTTAGTCCATATAGGGCTTTCCTTAATCTGCAAACCATATTTATCATCTGCCAGTAAAAATCCATCTGGTTTCTCAATAAAGACTTCTTCTTCAAGTTCTCCATTCAGGAATGCACGCTAACATCCATCTGATAGACCTTGTAATTCTTATAGGTTGCATAAGCAAGAAATAGTCTAACTGCTTCAATTCTAGCTACTAATGCAAAAGTTTCACCATAATCAATTCCTTCCTTTTGAGAATATCCTTTACAGACCAATCTAGCCTTGTTTCTTACAACTTGTCCATCCTCATTTAGTTTGTTTCTAAAAACCCATTTAGTTCCAATAACATTCTTATTTTTAGGTTGGGGAACTAAATTCCAAGTATTGTTCTTTTCTATCTTATTTAATTCATCTTCCATAGCTTTCATCCAACATTCATCTTTACAAGCTTCAATTACTGATGTCGGTTCAATCTAAGAAATGAAACATACCTCTTGATTTGCCAATCTTCTCCTTGCCATAACTCCCATGTTTTTCTCTCCAGTGATCTGATTTTCAAAATGATTTAGCCTTACATACCTTTTTTTTTTTTCAGGTTCTTTATGCTGCTCTTTAGTTACAGTTGAGTTTTCTAATGTTGTCGAGGTAACTAGTTCAGTATTTTGTTCTGGTACATGCACTACTGGTTCGGTTATGATCATTTCCACTATCGGTTCACTGTCATAAGATTTAGCTTAGCGCTCTCCACAATTCTCTGCAATCTTTTGTTATACTATCTATATGCTTTGCTTTTAGTTGAATAACCAAGAAATATTTCTTCATCACGTCTAGGGTCAAACTTTCCAATGGAATCATCTCTTTTGATATAACACTTACTTCCAAAGATTCTGAAATATTTAAGAGTAGGAGAATGACTAAACCATAGTTCATAAGGTGTCTTATCGGTATCTCCTTTGATATGAACTTTTTTAAATGTATAAACTGATGTACTTACTGCTTATCTCCAGTAGATATGAGGCAAATTAGCTTCCATCATCATGCTTCTGGTTGCATCCAAAATGGTTATGTTCTTTCTTTCCACAATGTCATTCTGTTGAGGTGTCTGGGGTGCAGAGACATGTCTCCTAATGCCATTTTTCTCACAGTAACTATTGAACTTGTCAGATGTAAATTCACCACCTTGATCTGATCTCAAACACTTGATTTTCATTCTTGTCTTTGTCTCAACCATAGCTTTAAAGATCTTAAATTTCTCAAAGGCTTCAAATTTCTCCCTTAGAAAAGCAACCCACATCATTCTAGAATAATCAATGATTAACATGAAATATCTATCACCTTGTAGGCTTCTTGTATTAGCAGGACCACATAGGTCAGTATGAATCAAATGAAGAACATCATTAGATTTATCAGGTATGCTCTTAAAAGAAGTTATGATTTGCTTACCCATATGACATTCTTTACATATCGGATTATAAGGCTTCACAATCTTAGGTAAATCTCTAGTTGCCTTAGCTGAACTGATCTTTACAATGCAATCAAAATTTACATGACACAACCTCTTGTGCCATAGCCAACTTTCATCAATATGTGCAATCAAACATGTCTTTTCACTGAAGTTCAAATCAAAGATGTTACCTTTTGTTTGTGTACTAGTTGCAACCCTTAAACCTGATTTGCTAATGATTTTGCACTTTCCATCCTTGAATTGCAATTGAAATCCTCTATCTACCAACTGTCCTACACTCAAAATATTATGCTTCAGACCTTCAACATAATAGACATTGTCAGTGTTATGCTTACCATCCAATGAAATGGTTCCTCTTCCTTTGATCATGCATGCCTTTTTATTACCAAATATGACTTGACCACCATCAAATTCTTGCAGGGTTAGAAACTTTCCTTTGTCACCTATCATATGATGAGAACATCGACTATCTATTACCCATTCATCTGTGTCTTCAACTTTTGTTGCAAGGGCCTTTTCCTCATTCTTGATAACCGGTTCTGGATCATCTTCCTTCATAGCATAAAATACCCAGTCCTTTACATTGTCGGATCCACTAGTTGAAACTCTTGTCAGTTCTTATTCTGTGTCATCAGTTACTCCTTTCTCATCAACATAGTAGCATGATTTGTTTTTGTATATCTTGTACTTATGCTTGATCTGATATTCAGGGTTAGGCTTAAAAGATCTTCTTGCTCTTTCTTCCAATTTTGAATTCCTTTCAATACATCTAGATGCAAAATGACCAATCTTGTTACATGCAAAACATTTGAAAGGAGAGTTTCCTTCATACTTACTTCTTGACGGACCTCTAGGTATCCTTCTAGCAAATAGGGCTTCAAGTTGCTCAAGCTCTTCATCTTCTTTCTTGAGCTCTTCCAATTCCTTTGCATACCAAACTTTCCAATCTTGCTTGTCAGTTGATGATGTAGATGCCGTAAATGCAATATCAACCTTTGTAGCTCCAGGAGGACCAAATTCTTCAAGCTCAAAAGCAGATATCTTCCCAACACGAGTATCTCTATTGACAGAAGAATTAGGCATGGTTCTTAGATCATTAATTACAGTTACCTTCATCTTATATGCAGGTGGCAAAACCCTTAACACTTTTGAAACAATCTCTTCCTCGCTCAAAGATCCACCACAACACTGAATTCCCAATACAATTTCATTAACCCTTTCCATGAATGCAGAAATTCTTTCATCTTCTTCCATCTTCAAGCTTTCATATCTTACCCAGTAATATTCAAGTTTTGCAATTTTAATAGTAAGATCACCTTCATTCAAAGTCTCCAACTTGTCCCATGTAGCTTTTGTCGATGATTTGTCTGATAGTCCCATGATTTGCTGATTTGATAAGGAGCTTAAGAGGGTTTCTCTAGCTCTACAATCATTCTCAATGTTCTTATCCAAGTTTGTCAGTGCAGGAATGCCAGATGTTGGATTATGAGTGTAACCATTCTAAGTTATTTCCCAAATTTCCTTTCAAATGCATCTTAAATGAGTCTCTATCTGATACTTCCATACTCCATAGTTTGTTCCATCAAGTCTAAGGTTGTCCTTATGGAAAACATGAGTTGAACTATTAGTTGCCATAGGATCTTCCTCAAGCGGTTAAGCTTCTGCAAAAAGAGGACCATGCTATGATACCAATTGTTAGGATAGCCGACGAACAACTGAGAGGGGGGGTGAATCAGTTGTTAACAAATTATGTGAATTAAAGCACTTAAAACCTTATACTAGTATAATTGATTAAGTATTAAAGCATAAATAAAAAATAGAGAATCAATACCATACAACCATAACACATAACACCATGATTTGTACGTGGAAAACCTCAATGAGGAAAAACCACGATGGAAAACCCTACCCACAGTTAGATGATACTTTTGCAGCAAGTATATGATTACAATAGGGGCTTGCACATGTAGGAAGACACACTGCCTAGAGCGCACTACTCATCATAGTGGAGTCTCACTGACTACAGAGATATCAACCACCTCAAGATGTTTGGACTACAATCCAGAGAGAAGAATTGTTGGTGATAGCATCAAACATGCCAGATTACATTTCCGGTTAAGCTCAATACCGAAGGTATAAAACCTCTTACATAAACCCAACTCAATCACCTATGATTGACCAAATCCTCTACACAAATGATTATTACATTATTCGCTCCTTGCCCATATGCATATATCCACACATGATCTACAATGAGATCTTACATACATTTATACCAACTCGAGACCTAACCAATTAGGTCACCCACATAAATGATAATACAATAGATCCATTACATAATATTGAAATAAATTCATAACACATGTTGGCCTAAGGCCAAACAAACAACATCCAATCAATGAAACATCTTGGAAGCGCATCAGAGGATCCACCAACACGTTTCATGCAAATCGATCCATAACCTAGATAGCACTAGACCTAAATTAGATCCACACACTCCAAAGCAATGACACCAAGCAGTTGAGGCACAGACATGATCACCATCAACATCCTGAATCCCTTCTAGAAGCTGCACCAACACCACTTATGCATTACATCAAAGATCTTCAATAAAGATCTATCAGTGACACCCTTACGGGACCAATAAAGCAAGCTTACTAGAACATAAGATAGCATCTAATCATCAAGTCAATACCAACTGACTGAAACATACTTCAGAAGCATATGAACCATCCATACAAACATATTCCATCAACCAGATCATACCGGTGGCAATCAACTGATTATCTTCCCAATCCAATCCTCCTACCGGAAGCTGGTAAACAACCAAAACAACAAGTGTTGACATCAATGCAACACATAATCAATTCCATCATATGGCCAACATTTTCTATATTGTATAATTTCAATATTATATGTGTGGAACTTATTAAGTGGTATTAAAGTGATGGTTTGGACAAGGGTAAGGATGAAAACTTATTTTTTGAAGATTCACCTATATCTTCCAAAGGGATATGAATTATTCTATTCTTTTAATAGAGATGGGTGAACATATAAGAAGTTACAATCCAACCTTCAACCTTTGATCATCAATATTGAGTTATTACAATTTTATGTTTTTTTATAAATTCACTCTCCACACTACAAATTGTATTTTTGTATTTTTTTAGAAATCTCATCAAAATTAATTTGGGGTATATTATTTGAGTTTTTGTTTTGAGGCAAATAACATTATGAAATAATTTGATCAAAGTTGGAACAACGATGTGGTAGAAAGGTGATTGATTGAAAGACTTGTTTTATTAAAACCCTTATTTCAATGAGGTGTCTTAATTTTGATGGAATTGGAGATGCATTATAATTATGGAACCAATATAAAAGAGGTTATGGTGACATGACAACATAGAAAGCATATTTATTTGAGACTCTTAAAAGTTGAAGCTAAACATTGGTCTTTGTTATTGGGTAATGAAATTTCCTCATTGGATGAAATGGAACAAGGTTCCTTAAATAGATCCAGGCATCAAAAAACAATAAAAGAAGCAAAAAATTAGATGGCAATGATGATGAATACAACTACATGCACTCTATCTCTACAGAAGGAAGATTCATTCCTTCAATTTCATGGATATATTCAAATGAAAAATGTTATTGGTTTTGTAAGTTACCCTAGTAATAAGTATAACCTTGTATACATGAAATTACCTAAACAATTACATTTACACACAAACCAAATCAAGGATAGTAGAATAGAGAGCAAGAAAATTTAAAATTTTGAAGACTTGAAGCTCTTTATAGATAAATATGTTTTGCCTTCAAAGTTGTGATTTGGATATGAATGGGTTGGATATTATTCTTGGATATATTATTGGTTAGAATCTTTAGGAATAATAAGAATTATTGTGCAAAAGAAGTTCATGAAGGATTGTTATAGAAAGCAAAAGATCACTCTATAGGGTATTACACATAATGGGGACCATTTGAAGTAAAGTCAAGATAGACCAACTTCGAGAGTCTAGTGAAGATTACATTAGAGAGGATAAACAAGAGCAAGATGAAAGAAAAAATAGGCAAAAAATATCCCCATCATGATTAAACAAAACAAGTGGCAAAAAAGGTTGAATAATCAAAGAATAAATTGTAGATGAAAAAGGGTGTAATATAAAGACATTGGCATCATTATGAGAAGAAATAATTATGGAGGAAACTATCATGGATGAATGATACTACATGGAAAAACAATCCTATCATGATGGATCTATATGGAATCAAAGGAGAGTGATCCCACAACATTGTGTCCCACATTTTGGCCTAATGGGACATTGAAATCAACATTTTTGACTCTTTTTTCACTATAGCAATTGAACTGTTAAGAATTTGAAGATGATGTGAACTAATGAATTTTGAAATTTTCTTTTTAGATTCTTGTATATAAATTTTCATGTCACCATTTCATCCCATCCCAACCATTTCCTCTATAATTGATTGAATAAATCATTTTTGTTCAATTAATTACTCAAATTTCATCTCTTTATTAATTAAATAATAATTTATTATTTAATAAATAAAATCACTATTCATCACTATTCTGGCCTTTAATCATTGATCACCCCTCTTATATAGTCTACCTTGGATAATTAAAATCAAATTTTTATTTTTTTGTTTCATCCTCATCCCAAAAATTAAAGAAAAATATTTATTCATTCAATTTTCTTCTCCATCTACTTTTCATTAAGTGGGCTAAAACTAATTATCCCATTAATCCTAGCTTGTACATTTCTAACCTTAATTAATTCTCTCAAATCATGCACATCCTCCAAAATTGTACATAGACGTGGAACTTTGCATACAAGGTATGGGCCTTTGTATATGTGGCATGGATGGTAAATGATAGATGGGTTTGCATACCCCAAAAGTGCTCCAAAGTACGCCTTCGATCACATTCATCTACTTCTATGGAATCCTCAATCATTGATTTTCTTTGAATCTTGGACCCCTTTCCATTTGTCAACCACATGCAAACAGTTGTCCTCTCCTCATCCTTTAAAGCCTCTCAAGAAAGAAGAGCCTTTGATCCTTTGAATCAATCCTATTCATCCAATCCCTCATCCAAAAATGTATAAATTAGATGTAACTCAATCCATTTGAATAATCTTGACTCCTTATGCAATATTATTCTATTTGAAAGGGGTACCCACATACCATCTTGGAGCACAACCACCATGAATTGGTTTGACAAGGGTTGGTATTGGTGAGATTTCTTTGTATTTTCATCAATATTTTACTAACTGTTATTCTTAGTTGAAGCCTTTCATATATCATAAGTAGCATATCTTATATGGGTTAAATTGTTCTTTTATGCTTGCATTTTGTATGTAAACATCTTTGGCACGCCTAATGGGGCGTCGTCCCATTTTTTAATCATTTTCTTGTGCTTGCATCTTTTTGTCACTTGTAGGTTCTATTTCAACATATACGCTCTCGGTTTCAATATATCCACACCTAAATTAGTGTATTTGCACATCCTACAACATTTTTGTAACACATAAGGGTATTTCCCTACACTTTTTCACAAATTGGTGGTCATCCAACATGTTTCAAAAACTTTGCAATACTTCAACACATCTACATTGGCTTAGCAACTTAGTAGAGTCCTCTTAAATAATAATCATTTTGACCACTTGTTCAAGGTTATTAGGGTTATAATCTTATGTTTTTGTAGGGGAATACCATCCTAAGATTTTATATGTCATCCTAACCCTCTTTTGTGACCCCATAACACTATTTTTTGTAGGTTTTGATCAACTTTTTTGGCCTTGATCATATTCCAGCAAGTCTGTAACATATAGTGGCATTTCTACACCCAAAGGGGCATATTAGCAAATTAGTTTCCCAGCTTTATTTCCATCACTTTTTACACCTTTTACTTTTTGTTTTCTAATATATATTAACCACTTAAGGTTTTCTAATATCCATATAATCATCTCCCTAAATTGTTTTGTAGGTTTGACCTTATATTTTCAAGTACATGGTCATTTTTAAAACTTGATCATGACTTAATCGGTCTTTAACACAAATTAGTAGATTTATGTACCCATTTTAGGGGCCCTACTGAGTAGCATCAACTACTCATTTTTTTGGCATTTGAGCTTTTTCACCCCTACACAAATCATTTCTTTATTTTTCCTTATTATCCAATATCATCTTGTGAAAGAAAACGAATGTACAAGCCAAATCTTAAACTACTAATGCTTTGTTTGTACCAATCAAGTATTGAAGACATGTCTTTTATTACTAATCTAGGCACACTTCTTTTATTAAATAAGAATTGACTAGTCTAGGAGGACTACCTATGGATTTGATCACCCTAGGGGACAACCCCAAATTTAACATTCTAGTGAAGTGTAAAAAGTGAGGGGTGAATCAAAAAGAGATGCTTCTTGGAAGTGGCATTAAATATAAGTCCCCTAGATCTTTAGATATGTTGGGGAAGTTAAGAAGAAGAACATCTTTCCTTCTCATCTACAAAATTTGACATCATGTACCCTCATGATGTATTGAGGATACCCGTAGCAACCATCGTTTATCCTGGTCTAAGACCAATTAAACATCCTTACTCATAGTGCACCGAACACAGATCACCCTAAGTAATTACTGACATTGTAGCCAATAGGTTGTGATGGTATTGGCCATGGACTCAATAATTTCCCCAATTGCTTAAGTTGTGGGTGAGGTTTTTGTCCCTACAACCTAAGGTCCTTAACAACTCTCGAGGCTACCTACTCATTAAAGGTGGTATATTTGTGGGCCTGGTATGATTGATACACCCTCCTAAATAATAATAATTTTTTTTTATGCTTGGAGTGTATTCTTATTGAGACTCATCCAACCCCTTTAATCCAAAATCCTTAAAATTCAAAATCGCTTGCAAAACCTCTGATTGCTTGTTGAACTAATTATTTTCAAATGTTGTCAAAGGTCAAGCTTTCTAATCAAAACCAATATTCCAAATCCACCTCATCTACATCATCATTCAACCTTTCTTAAGATATTAAAATCAGAAAACTAATAAATTTCTTAATATAAGGTTTGTATCTAATCTCATGCTAATCTGCATTCATCATTCAAGCCAAGTCATTGAACCCAATCAAAGGTCTTCTATCCCATCCATCTAATCCTTCTTCTAATCCATCCTAATTTATTTCTTCTAATCCTATCCAAATTTCCTTCATCTAATCCCAAATCCCTCATCTTATTCCATCCTCGTCCAATGAAATAAGATTTAATCCCTAATGCTACCCATCTCTTTGTAATGTTACGAATTGCATGTACCTTGTACTTTCACATCACATATGCCTTCCCTTTAGATCAATAAAATATGATTATGTAATATGATCCTAAATCTAATTAAATTATTCTTATTTAATTAAACATGTTTTGTTCTTGATGATTATGTTAGATTTCCCTTGGATGAATGCAATAAACATAGACATTTGCGCAATGTGCTAGCCTCCCACAAAAATCTGCAACTGCACTAATTGTTGGAGCATTACACTTCTCATGTTTTGATAGTGTAACACCTCTATCGGCCTACATAAATGTTAGGAACACATCCCATCTTTCTATTTTGGTTTTTAAATGTTAGGAATGGGTTCACTAGCTCAAACATGCAAACTAGGAATCATTTCCAACCTTACATTTGCTAGTGAACAATAAATTAGGCTCGTTCTCTTTTTAATTGATATGATTGGATATGAAATGACATGAGAACTAGGTAAATACTAGGAAATTGACAAGATTCAACATAAACACAAAGATACAGAACAAAAAGTCAACTTAGAAGCATAGATCTAGAAATGACATATGGAGAGAAACCTATCGCGGAAATTTGGAGTTGAAAATGTTGATGAAGTGTGGTTGGCATCCTAGGCATGGAGATGTTTCACTTAGTTAAAACTTTGGATTTTAAATTAGGATTCCCTAAAGATCATACCTTTACAATTAAGCCAAAAAGTGTTGGTCACGTGTGTAAATCAACATAGACCAAATTGTTTTGCCTATTCAAAATTTGTAACTATATGTGTCAGTTTACTCTTTGCAACTCTGCAACTTTCAGTAGTCGGACTTGTAACCTATACACATAAAAGAGGGGAAAAGTGTTGTGATGTATAAGGCTTGCCTAAGTCAAACCCCATGTAGGAATTAATCTCCATTATGGCAATGATTATTAGAGAAGAGAGCTTACCCTTGGTAGGCCAGAGACTGAAAACCTTAAGGAAATGTTGAAATGAAATAATATTACCTTAAGCTAGATAATGTGGTGATGCAATGCTCTTTGGATAAGACTTTCCAAGGTTGATGGAATAACATGACATAAAAAGACAAGAACAATCATCATGTTGCTCCATAATACTCAGATCTGAAGACACTTGCTCAATATATAATGCTTGCTCTAGAAACTTACTTAAAATGTGTGGTGATATGAAAAATAATTGGAGATGATGCCTTTATATAGGGATCACAAGTTATTTCCTATTTTAGGTCGAATTCCAATTATCGTATTAAAATATCAAAGATCAAATAACAAATGGTGAGAACTGACACACTGATTTTTTTTGTTTTGGGCCCTTTTTGGAGGGACTATGGCACTAAATGCCCTAGTCTATTAGGACTATTGTGCTAGGCACCCCAGTCTATTAGGACTATTGTTCTAGGCACCCTAGTCCACCCAAAACAAGAACAAAGAAGGATGGATGTAGAGTGCACAATCCCATGAGATAGGATTTAATCACCAAATAAGCATATGGCTTGAAATGAGCTATGAGAGGGTACACTAAAGAAAGGACCCAAAAAGGAGTGAAATTATAAATGGGTTACAATTTACGACACTACAATTTTTAACTTCTATTTTTCCTAGAATCCATTGAATCTATCTCTCTCATATTTTTAAAAGCTCTCTCATTATCACACCATTTCTCTACAACATTCTCATTTTTCTCTCACACACCGATATATCCAAGTTTTTGTTATTGCATTGAAGTCATTAGTAGAAGCTTTGAAGGTTGTGCATAATTTTTTTGTGGCATTTGTGTGGAGACAAATTTTCTCTTTGGATGACTTGTCTTCCATTGCTAAAGGATTTGTAACCAGTGCCTTTGAAGATCTTTTAACATATTGCATTGTCTTTTATTTGGTAGTATATTGCTCTTGCATTTGTATCTCTGCATATCTTTTGTCTATCAATTTGTCTTGGCTATTCATGGAGGTGGAAACACCAAAGCGAGGGTTTGAATTCAACAAGCCCCTATACAACCAACCCAACATCTCTCTTTGGTCTTATGTGTGCAAATTCTAGAGGGAGATTCTTTGTGTGAGTTCTTGTGATTTACCAACCATCTTGGGTGATCTCTCCTTCCAATTTCTACTATTTTATTTAGTTTAAAGTAATAAATATCTATTGTTATTTGTTGTTCCATCATATTTTGGCATTTCTCAAGCTTCAAAACTTGTGTATGTGGTGTTGTTTTTTTCATGTAGATAATTCATATTTGTTCATATGGGACGCCAACATGACATGTTGACATTCGTGTGTTGCACAAACGTCTAAGACAAAGATCTAGCTAGACTATGTAGAAGACCTTTATCACCTATACTCACTATTTTTGAGGTCCTTACAATTAATTCCACTTTGTGATCATAATATAAATGGAAACACATAACATTTCCCTAATTTCATAATTAATAGAATAAACTTGGAGGTTGTGATTATCTTTTTTTATATTCGAGTGTATTGTAATTTTATAATCTTCCGAAGGATTGTTATTGAAACGCTGTGAAAATGGGGATTAGTAAAATCAATAGGAAATCATGTTATTAAAAAGCTTTCAACCATAAGCAAAACATGAAGACGAATCCATCTAAAGCATTATCAAGGAAGATTAACACAAGAAGCTAGCTAGGAAATAAATAAAACGAAATTACTTCCCCATGATGCTCCCTATGCCATGGCTCTTCCTTGTCCTCCTCTCTAAGATCCTATTGCTATGTGAAGTATGCCCTCATCTTGAGCACTAGCACAATGGATGTCAAATGGAGGATGGGAGATGGTTGATTATGTGAAGTGTTGAATGATTGAAGATGTGAATGGAGTATTAATGTTAAATAGAAATTTCAACTAGTGGAAGAGATAAAACATATTACAAATCATTTAAAATCTAAGAAAAGTAACAATGCATGGATAACTCTTTTTGTCTCCTCAACAATGAAAAAATGAGCTCTATTTATAGGGAAAATGGGCAAATGAAGGGTTGAGATTGAGTTGATTGAGGAAGGGTTAGGATTGCTTGAGGAAGTGTTTATCCTTAATCCAAGTGCTCCCCTTCAAGCCAATCACATGTTGACAAGTGTCAACAAGGGAAGCCTTGAGAGGAGAGGGACAAAGCTTGAAATGCTTGAAGACTTGAAGAAAGCCATTAAAGGCTTAAGATGACTCTAGAAGGAAGCCATTAAAGAATTGAAGACTTTGAGGGAAACCATTAAAGACTTAAGAAGACTCTAGAAGGAAGCCATTAAAAGCTTGAAGATTTTGAGGGAAACCATAAAAGGCTTAAGAAGACTCTATAAGGAAGCCATTAAAGGCTTAAGAAGACTCTAGAATGAAACCATTAAAGAATTGAAGACTTTAAAGGAAGCCATTAAATACTTGAAGACTCTAGAAGAAAACCATTAAAGGCTTGAAGACTCTAGAAGAAAACCATTAAAGACTTGAAGACTTTAAAGGAAGCCACTAAAGGTTTGAGTTTATGGGTTTTAGGTTAACCTTTGGTTTAGGAATGTGCAAACCATTAAAGGGTGATTAGGCTAATAATAGGGGTTTAGAAATGATTAGAAGGATGTTAACTTGCAACTTGAATTTTCTAGAAAGTGCAAGTGGGTGAGGAATTTAGGAATTTAAATAAATATTTGTTTATTTCAATGTGAGAGGGGATTTAAATAAGTAATTTATTTAAATGGTGAGAGGGGGGTTAAGTGAATTAAATTGAATAATTTATTTAATTAATAGGAGAAGAGGGTTAGGATGCATTAATTAATTATTAATTTAATTAATAGAAGAGCATAGTTAAATAATTACATAAATACCGAATATTCATTTAATTAAATAGACAAAAATGGGTGTCTACAATAATCTTTTGTAGTAGTTCACTTTTTCCACTCTACATTTTGGTGAACTTGATGTGAACACTTCCTTCTATAAATATACAAAACTTACATAAATCTATTGACAAAAAATTTAACAATTTTTTATTCTCTTTTTCTTTGAGGTTCATTGGACCGTGTATTGTGATAGTCTCTTATGAGCTTCACAACCCAATCTACTACTTCTAGGAACATACTTAGGAGGAGTTGGTGAAGCTTAAACATGTCTAAAGATGGAAATACTTATAGCATCCTAATCTAGGGCCTATGTTTTCAAGCAATCCTAATTGTCCTAATTATGTTCCTACACTTCCAAAGTATTCTCCAACTTCTCCCACTAGATCTACTCCTCCTATAGAATATGAGGTTTCTTTTAGGGTTCCCTTTGAGTAGGTCTAGTCTCTAGAGAACCTAAGGGACTTTTAGGAATTAATTGAGATTCACTTTACACTCATGCAACTCCTATCATTGGGAATTAGAGAGATCTACCCATCTCATATCACAAGTGCCTTAAGCTTCTTCATGAGTTGAATTTTATAGTTGAGACTCATGTACCTTCGTACACATCAGTCTTGGCCCAACCTCTTGATGCTCAATTGGACATCATTGGCATGTAGTTTAATGTGTCAATGTCTGAGGTGTTTGTGCATATGGTTGATAATAAATGTACAACAACTCATGTTTCTTTAAACAATCCTACTAACATTGCCTCTGCTCCCTCTACTATTCCATCTATCAATGTTTATTAGCCTCTCTTGGGGTATAATATCCCTCCTCCACTTTTTTACACAATCCTATTTTTTATAGTTCAAGCCTTTTTTTCCATGACTAATCCACCTCCATGAAATATTATCCTCAATACCTTGTTCTAAAACATGGGTTAGATATAGTCTCAATCAGCCATTTTAACCAATTTTGCTTCTCGATCCACCTTACAACCATATTATGACACGTATAGCCTAGGGACTTGAGATACCAAAGTTTGACAAGTATAATAAGAAGGGGGGTCCACTGACATGTGTCCCCATTTAGTGTACTTTGCAGTGATTTCTTATATAAAGACCATCTATTAGCAAAACTATTCCCATAGTCTTTCAAAGATATTGTGTTGGGTTGACTTTAATCCTTGCTAGATAACTCCATCTTTTTCATTTGAGTAGTTCATAGATCATTTTTTCAACATTTCTAAGCTATCTTTGGACCTAAGATCACATTCACTGATATAGTTCATTGCAAACATAGACCTCATGAGAAGGTCATTGATTTTATCTCTAGATATCAATCTATTTCTTCGTAGATCCCTTATGTCTGCCAGTTTTTGACATCCAAATGGTGTTTATGAGAAATTTGCAATCGACATTGAGGGAGAAGGTCCTTCTAATGAAGTATTCCTCTTTTTTGGATTTGTGTACTTATTTATATGATTATCAACAAACTTTGACATAATATAGGGATTCCACCTCATCCTCTTATCTTAATAGTGATGAAGTTGCATCTTCCTAGATCGAGGATCGAAGAAAAATAAAGTTATTGCTAATGTTATAACAATACCTTAGGCCACTAAGAAGAACACATTGGGATCACCGTGTATCAAATTATTTACTAAGTTATCTAATTCCTATCAAAGTGTGTTACAAAAGCTACTAAAAAATAATTTAATAAATCTCCCAAAGATAAGACTACAAATACCACTCTCCTAGACAAAAAACTATAACATGAGAATTTGTTGAAAATAGCCAAGATCAAGAGCTCGATGAATAGCACAATAGAGAGACAAAATAGATTGATAAGAATAAATTGTATTCTAATCAAGATGCAAATACTAATCAACTGGATCATCAAAAATTACATACAATGTCGATGAGCCTTCTTGTAAAGGCAAAGCTAAGAGACATGAGAGCACACAATGATGACATGTGTCTCAATGAGATATAAGGGTAGGTAAGGGTAGGTAGGAGAAATAGTAAAATATTCCACATGAGGTGGATCACCCACTGAAGGTGGAATTATCATCCCACAATAAGTGGATATGATAAAGTAACAACAATATCACACCATAAAAGGTGGAATTTGTCCTACATACACACTCCCAATGTATGCACATCCCTAAGTGTCTCATATGCAAACTAAGATGTTATGCATTTACGTAAGTCAACTTAAGTAAGGTGTAATTATATCACATATGAATAAATAATTACACCAACACTCCCCCTTAAGTGAAACTTAGGGGAATGCACTTATGCTAACAATGCAAGATGGGTCTCAGCTACTAGGCCATGTTAGGTACCCATCTACAAATGTGAATGTACACAAACCAATGCAAAGAAATCTCTCACAAACAGAGAAAGGGAGAAAACCATGTGGGAAAAAACTTCCCCTCAAAAGAGAGATTAATATATACAAGAGAAATCTCAAAGAAGTATGTGAAGGACAAAACCCCATGTGAGGAAAAATTCCCCCCCATATGAGTGAAGAAGAGAGACTAAGTAGCCCCCCCTTAATGTAGAATTTTCACCAATGGTAGAAGCTTGAAAAAGAATGAAGAAATTGCTCCACGAACATCGAAAAACATTCCTCCCCTTAGGAAGAAATAAAACCAAAGGTGTATCCATGAAGTCTCCCCAATCATAAAGGGAAGATGTAGGAAAAAAACTCATGATGAATGGAGTCTCTAAAAACTGCTCAAGTGTCCCCATGTCGATACTGAAAGTGACCCCCTCCAACGGTGGTAAACTAATCCACACTACTGAAAAAGGCACTCCAAGATCTAGTGGAGATGAAAGTAGAACAAGATCCAAAGAATCGCATGTCTCCTCTAAGGATAAAGAGACCTCCTCCAGCTATTGTACATAAGAATCCACAATCATATCAACCTCGAAAGAATGGCCATGTAGAAAATGAAGAAGAGGGTTAGAGTTTTCCCTCGCAACAATCAAAGAAGGATCATATTCATCAAAGAGAAGATGAATGCCATCAATGATGTCTCCCAAATCTACAATGTAGGACCACAAACAAACCTGCAATGTCTGTCAAGTAGTCAGATTCCCAATCAGCTGAAGCTGGAAGACATGGAATATCCAGTTGCACTTAATCACAAGAAGGAAAAATTATTGCATCATCTGCATCATCAAGTGCAATAGGCGATTTGATATCAAGAGGAGGAGATGAAATCCTAGTCTCAAGAACTGGGTCACATGTGAGAATCCCCAAGTTCAAGTAACTAAAATTCTCCTCAAAATATGAATCATCACAAGTAGTGTGATCATCATGTGAAGAATAATCATCATCAAAAGGACCAAAATGTGAAAAAGAGTACAACTCAGATGCATGATCCACCACCCGAGTTTCAAGGATAGCTCTACTCTCCAAGTTTCTAATAATAACAGAATCGGGTGTGAACTCCACAGTTCTCCTTGTTACCCCATGAGTTATCTGATAGATGGAAAGAAGATTATTTGTCAAAAGAGGTACACACAACACATCATTGAAGGAGTTATCCCAAATGGCAATAGATCCTTTGCCAATAACATTCATGTAATTATGATTGCCCATCAAAATCAATGGCATGTGGCAATGCTCAAATGAAGAGAACATAGTCTGTGAAGATGCCATATGATGAGAAGCCCCTGAATCTAGAAGCCATCTCCTTGAATCATGACTTGCAGTAGCACAAAAATCTTGTCCTTTAGTGTAATTATTTTCCTTATCAATTTCTTTTTCTTTGGAGGATGAAGGAGAAGTTGAAGTAGACATTCTATAAGGTAAACTAATTTTGTTCTTCTCAAGAAGATGCTTCAACTCATCAATATCCTTCTTGTAACAATAGTGTTCGTCATGTCCTAACTTCTTGCAATATGCACAAAAGTACTTCTCCTTAGATGATTTCCCCTTAGGTGAGGATGAGGATGTAGAATCACTTTGTGGAGAGGGTGGTTGTGTTTTCTCTTGTTGTGGCTTTGGTTTAGAGTGCTTCTTGTTGGAGCCCTTTCCTTGATTCCCTTGATTAACCACCAAAGCCATGGACTTTGAAGACTTGAGAATCCTCATTTTTCTCAGCTTATCCTGCTCAAGACTCAATGATTCTATCAACGTAGCAAAAGATGGTGTCTGGTATGTACTGCTTATCAATATTTGAGTATGGAAGCTAGAGACAAAGACTGCATATTCTAATGGAAGTTTGTACACCAAATTGAAAACAATTGATCATCATCCTTGTTTATACCACAATCCATAAGTTGTGCTCTAAGGCCATTAGCTTTGGTTACATAATCCTCAATGGAATCAAAATTCTTGGGATCAAGGCTAGAGAGTTCATTGTCAAGCATGTGCCCCTTAACCTTATCAACTTTGCCATACAAAGAAGCAAATTTGTTCCAAGCCTCTTTAACCGTTTTACGTTTTTCAATATGAAAGATGATATCTTTTGAAACATATTTCCTTAAAGTACCAATATCCATAGAGTTTATAAGAAGCCAAATTGCTTGAGCATTAGGATCAACTTTAGGATTTGTAGGTGTTGTTATTGTTCCATCAACATATTGTATCAAACCTTTTTTCATTAACTTGCTCCAAGCATCAATTTTCCAAGAAGCATAGTTATGTACAGTTAACAAAGGAAACTTAGGTGAAACCATGATGTAAAAAGAGAGAACAAGATCACAAGAGAGACCCCCCCCCACCCCCACCCCCCCTCCCCCAAATTCACTCAATCAAGAAACCCCCCCAAAAAATGATGATTTGGGCACTTTATAAGTAGTGTGTGTACAATAGGCCACTTGCAATCAATGGAAAAGTTGACTTCTGGTTTTTGTTTTACAACTGCCACAATTAGGCTCTTATAGACTCAAATAAAAAATATAAATGATCTCCAAGAAATTACAAGTACCGAATGGGTCAAAATATGACCAAATGATGGAAGTATAATATCCACTAAAAATCATTGTAATCTGATAGCAGATTATGAAATTAGATGAAAAATTATGCACTTTAAAAAAAATGACACCTAAAAAGGAGATTGTATGAGCCTGAATGGAGCCTTTGAAGTTGTAAAAATGAGGATGGGAAAGGTACAACCAACAAAAACTACAAATTGTGAAAAATATGTCCACCAAAATAAGAAAATAGAACCACCACTATGAAGAGATCGAAAAATTAGCCCAAATAAAAAAAAATTGCTCCCAAAAAAGAGCAAAATTGAGCAAATTATGACCCTCTAAGTTTGCCTGCAAAATAAAAAATTGCATTGAAGAGGAGATCAAAAATTTAAAAAAATGTGCTGACGTAGGCTGATGTCAGCACTTCATGAGCTTAAAATTGATGGTCATATGACTTTCATCAAAACATCACATCCCCTTTGCATAGTTGTCTGTACCATACAGACGTGATACGTGGCAAGATGTGATTAGTTTTGTGCAATCAAAATGTTGATGTGGCAATCTGATCGGGCAGTGACGTGGCAGACCATATGAATGGCGTGGTAGATGACTTGGATCCGTATGCTGACTTCTCAGATGATGTGGCTTGCATGACTGTTGATGTGGCTTTCGGACGCTAGCGTGGTGGTCTGAGTGTGTGGAAGCGATCGATGGTGGATGGGCCCGACGGGGAGACTTGACAACGATTGGTGGTCTTAGGTAGTAGACGACCAGAAGTCTGAGCGGGCGGCGACGAATAGCCGGCAGCATCGGGGAGAGGAGCGGTGACTGACTATCTGGTCGAAAAAGAGATGGTCGGTGGTAGTACCAAGCGACGACGGGAGGATGGAGCTCAAGCACCTGTGGTTGGGGAGAAAACGTCGGTGTCAGTGGTAGCGGAAGAAACCGATGGCGGGGGTTGTCGGTATAGGAGCAGGTGGTGGGGTATTATCTATAGTGAATGGTACTATCTACAGTAAACGAACAAAGATAGGTACGGGGGTGGGGTCACGGGACCCCCCCTTAATATACAATATTTGATTTTTATTTAATTTTTTAATAAAACTTTTCAATAATAAACACTGCGAATCAAATAATATGATATTTAAATTAAAAAATTCATAGAAAGTAAATATTATTTTTTGAAAAATCCGTACCACTTAGCCAAATTGGCTAAAAAAATTCTCCAAGACCCAAAATGCAATTTTCACCAAAAGTAGGCAAATTTATACTCAAAATTCATGGAAACAACCTCCTAGACACAATGGTGAGGCCGAAATCACCATAGAATGCCTCCAAAATGAACAACTCCCCAAATCTGAAAATTGAAGCTCCAAAATCTCTTAATGAAACCCTAATGGCTCTGATACCATGTGAGAATTTGTTGAAAATAGCCAAGATCAAGAGCTCAATGAATAACACAATAGAGAGACAAAATAGATTGATAAGACTAAACTGTATTCTAATCAAGATGCAAATATTGATCAACTGGATCATCAAAAATTACATACAATGTAGATGAGTCTGCTTATAAAGACAAGGCTAAGAGACAATAGAGCACACAATAATGACATGTGGCTCAATGAGATGCAAAGGTGGTAAGGGTAGGTAGGAGAAACAGTAAAATATTCCACATGAGGTGGATCACTTGCCAAAGGTGGAATTATCATCCCACAATAAGTGGATATGATAAAGTAACAACAATATCACACCATAAAAGGTGGAATTTATCCTACATACACACTCCCAATGTATGCACATCCCTAAGTGTCTCATATGCAAACTACGATGGTATGCATTTACCTAAGTCAACTTAAGTAAGGTGTAATTATATCCTATATGAATAGATAATTACACCAACAATACCCTAGTTGGTATGATGCAAAAAAAAATTGCCAATACCACTTAGTGTTTGGTCATGATATTAACTGTTGTGTGTGTCTTCATTATGTTATACAAGACCACATAGACAATGTTACCATCTTCTTAATGATAAGAAGTAGGGTCGAGTAAATCAGTTGCTAACCAAACAATAAGTTGTAGATTTGTATCGGTCCTTTTCTTGCACATTCTTCTAATTTTATAATTGAACCTTCTTTTTTCTGTTTCACCAAATAGTCTTGAGTATGTTAATATAGTCACTATAACTTCTATCTCTCCTCTAAGTTGTAAAGTTAACAATCTTGATATATATTTCATGTCAAACAACTTTCCTTTTAATGGAGAGTATGCTCTATTATACATTCCTACTCAAATTAATCATAATGTTGTTACTAGTGTTATGGTTGGTCATGCTAGTAGAGTCGATGTGATAACAAAAGAAACTCTTTTTATTAATGTTCTACATAAGAATATAAGTATGAGGATTCTAAAGCTACCATTCATACTCACGATGGTATTTCTTTACAACCTCTTGGTTCTATTTTTTTGTCGGTCCTTTTAGGACCTAAGACTATGGATACTACATTTGTCATGATTCCTGAGTTTTATTTGTTTAGAGAAAAGATAGGCATGCCTTGGTTGGTTTCTATGAACATGATTGCCTCAATTATCAACAAGTGTCTGAAGTTTACTCATAAGGGAACCATGCATACTATCCAAGACATTGGATATAAACCCCTAGTGTCACATGAGGGGCTTTTCTCTTGATCACTCGTGTCCTACTTGGTAGGGTCCATGTTACCTTGCAACGACTTGTTATATGACTTAATTTATACACAAGACTAGGGGCCTCAATACCTTCTTTAGTTCTCCCTCCTTCTATGGTTCCTTCCACTTAGTCTACCATGTCACATCGTTCTCCATCCTTTGTGCCTTCTTCTTTGGAGGCTAAGGACAATCATGATTCCCTGAGTAGACCTCCTTGTTCTTCTAAGACTTCACAACCTTTAGCAATGCCTCTTGCTCCTCCAACTATGCCTGGCACAAGAAGGTTAAAGGCACCCTATTGAACAAGTCCAAGTCACAAGTCTTCCAACTTCTTGTTCTTCTTACATTCTATCATTGCACTTGATATGGAAAGGAAAAGCATTCCTTTGAGGTTGATTGTACACATATAGCTCCCTTGTCTCGACCCTTAAGGGCTTCTCTCATTCTTCCTCCTATTCCTTAAGAAAAAAGAGGAAAGGTGTATGTGGTTGAGGCTAAGGTTCTTGCTTTTGTGGCACCTCCCATTCTACTTATGGATCTTTTTATTCCAATGGAAATGGTTAGGAATATAACTCCTTCAATGGATCAGGATGTCCCAAAGTCTTCTTAGGAATCTATTCCTGATCCTCATCATTGTCAAAACCATATTGTGTGTGAGCGTAAGCATTATCGATGTTTGATGTCCCATGAGTTTGATTCCTAGTAGAAAACCAAGGAGGAACCTTATGCTTCTACTCCTAAGTCTATTTATGTCTATATTCCTATTCTAGTTTCTATTTTTGCAATCGGTTATAATTTTGTTGTCTTCATCTAGCTTCTAGTTCCTTAGAGTAATCATGATGAACCTTGCCCCAAAAGGGTGCATGTGTTCATCTCTACGTCTTTGGAATCATTGCTTATCACTTCTCTGCTTGATATTCTACTATTTTCACAACCCATAGATATGCTTTATACAAAGATTTTATCTAGCATGACTCTTGCTTCTCATCATGCCTCTATGCACACTACTCATTCTAGCTTTCATGGGTTCCTTCAACTTGCCACAATTGATGTGAAGATTTCACATCAACAATCTAATTTCATGTTCAAGCAAGGCTCCATTCCTTAATTTTTCTTTAAAAATTTGCTCTACCTCATCTATCTCCTATTATTTTATCTTATTTTGTTCTTGTGGTCATGGAGGTTCCTTCTTTGGAGTTCATCACTACGCCTCTCCCAGAGGTTGGTGATGACCCTCTATCTTCTCAACAACCTTCAATTGAATCACTAAAATCCTCTCCTAAGAAGTGTACATTTGACTCTCTAGAGGACATTCTAGCATTATCAACCATCTTCAGAAGATCATTAACTATTTTGCAAGAACTAATGAAGATGTTGAGGTAACTTCATCCTCGACTCTTGTTGCAGGTGAGACACTTGAATTGTTCTAGACATTGTCTCTCTATGAGCTTGTCCTTCTCCCTATGCAACATTGGGAGGACGACGACTTGTTCAAAGCAATTGACTAGAATGATATACTTCACTTATTTAGATTAGAGTTTTATTGTTGTTTGGGTTCCCCCATAATTGCCTGTATTTGTTTGTGCTCTCTCCTAGAGGACCCAAGATACCCTCGTAGGTACTTGGATACATGGGAGAATATTTGTTATTAATTCTTCTATTTGTCTTGTCCTTCTTCTCTGTGTCATACATTGATTTGTTCGAATTTCAAGATGATGTAAAGCATTGAGGAATTTAGGCCTATTCCATGTTGACTTGAATTTTATTTGTTTTTGTGTGCTCCTTATTCTTTTTTTCTTGTAGTTCCAACATATTTGGCGATATGATGATGATTCATACACAATTTTAATATAGATACTTATATGATATGAATCGTACCGACCTTGAATACTTGGATCCCCGAATGTTATATTATATATTTTTTTGATGTTATGGGTTTATGTGTTATTTTTTGCAAGATAACATTCCATGAATACATCTTGCTATGTATTTCATTATGCAATATCTCTTCTCCTTAGAATGACTTGTACTCCTTTGCATAGTGTGAATCAATATAGGAGGGGGATATCATTATCTCATTATTATTGCATATATGTCTAAAAATTGTTTTAAGCATCTCTTAAATCAATTGTCTTACTTCATATATGTCATCTAGCATAGGGGGCCCTACTAGATCATGTCTTCACATGTCTTTGTCTCTATTTTGTAACTATCCTACAATGCAATCTACAGCGGTCACAAGCTGATTGAATTTTCATATGGTCTCTAGCATAACATAGCTTGCTAGCCATAATTATTGGTCTCATATATGTGTAAGCAATTTTTTCCTTTATTTTTATCTTTTTCACCTAACATGTTGTATGCAACTAACATGAATCTGGTGCATCTACAACTTAACACCAAAATTTTATATAGGATCAACTTAGGTCTCTTTCTTAGGAGCAAGCCCGTATGAGTAGAAGACTCTACATCCCCTATGCATCTTGGGTAAAATCCTCTCTAATCCATCTTTCTACTTTATCTCGCACATTTGTTAAAACATATATGCTCATTAAAGTGGGAGCAAAAAGTAATTTCGCAAATTGCATACCCTACAATTTCACATCAACATGCCTTCCCTTTAGATCAATAAAAGATGCTTATGCATTATGATCCTTAATCTAATTAAATTATTCTTACTTTATTAAACATGTTTGGTTCCTAACCAATAATTCCAATTTCCCCCAAAAGAATGCACTATGCATAGACGTTTGTACAACATGCTATTGTCCCATGAAAACCCATGAATGCATTGACTATTGGAGTGTTATACTTCAATTTTTTTCAGTGTAATACCTCTATCAACTTGCACATACATTGGGAACCCATTCATGCTTTATATTTTGTTTTTTAACTTCTGTTTTTCTTGGAACCCAATGAATCTCTCTCTCTCTCTCTCTCTCTCTCTCACACACACACACACACACACACACACACACATTCTCACACCATTTTTCTACAAAATTCTTTATTTTCTCTCACATACAATGATATATCAGAGTTATGATTATTACATTGAGTTCATTGGTAGAAGATTTGAAGGTCGTTCATCCCTTTCTTGTGGAATTTGTGTAGAAAAGACTCTTCTCTTTGGACAAGTTGCATTCCTTTTTTGGAGAATTTTTAACTAGTGCCTTCGATGTTTTAATAACATATAGTATTATTTTTTATTTGATAATATATTGTTCTTGCATTTGTATCTCTCTATACCATTTGTCTATCAATCCCTCTTGGCTATTCATGGAGATGGTGTTAGGCACAACACATGAATGAGAGGAGAGGGGTGAATTAGTTTGAACCTTAAAATACTTTACTTTTGATCTATCAAATTTCAAACCACAATTAACTCATTATTGCAGTTGATGCTTTGCAAAAAGGGATTAGAAAATCTGTTTGAACACACACAAGAGCACAAGAAACAAACGTTAGTGTTAGCAACAAAAGATTATCCTAAACAGACATATCAAGAGAGATATTAAGCATGAGATAGAAAGCATATAAACATAGAATAAAATAGCTAATCAAGATGCTCATAGTTGCTCCTCCCTTGTTCCTCTCCTCTCCAAGTCCCAAATGAGTGTAGCTCTCAGCTTTTAGCACTAGCCATGGATGCCATATGGAGATTCAAGATGGTTGAATATGATAAGCAAATGTTATGCAAGTGTAGATAGTGATGCTATGAAAAAGCTTTATGCTAATACCAGTATAACAACAATACTCTAATGCTTTCTTTTGCTTGAGGAGAAGGGTTCTATTTATAGAAGAAATGGGGAAATGAAGGGTTAAGATTGAGTAATCTTAACAAGGGTTAGGATTGAAAGATATTCAATCCATGTGAGACTTTCAACCCAATCCCATGTTGACAAGTGTCACCATGAGGAGGCTTGAGAGGAGTGATAAGGAGCATTAAATGCTTGAGGGGACATGATGGTTACCCTAGTCAAAGAAATAAATGCTTTGAAGAGACACATGGGTTACATGAGGGTTAAGTTAGGGGTCAAAGTCCTTAACCATGGGTGCAAGTGGAATTAACCATTAATGGTCATGTAAGAGCCATAAGTGGTTTGGAAGACTTTAGAGGTTAATTTGTTGAACACACAAAGCATTAATACAAGCAACTTTAGAGGTTAGTGGCACCTGTTTGCCAGGTTTTCACCATCACACTTACCCAAGGTGCCACCGGAGTGGTTGTTCACCATTTGGATGTATGATTTTTCTTTACTTTTTGAATGTTTTTGTATTTCTTCAGGACATTTTTCTGAATGTTTTTTTTTTTTTTTTGGTATTTTTTGGTATGCAGGGGAGCCTGATGCTTTGTACAGCTTAGGTATAAAACCTTTTGAGGTGCATGATGTTGGTTGGATCTGTGAGCAGTTCTCCTTCTAATGTAGCCAACTGATATGCCCCGGACCCGAATACAACAGTGACAACATATGGGCCCAGCCAGTTTGATTCAAAATTGCCCTGATGTTCTTTGTTTGGTTGGTTGCGAGGATTCTCTCGTAGAACAAGATCACCTACCTCAAATGTACGAGATCTAACTCGGTGATTGTAGCTTCTGCTCATGCGCTGCTAATAGGCTTTGAGATGGTTGTATGCAGCTTGTCGCTTCTCATCTAGTAACTCTAAGTCCTGAAGACGAGATACTCTGTAGGCTTCATCATCTATTAGATTATGCAAGGAAACCCGTAATGATGGTATCTCAACCTCAATAGGCAAGATAGCTTCTGCACCATAGACCAATGAATAAGGAGTTGCACCTGTAGGGGTTCGAATGCTAGTTCGATACACCCATAGCGTTCGATTTAGTTGAACATGCCAATCACGGCCGACATCATTGACTGTCTTCTTTAGGATTCTTAATATGTTTTTATTGGATGCTTCGGCCTGACCATTGCCTTGTGGGTAAAAGGGAGTGGAAAAGCGGTGTTGGATATGAAATTTCTCACAAAGTTCACGAACATCCTGATTTTTGAAAGGAAGACCATTATCTGTGATGATGGACATGGGCACACCATACCGACAGATGATGTAGTTGAGGATGAATGAGGCGATCTGCTTGCCGGTGACTTGGGTAAGTGGAACAACTTCGATCCACTTTGTGAAATATTCGGTGGCGGTAATAATGAATTTATGGCCATTGGATGAAGATGGATGAATCTTACCCACAAGGTCAAGGCCCCATTGACAGAAAGGCCATGGTGTCGTGATTGGTTGCAGTTCCTGGGCCGGTGCATGTATCAGGTCACCGTGAACTTGACATTTCTTGCATTTTCTGACAAAGTAGTAGGAATCCTTTTCCATAGATGGCCAATAATATCCAGCTCACATGAGTTTCTTGGCTAGTGACGGACCACTTGAGTGAGTCTCGCAAATTCCTTCATGTACCTCTTCCAAAGCCTTTGTTATCTCATCTTGTTCCAGACATCGAAGGAGAGTACCGTCAAGACCGCGTCGGTATAGGGTTTCGGCAATAATGGTATATCGAGCAGTTTGGCGAATGAAGGTTTTACGTTGGTTATTTGATTGGTTGGGAGGAAGGGTGTGATCGCGGAGATAGGTGTAGAACTCACCGTACCATGGGGATTCAGAACCGACAAGGCGACATATCATCTTGGATTCAGGGATATCATAAGTGAGGATCCAAAGCTGTTCTACCAAGAACTCGTAGTGTGTTGAATTTTGTGGAAGATCTAGGAGAGATGCGATGGTAGCCATAGCGTCAGCAGCTCGATTCTGATCTCTTGGTATCTGCTCAAAAGTGATAGTAGTAAATGATGTCTTTAGAGTGTCCACCATTTGCTTATATGGCATGAGTTTATCATCTTTGGTCTGATATTCATCTATTGCTTGTCGAATGACTAGTTGGGAATCGCCATATACTTGCAGTTCTTGTAATTTCCATTGTACGGCTAACCTGAGTCCTGTGATCAAGGCCTCATACTCTGCTATGTTGTTTGTGCATGGAAATGTGAGCCTGTAAGACTTCGGGATGCTATCACCTTGAGGTGTGATAAACAGAATGCCTACCCCCGAGTCGTGCCTAGTGTATGAACCATCAAAATATAGTTTCCATGGTTGTGCTATTGTGATCATGAATATCTCTTCGTTTGGAAAATTGGAAATGAGAGGATGATCACCTATGAGAGGTGCATCAGCCAACTGATCTGCAATAACTTGACCTTTGATAGCTTTACGATCCACATACTTAATGTCAAATTCACTTAGAATCATCACCCATTTGGCCAAGCGGCCTGTCAATGTTGCTTTGTTAAGTAAATACTTGAGTGGATCAATCTTTGCAATGAGTTGTACTTTGTGTGTTAACAGATAGTGCCTCAGTTTAGTGGCTGCTAAGATTACTGCTAAGCAAGCTTGCTCAATAGGTGTGTAATTGAGTTCATAGCCCACCAGTGTGCGAGAGATGTAGTAAACAACACACTCTTTTCCTTCTGCATTATGTTGTGCCAGTAGTACACCCAATGCTGTATTGGTTGCTGAGATATAGAGTAACAATGGTCTACTTGGATTTGGTGGGATCAGCAATGGTGGTTTCATGAGAAAGTCTTTAAGTGTCTGAAATGCTTGCTGGCATCGGGCATCCCACTGAAAGCGGATGTTCTTGTGTAGCAGGTGTGCGAATGGGTGACACTTATCAACCAATTGTGCAATGAATCTTCGGATGGATTGAAGTCATCCTTGTAATGTCCTTAGTTGATTGATATTCTTTGGAGGTGGCATGTCCATGATTGCTTTTACCTTTGCTGGGTCGACCTCAATACCTTTGCTTGAGACAATGTATCCTAGAAGCTTCCCGGAGGTCACTCCAAAGACACATTTCTTTGGGTTGAGTCGAACATGGTATTGTTCCAGTCTATCAAAGATTTTATCTAAGATGTGGAGATGCCCTTCTCTGGTGAGTGATTTTGCTAGTAAGTCATCAACATAATCTTCCATCATGGTATGCATCATGTCATGGAAGATGGTGGTCATTGCTCTTTGATAGGTTGCTCCTGCATTCTTTAGACCGAAGGGCATTACATTCCAGCAATATGTGCCCCATGGACATGTGAAGGCTATCTTATGTTGGTCTTCTGGTGCGATCTTTATCTGATTGTATCCTGAAAAGCCATCCATGAGTGAAAGCATGGCATATCTTGCTGTCAGATCCACTATGATGTCAATATTTGGTAGGGGGAAGTCATCCTTAGGACATGCCTTATTCAGATCTCTGAAGTCAGTACAAATGCGGATGCCCCCTTTTGGTTTGCTGACAGGAACAATATTGGAGATCCATTTTGCATAATCAATTGGTCTAATGAAACCAACATCTAGGATTTTCTTGAGTTCTGTTTTGACTAGCACTGCAATCTAAGGATGCATCTTACGAAGCTTCTTCTTGACAGTTTTGGCTCCTTCTGCTATGGTGAGGTGATGCATGACTAAATCAGGATCAAACCCAGGCATGTCTGCATATGACCATGCAAAGTTGATCTGATGTTGTTGAAAGAACTCTATAAATTTAGGTTGTTCCTCTGGAGTGAGAAGAGATGCCAGATGTATGACATGAGGATTTTCAGGAGTCCCCACATTGTACTCTTTGGTTTCCTCGATGAGAATCGTTGATTGTTCCCGTTGTGTACTATCAGGGAGAATGTCAAACCCTTCATCCTGAGGCACCTCAGAGAGGTTTTCACCATTGGATACGCTCTTTCTTTTTACTTTTGTCGGATCAAACAGTGCCACAGTGTGGTTTTCATTGGAAGATCCATGTTTTATTGTTATATTTTTGCAGCTGAAAGGTTTGGCATCCGCCCCGAAGTATGCGGCGCTATTAAGTTCGATGGAGAATCCAGCTTTGTGATCCCTGCTTGGTAGGTTATCCCTTAATTCCAAAAAGTCAATGATTGCCTCATCATTTTGGAAGAAGTCAAGACATGGAGGATTAGGTTGGTTCCATTCAATGAGTTCAGGGTGGATAATGGGCATGACTTCATCGATTAGGTTAAGTGCGTTAGATGTATCAGTGAGGGTTAAGATGTTATGGTGAAGGTCGTTAATGGTACTCTCCCTGTCAGAATCAGGCGTAGGATGAGACATAGGGTCCGTGGAAGATGTTTCCAGTTCAGGAACCGAAGTGGTCTTTATCTGTGCTTCTCCGTAAACAGGGATGTCTTTGTGTGGTGGAGGTGGTGATGTGTCTTCCTCATCTGAAGTATTAAGTTGTACCGAATCAAATTCCCATTCATGTGAGTCGGTCTCTGAATCACTTTCCAGCATCTGATTTCTATACCATACTGGGATGTCTTTTGAGTTAAACACTGCAGGTGTGATTGGTTGATGTACCTTTGTAGTGATTGGTGCTACAGGAAGGTTGATGGGGATTAAAGAATCTGATATGGGAAGTATCGGTAATATTGACTCAGTGGTTTCTGCTGGAACTACTGGTGCCATAGATGCTACTGCGGGTTTCAATACAGTTGTTGTTGCTAATGGTGTTGTTGATGGGATTACGGGTTCATTTGGTGGAATGAATGGCATTGGTGATGGTTGTGTTGGGGTTGTGAGCCTCGATGGGGCAGTTGGGATGCTGCTTGAGGCTGCTTTAATGATGAGAGGTGTCCTTTTTGCAGTAGGCTGACATAATGGTTTGCTGGGTTTTCCTTTGAATATGAGTTTAGGAAAGATTTCTTTCTCAAAGCCTAGGCCTATATTACCTTTGAGCTTTAATTTTGGCAGTAGAGGTTCATGTCGTCCTTGTTTGCAATATCCCAAAGCACTCTGACCATCATATCCCATTCATTGCATAATGAGGAGACCTTTGCCATATTGATCCGTAGGAAGTTTAACTAGCGGTATATCAGTGGTGATGGGATCTTTATAGATCCATTTTGCTAAGTCCTCATCTTGGGTTTCTTCTTCTTGACTCTTTCCAAGGATGAAAGGCGTCAAAGCACATGCGGGCGTGATTAGTGGTTGCTGGAGTAACTGTTGTGGTTTACCATGTGTTCTAGGAGAAGTGGGTATCTGTCCCACACAAAAGAGTTGACTCAAGTTGTATTCCCTGGGACCTTCCTCTGCTATTTTCATCTTAAGCTTTTCTTGCTTTGGTATAGTGGTGTTCGAACTGGCAAGAGAGGCTGGACTTATATATGATGTGGAGGAAATGACTTCTCTATTATTAGGAATAGTAATCTCTGGTTGATGGTTGATATTATGGCAAAATGCAAAGGGGTTTGCATCGCCCAGAATTGTGATCTCTACACCGTTATGTGGGAACTTGATACATTGATGGTAGGTAGATGGAACGGCTTGCATGGCATGTATCCAAGGTCTCCCTAATAATAGATTGTATGGCAGAAGAAGGTCCAGAACCTGACAGATGATGTGCTTTACCACAGGGCTCACACAGATTGGTAGTACCACAGCTCCTTTGGATGAATGCTTTGCATCATCATAGGCTTTGATTGTGATCTTCTTACAAGGATCCACTGATTCTACTGCATAGCCCAATGCTGTGAACAACTGTAGTGTACAAATGTTCAGGCCTGCTCCATTATCGATCAAGACTCGCTTGATCCTGTGTTGGTTGATAAAGCCTTCAATGTGTAGTGAAGCGTTATGAGGTTGTTGGAAGGAAGAGTTGTCACTTTCAAAAAAAGTGAGACAAGGTGATGACTTTAGACTTCCAACCATTGCTTGAAATTAGTCTGTATTCAGGTTTGCAGGGACTGACGCCTCTTGGAGTGCTTGATCCAAGATAGTTTTATGAGATGGCGATAGACGCAAAAGCTCTAAAATGGATATAAGCGCAGGGGTTTTGTCTAATTGTTCCACAAGATTGTACTGCTTTGGGATGGAGGGGGTGCCTTGTGGAGCTGCCTTTATGGTAACTTTGCCGCGACGCGTAACAACATTGCAATTTGAGTTGGGATTTTTGAAGGTTATAGTTGCAACTTGTTCGTTGGCATCATACAGATGATTTACAGTGTAATTATACGCAGCCTGTGTATAATCAGTGGTATCAGTGCCTCACCTGGAAGTGGAAGGACCCCTTTGATCTTGTGATGGAAGTGGATTTTTGAACATCAGATGATCATTATTTGTTGTTTTTGGGTCATGTCCTTCAATTTCAATTTCTCCTCGATCAATAAGATCCTGAATGAGATCTTTCAATCGGTGACAATTACTTATCTTGTGCCCTCTTCCTTGATGGAATTCACAGTGTTCAGTATCTCTCCACCATGCCGGTTTGACTTGAGGCTCATAGTTTGATAATTTAGGTAGAGGGACCAAATTTTGAGAAATGAGTTGTCGCAATACTGTTTCAATGGGTTCCCTTAAGGGAGTGTATGTGCGTTTCTATTTTTGCTGACGAGGTCTAGGTTCATGGTGAGATGTGATGCGACCTTGATTAGAAGGAACATTTGTGTTGTTTTGAGGTGGAGGATTTTGTCCTGCAAACTGAACCACAGGTTGTGCGTTTTGGATAGTCCGGGCATCCACAACTCCATCGTTGACGATATTCTTGTTTTTATTCCAGAAGCTTGGTTTATCACTATTGAAGCGTGGGCGAGGACCATCCTTTGGTTCATTATAGATTTTGATGAGTCCTTTCTTAATGAGTGCCCTTTCACATTTTAAGCCCTTGGTGATCATATCATTAAAAGAGTCTGTGTCTTTGACATCCAGGTGAAATTCCATTTCTTCGTTTAAGTTGGAAATGAATATTTCCACTAGTTCTCGTTCAGGTAACTGAAGAGAACGTTTGCTAGACATTTGACGCCATCGTTGCAGGAATACTGAGAATAGTTCACCTGGTTTTTGTTTGGTGTTGCACAGATCAGCCATGGTGATGTCGCGTTCAATGTTATGAGAGTAATGAGCTAGGAACTTCTGGATGAGTTCCTCAAATGTTCTAATGCCACCTGGTAGTCAGGAAAACCATGATGTGGTTGTTCCTCCCAAGCTTTGGGGAAAAAGGCGCATTAGGTAGGTGTCTTCATATGCCACTTCGAGGCAAGCAGAATGATATTCTCTGACATGATCACGGGGATCTCCCTTTCCTCTATATTTTTCAAATTTGGGTGTTTCGAATCCTTGTGGAAAGGGTGGCATATAAAGATTCCTATCAAAAGGATAGGGACAGATGTCATTGAGTGAGAATTGGTTAGTCTTGACACCACTATGAAGTTGTTGGGTGAGATTCTCGACTTGTTGCTGCAACATTTCCATTTCAGTTGGAGGAGGAGGTGGTGGGTTACCTCAAGGAATGTTATATCTGATGGGATCTCTACCTCTTTCCTCTTCATGGCGACTTTGTCTTTCTGATGCTTGTCTTAATTGGGCAAGATCAAAGTCAGAGGGGAGTTTGGCTCCTTCTTGAGCGAGTTTTAAGAAGTGAGCATCCGCATTGCTCCTGAGTATTTCGTCAAACAGTCTGTTAAAGAGAGGGTTATGTTGAGCCCTTTCTATTGTTGCAGGAGTAGGAGTACTCAGGTTTTCGTCATTTCCATTTCCTCCAAGTGCTTCTTGAAATTCATTGAGATTGTCCTCTTCTTCTTCTTCCATTTCTATTTCTCGTTGTCTTGACCGTGATCGGGTTTGAGCCATTTTGTTTATGAGTCTTTGTTGAAGTTAAGTGAAAATGATGACGAGTTTTTGTTGAAATGAGAGATTGATGGTTGGTGAATTGTGTTGCACGTGGATCTCTAGCACCTTTAAGGTGGATGTAACCGAAATTCCTTCTTTGAATTGCTTGTTTGTTTGATAAGTTTTGATGTGATAAGGTGTAGAGAAATCTGAGATGTGTTACAGATTTAACTACCTAGTAATGAGAGGATTAACTCATGAACTAGTTTTAACCTGCGTAGATGTGTCTCTTAAGTTGAGCTTATCCTAGATGTAGAAACAATCTAAAAAGTGATGTGATGTGTTTGATTTCAAGCAATATCTAAAAGAGAACTTGGGACAAGAACCTCTTAATGTTTTGAGAGTTGGGACAGATTGATGATGAAGTGATGATGTATGAGTGAGATGATGGATGAAAATGTTTTCAACTTCAATAAAAACTTTGTGTTACAAATGGGACAAACTCTATCTCTTCCCTTTCAGGTGTTGGTGGTATTTCTTGAGCTGTGTTGTATGTGATACAGACGTTTGGGAAGAAGTTGGGATTAATCTTTCCTCCTTGGTTTTTGTGATAACTCAGAGCTCTATATTGCATAAAAGCTCTGCGGTTCAATGATTCGGAATCAAATTCGTTTGTTTTTCCTTGAAGGTAGAGACGCATGTGATGCAGAAAGACTCTATGTGAGACAAAGATTTGTCTATTTATATAGAAGAATTTCCTCCTTTTGATCAAAGCCTTTGAGCTCAATGGTCTTCTTTTCAAGTTGATATTCTGATGACACTTCTTCTTTCGCAAGATGTGAAGAATGGTCATAAAATTTGACTCTTTGTTGTTTGTACCTTGTTTTTGATGTTTTTGGTTGTTTTGACAAATGTTTGGTTGGATGAATACTTTGTTTTTGGGAAGTGATTTTCTGATTTTTCTTTGACAAGAAAACAAAGCAAGCACACAAACACAAGAATGTTGCCCCAAAGGCACAAATGAGTATGGGTCTAGATCAACCCAATCCTTGGACTTTTATATAACCCTTCCTTTAGATGTATTTTAAAGTGTATTTCCAAAGCCTGAAGTCGGCTCAATTTGCACTTGGTCTTGACTAAAACGAACACACTTCAAACACTTTTTATCCCTAAGGTCAAATGGCCAGTTGTGATAAATTTAGCGCACATCTTGATATTTCTTCAACTTTGGTACTACATACCTTATGAATCCCGCCTTGGTAGGTAAGGATGTGATATACTAAGTCTTGCACGAGCATAACAAATAGATGATCCCTATGATGGGGGAGTCACCACTTTTATCAAGCCACAAGTGACTTTTCAAAAAGCTATGTTTCTACTCAAGGAAATATGTATGGTGAGTATCTTGGGAGCAAAACCATCTATGCTCTTGCACTAAATTATATCGCAAATATCCTCAATCAATAGAACGGGTGAGCTACTACTTAAAGGTGTTTAGTCATGTTCAATGTTTTTGGACATAAGTTCATTCTGCAGTGACTCACTTCAGAGCCTTGTAACCAGTGGTGGGGCCCATTTGTCCTTTCGGCCAGTTACACTGTAGGAACAACTATACCCAAGGCTATAGCTTTCGCTCACACCTGATTTCTATAGCGGCTTGAAGGATTTACCGCTCGAGGTCATTCCCAAGAGTATCGATCCCTTGGTAGGCCTCTCTTAAAAAGATAAAATTTTGAGTGTTACTAACACTTTTCTCTTGCACCTAGGACCACGAAAGCCAAGGGAGAGGATAGTGTGTGTTAGAAGTAGGACCACTCGACTAGCTCTTTGCACAAGTGTGCCAAGCACGAAAAACACTTGTTCTTTTTAATCTGTCATTGCAATGTGATCTAACTATTTGGAGATGTTGCTCCAACAGTCATGGTGTTCTTTTTAACTTCAAAGGCAAAATATTTTGTAAACTAGGAACTTTGAAATTCTAGTCAACTGAATTGAAAACATGTCTTGCTTGAAGTAAAATTGTTTTTGAGCTTGAAGGAAAAATGGCTTGTTTTTTTTAGATTGCCCCAAAACAAAGTGTTGATTGTAAATTTCTTTTAAGTTGATGCAAGAAAATAAATTTTGTTTTGTTGATTTTAAGCACCAAAACAAAGTTTGTTTCCTAACTTGCAAGAAATAAAGTTGTTTTGTATAAGTTTGTGGTTCTTTTTACCTTGGAACAATGAAATTGTTTTTAAGAGCCCCAAACAAATGTGTGATTCTTTTTTTAAAAGCCCAAATTTGAAATGTGAAGTTAATTTTAAACCAAAATAAAAAGTGAATTCATTTTTTTAAAACCAACTTCAAAAACAAGTTAGTAAGAAATATAAATCTACTTTTTAATCTAATTTAAATCTGCACAAAAGAGAAAAATAGTTAGTAAAATCCACCTATTTGGTGGGCTTCTACAAGCCTATTTTTTTTTTTTTTTGGTTACAAGGTGATTTGTACAACGTTTTGTTACAATAGCGCTAGTCTGCATTTGAACAGAGGCACTATTTAACACAAACGCGCTAAAAGAAAGGGAAAGACAGAGAAGACAAAAGCGCTGAAACAGGGTGAATAGCGCCAAAACAATGTCAAATGTGCCAAAACAGCGTCAAAAGCGCAACCTGTGTGACATTTTCAACATTCAAACATGTTATTGGTTAAAAAACAAAAAAGTTGATCTTTTTGGTGTTTGGATTCACGTCGGGTTCACCAAATGATGCTTTGCAAAAAGGGATTAGAAAATCTGTTTGATGGCAACACACACAAGAGCACAAGAAACAAACGTTAGTGTTAGCAACAAAAGATTATCCTAAACAGGCATATCAAGAGAGATATTAAGCATGAGATAGAAAGCATATAAACATAGAATAAAATAGCTAATCAAGATGCTCATAGTTGCTCCTCCCTTGTTCCTCTCCTCTCCAAGTCCCAAATGAGTGTAGCTCTCAGCTTTTAGCACTAGCCATGGATGCCATATGGAGATTCAAGATGGTTGAATATGATAAGAAAATGTTATGCAAGTGTAGATAGTGATGCTATGAAAAAGCTTTATGCTAATACCAGTATAACAACAATACTCTAATGCTTTCTTTTGCTTGAGGAGAAGGGTTCTATTTATAGAAGAAATGGGGAAATGAAGGGTTAAGATTGAGTAATCTTAACAAGGGTTAGGATTGAAAGATATTCAATCCATGTGAGACTTTCAACCCAATCCCATGTTGACAAGTGTCACCATGAGGAGGCTTGAGAGGAGTGATAAGGAGCATTAAATGCTTGAGGGGACATGATGGTTACCCTAGTCAAAGAAATAAATGCTTTGAAGAGACACATGGGTTACATGAGGGTTAAGTTAGGGGTCAAAGTCCTTAACCATGGGTGCAAGTGGAATTAACCATTAATGGTCATGTAAGAGCCATAAGTGGTTTGGAAGACTTTAGAGGTTAATTTGTTGAACACACAAAGCATTAATTGCTTTTCAAAGACTTTGGAGTTTTTGAGAAGTGACTCCAATTTGCTTAGGAATGTGACAATATTTAGGGGATGGATTAGGTTAATTAGGAAGGGTTTAGAAGAATCTAGAAGGGGTTTAGGCATGCAAGTGGATTTTGTAGGAAAATGCAAGTGGGAGAAATTTTGGTATTTTCAATTAAAATAAAATCATTTATTTCAATTAAATGGTGTAATTTGCATTTGGATAAATATTCAAATAAATATTAATTTATTTAAATGAGAAAAAGGAAGATAAAACATTAAAATGCTTGAAGACTTTGAGGGAAACCATTAAAGGCTTGAAGACTTTAAGGAAAACCATTAAAGTCTTAAGAAGACTTTAAGGGAAGTCATTAAGTTTGAAGACTTTAAAGCCATCAAGTTTGAAGACTTTAAGGGAAACCATTAAAGGTTTCAAGTGGGTGAGGATAAATAGGATTTTAAATAAATAATTTATTTAAAATAGTTGTGCAACTTGCTTTTGTAGGAAAATACAAGTGGGTGGAGGATAAAGGTGATTTAAATAAATTATTTATTTAAAATAATTGTGCAACTTGCATTTGTGGGTAGAGGATAAAGGTGATTTAAATAAATGTTAATTTATTTAAATGTGAGAGGTGGGATTTTGGGGGATTTAAATAAATATTAATTTATTTAAATGTGAGAGAATATTTAATTAAATAAATATGATTTATTTATTTAATTAATGGTCTGAATTTGGTTAAGTGAATTAAATCAAATAAATTGAATAATTTATTTAATTAATAGGAGAAGAGGGTTAAGATGAATTAATTAAATATTAATTTAATTAATTATTAATTGATGGTTAAATAATCAAATAAATATTAAATATTCATTTAATTAAGTGGACAGATTTATGTGACTACAGCAGTTATGAACCATGAAAGCACAAAGTAAAATGAACACATGAACACCAGATTTACGTGGAATACCCAAACTAGGAAAAACAACGATGAGAAACAAGATGTTTAACTGATTACAATGTTTTAGGCTCAAGGCCAATGAGGGCACACAACCTTAGGGCAAGATACAAAGGATTTGCAGTATCGAGACTCACTATCAAAAGGCAAGATACAAATGATTGCATAAACATCCAAAAGGAACATACCTTCTAATAGGTGCAAAGAATCAATGAATTGAAATGAACAAAGATTTACTGATCAAGAAATTATCCTTGAACCTTTGTGTCAGGTGACCAATATAATGGCAAACACATCTGACATCAAACATTGTCATACATAAGATATCATCATCAAAGCTCTTCACAAACTGACTTTCACACCAAATTTGCTTGCATATCATTCACACACACTTCACATAAATTCACACATAATCCATACATCAACACATACAACCACACATCTATATATACAAGATAAATTTATCAACTAGGTCGGCCATAGACAAAATATATAATATTACATAAATTAGGCCAGTTGAACCAACAATATCAAATGCAATCCACTCCAAGAGATAGAGGAGACCCAACCACACCAACACATGCTTATAAGTCAGTTCGAATGAACCACATACACTATAACATCCACCTAAGTTGACATCAACCAAAGGGTGTAAATAAACAATATTTAACATGTTACTCAATCAGCCCAAAAACATCCTTCAATGAAAAATACTCAATGTGGATCTACACATGCCATGGTGAGACCCATATCAACATCCAAATACAACCTCTTATGCATATCTTGACCAAAGGTGCATGATCTAGATAAGATACACCACCTCAATCAACCGGAAACCAAAACAACTAATAACATTGAACTCAAAACAACATAACTTCAATTGTTGAACAAACCAACACCAAAAAACTAAACTAGAACACCTCACAAATGAAATGAACATGTCCTCCAAGCTACAACACTTGAATCCACACATAAGAGAATCACCAAGAATTCTCTAGATTAGTTCTAACAAACAACTCACTATCATAAACAATAATAACCAATTCCACCATCTGAGCAACAAAGGACCTAAAAGCTTGATAAGTACAATATATACAGATTACAAACATTATATGCAAAGCCACAATATATAACTTTCACAAATAAGAGGAATACAAAGAATTATTCCATTGGGACATTAAATACTCTTTCATGCACATAAATATTGTTTCCTGCATATTGAAACTTCCACTACACCAACTTTCCATAAACAAAAACATCAAAACACTCACTTTCAGACCATCCACAACACATAGTGACATTAATGACAACAACAAATGGGTTGACATTAATGACGACACAACTCAAGTTTACAACAAGTGGAAACACCAAGTAGGGGTTTGACTATGGCAAGCCCCGATACAACCAGCCTTAACATCTCTCTTTGGTCTTACATGTGCAAGTTCTAGAGGGAGATTTTTTTGTAGGAGTTCTTGATATTTTCCAGTCATCTTGGGTGATCTCTCTTCATTCTCTTTTTTATTGTAACATTGTTTAGTTTAAAGTAATATATATCTATCAACATTTGTTGTTCCATCGTATTATGATATTTCTCAAGTTTTGGAACTTGTGTTGGTAGTATTGTTATCTTCCTATAGATAGTTATATTTTTTGTACATACATGACATTGGTGCATCATGCTAACATCATGCACCATGCAAACATCTTGGATAGAGATCTAGCCTGACTATCCAAAAGACCTCTAAGGTTGTTGCAATTTAATTCCTTTATGATCACAATACAAACATAAACACATAATAGTTCCTCCATTTTATAATTAGCAAGATAAACCTAAAGGTTGCGATTGCCTTTGGTTTATCAAAGTGTATTTTAGGAAGTTTATCTCTCAAAGGATTATTATTTTTGTAGTAGTTCACTTTTCCCAATCTACACCCTCTGATCACTTATATGTAATCATTCATCTCAAAATCAAAATCAACATCCATCATTTATCCAGATCTTAAAATAAAATCAATCAAATCAACACTTGCTTGAGAACTTAGCCTATTCAAGTAGGTAATCAAACAATTCTTTCTTAGGAACTTATTCTAACCTATGTATTGAATCTAATCCAAATTAAAATTATTGACCATGGTCTTGAATCTAGACCTATTTGCTATTCAACCCTTCATTCATTATCTATTCTTCAAACTCGTCCAATCTTGAAGCTTCATCCAATTTCACCTGTCTTCCTCAAGCCATTATCTAAGTTCCTAGGTCAAAACCCCTAAAAATCTAAATCTAAATCTAAATCTCGAGTAAGATGATATTTTGGCACATCTAATGCCTATTTCAATGTTTGTGTAATGCTTTATTGTTTCCTTGAAGCCATCTCTACTTTTTTAGCATATCTACTACCCTATTAGCATTTTTGCACCAAATCAACATATATAAGTAGTTTATATAGCCAATTTTTTACACTGTAACAAATTTGCATCCTAAATCAACATATATATCACATTTCAACATATTTTTCTAGGGAACATTTTTATAAGTAAACAAATTTGCACCATAGTTCAATGTAACTATATTGAATCAACATGTAAACACCATTATATGGTATATATACTCCAAAGACCATCAATTCCTTCCAAAATAAATCCAACCTATTCAATCATCCAATGTCATGCATCCTTGACCTTGGTTCAATCCAATCTTGACCAAAATAAAGTTACCATACCAATCAAATTCCAAATCCAAAATTATTTTGAAATCACAAAATCTTAAGTTTTAAGCATTCAAAATCCTAAATCATCAAACTACCCAAAGTCCAATAATACCAACTCATCAACGATCATCGTGAATCTATTTTATTTTCATGGTTCCCCCTATCATAGCCATCCCATCAATCCTTCAAAAATAATGATGATAGACTTATTGAGCAATATGAGTATGAAATTGATCCCTTTGATGACATCATTACAAGAAATATTTCCCCAAGCTTGTATCGCTTATCCATCCATAATCAAATGCCTCTTGACCAAGAATTGGCTACCACAAGCTACCCCATCACTCCTTAATGCATATCTAATGGTCACCCTAATGACATATTTGATAAGGTAAATCCATCTTATCCTCCATTCAAATCTCAACCCCCATCATTTTACAAGGTTCTCATTTCCTCTACCCCTTATCCAAATCCTTTATCATGTCATCATATAATCCATAAACCTATTGCTCCATCCAAATCCTTCTTTCTAAAATTCCTCCAAGGAATAGTCCAAAATAAATAAATAATTTCATGTTACCCCATTAATCCAAAACCATCCATGTGTGTTAGGAGGTCATCAACCACCCAACAACTATCATTGCTATCTAAAATCCTAACAACATCCAAACCATTGAAACCATCCAATACCATAAATACTTTGAATCCTCTATCACAATATCTAAGTGAATCTTGCTATGTCAAGATTTATATTCAAAGCATGGAAAAAAATCCCCCATCAAATTTATCAAGTTCTTAATCTCCAAATACGATGGCTTTTGTGATCTCCTACCTAATTTATCTCCCCTCCATCTGACCTATCTATCCATTATATCTTCATCTACCCATCATATCTCATCCTTTCAAATCCTTCCACCCTCTTGATCTTGACAAGGACAAGGGAAAAATATCCACACATGCTTTGAACACCTCTTAGCATACTCCTACCCACTCATCCATATCCTCTTACATAATTATCCATACATAAATCTTTTACTACTTTCAAATGTCATGTTATCTCCAATCTTGCCTCCTCAACTTTGTCCCCTTGTCTTAGTTCCACCCCACATCATTTTATTAGATACTCATGGAACAATCGACCAATAACCCCACCAAAATATTGGGTGTAGTCCATCTTACACCCCCTCTAATCTTTTCATCTTATTTTAATTCGTGATATAGATACTCTCTATATGCATTATTCATCCATCCATTCAAAAAAGGTAAAGATGTGAAATCATCCCATGCATCCTTAGACATACATAAGAATTATGAAAAATATTTTCTATGCCTTTGAAATGGACTCCAAAATAATGAAGTGAGATTTAATAGGGTTTGAAATCCTAATTATCACATTAAGGGTATCTTGGATTGTGTCTTCATTTATAATAGTGGAGGTACATGTGGATCCATGTCCCATTATCAAATTATCCTTTTAAGGCCACAAAAAACCTTTTGGAAGACATATCATCCATCTAATTGTCAATATGTGCTTGGTTGTGTAGGAAGCTAAGTGAGGAGAGTAATAAAAAAGCAGTAGGAGTGTCATAGAGTTTGTGAGTCAAAGATACTCCATGACTCTTACCATTGGTTGAAGATTGGAGTTCAAACAGGAGGCATGATCATAAGGACAAGTCTAAAACTTCAACAAGGGAAAAGAGTGGGGTTTAGAGGAAAGGGTTGATGAGATAGACAACTTTGATATCTTAACAAAATAAGGGAATGGAGGTGAATAGTAGATGTGAGGTATGCCTAGATGGATAAGTTTGAGACTCTGATAGGTAGAAAGGAAAAATAATAGTTGGGAGGTAAATTATGCCAAATGGTGAAGTTTGAAAGTCCATTGAGGACAAGGAAAGGCCAAACTTAAATGAGGAACACATGTCTAGACAAGAAACTCCAAGGCATGATGATTGACAAACACTTTAAAGACTAGGCATGCCTTGAGAATTAGGTATTTTAGGGAGCTTATATAGACATAAGGGGAAATTAGAGGAAAAATGCACGTAAAATTGGAGTAGGGGAGATGTGCGAGATAGTAATTAGATATTTTGATCCTTAACATAAGTTCATATAAAGAGGAGACATGACATTGCTAGTAGCACTTAGATAACATCTTTGATATCTATGTTGGGTTGATTGAGATTACTAGTTTGATTGGTTGAACGGTTTGGTGATTTTGATCAAACTTTAGCTTTGAAAGTTTGTTTTATGGTGAATTTGTGCTAGGAGATAAGGTTGCAATTTTTGTGTTTGAGACATGGAATTAGTCAGTTACTTATTTGGCTTCACTTCGCTTTAAGCATGAAAGATATTGAGCTAGGATAACTTCTTATAGATGGATGTCAACACAAAGGTCATTTAGATTAGGGGGTTCATTGGTCAAGGGGTTAGTGGGGATGGATAGATTGAAATTAGGATTGATATGAATGGGTGTAGGAATTAATGTTCTAGTTTTTATACAGATGGATAAATGGATCAATGAAATAGGATTATTGTGGGTAAGTGGATTAGGTGTTGGACTAGTGTGGATGGATGGCATATTAGATGTTTTAGGATTCATAGGGGTTGATAGATTAGGATTAATAAGGATGGATGGATGGTCAAATGGTATAGGATTTATTGTGATAGATAGTGGACTCAATGGATGAGGGATTATAGGTTTAGATAGAATAAGATATATTGGGATTATTGGATTAAGATTAGGATTAATAGGGATGGATGAAGATTTTAATGGTTTAGGATCGGGATTGGTAAGGATGAGTGGAGGATTCAATGGATTTGATGGATACGAATTATCCATGTATTTTTCTTGATTTGGGAGAGTTTCCCTAGCCAAATTTTGAAGGTGATAGTTATGGAGAAGCTTGGCTCCACCGCTAATAAGATATCTAATCATGTCATCATTGTCTTGCTTTAGGATGTAGTCTAGTGGATTATTTGATTTGTCATAGGGATGACCAATGGATTTTGGGCTTGGTGTAATAACCCTTGATGTTATTTTAAATCAAATTTGAATAATTCTCTAACTTCTACTTCATATTTGCAAATATAAACAACTCATAAATCTAGTAGACCAAAAATTTCACCAAAACAAAACTCAATGGACTTGAAACTTAATGAAAACAAAGTAGAATGTCTATTACTGATATTGATGTAGTTTTGACATCATATTTTCTACTAAATACATCAGATAACAACCATTCACATATACTACAATTTACATCAAATAGAACCCCAAATTTCAATCTCAAATACGCAAGGAAACAACTAAAACTTTCAATAAACTCTCCAAACTCTGAACAGTGGTTTCTAACATAAATATATATGAAATAACACTTTGAAAAAATATCTTAAGAATAGAAAAATATGTTTCTAACAACAAGAATACAAGCTGAAATTAAACTTTTAAACTATGAACTCCAAACTCCTGTAAAATACTACAAAAACACTTCAACTAGAAAGCATTGAGCATAAATACCACAAATGAGATTGATTTTGGAGACCCTTTGTACCACTATATTTTAGCCTCAATTTCCATGGTTTATCAACCTTATAGATCCATCTTCATTAGTTTATCAACCTTTGAAGAATAATAACATCATTTAGTTAGAATTGATAGGATAGAATGAATCAATGTTGCAAACTAAAACCAAAAAAATTGAAACTCATTCTTTGAGCCAAAATCAAATGCCTTGGAGTGAAATATGCTTGTATTCCAAGTTAGAAATTTCCATTTGCCATTTGTCAGTCACCTCCTAACATTCCATTCCAAAACTGTTAATTGTCTCTCATTTATCAATTTTCATTTATGTTCCACATGCTAGAGTTGTTATTTCAAAAACCCATGCCATCTTTTAGTTTTAGAAATGATTCAAATAACATATATTAATTTTCCATTAGTTCTAATTTGACTAATTCATCTCGACAAATTGACTTTCCTAGTTTATCGGCAGGTCCTGGCTTACTATTTTTAGAAAATCAACCTTTCTATGAATAGTAAGTGCTAAATTTAGAAAGGGAAGATGATAAGTCCCTTCCAAAGATTTCCTGTCCTCAAGAAATTTCAACCATGATTCTTCAAGTTCCTAATATTCAATCATTTCAAACTTCAAAACAAATGATAATCCTTTACTTGTTTGATGTTGTTTTTTCCCCAAAACATCCTAAACATTTCCTGAAAAGTATAACTTTTTCTTTGTAAAATTGAGAGGATGATATCCAATTTTCAAACTCTAACTCCATATTATTTGACTTTTTATAGCATTCCTTTAATTGTTTTCAATTATTAACATCCTTTTATCAACTCCTTTCCAAGACTGAATATGTGCATTGTCACCAAAGATGCTAAGCCATAAACTTATGCAATCTTTCCCAAAGACATAAATCTTGTTTTTGTAGCTTAAAATATGGTCACAATAGTAAATGCATCCTTTATTATGTAAAAACCAATCTTCAAAAAATTAACCTCATTTTCCTTGTGGTGGAGACAATCCTTACATAAATCAACACTAATTGCTCAAAACTTTGTCTCTACATGAAGCATGATGGATCTAGCTTTAGAATCTGATTTGGAATAGAAATAGAAAATTTGAGGGACAATAAATGATATCATATAACAACACCCCAAACTCCACCAAAAAGTAAAAAATGATTTTGCAAATTGTAGGTTCTTCTAATGATAATGTATGTACTTCTTGAATCCTCCAACTAGCACATATTAATCACCCAATGAAATCTTCAAAATGTTAGTAGAAAATAATTTGATTACATCTTCTACTAAATCAAGTGTCTTACTCATATGCCTGCAAGTTACCATCTTGAAACATTTCCAAAGAAAACTCACTCCACGTGTCAAATAGTGTCTAGGCTCTCTAGCTAGAAATGCATTGTTATTGGGCAACTTGAATTTAAAACTTCTTAAACATTTGTTGATGTTATGGGTTTGATTTTTTCTACTATTAATACTATCATAACAACAATTTCATCTTCTATCACAACCATTATACATTTTGGAAACGTATCTCTCTCTCTCTCTCTCTCTCTCTCTCTCTCTCTCTCTCTCTCTCTCTCTCTCTCTCTCTCTCTCTCTCTATATATATATATATATATATATATATATATATATATATATATATATATATATACTCAAACATTTCCAAAGAAAACTCACTCCACATGTCAAATAGTGTCTAGGCTCTCTAGCTAGAAATGCAATGTTATTGGGCAACTTGAATTTAAAACTTTTGAAACCTTTGTTGATGTTATGGGTTTGATTTTTTCTACTATTAATACTATCATAACAACAATTGAATCTTCTATCATGACCATTATACATTTTGCAAACGTATCTTCTACTCACCTATATATTGTTGATGTGTGTGTGTGTGTGTGTGTGTGTGTGTGTGTGTGTGTGTGTGTGTGTGTGTGTGTGTGTATGTATACATATATATATACATATTTATATATATATATGTATGTATATATATATATATATGTATGTATGTATATATGTATATACATACATACATATATATACATATATATATATATATGTATGTATGTATATACATATATACATACATACATATATATATATATACATACATCTATGTATATATATATATACATAGATACATATATATGTATGTATATATATACATAGATACATATGTATGTATGTATATATATACATACATACAGACATATGTATGTATATATATACATATATACATATATATGTATACACATACACATGTATAAATACATACATATACATATGTATGTTGTAATGCCTGCCAAAATACCCCAGAGAAATATAGCTAAATACACACTAATTTAATTTTATTTTTTTACAATACAACACATAACATCTCATAAGCAATGCAGCGAGCACACAACAACATTTAAGTATTATGAACATAGAGTAAATCACTCAAGCTATTCAAATGATTACGCAAGCGGAATACAATAAATCATTACTACTAACTCCCTAGGGTATCTCAACACCATTACTTAATCTACCTACATAAGCAATAAGCATTTACTTTCTTCTAGATCAAAACCATATAATCTTATACATTATACACACATAGGTACAACCTAGCAATACCTAACACTCATGATATGCAACCTACTTAATCTTTCATTTAATATGAGATTCTATCTTTCAATGCATATCTATTTCCCTTTTCACTTAGGTTAATTTTATACGCCAAGTCCAAATGTTCTTATTACCTTTAACCAACCTTCGACTATGAACATCACCATTCATATACCAAGATTAACCCTTACATTGCATTAACATAATTTCCATTTACGATTAACTTCCACATAATCATTTATGATCTTATGCTTCTAGCATACTTATTACTTCATCATGATTCCTAAAGTACATAGGGAAATACTCACAAAGACTTCCTAAACATTTAATCCATAGCCCATTTAATTCTCATAAATTCTCTTACACTATATCAATTAATCAACAATCATTTTATTACGAATCAGGTAACTACACAAATTTAACTCAACACAAACTAAGATACAATATCCTAATTCCATAACAACTAATAGCATCCACCTAATGAAGATATAATCTTAAACCATAACACATGATACATTCTAATCCTTTTCTAAAAGGCAAGCATTCATTTTACCATCTACCCATACACTTACTAGAAATTTCCATTAATAAGATTAGCGATTCATTCAATAAGGACATTCATACAATATCTTCATAAGGAACATTCAATCACATCCCAAGCGTTATAAGATTTCAATCCAACCATTAGTTCACTGTCCACAAACTATGATACTATAATTTTGAAATCTTAATCATCAAACATAAGCATGTCCTAATATATCTTCCAATATTACTCATACTCGTACATTCTACCAAGGCTTAGCATTTCTTCTACTTAAAGAAATTAGTTAAAGACATCATTTCAATACTATTACAATTATCATGGCATTCACACCATTTCCTTTTAACATGGCTCATCAAGAATACGAAATGCATCATTGAATTCTAAACCACAATACTTATCCACATCTCATGCATCCATTTCATCTAATATAAATATGTTACAATACAACTCGATGTTCATCATTACAATTATATACCATAATCAAAACTATCACTACAACTAGAACAACATAGTTATTTCTCATAAATATGACTTCTTTTACAACCATTACATAATAATTTCATTACATAATTCACACCATCAATTACATTCTTGCTGCAATTATTATCCATGACCAATCTGAAGAAGCATCCTCATCCACACAAGAAGAATCCAAAGACAAGAACATCCCAATGGTTTAAAAGCACCAACCACCCAACCATGTGGAATCAAAGGAACCACCCCCTATGCTAGGAGATGACACAAGGTCCCAACACACACTCTACATCTAGGTTGACACTTAAAAACCAAAGAGACTAACCAATACAAGGACACTCAAGCAAGACCAATCACAAGATAGCACATAAAGAAACTCCCAGAGGCTCACAAATCAACATAACATCAATACATCTCAACAAAATGACACATGTAGGAGCAGAGTGTCATCACATGCTATCCTCCCCCATAATATTGCCAAAATAAACACAACTCTTCATGGCATAACCCTCAATAGACATGTGGAGACATCTCTACCCATGAGAGAATCAAGGGAGATTTGACTTACCGTCTTCACAGCCTTCTCATGCTTATCCTAAAACATCCTCCCTAGGAATCAGCCATGAGGCTCAAACTATTAATTATCTTGTTTTAATGAGATCTAATTACCCATTCCAATTAATTCATTATTAATGTTATCAATTGTTTACAAATCATAGAAAACTCCAATGTGCCCTGGTGGTCTAGACTTCATGCATCCTTACAAGGAACCTCATGCAAGCCTATCTCTCGTGACCCCGGTCATCACAAGGAAGCCCACTCCTAATATGGCCCAACAACATATCACAAGAGGCTCTACCAACTTAAATATATGAAAATAATACTCAATGCAGCCAATAAATTCCACACATACTCTCACAACATATGCAAGGCTACAACAACATCAATATAACAAAATGAGCCTCTTGGCTAGCAATAAACAAAGGCATATCAAGCCATCAAATGCTGCCATCAAATAAAAGATAGCATCACAACAAGGCCTACTCACTTGCTGGTCCAAAACAACATAGATATTCACCTCAATCATCCATGGCCTATTCACATGGAAGAGAGTCTATAATGTCCACAATGGTGCAAATGAGCAAATATACATAAAACCATCAAAATACATCGAAACTGATATAAGTTGATCTGGAAAATATCAACAGACCTCAAGAAAAGCCTCTGGTACAAAATCAATTTGAAGAAATACCTCAGAAGTGACCAAAACTGAGAAAATACAAGACACAGATAGAACATCGCTTTTGCATCGAAGTTTAGCGCTTCTGCATCATGGGTTAGCGCTTATGCATACAGGTTAGCACCTGTGTTAAATAGATTGGCGCCTGTGCAGATAAGGACAATGCTTTTACACAAAGGAAAACACATATACACCGAAGGACTGTGCAAATGCATAAAAGGACAACGCAATTGAATGAAAGGACAATGCAAATGCAGAATCGATGCTTTTACACAAAGGGACGGAAAAGTCACAGAACTTTTGGCAAAGATTTAAAAATCAAACTTAAACATAGGGCCTCAAAAAATGTATACATAGAGTCACCCAGAACCAACAAGTAAGAAGAACTAAATAGAATAAAGTTTAATAAAATATAGAGGGAGAAATTCCAAAACACATCCACAGTTGGGAGACCCAAAACTCATTCATAGAGACCTCTTTTGAATCTGAAATACACAAGAAACTCTACCAACAACAGATACAACCAATACTACACCAACCAAAAAACCAATCACATGATCCAGACAATTATATAGGATCTCACTACAAGCAGCCATGAATCCAGACTTTTCAATGTCGTGAACAACAACATACAGGAGACCAAATATTTCTTCAATACAACTATACAATGGCCATATAATATAAATTTTTCTCCATCATATATAAAATTGAAAACTAAAATAAACCAAATATTTCATCCCCAGCTCCCGGAAGGCATTTTTCAGACACATAGCATACATAGAGAGATTTCAAAGCTGAAAATAAACAAAGACAAGGAACCCAACCTGCACCCTAAGTGATGGATGAGAGTTGAGGAAGAGCTCCATCCAAATCCAAAGTTAAACCAAGAAACTCCAGCAACAATCCAAAGTCAAAACCCAAAGAAAACTCCTGTAGAAAATATTATTTTTTTGCAAAAGAAGAAGCCAACCCAAAAACTTCACGGTAAAGAAAATAAAAAGCCAAACAATAACCAAAACCCTAGCCTCAACCTCGGCCAATCAAAATATGCCAATCTATAATATATTTTACCAACCCCAACATATAATATGATTATACCTCTCTTTTCAAATTCAACCAATAAGAGAAGAGGGTAGGTAAGGTAAATATAAATCACGCTTTTACAATAAGGTGGGAATATTCTATTATTTTATTTTAAATTGAATTTATACAACCCACTTAATATAAAAGTCAACTAATAAATAAAACATGAGCCACAATTAAATAAATCAAATGGAGAAATTAAATTAAATAAACCAAAGGCTCATAAATGAATTAAAGAAGCAAATAAACATTAAATACCAAATAAATATTAAACCATAGGCGATTAAATAAATAAATATTTAAATACTATTAAAAGGTCAAGTCACAATTAAATATAAAACCGCAACATAAGCTAAACAGTAAATATTAAATCATCATTAAAATAAATAAATATTCAAATATCAAATAATTAAATACCGAAAAGGGCAAGAGTCCAATAATTTAAATTAAACATTAGATAATCAAATAATCAACTCACTATTAATCAAAATAGTTAAAATAAACATTATTAACTATTTAACCTCGCATCAATAACCAATCATCCTCAACATAAAAGGATTAACCAGCCAATACTAACATACTCACAACACAAAAGGAACCCAACTTACTAACTGACATGGCGACTTGAGCCAAGACATTGATGACTTACAGTGAACAATTTAAACCTAGAGTATGTGAGGGGAACTTGTGCCAACTCTGAACATCATGCCATTGGGATTTAAAGACACGCTTAGACCTGTGGAGCCAGGTGGAGTCGGTGGCTGGTACCTACAAATCCTGCATCCACAAAGCAACGATACGACATATGCATATATATTATAACAGGCAAGGTTTAAAGAATCGCAACGACACATCCCGCTCGCAATGAGTGATGTGGAATTGTCTCTATCCCAAAGACAGTCATACAACAATCAAACACACCATAAGATCAACTCATCATAGATAATCATTAAATATGGTTAGTACATAAAAACATCATCAAGTGCATGACTAGTATACTTCATGATTATAGTAAGGCATGTAAAATCCATCAACACTTATGCTCATCAAATCACATTATCGATATAATCTTTCGATAGTCAATCACATAATAAGTGTATAGTGTCTAATAAATCACACGATCAATAATGATAGTATCAACATCATATAAATCATCTAAAATAGCATATGCCCAATAATGTCTATCATTCATGAATTAAAAGCAACTCTAGTCAAAACAAGTCAAGTCGAAGGTGGACCTTACATCCTCCCCCCCTTAGAATCGACTTACTCCTGGAAATCGTAAGAGTTAGGGTGACAACTAGCACACATAAATAAAAAACTTCCTTTTAACATAAACATATTATGATATTTTCCAACTCCAAGAAAGATAATGATAACCAAATTTCCTCCTTATGCTTCAATTATTCAAAATAAACACGTTACACAAGAGGTAAATGAAGCACCAACTGTTATTAATTACGATATGTACACTAAATTGTTAAAATATTTACAAGAGAAATTCATTTTAACCATACTTGCAATACAAAAGTGTAATTTCAATCACTAATTTAAGCATCAATAAGAAGAAATTGCTATATTTCACACCAATGTTCTTAGTAACACCCTTTCAACATCTAGTTGCATGCCAATAGATATATATATATATATATATATATATATACACACACACATTTACACAATATTTTACACATATGCACCTATTATATTATTGAACAAATCATGTCATAAGCCTAAATGAGTGAAAAATTCTCAGAAGTAAGCTTCCTCAAATTAAATGTACTCAAGACATCACACAATAACCAAGCATATATAACCTATTTATTTAAAGAACAAATTTCATGGCATTCAAATGTCCTAATTTCCACCATGCTTTCACTACGCTACAATTTATACAAACATTAGACGCAATCCTTATCCAATCAAATCATTCAAAGGGCATCCTTAATCCACTATGTGTACACAAAGATTTGAAGGCAAGAAATCAACAATTTCTTTTATTTAACTATTCCATAAATTTCAGACTTCACAATTCCAAGGCACTTCTATCTACTATAAACTTTAGAAAGTTACCAATAAGTTTCATCTTATTAACACTTTTCATTTACTCAACTAATAACAACATTATCTAATTGTTTTCTTAGAATAGTGCACTTTTCCGCGATGTCCTCCCTTGCACATACTATCAAAGGTTCAAAATGAACATGATAGAGACAACACTTGGCTCAAGATATGGGCCCACAATACATCGACAATTTGAATGACCACCATAGACAACAAAAGAGGAGGTCAAAGGAAATATCCTCAAATCAAATCATTAAATTAAAAGAAAAGAAAAGTTGTCGGTGAAATCAATCAAGAAATTTAAGTGTGACAAGTGCCACTAGAAGGGAAAAATAAAAGAAAGAAGAACTCAGTGGTCATCCCAAAAGTAGAGAAATCTCAAAAATACACATTAATCCTAACGACACATCACTCAAATCAAAAATTAACTCAGGGCAAAATAAAAAACTCATCCAACCCACATCATGAGGTGACCAACAGTAGTCACACCAAAGGGAGTAACCACTACACCACATCCAAGGGTGAAATGCCTTGGATGTGTTAGAGAGTGCACGCCATATTTAAGACTTATTTTATCCATATGTCCATATTCTTTTCATTATTTTTAATGCAATTCAATCTTTATTTTGAGAATCTAGACAATCATCCTTTATGAAAGTTGACAGAGGTAGGAAGAGATAAAGCAACTACACACCCACACATGCACAAGGAATATACTCATACCATGGCTAATGTTCAAGATATCTTATCTATACCATGATCATATTCACCAAGTTATGACAGACACAGAGGTTAGAGCTTCAATTTAACACTTGATAGAAGACTATAACATGCATCATTTCCATTAATGCACAACTAACAATCTATAGAAGATTAGAAAGTCCTTCATAAGGTCTTTAAGCAATTTAGTCAATCATATATTTAAACAAGAAAATAGGTCTCATCACAAAAGAAAAAGTTTAATATCAATTTCTACTCTTACCAATAATAATCTTCTGACATACTTCTAGTCATCTAAATTAAGAATATCTTAGTCTCACTTCTAGAACTTAGTTTCCTTCTTATCTAATGTCACTTAAATTCCAAGAATACACTCATCATTATATTTAAACTCACTTCCTATTAATCTAACAATAATCCTAACCTAGAGAGCGTTATCAAAGGGCGATGGAGATGGAGGGCGATCGGATCCAGTATTCAAATTTGAGCGGGAGTTCTGGATCGGCATCGAGACAGCAAGCGGCAGATGACATAGAGATTCTTGCAAATGGGGGGGGTTCAGATGGAAAGGACCCTGATGATCTCGTGGTTTTGGGGGACCCAGGGGGAGGACCAACACTACGTGATGATCGGTTAACAAATGAGAGCAGGAAAGAGCAGGTTCAAACTTCAAAAATAGAAGACAACAACTCGGTAGGAGCCCAAGGACAGCAAGAGATTTGTGTCTCAAAGAACACGGTGGAAGGAAAAGATCACCCGAAAAAGGTTCTTTCGTCAACAAACCCGAAGGGGGGACCCAATGGATAGACACGTAAGTGGTCCTCGCTGTTTGGGGTTAAGCCTAAAGGTAAGTCCTCATTGCCTCCTGTTAAAAACTCCTCAAATGTGTCTCAAGGCAAGTTTGCTATCGTTGTTCTAGACCAAATCATAGATCAAAACATTGCCAGAACGGAAAACACTTTGATTGGTAATTTTTTTGGGTCAAGACCTAATATAGAAATAGTTCATGGATTTGTCAAAAGAAAGTGGAACCTGAAAGGTCAGGTTGATGTGGTAGCAATGAACAAAGGTTGTCTATCTTTCTCTTTTTCCTGTGATGAGGATAGAAGAAACATTCTTTGTAGTGGATCTTGGACAATAGGAAAATACATTATGTACATCCAGAAGTGGTACCCAAATGTAGCGAAAGGAAAGAATTTTTTGGTCCAAGTCCCGGTATGGGTCAAGCTCCCTAGGCTCCCAATGGAATTCTGGGAGGAAGACATTTTTGTAGGCATTGCCAATACCTTTGGGGAGCTCATCGCTATTGACTAGGTCACGGCATCCAGAAGAAGACTGATTAACGCTAGGATCTATGTTGGAGTCAGACCTGACATGAACATGCCAGAGGAAATAGAGATAGAATCAAAACTGGGGAAGTGGAAGCAAGATATTGTTTATGAAACAATCCCCTTCGCCTGTTTCCATTGTAAAGAGGTTGGACACTGGGCTAAAAAATGTCCAAATATGGAGGATAAACCCTTCCCCCAAACTAAGGTCTGGAAAAAAGTAGACAAGCCATTAAAAGCCTTGGAATCCAATGATCTTAATTAGGAGAATCAGTCTCAGATAGGATGGGTGGAGGAAGAAATTACCAGCGAAGTGGGTAATGAACTAAAGATTCAAATGCTAGAGCAGAATGTTGAGGACTCGGAGTACAAAGAAAAAGACAACACTCAGCAAGAAGAACCGAAAGAGGATGAGAAAGAGTTAGTCCCAGATAAAGAAAAAAAAAACCCTCAATCAAAGAGGAAGGAGATAACTTTAACCTTGTTTCAGAATCTCAAGATCAAGATAAAGAAATAGACTGGTTCCAAGAAGCCCAACCTGATACCATTTTGGGCCAACACCCCAGCAAAGGGAAAGATGGCGTTTTTGGAAGAACAAGATCCAAAATGGGGAGATGAAGAAGACATAAAAAAGGCACTGGGGAAGAATGAAACAAAGCAGGAGGATGAAGAAGCAACAGAGGATAAAAGAAGGAACAAGCAAAAAAAAAAGAATAACAACAACCTAGTCAATAGTACGATGACTAGAAACACCAGAAGCATGCTTGGTGATGTGGGAGCACAACATACTTCTCTAGGAAGACACTCAAATGCCAAGAAAAGATCTTTGGAAACAAGCAGGAACTTAGCAGATGGTACCCAAAGAACCATCTTTGAGGCAGGTATTTCCAAAAATCCATGAAAATCATCTCCTGGAACATTAGGGGACTTAATAGTCCCCACAAGCATAATTTAGTTAAAAATATGATTAGAGATAAAAACCCTGATATTTTTTTTATTCAAGAAACTAAGATGGTTAAAGATAAAGTTGAAAGTTTGAATATGTTCAAAAAACGTGGAGTCAGCAGAGGTAGTTCAGAAGGTGCATCGGGAGGAATTGTTACCTTCTCGAACAAAAACAATGTAGAAGGAGAGGTGTTGATTCAGGACAACAATCTGGCTTGTATAAGATTTAAGCACATTAAGAATTGTACAACTTGGGTTCTAACTAACATTTACACCCCCAACACAAAGACTGGTAGAAGTGAGATGTGGAGATATCTAACTGGGTTGAGAAGTAGGTTTGCTGAGGACAGTTGGATAATTATGGGAGATTTCAATACTCCCTTGAAGGAAAATGAGAAAAAGGGAGGGAGTCAAGCTAATCTGGACAACAGACTGGACTTGATGGACTTCATAAACAATAATGCAATTCATGATCTGGAATTGCAAGGAGTCAAATACACCTGGACCAACAGAAGAAGTGGTGAGAATCTGATCCAGGTTAGACTTGATAGAGCTCTTCTTTCCTTAGATTGGTACAATCTTCACGATTGTTCATTATCCTCTCACATAAGGGCTAGATCTGATCATTATCCCATAACCTTCATGGCTGATGTAAAGAACAGAAGAAGACATTTCCCTTATAGATTTGAAAAAATGTGGACCAGACACCCGGATCTGGAAAGTAAGATTAAGGAATCGTGGTAGGTCAGTATTGAAGGGAACACCATGTACAAAGTGGTCAAAAAGCTGAAGAATGTTAAAGATAATGTTAAGAAGTGGAATAAGGATTGCTTTGGGAACATCTTTACCTCAAAAGCTACAACCCTCTTAGAGCTCAAGGAAATCCAAGATGAGATACAGATCAATGGTTACACTAATATGTCTAGAAACACTGAAGATGCTATTCTTATGAGCTATCATGATATAATAGCTAAAGAGGAAACCTACTGGAAACAAAGATCGAGGAATGTCTAGTTAAAGGAGGGGGACAGGAACACTAAATACTTCCATATGTCCACCTTAAGACATAAGGCCATGAATAGAATTGTTCAGATTAAAGTGAATGGCAGAAGTGTTGTTGATGATGATTCCATGAGCAAGGCTACTATGGATTTTTTCTCTAATTTACTTGCTAAGGACTAGAACTTGGAAATATAGGCACAGAGGGAACTCTTGGACAACATACCTACCATTTTGGGGAAGGAACAGAATGATCACCTGTCGGCTATCCCTTCCCATGAAGAAATTTTGATAACTGTCAAATGCTTTGAAGGCAACAAAGCCCCAGGTCCGGATGGCTTTCCCATGTTTTTCTTCCAAATGTACTGGCATATTATAGGAGATGATGTCACCAGAGCTGTGAAAGAGTTTTTTGGTGCTAGAAAACTGTTAAAAGAAGTTAATGGTACTTTTATTGCTCTAGTTCCCAAAAAGATGGGGGCAAACTCTATGGATCTTTTCAGACCTATAAGTTTATGCAACTCTCTCTATAAGATTATCTCTAAGGTCCTAACCTCTAGAATTTTGAAGTTGTTGCCCTCCATCATTTCGCCTCAGCAAAGCGGTTTTGTCCCGGGAAGACAAATTTTGGATTCTATCATCTTTGTTCATGAAAATATCCACTCACTTGCTTTCTCTAAAAATGAAGGTTTTTTGAAACTAGATCTCTCTAAAGCCTACGATAGAGTGGATTGGGATTTTATGGTGGATGTTCTCTCTACTTTTGGCTTTAGTCTTAGAAGTGTCAACCTTATCAGACAACTTGTTTCTTCAGTGTCTTTCTCTATTTTAATGAATGGCTCCCCCTCTCCTTTCTTTAAAGCCTCAAGAGCTCTCAGGCAGGGGGATCCTCTATCTCCAGTGATCTTCATCATCATGGCAGAATGCTTGGGGAGATGTATTGGTAAGTTGGTTGAGAAAAGGGAGTTTTGCGGTTTGAATCCTTCTTCGGCAGATCAAATATGCTCTCTTCAGCAGTTTGTTGATGACTTTATAATAATGGGAAAAGCCACTGTTAAGGACTCTAGAAGACTAAAAAAGGCTTTGGACAACTATGGAGAGTCCACTGGTCAGCTAATTAATTGGTCTAAAAGATTTATGTATTTTATCAATACCCCAAAGAGAAGAAGGATTAAAATTAGTAACATTCTAGGAGGCCAAATTGGTAGTCTGCCTGCTTCTTACTTGGGGCTCCCCTTAGGCCTTGATCCCCCAGACACCTTTTGGGGAGCCTTGGTGGATAAAATCCACAAAAAGATGTCTGGATGGAAGGGAGCTCTCCTTAGTCAAGCAAGTAAGGTCCAACTGCTTAAATCCACCCTACAAAGTATCCCCCTCTATGCCATCGGTTTGTTTAGGATTCCAGCTAAGTATGCAGAGGCCATTGAAAAGATTCAGAGATCCTTCTTATGGATAGGGGTGGAAGAGAAGAAGAGAATGAACTTAATTGCATGGGAGAAGGTCTGTAAGCCTAAGAATAAAGGAGGTCTTGGCCTTAGAAGAATAAGAGACATAAATGATCACCTCATGGCCAAGCAGATTTGGAGAGGATATAGAAATCAAGGAGAGTGGAAAAAAATATGGGACAACAAATACAAAAGCCAATGCCTGAATCTTCAAAGTTTCCTCAAAGCGGAGACCATCCCTATTGGTTCCAATATTTGGAAAAATGTCTCTAGGACTAGAGACTTAATTATCAAAGGTACAAAGTGGAAGTTGGGGAAAGGGAATCTTATTCAGTTTTGGGAGGACCCTTGGCTTCTGGATTCCCTTTTGAATGGAAACCTTGAGTGGAACAGATATCAGAACCAATGCAAGGAAAGATTTGGAACCAAGGTTGAGGGTTACTGGAAAGATGGACAGTGGAAAGACTTATCTCAAGTGGATCAATCTTTAGGTAGTCTAAACAAAGTTATGAACTCTATGGTGAGGATTGAAGAAGAAGACCAAATAATTTGGAAACTCACAGCTAGTGGTACTTTTTCAGTGACTTCTCTATATCATCAATAGTTCAAGAACATGGAAAGTCCTTGCTGGGCCAAAGCTTGGGTGAAAGGCCTCATCCCTAAAATCAATATTTTCTTTTGGATAGCCCTTCAAGACAAAATTCTCACTACTGAGAATATCAGAAAAAGAGGCAACAACATGCCTAGTTTCTGTATTCTCTGCAAGCAGAATGAGGAGACTATAAATCATATGCTCTTCCATTGTCCCTTCTCTGCTAATGTTTGGGGAAGCTGTCTGGATCAATTCAATATTAGTTGGAGCTTCCCTAATTCGATTCAAGAAATTTTCAAGTCTTGGCATCATCCTTCAAAAAACAAAACCACAACCTTATTATGGAAAATTGCTTTACCCCACATGTGTTGGGGTTTTTGGAAAGAGAGAAATGATAGAATTTTCAGGGAAAAGACTACTAAGGCTAAAATTGTGTTTGAAAAAATAAGAAGAAGCATAAGGGAAAATCTGGATATCATAGGTGGTTTGGATAATCCTCACACTAAGGAGGATCAATGTATCTATAAAAAGTGGAGATTAAAGGCTCAAGAGAGTGTTTAGAGCAACCCTAGAGAGGGAGTGCGATGGATCAGCCCGCCTAGAGGATGGATGAAAATCAATTTTGATGGGGCCTCTAAGGGTAACCCGGGGGTTGCTGGATGTGGAGTGGTCCTAAGGGATGAATGGGGAATATGTAAAATCATTAAATGTATTCCCATAGGAAATCAAACCAATCATGTAGCCGAAGCCATGGCGGCCTATCATGGGATGATCCTTGCCAAGGAAGCCAAATGCACTAAAGTTTGGTGTGAAGGAGACTCCTTAAACATTATCAACTGCTTAAATATGAAATTCCTGCCGTCTTGGTCTATTAGTAATGCTATTGAAGCTACTAGGAAAATTAGCAAAGAGTTTGACATGTGTGTTTTTACACATGTTTATAGGGAGGCCAACTCTTGTGTTGACTAGGCTGCCAACCTAGCTTGCTAATCGGGAGACATCATTACTAATTATGGTGAAACAGAGATTGCAAGCGAAATGAAATCCCTTCTCAATCAAGACTGAAGCTATACAAGGCAACGTGGTACTTTTAATCATTATTTCTAATGACCTTTCCGCCTTTTTCGATGCAGGGCTCATTTGAAGATAATGAACTTTTAAATAGGTGTCTTATCATAATTACTTGGCACAGATTCTGGGCGCTCTTACAGAATAACCACAGAAACCAGAGGGGAAGTGATCAAATCGAGAGAAGGAATTGCAAGGAAGGAGCTAGAAAAATGGGAGGTAACAAGAAGAGATTTGAACCTGCTTCCTGCGCAGACTGGAGAAAGAATGACAAAGTCTGGGATATCCTGTAGTAGGGAGGAATGAATGTTTTCATGGAACGACTAAGTGGGAAAGACCCCACAATTACTTCTTACTTCAACAAGAACTAGAAAAATGGAAAAATTCTGGTTGGTTCACAGATGATGAATGTTGAAGAAGAGGTTATTGCCGAGGCCATGGGGATGTCTACTGAGGGTATGAAATTTTATAGGGATAGAGGAATATCTGACAAAGTTGCAGACAAGTTTCCATTTACGGATGGAGAGAGGCGAAAGATGATCAAAATTGACAATTCCTACCACTCCTTGAAGAGAATTTGCAGGCCTTGGAGGTTTTTTTTTTTTGCTTCTATTGAATACATTACCTTAGACGGTAGGTTTACCAGGGCCTACGGGCATCACTTCATTCTTCTTAATCATTTTTGTCATGGAGAAAGGGTTAGCCTTCCCTATTACCTTGCCTGTTCTATGGATCATACTATAAAGGAAATCCAGAGGGATCCTAAAGGTGATCATGCCCTCCACTAGGGGCTTATGGTCCTGGTTTATAAAATGCTAAAGGGGAAGTGCATTGAAAAGCCTATCAAAGGCAAAAATGCTAGAGATGAAACTACAGAAAGTAAGGATAGTGGTTTTAATTTTGACTCGGAAACCGAGGGAGAGTCGTAGGAAACTAGCAAGAAAGGGAGGATTAGGGCCAAGAAGAGGAGGATTATTGTGGACTCTGATACGTCAGACTCTACAACTGAATCCCTTGAGGAAAAATCTGCTAAAAGAAGGAAAGGGAAAACCACTGGAAAGAAGGCTCAGAAAAAGAACATTAAAAAGGGGAGCATTTCCGACTTCAATCATGTTCAGATTGAATCGAAAGAGGAGGCTGAAGAAAACAAGGTGGTTGATAGTCAGGATAAAGAAGGGGAGGGTAACTCAGTGATGGATAATTTGGAGACTGTGAATACCACAAATCTGCATAAGGAGGAAAAAGGGGATAAAAGTGACAATGGTGACAAAGACACTATTAAGGCCTTTTGTGAGACCATCGCTACTATGGCGAGGGATGTTAACAGTTTGAAAACCGATACACAGGCCATTGCAAGAATTACAGTTGGTGACAAGCCCTTGGTGGAACATGTTAAATAACTGGTGGTCGTTCTGCATAATGCACAAGCTATTGAATGTATGGTTGGAAAAATTATGGCAACAGAGAATAAGGTCAACCAGATGGGAGATCATAAGGAAATGGAAAACAAAATGAAAGATTTTAGCACCAGAATTGACAAGCTGGAGCTCAATGTAAAGAAGATAGTCGCCCAAATTTCCAAATCCTCAAATCCTCGGTGGACAACATGAACATCCTTATTAACAAGTTCGAGAATGATGCAGACAAGGATGGCGATAAAGAGCAGTTGAACAAGAAAGGGCATGAAAGGAGGACCAGAGCTAACACAAAGAAAAAAGGTGACATCGAAGGTCGTGAGCTGGAAGATCTGAAGACCTCAGCGAACAGCATGAAACAAATGGTTGTTCATGCTGAGGAAATTATGAATAGTATTTAGTTTCTGTTGCTATCCCTGGTTAGGTCTCTTTGTTATCTTTTTGCTTTCCTTTTGCTATCTGTACCGAGATACTTTATTATGTAATGTTGTGTTAAGTTGATCCCTTTCGATGGGTTCATTTTGTTTTTTGAAGTGACCAGGCACTTTTTTTAGCAGTTCTTTCTCCTGGTTTGTACAAGGTTTGAGTGCCTTTCAAATACCTGCTTTTACTTAATCAAAACTCACTTCCTATTATTAATCGATTGCTATCATTCATCGACTATGTATTTCTACATTTCAAGACAAATTGACATTTAGAATCCCAACACAATTTCATGTAACTAATTACCATTTTATCTCATTAGAATTCACTAAGGAAGCACTTCTTGAAAATCCAAATAAGGCAATGATATAGTAACCCTTCTTCTTTATCCATCTAGTTAGAGAAATATTTATCCAATGCCACACAATTCCTACACAAAGCTAAAAAATTTATCTTGCCAAACCAAATAAAGACACAATGGTATCATTTCAATTTCTACATATGCAATGCATCAATCCTTGCTTCAATACAAATATTTATCTCCTTCTAGTTTCGCAATACAGTTCTTATTTAAATGATGAGATACTCTATTTAATCAATTCTTCGCTTTAAAGAACAAGGATCATAAATGCAATACCTAAATTTCAGTTTTCAATGCAAATTAATTTCATCTAATCTTCCCTTTAAATGTACACGAGTCATATTCATAAATCATTACTCAATCCTTCTGCTTAATATCAATAATCCCCAAGTATTCGAATCTTTTACCCCAAAGAGAGAAGAGAAAGGAAGGGATATTACCACACAAATAACACACACAAATTATGCAAAAATGAGTTTGAATTCCCTAGTCATGCCAACTACAACAACCACTTTTAAGGTATGCAATTTCAAATTCCATAAGATCTCTTACCATTACAAGTGCAACTAGAAATCCCCAAATCCTTTGATAGCTATGATTTATGCAAACAATCTTTTATTACATACAAAGTCACACATACACCAAAATAACCAATAGTTCTATGGGGTGACCATTATATTACCAACTAACTTCCTTACTTTTCACATAGGAGATTGAAACAAAGAGAAAGGTATTCCAACTACTTTTATTAAGCACCACATACAATTTCTTTGATTTTCACATCTATACTAAATTATTCCTAAATGCATAATACAAACACTTCATCCTTCTATTCATAAGAAGATCAACATAACAAACTAATTTTATGATCATCACATTATCTAAGAGAATACACACATTCTTTTCTCATTTTGCAACATAATTAATTATGTATAAGGAAAGAAACCCTAATTATTCAAGTAAGCACTAGGAATTTACAGAGCAAGTAAGAACATATAGACTCTTCTCTTATTCTGGAGACAAGCATATGGAATAAATACACACTTTACTTAAAATTATGATTCCTAAAAGGAATTAGAGAGAAATACAAGGCATAGATATCTAAGATTCTGAAAATTCCAATAACACTTATTCTAACATAAATCTTAAAGAGTAACATCATTCAAAGAAAATTAAGGCACATTCACAAGACTAATAGAAACATCCTTAACCAGAGATCCTAGCGTTGCAACTTGGGCTTTGATACCAAATGTAATGCCCGCCAAAATACCCCAGAGAAATATAGCTAAATACACACTAATTTAATTTTTTTTTAACAATACAACACATAACATCTCATAAGCAATGCAACGAGCACACAACAACATTTAAGTATTATTAACATAGAGTAAATCACTCAAGCTATTCAAACGATTACGCAAGCGGATTACAATAAATCATTACTACTAACTCCCTAGGGTATCTCAATGCCATTACTTAATCTACCTACATAAGCAATAAGCATTTACTTTCTTCTAGATCAAAACCATATAATCTTATACATTATACACACATAGGTACAACCTAGCAATACCTAACACTCATGATATGCAACCTACTTAATCTTGCATTTAATATGAGATTCTATCTTTCAATGCATAGCTATTTCCCTTTTCACTTAGGTTCATTTTATACACCAAGTCCAAATGTTCTTATTACCTTTAACCAACCTTCGACTATGAACATCATCATTCATATACCAAGATTAACCCTTACATTGCATTAACATAATTTCCATTTACGATTAACTTCCACATAATCATTTATGATCTTATGCTTCTAGCATACTTATTACTTCATCATGATTCCTAAAGTACATTGGGAAATACTCACAAAGACTTCCTAAACATTTAATCCATAGCCCATTTAATTCTCATAAATTCTCTTACACTATATCAATTAATCAATGATCATTTTTATTACGAATCAAGTAACTACAAGAATTTAACTCAACACAAACTAAGATACAATATCCTAATTCCATAACAACTAATAGCATCCACCTAATGAAGATATAATCTTAAACCATAACACATGATACATTCTAATCCTTTTCTAAAAGGCAAGCATTCATTTTACCATCTACCCATACACTTACTAGAAATTTCCATTAATAAGATTAGTGATTCATTCAATAAGGACATCCATACAATATCTTCATAAGGAACATTCAATCACATCCCAAGCGTTATAAGATTTCAATCCAACCATTAGTTCACTGTCCACAAAGTATGATACTATAATTTCAAAATCTTAATCCTCAAACATAAACATGTCCTAATATATCTTCCAATATTACTCATACTCATACATTCTACCAAGGCTTAGCATTTCTTCTACTTAAAGAAATTAGTTAAAGACATCATTTCAATACTATTACAATTATCAGGACATTCGTACCATTTCCTTTTAACATGGCTCATCAAGAATACGAAATGCATCATTGAATTCTAAACCACAATACTTATCCACATCTCATGCATCCATTTCATCTAATATAAATGTGTTACAATACAACTCGAGGCTGATTGTTATTGTGTGAGCTTGAATTTCATCCTCAGAATGTTACTTGCAATAAGTTAGTTTCACAAAATACAAATGGAAATGTATACAGGAAATCCAAATTCAACCAATGAAACTACATGAAATACATATTAAAATAAAACATTATTTTACCTTCATGGCTTATGTCTCATTGTGTCCTAACTCCATTGTTCCTGGTTGTAGATGGTGTGCTCTCAGACAATGCACTATTGGCTTCCAAGATGGCATATGAAGAATGGACTGATAACTTGTAGTTAACTGACACTATGATGTGCAAAATGCTACATGATTATACTAAATGATTATGCTAAATGATATTATATGATAATTGCTATTTGCTTCAAAACTAAAACTCACGGATGCTTATGATTAGCTTGCAAAATGCACTTGAAGTCTCTTGAAGTCTAACTTGAAGATTAACTCTCTCAACTGAAGCTCTTGATTTTATAGACTTTGAGAGGATGAGATGATGTGGCTTAGATCAACGGTCATGATCAGATCTACAGATTTGGATGGATGTGAGCAAAGGTGAAGGTTGAGAGAAGGGGGAAGGAGAAGGCAAGTGTCACTCATCTCACCTTGACTGGGTTGCTGACTGAGGGAATCTAGGGATGGTTGGAGGAAATTTAGGCATGAGAGAACAAGTGGACTCAAGTCCTTCCTAAGATGTAGGGGGTGTTGGAGAGAATATAGGAAATGGTTATGAAATATGTGTACGTACACAATTTTCATTAAGCTTGGAAGTTGGAGATAAATGATAAATTAATATTTAAGAAATGTTAATTTCCTTAGCCACATGTTTGATGAGTTGGCAAAGGGAAGATGAAGTGGAGATGGAAGAATGAGTTGGATAAGGGATTAAATAATTTTGAGAATTATTTAATATTTGAGACTGTAGGATAGGAGAATAATCATTAAATATTGGATATTAATTGTTTGGAGGAGATAATTAAATATTAGATATTTAATTAACTTGGTTAAAAGAATAATTAAATATTAGATATTTAATTAATTAGAAGAATATGATAATTAAATATTAGATATTTAATTAATTAAAAGAATAAGATAAATGAATTAATTAATAAAATATTAATTAATAGAAAGACATGAAAATGAATTAAATAAATTAATCTTTTCAAATTAACTATTTAATAGAAGAAGAATTATTAAATAAATATAAAATATTTATTTAATTGCTCATAGCCAATTTTTATGTGTATATAGTTATAATTATATACCATAATCAAAACTATCACTACAACTAGAACACCATAGTTATTTCCCATAAACATGACTTCTTTTACAACCATTACATAATAATTTTATTACATAATTCACACCATCAATTACATTCTTGCTGCAATTATTATCCATGAACAATTTGAAGAAGCATCATCATCCACGCAAGAAGAATCCAAAGACAGGAACATCTGAATGGTTTAATCACCAACCACCTGACCATGTGGAACCAAAGGAACCACCCCTCGTGTTAGGAGATGACACAAGGTCCCAACACACACTCTACATCTAGGCTGACACTTAAAAACCAAAGAGACTAACCAATACAAGGACACTCAAGCAAGAACCGATCACAAGATAACACATAAAGAAACTCCCAGAGGCTCACAAATCAACATGACATCAATACATCTCAAGCAAAGGACACATGTATGTAGGAGCGAAGTGTCATCACATGCTATCCTCCCCCATAATATTGCCAAAATAAACACAACTCTTCACGGCATAACCCTCAATAGACATGTGGAGACATCTCTACCCATGAGAGAATCAAGGGAGATTTGACTTACCATCTTCACGACCTTCTCATGCTTATCCTAAAACATCCTCTCTAGGAGTCAGCCATGAGGCTCAAACTATTAATTATCTTGTTTTAATGAGATCTAATTATCCATTCCAATTAATTCATTATTAATGTTATCACTTGTTTACAAATCATAGAAAACTCCAATGTGCCCTAGTGGTCTAGACTTCATGCATCCTTATATGAACCTCATGCAAGCCTATCTCTCATGACCCCGGTCATCACAAGGAAGCTCACTCCTCCTAGCATGGCCCAACAACACATCACAAGAAGCTCTACCAACATAAATATATGAAAATAATACTCAACGCAGCCAATAAATTCCACACATACTCTCACAACATATGCAAGGCTACAACAACATCAATATAATAAAATGAGCCTCTTGGCTAGCAATAAACAAAGGCATATCAAGCCATCAAATGCTGCCATCAAATAAAAGATAACATCACAACAAGGCCTACTCACTTGCTGGTCCAAAACAACATAGATATTCACCTCAATCATCCATGGCCTATTCCAATGGAAGAGAGTCTATAATGTCCACAATGGTGCAAAGGAGCAAATATACATAAAACCATCAAAATACATCGAAACTGATATAAGTCGGTTTGGAAAATATCAATAGACCTCAAGAAAAGCCTCTGGTACAAAATCAATTCGAAGAAATACCTCAGAAGTGACCAAAACTAAGAAAATACAAGACACAGATAGAACAACGCCTTTGCATTGAAGTTTAGCGCTTCTGCATCATGGGTTAGCACTTATGCATACAGGTTAGCACCTGTGTTAAATAGATCAGTGCCTATGCAGATAAGGACAATGCTTTTGCACAAAGGACATCACATATACATTGAAGGACAACGCAAATGCAACAACAGACAACGCAAATGCATAAAAGGAAAGTGCAATTGAACGAAAGGACAATGTAAATGCAAAATCGATGCTTTTGTACAAAGGGATGGAAAAGTCATAGAACTTTCGACAGAGATTTAAAAATCAAACTTAAACATAGGGCCTCGAAAAACATATACATAGAGTCGCCCAGAACCAACAAGTAAGAAGAACTAAATAGAATAAAGTTTAATAAAATATAGAGGGAGAAATTCCAAAACACATCCATAGTTGGGAGACCCAGAACTCATTCACAGAGACCTCTTTTGAATTTGAAATACACAAGAAACTCTACCAACAACAGATACAACCAATACTACACCAATCACATGATCTAGACAATGATATAGGATCTCACTACAAGCAGCCATGAATCCAGACTTTTCAATGTCATGAACAACACCATACAAGAGACCAAATATTTCTTCAATACAGCTATACAATGGCCATATAATATAAAGTTTTCTCCACCATATATAAAACTGAAAACTACAATAAACCAAATATTTCATCCCCAACTCCCGGAAGATATTTTTCAGACACAGAGCATACACAGAGAGATTTCAAAACTGAAAATAAACAAAGAGAAGGAACCCAACCTGCACCCTAAGTGATGGATGAGAGTTAAGGAAGAGCTCCATCCAAATCCAAAGCTAAACCAAGAAACTCCAGCAACAATCCAAAGTCAAAACCCAAAGAAAACTCTTGTAGAAAAAAAAAAAAAATTGCCAAAGAAGAAGCCAACCCAAAAACTTCACGGTAAAGAAAATAAAAAGCCAAACAATAACCAAAACCCTAGCCTCAACCTCAGCCAATCAAAATATTCCAATCTATAATATATTTTACCAACCCCAACATATAATATGATTATACCTCTCTTTTCAAATTCAACCAATATGAGAAGAGGGCAAGTAAGGTAAATATAAATCATGCTTTTACAATAAGGTGGGAATATTTTATTATTTTATTTTAAATTGAATTTATACAACCCACTTAATATAAAAGTCAACTAATAAATAAAACATGAGCCACAATTAAATAAATCAAATAAAGAAATTAAATTAAATAAACCAAATGCTCATAAATGAATTAAAGAAGCAAATAAACATTAAATACCAAATATATATTAAACCATAGGCGATTAAATAAATAAATAAATAATTAAATACCATTAAAAGGCCAAGTCACAAATAAATATAAAACCACAACATAAGCTAAACAATAAATATTAAATCATCATAACCCATTAATGGGTCTTTGAGGGTTAATCGCCTTTTAGAAAAAGAAGAGGTTAAATGGGAACTGCCAACTAAGAAGTGGATAAAAATAAACTTTGATGGGGCATCCTGGGGAAACCCGGGAACCTCAGGAGTGGGAGTAGTTGCAAGAAATGATAAAGGGGTCATCCTTTTCAAGGGTGCAAGACGATTGCAGGATGGAACAAATAACGAAGTAGAGGCACAGGCGGCAGGGTGAATTCACAAAGCTGGTTCCCACTTTTGCCAACGAAGGAATTTGGCGAAAGTGGGAATTTCGGATTTGCTCGTGTTCGAGCGAAATGGGAATGTTTGCTTGGACTACCCCTGGCAGTCCGAGCGAACCAACCTTCTGACTTGGGTTCACTCGAACATTGCGTAACTTTTGGGTTCGAGCGAACCCACTTTAATATTAATATTTGAATGGGTTCGCTCAAACCCCCCATTCGCTCGAACCCGTTGCGGTTAGGGTTTTTTAAAAAAATTTATAAATATTGAAAATGATAGTTAAAAGGTCATTATCAAATTTGACTTTTTCTGTCTGGTGGGGGTTGGATCGAACCAGTCGTCAACATCACGTCACCAAACTTTGTCTGCAACAGTTAGCATCTTTCCTATTTCAGTTTTTGACCTTTGTTATATCAGGTGCACAAAATAGCCCTTTGTTTGGTTTAATAATGTTTTTTTTCATTAAATTTGTAAATAATTTGTTTGTTAATTTATTTTTTTAATTAAATAATTGTATATAGTTATTGTTGTTCAACATTTTAGAAAAATGTTTGATAATTTATTGTTTTTCATTATTTTAGAAAAATGTTTGATAATTTAATGTTTTGATTGAAATGTGTCAATTTGTTTTTAAAATTACATAATTGTATAGATGTATATTTTTTTCGACATTTTAAAAAATTGTTATGAAAAACATAGAAAACTAACCTGTAGTAAATCAGAACTTAGAAAAACATTAGCAAAAAAAGAAAAACGTTAGAAAAATTAATTTAAATAAACATTAGAAAATTTAGATAACAAATTTAAACAAATTAAATTTCCTCTACAATGTGACCCATTTTCACATCCTATTACACGCACAACATGACCCCTTAAGACCACATATGACACTATACGTTCCCTTAGGAGGTCATAGAGGATCACATATAACATAGTAGTGTACATGTATGACATTCCCTTTAGGATCACATCTAGTGTCCTAAGGGGTCATACGTGGTTCTAAGGGGTCACACATGTGTTATAACACATGCGTGACCCCTTAGAACCGCATATGACCCCTTATAAAATTGTAGTGTGAACGACATACCCCTTAGTCCATCAAATAGTGTCTTAACACATGTGTGACCCATTACAACCGCATATGACCCTTTATAAAATCCTAGTGTGAACGACATACCCCTTAGTCCATCACATAGTGTCTTAAGGGGTCGTATGTGGTCCTAAGGGGTCACGCATGCATTAACACATGCGTGACCCCTTAGTAGGTCACATAGGACCCCTTATAACATCCTACTATACATATGACATTCCCCTTAGGATCACATAGTGTCATAAGGGGTCATATGTGGTCCTGAGGGGTCATGCATGTGTTATAACATATGCATGACCCCTTAGAACCGCATATGACACCTTATAAAATCCTAGTGTGAACGACATACCCCTTAGTTCATCACATAGTGTCTTAAGGGGTCGTATGTTGTCCTAAGGGGTCATGCATGCATTAACACATGCGTGACCCCTTAGTAGGTCACATGTGACCCCTTATAACATCCTACTGTACATATGACATTCCCCTTAGGATCATATAGTGTCCTAAGGGGTCATATGTGGTTAGAACCACATATGACCCCTTATAAAATCCTAGTGTGAACGACATACCCCTTAGTTCATCACATAGTGTCTTAAGGGGTCGTATGTGGTCCTAAGGGGTCATGCATGCATTGACACATGTGTGACCCCTTAGTAGGTCACATATGACCCCTTATAACATCCTACTGTACATATGACATTTCCTATGTGTCCTAAGGGGTTGAATATGTGGTCCTAAGGGCTCACGCATGCATTAACACATGCATGACCCCTTAGTAGGTCACATATGACCCCTTATAACATCCTACTATACATATGACATTCCCCTTAGGATCACATAGTGTCATAAGGGGTCATATGTGGTCCTAAGGGGTCATGCATGTGTTATAACATATTTATGACCCCTTAGAACTGCATATGACCCCTTATAGAATCCTACTATGAACGACATACCCCTTAGTCCATCACATAGTGTCTTAAGGGGTCGTATGTGGTCCTAAGGGGTCACGCATGCATTAACACATGCATGACCCCTTAGTAGGTCACATATGACCCCTTATAACATCCTACTATACATATGACATTCCCCTTAGGATCACATAGTGTATAAGGGATCATATGTGGTCCTGAGGGGTCATGCATGTGTTATAACATATGCATGACCCCTTAGAACCGCATATGACACCTTATAAAATCCTAGTGTGAACGACATACCCCTTAGTCCATCACATAGTGTCTTAAGGGGTCGTATGTTGTCCTAAGGGGTCACGCATGCATTAACACATGCGTGACCCCTTAGTAGGTCACATATGACCCCTTATAACATTCTGTTGTACATATGACATTCCCCTTAGGATCATATAGTGTCCTAAGGGGTCATATGTGGTTAGAACCACATATGACCCCTTATAAAATCCTAGTGTGAACGACATACCCCTTAGTTCATCACATAGTGTCTTAAGGGGTCGTATGTGGTCCTAAGGGGTCACGCATGCATTGACACATGTGTGACCCCTTAGTAGCTCACATATGACCCCTTATAACATCCTACTGTACATATGACATTTCCTATGTGTCCTAAGGGGTTGAATATGTGGTCCTAAGGGCTCACGCATGCATTAACACATGCATGACCCCTTAGTAGGTCACATATGACCCCTTATAACATCCTACTATACATATGGCATTCCCCTTAGGACCACATAGTGTCATAAGGGGTCATATGTGGTTCTGAGGGGTCATGCATGTGTTATAACATATGCATGACCCCTTAGAACCGCATATGACCCCTTATAGAATCCTAGTGTGAACGACATACCCCTTAGTCCATCACATAGTGTTTTAAGGGGTTGAATATGTGGTCCTAAGGGCTCACGCATGCATTAACACATGCATGACCCCTTAGTAGGTCACATATGATGCCTTATAACATCCTACTGTAAATATGACATTCCCCTTAGGATCATATAGTGTCCTAAGGGGTCATATGTGGTTAGAACCACATATGACCCCTTATAGATTCCTAGTGTGAACGACATACCCCTTAGTCCATCACATAGTGTCTTAAGGGGTCGTATGTTGTCCTAAGGGGTCAAGCATGCATTAACACATGTGTGACCCCTTAGTAGGTCATATATGACCCCTTATAAAATCCTACTATACATATGACATTCCCCTTAGGATCATATAGTGTCCTAAGGGGTCATATGTGGTTAGAACCACATATGACCCCTTATAGATTCCTAGTGTGAACGACATACCCCTTAGTCCATCACATAGTGTCTTAAGGGGTTGTATGTTGTCCTAAGGGCTCATGCATGCATTAACACATGTTTGACCCCTTAGTAGGTCACATATGAACCCTTATAACATCCTACTATACATATGACATTCCCCTTAGGATCATATAGTGTCCTAAGGGGTCATATGTGGTTAGAACCACATATGACCCCTTATAAAATCCTAGTGTGAATGACATACCCCTTAGTTCATCATATAGTGTCTTAAGGGGTCATATGTGGTCCTAAGGGGTCACACATGCATTGACACATACGTGACCCCTTAGTAGGTCACATATGACCCCTTATAACATCCTACTGTACATATGACATTCCCCTTAGGATCATATAGTGTCCTAAGGGGTCACACATGCATTAACACATGTGTGACCCCTTAGTAGGTCACATATGACCCCTTATAACATCCTACTATACATATGACATTCCCCTTAGGATCATATAATGTCCTAAGGGGTCACACATGCATTAACACATACGTGACCCCTTAGTAGGTCACATATGACCCCTTATAACATCCTACTGTACATATGACATTCCCCTTATGATCATATAGTGTCCTAAGGGGTCACACATGCATTAACACATGTGTGACCCCTTAGTAGGTCACATATGACCCCTTATAACATCCTACTATACATATGACATTCCCCTTAGGATCATATAGTGTCCTAAGGGGTCATATGTGGTTAGAACCACATATGACCCCTTATAAAATCCTAGTGTGAACGACATACCCCTTAGTCCATCACATAGTGTCTTAAGGGGTCGTATGTTGTCCTTAGGATCATATAGTGTCCTAACATATGACGTGTTAGATCTCTCTATTCTTGAATTTTTTATGTATGTCAAAGATTTAAATATGTACACATGTTAGATCTCTCTATCTCTCTGAAATATATGTTATCTCTAGATCTGAAATATATGTTCTCTCTCTCTCTCACTGAAATATTTGAAATTTTTACGTGTATTTTTTGAAAATGAAAATGATCTCTCTCTCTCTCTCTCATGAAAATGATCTCTCTCTCTCTCTACTTACGTATTTATTTTAACTTTATGACATGTACCTAGATAGATGGCATCCCAGGATATACCTTCGTAGGCTCCTGATCAGGATCCACCTTCGCAGGCTCCTGATCAAGATCCACATCAGGATCCACCTACGTAGGCTCCACATCAGGAGCCACCACTGCAGGATCCTCCACAGCAGGATCCCCCCTTGCCCGACATTACTACTATTTTTCATTACAGTGATCGGGAGTTGCATAGGTTGAGGGCCATACTAGATGACCCTCGTACTGATGGCGTGTACAAGAGTACATGCACATCCATTTTTGATAGTTTGCGGACATTGAGGGACCGCTTAGCATCTCATACCTCATTCTCACCTGAGGTTATAGAGGATATATATAGACAGTTGAGGAGTGAGGTGAGGGGTCCTCATTCTTTCGCTGATGTGGTGGGGGTGGTCTCAAAGGAGACCATCAAGGAGAGACGCTTCCCATAATATCAGGAGAAGAGTAAGGTGAGGCGATATCAGGTTACCAGATGTATCGACCCACAGGTTGCATCACTGATTTATCCACTATTCTTAGCAGCCCATGGTCGTTATCCTAATAACGACCAAATTCCATTATACTTTGCATACTAGGTATTTGCTGAGGTTCATTGTCAGATGAAACCAAACTACCTTGATATTCTGGGATATTATGGACAGGGGAGGGGCAGGATTGCTGATAGAGATGCATATCGTAGGCGTGATAGAGCTCCGCCTAGACACAGGGACCTTGTTGGCCAGAGATTTCCTGCAGTAGTCCCAGCCATGGCACCCATAGCGGATCACATTGTGATTGCTTCTCAGAGAGAAGCAATTGATAGGATTGGACATATTGCATCAGCAGCAGCCACCATATCTTCTGACAAGGTGGGTAGATATATGATGAGTCGACCACGTTCACGATCATCCATAGATCATGCATCTTCTAGTCATGGGGGGCTTCAGATTTAGATGATTGGTATATTTCTGCTGGCATCCCCTCCCTAGATGAGGTAGCAGCTATAGTCGGAGGTAGTAGACATGTACAGATGTCGCAGTATTTAGCCGAGGACCTACTACATGCTTATAGTTTTATTTCATCTCGACTTGGGATACCATTGGGTGATGTTAGAGAGGAGATTCTTAGAGATGGTCAGGCTACAGTGGCATCGATGCATACCCCGAGGCAGTCACAACATTCTCATCACTCTACGCATGCTTCAGGCACTGACCCACCTACAGATCACTCTGTTGCTGCAAAGGAGGAGCTACGAGCTGATCAGCTCCATATCACAGATGAGGGCCGGTTGGATTCATTTGAGGAGGAGATACGAGCTGATCAGGTACATATCATAGATGAGGGTTTAGACTCATTTGAGGATCAGCTGAGAGATTTGAGCCATACTGGATTTATGGACATGCTAGTACAGTCAGATACTTCATCCACGATGCCCACTCATCTAGTTAGCCCCTTGCACTCCTTAGTGATACATACAGCTAGAGAGAGATATGCAGGCACGAGTGATGTTGTTGATATGATCACGGGACAGGATCAGACTATACAGCCTACTCCAGGTGATACACAGGTATGTACATGTACATGTGCGTTTAAAATTTTAGAAGATATGTATACATACATTGCAAATTTGTACCTGATAAATCTATATATATAGATCTCATGTTTAATAAATAATCTAGAGTTCTAAGTTTTAATTTGTAGATCATTTAAATTGATTGTGGACTAATCCTTAAATTGACAGTTAGCTCATGTCACTCCTTCCTTGAGCTCTGAGCATGTGCGTAGGAGAGATTCTTTAGATGCTGTTAGTGTACAGGTTGGTTATGGTTTTTGGTATATATATTTGATGTACATGCACGTCTAGAGAGATAGATATATTATATTTAATATTTAAATAAATTCTACTTTTGCAAGACTCCCCCTCAGATGGTCGCTCAGTTCGTAGCCGACATGATCCCTGTTGATTTGTTCCAGACTTTATAGCTCATTTACATTTATCTTTTTATATACTTTCATATTATATATATTCATGCACGTACATGGAGTTTAGACTCTAGATTATACTTAATACCTGGTTTGTGTTTGACTCTAGATTATACTTTATACTTTATACATGGAGTTTAGACTCTAGATTATACTTTATACTTGGTTTGTGTTTGACTCTAGATTATACTTTATACTTTATACATGGAGTTTAGACTCTAGATTATACTTTATAAGTTTTATACATGTTTGATTATATTAGATTTATACATGTTTGATTATATTCTAGATTTATGTACATGATGTTTGATTAAATTAGATTTAAATACATGTTTGATTAGATTGTATATTTCATGCATGTACAACGACTTGTTTAGACTCTAGATTATACTTTATACCTGGTTTGTGTTTGATTAGATTATACATGTTTGATTATATTAGATTATATTAGATTATACATGAAATGAACAAACAAAACTTAATAGTTCATGTATTGAATAGTTCACATCCAATACATTGTAGGTATGTGAGCTTCTAGGTATGTATATTGTAGTTAAATAGTTCACAGATCATGTACATGTCCTAATTCCATATTAAATATCAATTTTACAAATGTACATATTACATTTTAATTTAAATATGCATTTTTTAATTAAATACAAATACAATTACATACAATTAAACATGTATGTACATTTAAATACATCCTAATTTGATATAATGTATAAATAAACTTAAAAAATATTTATCCTTTAGTTTCAAATGTTCAAGTTACTTGAGATCTAGAATTTATCCTGATTGTATTAATTAGATTTATACATGTTTGATTAGATTAGATTTAAATACATGAAATGATTTTCAAATGTAAAAGAGTATGTATGATTATACATGTTTCAAGATTTTCAAACAAAAGAGTATGTATGAAATGAACAAACTAAACTTAATAGGTCATGTATTGAATAGTTCACATCCAATACATGTATATTACATCTAGGTATGTATATTGTAGGTATGTGAGCTTCTAGGTATGTATATTGTAGTTAAATAGTTCACAACATGTGCATGTCCTAATTCCATATTAAATATCAATTTTACAAATGTACATATTACATTTTAATTTAAATATGCATTTTTTAATTAAATACAAATACAATTACATACAATTAAACATGTGTACATTTAAATACATCCTAATTTGATATAATGTATAAATAAACTTAAAAAATATTTATCCTTTAGTTTCAAATGTTCAAGTTACTTGAGATCTAGAATTTATCTTGATTGTATTAATTAGATTTATACATGTTTGATTATCTATTAGATTTAATTTATACATGAAATGATTTTCAAATGTAAAAGAGTATGTATGATTATACATGTTTCAAGATTTTCAAACAAAAGAGTATGTATGAAATGAACAAACTAAACTTAATAGGTCATGTATTGAATAGTTCACATCCAGTACATGTATATTACATCTAGGTATGTATATTGTAGGTATGTGAGCTTCTAGGTATGTATATTGTAGTTAAATAGTTCACAACATGTGCATGTCCTAATTCCATATTAAATATCAATTTTACAAATGTACATATTACATTCTAATTTAAATATGCATTTTTAAATTAAATACAAATACAATTACATACAATTAAACATGCACATTTAAATACATCCTAATTTGATATAATGTATAAATAAACTTAAAAAATATTTATCCTTTAGTTTCAAAACAAGTTACTTGAGATCTAGAATTTATCTTGAACTTACATTAAAATTCAATTCATGTGGATTACTAAATGTATATATAGTTCATACCACATCAAGTGGTTCACAATGCTCTTCAATAACACTTAATATTTTGTCATGATCTTCACTATCTAGTCTCCACTTTTGAGACCGCCCTCGACGTGGAACTGTTTGAAGAATTAGGCCAATAGCAATGACCAAGTGACTATACTGATATACCTTGTTGTCAATTTGGTATTCAGTGAAATGAATCCCATGTTGAACAATTTTAACTTGTTTGAAATATGTCCCTTGCACTACAACTGATCCTGCATGTACATGTATATAAGAAACGTGAGAAATTAAAAAATTTCACATAAGCGATTTGTACATGTACATGTACATATTCAAATCAGAACTCAAACCTGTGGGAAATGACATTCCATCACTCATCTCAGATTTTGATAACTTCTTTCTCTCTTCTGTGCAATGCAATAAATAATAACTAACACCTTCTATATTTCCATCTTCTGCTATGACTGCAAAAATATCTCCTGCAATTTGACACAAGTTAAATAAATTCTAAGTTATATGTCATTTTTAAGGAAATGTTTACATGTGTACGTCATGTATGTACCTTTTTTAATCAATCCTGAAATATGATCGTAATCAACAGAAATCAAAGGAATGTCTTCAAAGTTTTCATCCTCATTTGAATCCTCGTATGTGTCAGAAACATCTAGTGGCACCATTTTCAATTCACTAACATATCCAAGCTCTTGGTTCTTGCAATCAACATAGTTTTCAAAAATGCATTCAGAACAAAAACATGAATAATCCCTAGTGTATAATGTCCATGGGCGATTATCTGTACTCATGACACAATGCAAAGATCTTGTCCTCTCCACACTCTTGCATCCATGCATTGATTTTCTATCCACATCTGCAAAATGTACATGTGTACAAGAATGTACATGTAGATCAAGTTGTTAAATTAAAAAAAATTAAATAAAATACTAAAAGAGAACACGTACCAGTTATCTCCCAAAACACTCTATATGGAATGGGCTTATATGTTCTCGATGATGATTCCCCAGGATAATTCGATTGCTCAAAGTGTTTCTTACACCATTCAACAACATCATGTGCATTTTCTATACGTTCTCCTGTGTACTTTATTTGATGCTTTCTTAGAGCACGTTTGATACAAGCTCCTGCACCATCATGTTCACCCTTTCCATGACCACTCTCAAAAAAACTCCAAACATGTGGTATTTTGTCATTTCGATGATATCTACATAGTGCATAAAATGGCCTCGAAGATTTAAATTGTGTCGCACATCCATCAGACTAAACAAAATGTTTAACTGTTGTTATGCCTCTATCTTTCAAATATTCAAAAAACTTCTTAAAACAATGTTGTACAAAAAGTGTGTCATGCTCCTTATCATCACTGATATAGAAGTGGTACTCTTTCTTAATGACACGATTTTCAAATGTACTATCAACACCATCCAAATTCATCTGTGCATGTCGATAACACAGATGCACGAAAATAGTGATTTGCTTTGAAAAGTAATACTCTGATTGAATCTCTTTTTGATGTGCAAAAGAGTAATTCTCTGCGAAGTCAACTATAGATAGAATAGTTCCAAGTGGGAAAGTGTCTCTTAATCTTTTAAATTGTTCTGCTTGCCACTTGGCAAAAAAACCATGGCATATGTATGGTTTTATCAACTTACGAAAATTTTCCATAAATGTTCCAATAGGTATTTCCTCTTCTACATAATCTAGTCTTGTAGATTCCTTTCCAAATTTTGTTTCAAATTTTTGGTACTTGTAACTCTTGCAATTTACCATCTTCCTCATGTCAGTATCTTCATCTCTCAAAGGCAATTTAGCCAAGTCCCCGCATGTTCCACAAATTCCTCTTATGCAATTTATTTGACCGGTTGCATTATCATCTGATTTATCACATAAGATGGATGCTATGAATTGACTTGTTCGTTTAGGAGGAGCATTTTCATAACCATCATTATCTTCTCTAATCTTTCGAAACACCTGATAGTACAAGTCAAATTCGATGTGATAACGACAACAACAAGTTTCAAAAACTTTGTTTAACTTCACATAATATGGCCTTAACCGTTCAAACATGGTTTGTCCAATCTTTATATGAGGGTTTGTTTTAGTAAACAATACATACAATTCATGTTTTGTTGTGTCTATCCAATGTTTTACATGGAGATCATAACGATTAGGACCAATCCTTTGCTTGATAACATCTCTACTATTTGATGAAGGGCGAGTATTATCATTCCAAAAACTTGTCACAAAGTTCCTAACAACATCTTCAATTCTATCAGAACGAGGAGCTCTACACATAATTGCCCAATTCCCTTCTGAGGTAGTATCATCCAAAATCTTTCTCCTTTTAACATATTTAGATATTGTCCTTCTACTAAAACCAAACTCAGATGACAGTGAAGAGATTTGTCTTTTTTGAGGCAATCTTTCATTTACTAGAGATGTCAACATCACTCTTCTTGAAATGGTCTTATCTAGTTTTCGAGATTTTTTACCAATGTTCACCAAACCTTTCTTAACATTATCAACAATAGATTTTTGTAGCTGAGAAGATTTCCTCTTTTGACTTGTTGTATCTACACCCAACAATTTCATTGGATCTATTAAGTCTTTATGAGTAAGTACAATTGATAACGATTGAGCTTTTTCTAGTGTAGTATCAAGATTGTTGAAATGCGACATTATTTCTTTTCCACTTTTATTATTGACCTCCTTTTAGTATGTCTAGGTTCTTCACTGAGACGTTTCAACTCATCCACATCCATTTCAAGTAAATGATCTAAATTTTTATAAGAAATATTTCTCTTCACCTGTTTAGCTAGATCCACAATATGCTCATCCATATCAGTGGTAGGAGGTAAGGAGCCTGACCCCTCTCCTTCAAAGGTCTCCATTGGTTCAACTTGGACAATCTTCTCCCTATGTTCATCAACTATATTGTGCTCTTCAACAGGTTCGTTTGCCCATTCTGCACATAATTTAAGAGTTTGTGTAAGGTTCTTGAATTAATCAGAGATTATTCAATTAGGATTAAGAATAGGGATGAATTTGGCTTAAAGCTTTACATGTTAAAATTAGCCATTCAATTTGGTTTATTAAATTTAATTACTTTCAGGACCTTATTGAACTTATAACTCTAATTAAATTACCTGTTTAGGTTTAAAGTTCAATTTGTTCTCAGGTTAGGATTAAAGTTCAATCTCTAATTTTGAGCACTAATTTAACACATAAAATAAAATTTTGATAAATTAGAAATTCCAATTTTGAAAATTAAAAGTACAAATATTTTGATGCATGCATACGATAACTTAGGTGACCTCATATTAATTTGTTATGGACCATAATGTAAGTGGACTATAATTTGTCACATGTGTTTATATTTAAGTCCTATTATTGCATAATAGACCTCCTAATCTGAAATGTTTTTGCATGTACGTGAAGTTGAATATAAATAGTTCACCTAAATTATTCAACATGTTTAATAGGTTATAAAGTTATGTCACATTTAAGACCTATAATCAATGTAATAGTCCTAATAGGCCTTATTATTAAAATCAATATGACCACATTTGAAAAAACATTTCACAATTAATATACTTAACTACCCTTAAGACAGATATATATTATGTGATATTAAAGGACCTATCACATGAAATTACTTGTACATGTAGATTAAATATTCAATATATATAATTTAGAACCTAGAAATTATGACATAATACCTGTCTTATGAATTTTATGACTTAATAGGTCTTATCTATTATAAATGAACTTAATTATATAGGAGAAAAATACAATTACACAACAAGCAAGTTGATGGAATTTGAAATTTGCAAATACACATGTATTATCTCAAATTAATTATGCTTTCCAATTAAAACAAAATTATTTTTAATCCTATTAAAAATATTAGATAAAAAATATTGAATTCTAATTAATTGATACGTAATACATATTAAATTAAAAATACATACTTGCATCATGATATCTTTGTCTTCTTTGTTCTCGATATCTTTCTTCCGTTTCGGGAGAATAATTCCTTGAAGTCTTATTTGCCTTCTCTTCTTGTTTCCCATGCTTTTACAAAAAACCTTCAAATTATTGCCTTCAAAATAATTTTCAAATGTCTTCTTTCATCCAAAAATGCGAATTATTTTAATCATTTGGGTGATAAAAAACGAAAAAAAATTATGGATATTTATACGATTCCACAAATGAAAAAAAAAATGAAAAATGCATCGGCCAGAGTTCAAACGAAAGCCAACAGTTAAAAATTGTTGGGTTCGCTCGAACATGACAGTTACAAAAATGTGTGTGCCAAAATCGAGCTCATTGGTTCAAGTGAATGGGGGTTCGCTTGAACCATTTTGGGTTCGAGCGAACCCAATTCGCTCGAACTCGTGTTCGTTCGAAATCGCAAACTAGGGGTTTCTCCCAAAAAATTTCAGAGTTCTGAAGAATTAATGACTTCGGAGCTCTGGATCAATACACGAATGAAATAATCTTGATAACCCAAAAATATTAGATAGTAGTACTCGAAGCAAGCTTTCTAACGAGTATAATTTTGTTATATTTTGAATTTATTATGTTCTTGTTTTTTTAATTTTATGGAAAATTGGTTTTTCATCTAATATGAACTTCTCTATTCAACGCCTTGGGAAAAATAAGAAACTAATTCAAAAAAATTCTGAAAAATATCTAAGCCCCTGGTATTGATGTCTTCTTTCTAACAAAAATAAATAAATTGAATTTCGATTTATATAGAACAAGTTATGTGTTCAAACGTAAACCTATGTTTGAATTATGACTAGTCGGACTTCAAAACTTTATAAAATGAAAAATATTGAACATATCACTATGAAACCAAATGCAAGCCCTGGATATTGATGTTACAAACCAAAATTCGAAAGAATTGAGTTTTTATCATTTATAGAAAAAAAGTTATGCGTTCCGGGAGGCACTTCACTCTTAAAAAATGTAGTTTGTTGTAAAAAACTACTTTTCGAGGGAGATGGAAAATTTTTAAAAAAATCCTTCAAAAAAATTTGAAAAAAATGTATATAGAATCTACAAACAAAATGCTAGAAATCACTAATTTACATCATCTTCAAATTTTTAATAGTTTAAAAGTTATAGTTCTTGGAAGTTGAAGATTATTTTAAAAATGTACATCTCAGTGTCAAAAGTGGCAAAAAAGTGGGAACCATTATTGTGAGTTCACCCGACACTAATGGCCACTGAATTGGCTATAAACATGAAAATCTCAAAGTTGCATCTGGAAGGAGACTCCCAAGTGATTATCAACGCAATAGCGAAGGGTAACACCCCATCATGGAAAATATCCCATTGGGTGGAGATCATTCGAGAAAAACTCAATTCCTTTGAGGAGTTTCAAGTCTCCCATGTTAGGCGAGGTGCCAATGCAGTGGCGGACCTCCTCTCCAACATCGGATGTGACATGACAAGCCAAATGGCCAAGTGGTGGAAGGGAGATGGCAAAGTGTGGAAGTGGAATTAATGCAGTCCTAGAAGCATGAAAAAAACAATAAGCACGCGAGACAGCCCGCAAGGACAAGTACGCCCTTTCAAAGGCACTGCAATTAATGAGGCAGTTACCGAACGCAGAGTATCTGTTCGAGACAATGGCGGAGGACAACAAATCTGTTGTGAAATATTTTTCCATTTATACCATTGATTATGCATTTATGACCTGTCGCAAACGATGGCGGAGGAATTACTAATTTGGTTTATGAGCAATGTATCATCAAAGAATCGGATTAATGAGAGTTTTTATGTCTTTTGCAGTGTAGTGTTTGGAGTTAACAGTTTTTGAGCAGGTTCAATGGAGGCAAATTTTACTCTAAGAACCGAGAAGAAATTGGTTCATTTTCTGGGAATGGTGTCGGATAAAAGAATGCAAGGACTCTTCAAATACAAGGAAGAGAAACTGTGGAGTGCAGTGCGTCTAATGTTGGGGGAGGAGTTGGTGCACATTCACTTCATGTATAGGACGAATATGGAGGTTTATTCCTTGATTATGGCCTGGGCATGCGAATTTGAACCAGAGGTGGAAAAAATTAAGCTCACAATGACAAAGCTGATTGACGGGGACTATTTGATCAACCGTGACTCCATTTTGGAGTGGGTGATCCCTCAGACTGGAATCCACATTCAGGAAGGAGATGTCGAGGAGGAGATATTACTCTTTTTTCAAGGGTCGGAGAATCGAATAAAGGAGCAATGCAGAGAGCGAGCTCGCATAGGCTGGGAAGCCATGAAGCTCTGCGTCAAACTAATAAGAACATATGAGGTACTGAAAGCCCTCAAGGTGGTGGCGCGCATGGAGGTGGGGAGAGAACTGCGAGACTGGTTTGAGGCAGGGCGAGCAATTCAGTTTTTAGCAAGTCTAGAAGGAGACTCAGATTTTGGGAATTTGGATTGCATCCCAAAGATGAAGACCGAAGCAACCAAAGGAAAAGCTCTGGCAGACATTGCAGATGAGGAGGAGAAGCAAATGAACCAAAGCGATACCGACTGAGTGGCTACGGTGCTAAAAATTCGTTTTGCTTTCTGCTATTTGCTGGTTTTAAAAAAAAAGCAATATTTTATGGATGACTGTAATATTTAGTGCAAAAATGCACAATACTGGTTTTATTTTCATTTTAGCTTGAACGCTCTCCATAGTAGGCTAGAACTGTTAGTTTTTTGGGCCGATGTTGAAATCTGTATGGCCTCGGATTATTGCATCTCTTTTTTGGAAATCAATATAACACAAAAATTACCGATAAAAAATAAATAAAAATATTAAATCATCATTAAAATAAATAAATATTCAAATATCAAATAATTAAATACCGAAAAGGGCAAGAGTCCAATAATTTAAATTAAACATTAGATAATCAAATAATCAACTCGCTATTAATCAAAATAGTTAAAATAAAAATCATTAACTATTTAATCTCACATCAATAGCCAATCATCCTCAACATAAAAGGATTAACTAGCCAATACTAACATACTCACAACACAGAAGGAACCCAGCGTACTAACTGACATGGTGACTTGCGCCAAGACACTGATGACTCACAGTGAACAACTTAGACCTAGAGTATGTGAGGGGAACATGTGCCAACTCCGAACCACATGCCATTGGGATTTAAAGACACGCTCAGACATGTGGAGCCAGGTGGAGTCAGTGTTTGGTACCTACAAATCCTGCATCCACAAAGCACCAATACGACATATGCATATATATATTATAACAGGCAAGGGTTAGAGAATCGCAACGACACATCCCGCTCGCAATGAGTGATGTGGAATTGTCTCTATCCCGAAGATAGACATACAACAATCAAACACACCATAAGATCAACTCATCATAGATAATCATTAAATGTGGTTAGTACATAAAAACATCATCAAGTGCATGATTAGTATAATTCATGATTATAGTAAGGCATGTAAAATCCATCAACACTTATGCTCATCAAATCACATGATCAATATAATCTTTCAATAATCAATCACATAATAAGTGTATAGTGTTTAATAAATTATATATATATATATATACACACACACACACACACACACACACACACACACACACACACACACACACACACACACACACACACATGTATATGTATTTACATATATGTATACATGTGTGTGTATATATATACGTACATACATACATGTGTGTGTATATATATGTGTGTGTGTGTACATACACACATATACATATATACATATACATATACATATATGTATATATGTATGTATACATGTATATATGTATGTATGTATGTATGCGTGTGTGTACAAACAAACATACATACATACATATATACATATGTGTGTGTATGTATATGTATATGTATATATACATATATACATATACATATATACATACATACATATATACATATACATATATACATACATACATATATATGAATTGATCTATGAGTGTTTAGGAATAGTGGTAGAGTAGCCATATAATAACAACATTCATTCCTGAGCACTAGAGGTACCAAAATTGCAAACTTACTTTGATGGAAGACCATGTTCTCCTTCAAATCATTCACAAGTACATTCTTGACACTCTTAATAATTCCAAGTATAGTATCAATGATGAATATATCCACCAATATGGGAGTATACCAATTTCTAAGATTGGTACGAAAATGCAAACTAGATAGTATATTGGAAATCACACCAACTACATTTCCTAATTCCCATTTTGTGACTCAACATTCCCTCACATTGAACCCAAAATTTTCTCCCTCTAAAGTAATCTATTACCAACACATGTGCACCAAAAACCAAATGATATTTACATTTTGTCATGTGCACATGCTTTGCAATAAGGTCATCTTGCAACTCCTAAACACATAGTGCAGAAAAGTTCATGGTCAAGTACATATTGCAGCCCAAAATAAACTTTTAAAAATGTCATTTTCATATTAAAAAATTTCTCTTTGGTTTTTGTCCATCCAAGAAAGAACTCCTTTCTTTTTCAAGGTCGCTCCTCTAAAATCGACTCCTTTAGCATTGCCATTTAGACCAATAAATATCAACGATGATGTCCTCCTTTAGCATTACCATTTAGACCGATAAATATCAACGATGATGTCCTTCTCCTATTCTCATCATGTAAAAAAATGTCTCCAAGTGCAACAATATATGATTGTCCAAAAGTAAAGTCATCAAATTTAGCATTGTGCCCATGATATAACAATTGAAAATTTGACAAACCTGAGTGGCTATCATTAACATGTCTTTTGTAAAATAGGTTGGCAGCAATGTATTGGACTGAGAAATCTCCATAAGTAATCACAAAATGTGGATCATTCTTTCTCATGATTGTGATTCCCATCATATTGTTGAAAAAAATACTCATGAATGCGATCATATCAACTTGTATGCAAATGCATAAGATTGCACTCCACTCAATATTGACACATTTCCTTCCGAAAGTAAAATTAAAATTGTATTTATAACTTTGAAATAAACCATCAAAAGAAGTCAATTGTTTCACCTCTCTAAGCATACGATTCACATCCATAATCAAATTTGATTCACTATCCAACTTAAAATACAAACATCCATAACTTTGTGTGTGAATTGGAAAAGCATTACATGAAACCTCAAGATGCATGAAGCTATTACCTTTTGCTATCTTGGCTTTTTTAATTTTTTCTAAACTTCTAAGATTGTGCTTGCTCCCAACATGGCTAGGTATTCAACAATTGGGTGTTTCTCAATGCTTTCCTTTAATAGTTCCTTATTTGTAGTACCAATATCCCATAAGTAGGAACAACCTTGAGTTTGAAATAAGTAAATTTCATGCCCATATTACCAATTGCATCTCTTAGTTTGTCATCCATTCTTGCATGCTTCCCATGATGATAATTTATTTGTATGGACATAAAGAAAAGCTAAAAATCTGAAAATTGAATTTTCCTTCCATACCTTAGACTACTAACAAGGAATTCATCCTCTTTTGCCATGCTCAAAGTTGGGGAGACACCGACATGCTTCCATTATGTTTTTCTAGTATAAATAGAAATTGATAGTCCTGAACTATGAAGTGATTCCATCAATGTGGTATTTAACCCATCAAAAATTTCAACCTTCATTTTTCTTATCTTCTCATATGGATCCCACGTTCTTCTATACAAACAACTCTGAACCTTGAGAAAATGATCTACCTCCTTTGCATGCTCTCCATCATGACAAGAAGTTTGTGGTAACATGGAGAGTGAATTGTTGCAAAGATGAACACCAAAATTAGACAATTTGTCATAGTTGTCAACAAAAACCCCATAATTGTCCAATATCGCCTATGCATCTTGAGGAAAATGCTCAACAATCATTTTTTCCCCTGGAGGAAAATGCTCTACAATAGGATTTGGATCATCAATCATATGAAGCCCTTGCTCAGAATTAGCTCCAAGTAGTGACAAATCAAATTTTGTTTTTGGATCTTCATAAAGATCGTCAATGTCACCCTCCAAGTGTGCATTGTGCTCAAAATTGAAAACATCGTCATAATTAGGCCCTTCATTTGAAAATACACAAGTAGCATCATGTAATTTATCAACCTTAGAAACATCACCTAATAATTTTGAGATTGGACCCAAAGTTGATGTTTGGTCCTTTTCTTCATACACACCCCTTCATGGATTTGTTTTGTGAAATATTGTGAATCAATCTTCACTTGTTCTTCTTGCTCCCCTATTTTTGAAACTTCTTTTAAATTATCCATAAGCTCTTTTTCACTCGGACTTTTGTGTAGTTCATAACCTCTTATTGGCAACATACCTTGCATGTGAAATAGAAAGTCATCAAAGGGGTACTAAATTCCTTAATCCCTCACCCAACTTGTCATATGTAGCTCTTATAGCAGTTGGCTCTATTATCGTGTCTTCCATGGGGTTGGAAGATTGAGTGTGAAATAACCACATTCAAGAAAAAAAATTAGACTTAGTAAGTTGCATCTCTAGAACCCTCAAACTAGTAGGATCATAGCTCCCATATCATTATAATAACACTTGTTATTTTGAATCAAATTTGAATAATTCTCTAACTTCTACTCCAGATTTGCAAATATAAACAACCAAGAAATTAGGTATACCAAAAATTTCACCAAAAAACAACTCAATAGACCTAAAACTTAATGCGACCAAAGTAGAAGTATAATACTAATATTGATATGGTTTTGACATCATATTTGTTGCTAAATACATCAAATAACAACCATTGGCATCTGTTGCAAACATCATCAAAATCTAGAGCTCAAACACACAAGGAAACAACTAAAACTTTCAATAAACTCTCTACACTCCTAATAATGATTCCTAACATAAATATATATCAAATAACACTTCCAACAATAGCTTAAAAGCATAATAATATGCTGCTAACAACAACAATACAAACTAAAAGTAAAATTCAAAACTATGTACTCTAAACTCTTACAAAAACACGTCGACCAAAAAGCATTTAGCACAAATACAACCTCTAGATGAGATTGTTCTTAGAGACCCCCTAGACCACTACCTTTGAGCCTCAATCTCCTTGGTTTATCATCCTTAAGAGATCCCTCTTCATTGGTTTACCAACATTTGAAGAATAACAACATCAATTGGTTAGGATTAATAAGATAGAATGAATCAATGTTACAAACTAAAACCAAATATATAGAAACTGGTTCAAATTCATTCTTGTGCCTCAAAATCCAATGCCTAAGAGTGAAAGATGCTTGTATTCCAAGTTATAAACTTCCACTTTCCATTTGTCAATCACCTCCTAACATTCTATTCCAAACCTACCAATTGTCCCTCCTTATTTATCAATTTTCATTTTCAATTCATATGCCAAAGTTTCTATTTCAAAAAGCCACGCCATATTTTGGTTTTAACAATAATTCAAATAACATCAATTAATTTGTCATTAATTTTGATTCAACTAATTCATCTCAACAAATAGACTTTCTTGATTTATTTGCAAGTCCTGGCTTATTCATCAATCTTACTATAAATAGTAAGTAATAAATATAGAAAGGGGGCATGGCACTTGGGTTAGCAAAATGGCTTGTTTTAGGATGTCCTTAATCTATAGGCTCTTGTGGCTTATGCTTGGGCAACTTGGGCATACAATAATATTGCTTCACATAACATCATTTAAAGGGTCCTTCAAATATTCTTCTTAATCAACAAGAGTATCGTCGTCGTCATCATCATCATTTTTCAAGGGGTTTCGTATTGGTATAATAGATTTGTAATTACTATGAGTTTTTGTTTGGGCTTTAGGTGGGGTTTTAGCTTGCTCAATGAACTTGTCAAATTGAGGGTCCATAATGCTTGGTGAATTTCACATGAAAGGGAAGACAATATAAAGGGGAAGACAATATAAATAGCAACAACCTATATTATTCAAGTGTGTGTATACACATTTGTGAGCCTATCAACAATGCCTTGTCTAAGCATGAAAAGTAGGACCTATGAGGAAGCACCAACCACTTTAATCCTCAATATCACACAAATGTGATAGAAGAGCATATGAAGCCTACAATCCCATTTCTAGGGACGTGGTAAATAACTTCCTAGGACTAACTGCTTACCAAGGCATCATAAGTATGTACAGCTAAAGTCTTGTAATTAGGCTTGCATAAAGTTTGCTAAAGGAAGTCCTTGATATACTCAAATGTACATGTTTCCCTTGATATACTCAAATGTACATGTTTCCCAAGTCCATGAAATGAAGTATATGTCTAATGGCTTGGTGTGAAAGGGTAACCCATTGTTCCAAATTTCATACCCCATTGAAACATTGGAATTTGCATCATCTAGTTGGTGATGAAATCCAAATCTAGCCTACTAAAAGAAAATAAAGAAAAAAGCGTGTTTTCTATTCTCAAGATTAGAAAGTCAAGTAAGAAAAGAGCATACACAATCTAACTCTGGGTGACAAAAAGTGAAATGAAACAACTCTTGGTCTTCAAGATCACCACAAGGTGTGACAAGAGAGCATACATAATTTTTCACACCACACAAACAAAGCAAACAATTTTATTTACCCTTGAGAAATGAAGTGTTAAGTGTGAAAGTGGATGAGTACAAGAAGTGTTTGGTTCCATGATCACCTTTCAATGCAAGGGAATAGTGTGTGCACTTGTTGAACCCACTAACCAAGCAAACAAGTTGATTTCCTCTTAAAAAATAAATAAAAACGAGAAAAAATTGAACCTTTAACAAACAACCTTGGAAAATCATCATGATAATTTAAAATTTTGGTCTTTGTCAAGTGGTTTTCTTATCAGATAAGAGTTTGACAAAAGATGAACAGCACAAAACTCAAATCCAAAATTTGTCAATTTGCAAAGAAAAATACAATTTCAAATCAAATGCAAAAAAATCAACACTCGCGGTTTCTTGCACAACTTTGAATGATTCTAATTAGACCAAAAAAAAAAATTTGGGAAATAAAACAACAATTATGATCTTATCTTTAGTTGTGACTCCATCAAACTATCAATTTCAATCATATATGTTGTACCTTTATTATTTTCATATGCTATGTTCTTTTCTTCTATAAATCAAACAGATATCCTGAATATAAGAGGCAAGCAAGAGCTCACTGAAAAATCCCATATGTTTAATTTATGACCTTAAAATGGTATGATACCTACAGCTATTGAGAAGAAAAATGATAATGAAGTTGCCAACAAGAACATATGATACAAATGTAAGAGACTGTAATAGCATGGTTAGTCCACAAAAAGGTTGCATTTCATGCAAAACTTGAAGTGGCATTACATAGTAATGAATGATGTTTGCAATATTTTCAACAAAATGGAAAAAAATAAAACATAGCAATTAGCTCACTGATTAAGACAGAAAATAACTTGAATTGTGAAGTATTTACAAGCTACAGTTTACAGAAATACTATTCATAATGAAGAACCGATATCACCTAATTTATCATCATCATCTTAAAAACAGATACATTAGCAAAACGTTTACTTGTTGCACATAATTATGAATTTAAAAGATTAAGGTTACCATGTGAGCCAAAATTATGTAAAGACATTTGTGAATCTTGTTGCCTCTGTTCTTGCTCTGGGGGACAATCATAATGTCACTAAACTAAAAATTGCATGCCTCAAATTTATTGCAAAAATCTTGCAAGGGCTACTACAAACAGTTCTTTCAATAAATTGTGCTTGGAACGTCAAATAGTCTCAAAGACGACTACTTGAAAATAAATTGCACTGTGGGTGTTATGTTTTCTTCCATAGAAGGCCCGAATTGCACTCAATATTTATTCCTGAATCAGACTTAGCGATGCACTACTTGATAATCAAGAAACCTCATATGTTATTTTTGATGTAATGGGGTAGAAAGTTTATGCTCATAAACATGTTTTGGTTGCACATTCTCTAGTTTTGAAAGCAATTTATTTTACTTTGCGAAGGAGGATAACAATGGGCTTGATATTGAGGACATGGATCCAAAGTTGTTCAAGGCCATGTTGAATTCTTATAAATGAAGCTAATTGCAGTTCATTGCATGTCTTGTGGTATGGAAGATCCCAAGAATAAATCTAAGAAGGAATCGAATACAAAAAATACCACACTACAAACTGATATCTGAGTCGTGGATTCACTTATGTTATGACATGTAAAAAGAGAGAGGTCTAAAGTTGGTGTGAATTGTAGTAGGGATCCACATTCAGTTCAATCTTAATTTCTATACAATCAGAAGCTGGGGAGAAAAGTTTCTAATGAAAAAGTGAAGTTATTATCAAACGTCCATATTGGGAGCAGGGCTCCACCAACTAACCTGACTATCTGCTAAACATGGCTGAGATGATTTTTAGGGAGTCTTCCAGTTTGAGCAATACTAAAAGATGTTTGAAGATCCTAGATGATATTAGCAGATCGCCAGGCTTGGGGAAAACAACTTTACTCTTGGCTCAGGTTAATAGGCTTACTACAAATCTAAAAGTGTCTATAAGTGTGATATACAATGGTCAACAAAATGCTTTGGGGGCTTCATAGATTTGCAAGCAACTTCAAGAAAAGCCTCGACTAAGATTATGTCATGTAAGTCAAATCTCTAGGACTTATCCAAAGTTTTGAAAATGGTCAAATAAAATACTTTGGGGGAATTTATGAATTTGTAACCAATTTCAAGAAAAGTCTCAAGAAAGATTATGACATGTAAGTCTGATTTATCTTTTTTTTTTTTTTTTTTAAACTATTAAAGTGAAAGAAATGCACATATGAAAGGAAAATTATGACATAAAAATAACAATGTTGAAAACAAAGGTAAAAACATCAAGCTATTATTGCATTACAAAGCTCATAATATACAAGCAGGAGATTGTCCATCCTGGCTGCCAAATTATGAACATTAAATCAAGCAATGAAACCAACATGTACCTACAGGAGACAAACCAGGGTCATGGAATGACATGTAGGAATAGCAACTCAACCACTTTAGAACTTGCATTGATCAATCTTCAACTCTATTCATGTAATAGAAATAAAAAATGAATGGCTTTTGTGATTTTAGGGTTAAGGATTCGTTCTGGCCCATCTCAATCAAAATCAAACAACAAAAATGAAAAAATAAAAAATAAATAAAGATAAAAATAAAAACTATAAGCTCTATTTTGGTTTGGCTAGATCCTCCCAAGTTCGTTCTTAGTTTGTCTAGGTTCATTCAGGATGAACCCAAAATCCTTATCTCAGCTCCTAGATGCACCTCCTCTTATCCATTTTTTTGAAAACTATTAAAGTGAATGAAAATCACAAAGACAGGAAAATTAGGACATAACACTATCAATGTTGAAAACAAATGTAAAAATATCAAACTATTATTGCATTAGCAAGCTACAATATTCAAGCAAGAGATTGTCCACCCTCATTGCCAAAAATATGAACATTTAATCAAGCAATGAAACCAACATGCACTTATAGAAGACGATTGATTTGCAGAGGATAACATGTCAATTTATAAATTTTTGGTAGGGAGAATGGACAATTAAGATTCAACGATGAGATCTACAATGAAGATTGCATCAGAGTATTATACTAAGATCAAGGAGAAATAGAGGGTTTGGATTTAATTTGTTTAAAATCAATGGCTAAGATTGCATTTACTAAAAACAATAATTTGTTGCAATCACAAAAGTCATATTTATAAATTGAGAGAGATACATTTATTTTGAGATTGTAAAAGGAATATAGGTAAACTGGATAATAAATTATTATTATTTGATTAGATGTAAGACAGAAACTGAGATTAGATGTCACATTAGGTAAGACTAATTAATAATATTTTGATTAATTAATTGATGATGAAACATTAGTGTGGAATGATGTTAGGACCACTTTATGTGTTTACACAAACTTGCAAAACGTGAGATTTTGTTAGGATGCCATCGGTAACTCTATTGGTTGATTCTTGAAGGTTGATGATGCCACGTCTTCCATGGGCCACTCCACTTTTGCCCGCATCTTAATTGATATTGACATCTCCTTGCCTCTCCCTGGTGATGTGGTTCTTAAGGTTGGGGATAGGCCTTGGACTCAACTATTGGATTATGAGAGCCTCCCCTTTCGTCGTCAAAGATGTTTTTCTACGGTCATTTAGCTTCGGATTGCTCCCTTCCGCGTCAAAAAGGTGTTGCTACTTGGTGGAAGGATGCTACAATCGATCACTTGACTGTCTATGCTTCTAACTCTGTTGACTCCTTTCATGAGGATGTCTCCCTTGCGAGGATGAGGTTGTCATTGCCACTGATGTTGTTGTCAATGTTGTTGTTGTTGTTCTTGAGGTTTTTGATCCTCTCGCTTCTCTTGTTTTGCCACCTCGGTCTACTCCTACTGAACCTGCTTTTGGTACTCTTTCGCAGTAGCCTGTTGTTGTTCTGCAACAACACTCTGCTGTCACTACTGATTGTAATCTTGCGGGGCCCCTCCTGATTGATCTCTCTTGATGGTCCTAATGACAGTATTGCTTGGACAGTGGTTTCTCGCAAGCGGAAGGGGAAGTATTCTCCCCTCCCCCAAACCCCTCCTTGATTGGGGTTTTTGGGTGTTTTCCAATTTGACAAGGTTTTCTTTGGACTATCCTACTATTTTTTTGGGGATTTGCCCCCCTGTTTTGTTGTTTCTTACTGCCTTCAGACTGTTGTTTTAAGGGACAACACCCTTATTTTAGTGTTGTTTTTGTGTTGTTGATAACCTTTGACTATGTTAAGGGTCAGTGCCCTAGTTAACACTGCTTATCTAATAAAAAACATGAGATTTTATTTGTGAAAAAAAAAAATTTACATTTTGTCAAAAATATTTCTCCATGATCTTCTTCATAGCAAAAAGGCTCTTGCACACATGTAGGAATAGCAACTCAACCACTTTAGAACTTGTATTGATCAATCTTCAACTCTATTCATTCTGGTCCATTTCAATCAAAGTCAAACAACCAAAATGAAATGAATAAATATATAAAAGTGAAAAAAAACTTAAGTTCTATTTGGTTTGACAAGATCCTCCCAAGTTCGTCCTTGGTTTATCTAGGTCCATTCAAGACAAACCCACAATCCTTATCTCAGCTCTGAGATGCATCTCCTCTAAAACTAAATCCAATCCTATACCAGGTTCAAATTCGACCTAAATCCAAGAGCTAGACAAGCCAAACCTCTTTTACTCTTGAAGTCCCATAAATTATTTGGATTTCATAAACATTTTTGAAGATACTAGCAGAAAGAATTTCCCTTTGCTGAGATAAGAGAAGGATAAATGTCTTCTCTAAGATCACGGATTACATATGCCTGACCATCCATGGAAGCTTGATGCTTGTGGAAACTCGTATGCATGTATGCAGTGGTAGACAACTTCTATTGTTACACACAGCAAATGTTACTGTTAGTCTTTAACAACCATGATGATTTGGTTTACCTTGACGGTAAGTGATGGGAATTCCTTAAAAACAGGTTTGGGAATGTGCATAAAGCTTGCAATTCACCTCCCTCACAGGCTTTTGGTAGCTTGTCATTTTGACATGTATTTATATGGCAAATGTTTATTTGATTAATACTAAAGCCATGGGAACTTATGTCATGAACCAAAAAGGGAGGGGCTCCATATCTAATCATAATGCTAAGCTGCAGTTTTTTATTTCATCATACTAAATATCTGGCTCAGTCAGAATGATCAATTTTTGAAATGATTCTTTCACCATTGTTCATGGTAGTGAGCATTGTAGATACTTAGGTTATCCTGGTGGCAATTGTTGGATGTTAGGGAATCTGGCCATGGAAATGGAAAAATTACCCTCAGACTTTTGTTCTACCTATATACGTACATGGAATTTCAGCAAATAACACAATAGATGTGTCAGGTGGAGTGTCAGAATTTGTAAGAGTTATTTGCCCTCTCTTGGACAACATATAAGTCAGCATTCAAGTACAGTTCCGGCACCAAGTAGGGGAATATTTTAGTTTCTTTAAGCATTGTCACTCCAAATTGCATTCAAGCACAGTTTCAGTGATAATCAAGGAAGAACGGAGTGTCAAGTCCAGGATTATAGGAGCCTACCTGTTAATAGGATTTCAGCACTAAACCATCTAATTCCTATATAAAGAAAGGCTATATTAGCTTCCTACAGTTGTGACAGTACAGTCATGTTGATGTATGGAGAAACCAAAAAGTTCTGTGGGAAGCTACATCAAGCCTTTGGCCTCAATGGCATACATTAAGATTAAACACTTCTAAAAAACCTGTAAGTTTTCTGATAGACATTTAAATGCATACTGAAGTTAGCAAATGTATTTTAATTTTTGACAAATCAAATTTGTATTACAAATGCGGTAATTTAATTTAGATTTGGGCTAAATTGTATATTTCCCTTGGTATAAATGTTGGTCATTACAAGATCATGTTTCAAGTAAACTCTGGACTTACACTTTGACATACTTCATTGTCTTCTCTAATCATATCATTGGTCATATCTACCATTTCTATTGGGCCTGTGACTGTAAATCAGAACGTTCCACATTCATTCTGACTAAATAATCTCCCTGATGATCACACACTACATATTTTTCATTCAATACGGAAAAAGGTGTTGTGTGGCAAACATTGTACCAATATAATGCACAGTTAACAAGACTCATAGCCAATGAGGATGATTCACTGTTGCGATAAGATTTTTGATGAGTCTTCACTTAAATCAGATAAAATGAGCTCAGCAAATAATCAATTCTGGCAAGAACTAGATGAATGGTAGGGTGAGCATCTAGGTTTAGAGATGTGTAGCTTTATGTGCTGTGAAAGTGGCATCGGACATTTTTACCCACCATGTTTGATACTGAAACCTCAACAGGTATAACTGATAATTCAAGGAAGCTAACATTATTTAACAGATCCTATTTGCCCAAAGACCATGTTTGCAGCACATTGCATTGCCTTATCTCCAGGCCCAGCCTTGCAGACAGACCATTTTCAGGCTTCTGTAATATAGCTCACGCATATTCCAGATTCTGTTTTTTGTAGAGCAACAGATCCATATTCTAGACCTTCTTTCTGTACTGCAGCATGTCCATATTCCAGATGATTCTGTCCTTGCACCAACAATATTATTTGAGTTTTTATTCCTGATCAAAGATTGCACCTGCTCAACCCTGCAGATCCACATCTCCCCTATCACATTTCTGCCATCTTCTGCATGCTCCTAAGGGTTTTATTTATTCATCTATTTCTCCAAATTCTTTAATTTAATCAAATTTAGAACCTTCTTCAAGAGTAGTCCTCTTCTATTTTTGAGGAAAAAATTGTATTTTCTTTTATTTAGAAGTCATCATGGCTATGGTAGTTGTCTTAAAGACTCAAGAATTACAAATCATCTAGGGTCTTTTTTCAGTCTACTACGAGGGGTTTTCCTCTGCATCCCCCCTATATCAGTGTGTCGTTGTTATTGTATGCAAAAATAAATATCAAGGAACAACGGTAATGTCTTTCTTTTTGTAGTTTAAAAAAATTATACTATTGGCTTGTGTTAGAAGTCCATGAAATTGATTGTAAGTGCTTTTGGGTAAAAAATAAACATAGTTGAATCCAAAAGCACTTAAAATTAAACTTATAATAGAAGTTTTTAATAGTCCTCACAATCTCTCAGAAGTGATCCATAATCCAAACCGGGTCTCCCTCCTTATATTGGAACTCCATAACCAACGACAACAAAATGAATCTCAACTTCAACTTAAATTTCCAATATTCTTGATGTCCTCTTGTTTAAGGGAGTCTTCCTAAGGAATTTGGTAGTAGATGTTGCTTAGGGTTCTTTTCATCCTGTTAGTTAAGGGTCTCATGAAGCATTTTCCTCGTTATGCCCTTCCTTATTTGTGTGCCTGAACAATAATTCAAGGCACAACAGAAACAAAAAAGAAAAAGAGAACTGCCTTTTGTTTGTTTGTTCTATTAAGGTAAATTCTCCATGTGGGACATCATTTAGCTTAGATGCCACAACCAAGGGGTATCTTTTTGTCAAAGTCACCCAGGATTTGCATCTGGCTTTGTTCGTTGGGGTGTACCAAACCCAGAATAGGATGTGGTGGTTTACCCAATCAAACATTCAACAACTGTGCCTATAAGCATGCAGCATGTCTCTTGGGATTTGGACACAGATCTCCACTATGAAAACCCCAATGATTTTGTGCCTATAACTATGGACCTAGCCTTATCTGTTGGGGTGCCACACCCAAAATAGGATGCAGTAGTTTACCCAATTAAACATTCAACAGTTCTGCCTATAAGCATGTTGCATGTGTGGTTGAACACAGATCTCCACTATGAAAGCCCATTGATTTACCACTTGATCTGATCCCATAAATTCAAAAGAAAGATACTTTTATTTTGTACCTTTTTTGTCAGTCGAGAAAAAGTTCTCATTGATCTTTTTAGCAGTCCTAACATTCTTTCAAGAGTGGTCCTGTTGTGAGGTATTCACACATCGCCCCATTGCAAATGGGGACCCCACTTTTTGCTTTCTGGGTTGTCTTAGGGTCTTTGCTATTAATCTTTGCATTGAAGGGATAGAGTTTCCCAAGTATCTAGAGGGTCATCATGTCAGGTTGGTCTCCTGAGTGGAGTGAAGTAAGACATTAAGTGTTGCAAAATATGATTCGTAGATGAAAGACTTGAGGATTGAACAGATTGAGCAAAGTTGGGTGAAAGGACTAAGTCAAGAGTCTTTCCTAAGGATGCATACCTCGCTCCCTTGCTGGACCAAAATTTGCCCAAGAACCTTGACCCCGTACCTTGCTAACGACATAGACTCCCGTACCTTGCTCAGGTCCTAGAGCGAATTTTTTTGATGACCTTGCCAAGGTCCAAGAGTGAAAATCTTCACAAGGATGTGTACCTTCCAAAGGTCCTAGAGCGAACTTTTTTAACCTTGACCCTGTCCTTGCCAAGGACCTGAGTGAATTTCCTAACTTGACCTTGTCCTTGAAGAGGATCCGAAGTGAATTTGTTTCTTGTCCTTGCCAAGGTCCTTGAACGAATTTTTGCCAAGTATGTACCTCACAGAGACCTTAGAGCGAATTTGAAGATGTGTATCTTAGAAGGACTTTAGGGCGAATTTTGTCCAATTGATGTACCTTGGAGAAGTCTTACAGTGAATTTTGTCCACAAACATGTGCGTACCTTACACAAGGCCAAGAGCGAATTTTGCCTCAAGTCATGTCCTTCCAAAGGACATGGAGCGAAATTCTCATTTAGATCCTGTCCTTGGAAAGGACATGGAGCGAAATTCTCATTTAGACCCTGTCCTTGGAAAGGACATGGAGCGAATTTTGTCATGAAGGCATGTCCTTCCAAAGGACATAGAGCGAATTTCATGCCTTGTCCTTCCAAGGGTCATAGAGGGAATGTCCTCCCAAAGGTCCAAGAGCGATTTTCTTGTCCTTGCTAAGGACGGAGAGCAACTTTTCATTTTGATTCCTATCCTTCCAAGGGACATTGAGCGAAATTTTCATTTTAAGTCTTGTCCTTCCAAAGGACATAGAGTGAAATCTTCATCAGGACCTTGTCCTTCCAAGGGACATTGGGCAAATTTCATTTTTAGGTCCTGTCCTTCCAAAGGACAGAGTGAATTCTGTTTTAGGACTTGTCCTTGCCAAGGTTAGAGAGCAAAATTATTATCAAGAGTCTTGTCCTTCCAAGGGTCCTAAGGTGAATCATGTGTGTACCTTTCCAAGGACCCAAAGCGAAATTCCCAAAGGCAAGCATTTTGGTGCCAAAACTTATTCAAATTCGAATTGCTGAGAGGAAGAAGTCTGATCTGTTAAGTCGACCAGCATCAAGGAAGACAATTTATTTTTGTTTGCATTAAACCAAGTCGGCCTTATACCCAAGAGTCACATCTTCACCCTAACTAGCATATATAAGAGAGGTCAAAAGGATCAGTTTAACATCAACTCAAAACACAACTCCTCTCTAAAGCGAATTTTGTCAGCAGGTCAGCAAACTACTCCAATCATACAACGAACTTCATCAAGCATTAGCAATCTTCAATCAGCACATAAGCGAATTTCATCAGAATATAGGCGAATTGCTTCAGCACAAGGGCGAAATCAGACTTTGAAGGTGCAGACCTGATGATCAAGGAAAACAGATTTCATCATTAGACAGCCCAGATTTGCCCTAGGACATTAAGTTTACCTTCCAGACAGTGAATTCAGTTATCAAAAGGAACAATCTCCCCTATAGAAACACATATCAGAACTGCAACGTATAGAATAAGAGGTCAAGTCAAAATGGGAGTGTGTAAAGGTTATATATCATGTGAGATTGATGCGCATTTGTTTGTTTTGCAGGAGGCAAGGAAAGAAATCAAATGGGCCAGGTTGAAGGAAGATCGGAACAAGGATCTCAAGGAGAAAATTTCAACACCAAGGACAAGATACAAGGAAGACCTCTTCAAGAAGCTCCATCAACATCAAGAACTCCTCAAGTGCATGAAGAAGACTCAAAGTGCTACTAGATCATAAGATGGCAAAGGAGAGATCATACAATCATCATAAGGCAGGATATACAAGCAAGGATAGAAGGAATGACTTGACCATGACACGTACTTCCTATCACCACTATGCAAGATCAAGAGGCTTCATCAGCAAACACTAGAGCATCAAGGAAGGATAACCTACATGATGGAAGGATGTTTTACAATCTTAAATTCCCTTCGGGAATCCAAGAATTGAAGTCAGTACGACGAAGAGCTACATTCAATCAGGTGCACCATTCACAAGTATGTCGAAAAACGAAGGAGGATCAACCAAAGTCATCACAAGACCTACATCGAGCACGATTGAAGAAGCAGATAGTTTCAGAAGAGTTAAATCAAAGTTTGCTTCTCATCATCATCATCACATTGAACAACTGAATAATGTTGAGTATCAAGAGATATCTCTCAACATCCCTTCATGATGATGAACCAAATCAAGACTATGAAGTGCAAGATAAAGGTGGAATCCTAGTCATCGTCCCAATCACTACCTCCACCAATCAGAAAGGTTCCACTTCAACACGTCCAAGTTAAATGAATGAAGCTCATATATGAAGGCGCAAACTCCAATGTACCCACCTTTGATATCTATTGGTCCAAACTCATTGAATGTAATTTTCTCATTGGCTAAGGAGAGTTGTTTGTAACAAACCCTAATTAGGGTTTCATTGTAAAATCTTGGCCATTGATGGAGATTCAATCCTGGCCATTCATTGTAAATGAGCTCTCTATATAAAGCTCGGACTCTTCATTTGTAAAGGTTAATAGTTGGCTAGTAGGGAATAGAGTAGCGAATAGAGAGAATAGAGTAGCAATTAGAATAGAAGTTAGATTAGGAGAAGGCAAAGATTGTTGCTAAACCTTGTTGTAAAGAACAAATGATTTCATTGAAGTTATGGTGAATTTGATTTGTTATTTCAACAACCCGCATGGTCTTTACTTCTCAATTTATTTTCATGTTGATTAGATTGAATGGAAGAAATTGTTGAATGAATTTGTGTGGAATTCATTTTGTCCATACCACTAGCCTCTTGCTGATTGTAAGTGTGCCTTGCATGGTCAACTGGAGTGATATGAGCTTAACTTTGAATCGTTATACGTCCATTGTTTATGCATTAACTTGAATGGTGATCAATGTTGATGGTAATGATTTGAACATCTTTGAAACATCCTTAGAAGATTGCATTGAGCTTGTGTCAAATTGTTCAGTTTGATGGTGAGACCTTGCCCAGTAGGATTTCAGCTAATCATTCAACTATCTTCTTACATTCTAGGTCTTAGAATAAACTCTTTCAAACTTTCCTTTTGCCATTTTTTCAAACTCGAGCTAGTTTAGGACAAACATCATCACCATATAGTAACATCAGATGATCGAGTTCCAACAAATCAAGCATTCGGGCATTCAAATGTAAGTCCCCTTGTGATTCCAACATAATCACATCAAACCAACGGAGCTTATCCACACATGGTGATCCTACATTCATGAACATTGGAGTCTTCTCAAGTGATCCTTAAGCTAATCTTCAGTATTTGAGAATTTTTTGTTTAAGAGAGGATAAGATATTTTTTGGTATTTTATTTTGTGTTTGCAAGTGCATAAAAAACACATCAACAAGTCCATAAGACTAACTTGCTCCTGTAGAACTCCATAAACATTAGCAATAAAACAATGAATTTCAACTTCAACTTGTGCAACAAGCAACAAGCATCTTCCAACAACTAATAAAATCATGTGCAAAACCACGAACATTTTCACAATGATTTCTCTCACATATACAACTTGATTCCAACAGACTTTCCAATTCCAAGGTACTCACAGATATGCCAAGAAATTTGAATTGGGTTCGGGTTTGAGGTTAAGGTTCATGAGTTTGGCCAAAAAAAAATTTGGGGTGTTGAGTTCATCCAACAATACCATATAAAAATAGAAAAATATATACATATTTGCAACAGTAATTAAGTTCAAAAATATACCATTATACTAGTAGTCAAATAACATACCAAAATACACCACCATATTAATAGTCAAAACTCGACTGTCATGACATATATTAAAGTTTTAGTTCAAAAATAAAAATGTCAAGTGCCAAAAATCAGCCGTCGTTGATCAAATCATGTGCAAAACCACCAACATTTTCACAATGATTTCTCTCACATATACAACTTGATTTCAATGGACTTTCCAATTCCACGGTACTTGCAGATGCGCCATGAAATTTGAATTGGGTTCGGGTTTGAGGTTAAGGTTCATGGGTTTGGCCAAAAAAAAAATTGGTGGGTTGGGTTCATCCAACAAAACCATATAAAAATAGAAAATATATACATATTTGCAACAGTAATTAAGTTAAAAAATATGCCACTATACTAGTAGTCAAATAACATATCAAAATATACCACCATATCAATAGTCAAAACTCGACTGTCATGACATATATTAAAGTTTTAGTTCAAAAATAAAAATGTCAAGTGCCAAAAATCAACCGTCATTGATCAAATATCATATGAGTCATCAAAAATATCATCATCCTCCTCAATATGCTGCGGTAAATTAAAAGAACCACAAATAGTGTCACTGGCAATGGTACTAGCACTCTCATGCTCACTAGGTGGCTCATAGTCATCATCAACTCCAAGGGTAGCAAAGTGGGAAAGTGTATTATCCAACTCAGTATGCTCTAGCTTGATATCCCACTTCCTTGTCTCCCCCTCTTTATAGGTATTTTCTTTGTGTGAGGAGCCGCAAGTTAGAATGCACAAACATCAAGTCCTCCACCTTTTTGGAGTGTAGTCTATTGCGCTTTATTGAGTGGATGAAGGAGTATGTGCTCCAATTCCTCTCAGATGAAGATGAACTAGCAACCTATTAAGACAAAGTTAGAGAGTTAAAAATTATAAATAAAATTTACAAGATAATAGTTTTATTTATAAAACTTACTTGCGATAAAATTTTGATGGCAAGTGGTTGTAGGCGTGGGTATGATTCTCCATGGAAGTACCACCAACTATAAGCATCAACCATAAACTTGTCCCAAAGAGCATCAAGACGACAATCATTTGTGCTTGCAAAACTCATGAACTCAACCCTCATTACATCCCGTATCTCATGATTACCAAAGAATCTACGAAGTGTTGCCTTGTACCCTTGAGCAACTTCAAGATCTCTATATGGAGCAAATCTTGTGCCACCACCACTAATAAGGATCTAAGTACTATAATTTTTGGGAATCAATGCAAAGGCAAGAAGATGCAACGGAGTGGTCATTTTGTTCCATCTATCTACTATGATTTGTTGGTATTTTTTGAAGAATTTTTCTTCAGGATCTTGTTCTTTTGCATTTATAATGACTTTCATCTTCTCAATCATTGAATTGATTACATCATACACTTCACCCAAACAAGGTCTATCCATGACAGTATAGCAGATCATGCTCAATATAGGCTCAATGAAACTAAGGAGATACTCAGCATGATCCCACCAAATGTTATCTAGGATCATGCTCTTAATGTTTTTTGCACTTGTGGTACTAAATTGCCTCCATATGGTCCAATTAGGAATCCTTATCGTGTTAGACAGTGCCTCACAAACCTTCACAAGTTGTCTCAACACAATTGAGTTGGAGGCAAAACAAGTCTCAACAACCTATTTCAAAATCAAAATAATAAAAAATTAAAACTAAAAAAAAATTAAAAAGTTTACTAAAGTAAAATATATTTATTGTTTAACTTACCTTCAGCAGCTCCAATCTCCAAAATTGTCTAAATATGCCTTATGACATGGTGGTTGGTGATGAACATTTGGATCTTTTCGGCATTAGCATACACCTGTTTGACCCATTCAAGTTGGTTGCCAATTTTTTGCAGCATTAGGTTGAGGGAGTGAACAATGCCCCTCAACCAATAACCCAACAGCCCTACAATTTTTGGCATTGTTGGTTACAACTTGCACAACATTTTGAGTCCCGCTTCCTCAATGGCTTCGCAAAGAATGTTAGCAATAAATGGATCGTCCTTCACCTATGCTTCACAATCCATTGCTTTCAAAAACATTGCCCCTTTAGGACACTACAATAACATTGATCGATAGGGGATTTATTGCATCTTTCCATCCATCGGATACAATGGACACCCTTGTTTCGAACCATGAATCCCTAATGGGCTTCAAGGAGTCCTCTATATGTTTCACCTCTCTATCCAATAAGGTCGTACATACCTTCTCAAAACTTGGACCCTTGCACCCCCTTAAAGCCTCATTAATTGATTTTACCTTTTTTTTGCCAATAAGGTGAGCGAACAACATTAAATGTCAATCCATTAGCATAGACACATCTAGCAATGTCTTGTTCGGTAATCTCTCTACCCTCCTTGTGAAATATTGTTTCCAACGGTCCCTTTGATCTCTTATATGTCACAAGTTATTCTTTAGGTACAAACAAAAATGTATGTCCTTCTATAGGTTCAAGAATAAAAGGTGATGGAGAGGCCTTCGATCCTTTCTTAGTCTTTTGCAAAGGATGAACACCTGTAACTAGTTTCCCTATTGCTTAGTGTGCTTTTGCTTGCTCTTCTATATATACCAATACTTGTTCCTTTGCAAGAAGGCCTTTACCTTTTAAGTAGCTAGGACTCCCCAAGCTAGAAGTAGAAGCACTTGCCATTTTAAATTTTAATACCTAACACCAGAAGTTCTATAAACAACATGGATAGGCACACAAACCAAAATGAAAAAAACTTCAAAACAAAACTAGAGAGTTCATTTGTAAAAAGAATGTTAAAGGAAAAATTTATTGAAAAAACAAAAAACAACAAAATACCTACCTCTTTGAAGAAATCTTCCTTTGTAAACTCTTTGAGAACAAATCAACACTTGCAAACATATAGGAGAAGCACAACAATCAGCTTAGAGCATTCAACAATCAACCTTCAACTCTCTTTGTGCAATGGCAAGAGAAAAAATATGTTCAACAATGGAGTAAAATGGTTTTGTTTTTCATTCACAATATTACAAATGAATTAGATTTTGCCTTTTTATGTTTTGTATGGGTGAATTTAGGGTCGAGGGATCGTTTTGACCTTTTTAGCAAAACAAAGACTCGAAAAAATTGAAATAAGTCCAAATTCGGCCCGGTTTCGGCTGGCCAAGTATTTTCCCTTCGCAAATTCTTTTCAGGTTTGCCCATGTTCAGTAGGACCAAACCCACAATGCTTTTGCAAGACTCTGCAGAACCCACAACGAATCAAACTCGTCTAGCAAACCTGGTTCAAACCGAACCAGGACCCTAGTCCTTTCTACAATGAACCGACAACATACGGTCAAGCATGTTATCATATGCAAATCCACATACCAACATGGGCCTATACAGCTGAGCATATGTCATCTCCACTTCCCATAGTCCCCAAGGAAATTGATGGTTCTCCTTACCTTTTATCTATATAGTATCTTTGGGATTCCAAATCTGATAAACCAAGCATTTCCCACATGGTTAGAGATAAAACCCACAGTGAAGAAATTTTTCCAGTGATTACATCTCATTTACAGAAGTTTCCAACAAGTCTTTTGACTAGCTTCACCACTCCTCCAGTGGTCACATTCGTAGGAAAAGACCATCTACACTACATTGAGCCATTACCTATGTCCCCAACTTTGGTTGACTCTCCTTGCACAAGAAAATCGATAATCCAAAAAATTAATAATTACCTCCACACATCTAATTGCTAATCACCTTCCTCAATTAAATCAACAATAGATCATGATCCTAAGTGATTAGTGAACTTACTTAGATCTCTATAGTGGAACAAATTCAAAGTTGGCATCTCCTCCTACTTCACAACTTCTCATCAGTTTCATTCCTAGAAGTTATAGCAAAAACAGTACCCAGTGGCTTTGCCTTCAAGGCTGACTACATATTTGACAATGCTCTGCATCCTCAATACAACCGTCATGCACTCCAATTAAATATCCTCAATATCTCCTTTGTATGAGGGTCTTTTAGCATCAAGAATGCATTTCAATCTCCAAGATGTCCTCTCTTTTAACATTTCAATCTGCATCTGTTCCATACTCCATCAAATTCCCTTTTCTCCTAGCTGGTCTTTGCAGCAATTAGATGCCTCTGATAAACTTATCGAAATTGGGGACAAGATCCTCAAAGCAGTGTGGAAATGATGAAACCATTCTCAATGATCTCCTTTCTTGTAATTTATTTACATCATTGTAAATATTCTACAAGTACAGTTGGCCCAATCCAATGAAGCTTCACCGAGTGCATGTAAGTTAGACAGGATAATTTTAATTTATTGGAATCTCACATGCCCAATCTCAGACAGCTTGCATGTGGTTGATTTTAATTAGCCAGCACCCATATTTGTCCTTGTAATACTATTTAACCTACATAATGAAGAGTGTTTAGATTCGGTATTGGAAGGCCTGTTTTGTTCTCCTATCTGTTCTGTCTTGTTTCTTTACTTTTCAGCAGTAAGAATGGAGAGGATATATAAGTTCCTGTAAGCACGGTCAGATTAATAATACTACAAGGTTGCTTAAATCATTCAAGTGTAAGATGAGCATTGCAGAAAAGAGTAAAGCCATGGAGTGGCAGCAAATTATAGCAATCTTTGTATAAGAATGGGGTTCAAGTGAAAATTCCAACTTGATTGACAAACAGAGAATCATGGTTTCTTGATATGGAAGATATATATAAAATAAGCCATGTACTGTATATGTGAAAATGTCACAACAATCTGAACTGAATTATGATCAGCACCAGTAGGTAGCTCTGTATTAAGCAAAAGCGTTAGGTAGAACCTTGGAGAAACTTATATTGTCTGAAATCTAAATCCATTCTGCGGCTGTTCAAAGTCATCCTTTGATATTCCTAAATGAAGCTGTGATCTTTAAAAGCAAAGCTACATCAAGAAATAAGCCAAATTTTAACGCAATATCTATCCAAATTGCCTCAATCAAGACAAGCACTGCTAGGTTATTAAATAATCTCCAGACGCTTGCCAGCACCTAATCTAAGTGCTAAATAATATTATTTGGAGTACATTTCAGAAAAGATTCAAAACTTAAAGGGCAATCTGCAAATATCCACTTTGGATTGTACAAGAATCTGATTTTGTTAAAGGAGGTGAGCCAGGAACCTAATCCACCACTCAAATTATACCTTACAGACTTTGGACAAAGAATACAGTAGCATGTACTTGTACCTGTATGTCAGCACATATATATACCGCAACAAAAGTCACGGGTGTATTTCATTTATATGAACAAATATTGAGATGGTAATTGTTAAAATAAAAAGTAACCATACTGTCTGATAACATGTGATTTATATCTGTGGAACCTGTGATTTTCAAATTGGATACCGAACAGAGTTAAAATCTTTTGGCTATTCATGTACGCAGTGGAGTATCATTATGTAGCGGCTAGTGACAAAAATAGGTAATAGAATTGTGGTCAAAATATTATGCATTCTTCTTTACAAAGAAAATCAGAACCGTGCTAACTTTGCCAATATTGACTTAGTCATAAATGTGCCAGTCCTTTCAGCCACTCGTTGGAGATAACCCTTGTGATGTTTCAGCAGGGAAGCATGCTTGTTCACAAGACACAGCAAAAAATTGCTAAACTTTAAGGACTTGGAAAATTCTTCAGCCACATCATCCAATGAGAGAACCAGGAGGTCAAGGACTTCCTGTGTTAAGGACATCGGATGATTCAATATATTCTGAAATAAGGTAAATACGGGTTCAGTCCATACCAAGCTCTGGGATAGCTCACTTTTATGACAGGGCAAGCATATGACAGACTGCTGCTGGATTTCTTCACAAAGTAGCTTTTGAAAGAATGAAGACACATGTTCTGCTTGTAAACAATCTTTGATAAGCCTATGGAGAACTTCACAAACTGCAACATTTAGCCCTTTCTTGTAAAGCATTAATGGGAGCAACAGTGCATCAACAGTTGCCCTCTGGTGCACTTTACCTGCCTGCAACACAGCTGTTACCAAAATGCGGGATGCTGGTTGTGTCAATGACAGAAGCTTTGGAAGAATTAGTGAACACAACATATCAGTCGACCAGGAATAACCTTCTTGCCCTTTTAGGAGACTCTCAACCAATTGCAACGTAACCTCGTCGTCAACTTCCCAAGGTTTTATGAAACTAAGTACTTCTCTCGAGTCTGCAATCATACAGAGCGTATACATCTTATCTGAAATGATAGAAACATTACTGTAACTGTTTGAATCAAAGCTTAGCAATGCTTCTCTTAGAGATGTTGCCTGGGCATAAATCTGAGGAAGAAGAGCTAATTTGGAATCAATCTTTTCTTGGTCTACAATATTGACATCTGTTGATGTCGCTGCTCCTGAACCTGCAGCTTCATCTGATATACAGCTCGTAGCATGTTGAATTTCTGAACCATAATCTGCAGTGTATCTCGATTCTTCATTTCTCTCTCCAACAGGTTCTCTGACCTCAGGGACGCATAAATTTCTTTCTGGGACTGCATTCCTGCTATATTCAGTTTTCTCATCTGGCACTTCTTCATTTTGCGATACATGCCGCTCCTTCGAAGATTCCCGGAGATCACTTGCTGTGACTTGGGCATCCTTGAAAGCCATTGGAATCCAAGGGAATAGTGAGTTTGATCCTCTTTGACAATTTTCCAGGAATTTGGGCAAAGCGTTGTATTCATCCATCTCCATGCCTCTATCCGCTGGACTAGAGTGAGTAAACATTGATTAGTACAATCTATAATCCTCGCTGAGTGTATCAAGCACGAGAACTGTAAACAAATACACCAAAACAATCTCCTGCTGAAACCCCAAATCCTATACGCTCGTTGTTGCAATTATATATATGTGGCATTTATTAATTTGAACAAACTCAAAGACAATGTCAAGCAATTACCTGTAGGAAATGCAGAGGCAGTGTGTCCAACAACTGTGAAGAATAAATTTTCGGCAGCTCGCCTCACCCAAAAGTCAAGATCAGGTTTTGCCACTAGAGTTTGGGCCAAAACTTGAAGATCCTCTGTACGAAAGCGACCATGTTCTACAGAGAGAAATGTCAAGATACTAGACTGCATAGCACTTGGCAAAGTCTCAATCCACATACACCTGCATAGACATTCCACAACTAAACAGTCTAGCATTCATGCTCGTAAATTCCACAACCACTAAGAGAATTTACTCTTGCGTACTTTATGAGCATCTGCTTCACATAGACCTTAATTAAATTTACTACCCATATTTACATAAACTAAACCTACTCTAGAAATCCACAAATCCTGCGGAGCAACTCGTACATTCCATAATGAAAACCCTGAGAAAAATGAAAACATCAATCGATTTTAATTTCATTATTTTCGCAGAAATGTTTGGCAGAATTCAATAGAGAGCAAGCGAGCTTTAATTAAGCGTTCTAGGTTAGCTGCTTATGCTTCAAAAATTTCATCCACCGGAGTGCTCAAAAACACATTTATACAATTGCATAAAGTGATACGCAGAATCAACCCATCATTTTATTTTCCATGATTGCCCATTACCACAAAGATATACAGAGAAACTACATTGACATTTCCAGTGCAGAAAAATACCATTAAACATATGTGCAATCATAGTTTTAAAAAGATATATATGTACCAAAGTTGTGAGGGAGTAAAAACGGACTTGCCTATACTGGAACTGGGAGTGCCCGCAGATTGGTCCTTTCCTTCTTCTTCATCATAAAAAACCACATTCTTTGAAAGGAGATGAGGGACAAATTTCCAGAGGCCGCTTGCAAGAGGGCCTCCTTTACGTTGGTGCGTCTGAATACAGTGGGAGGCCTCTCCTACTGGACATGCAGACCTGAGAAATATCTCCAACAGAGGAACCCATCGCTCCATTCTTTTCTTTGCTGATTTCTCCCGTCTATGCCAAGAAAAAATATCCGGCCACACATATTTCAGACAATCTTGTCCTCGTCATTTTAAAAACGAACAGCTTGTAAGCCGATTCCCTCGAGAATTGATAATTTCCGCGGGCAAAACTTGTTTACATGTTTAATTATCCACTCTTTATGGACCTACAGGTTCCCTCCATTTTTCTAGGGCTAACTCTGCACTCAGAGCTTTTAGACGGTAAGTTGAATAATGCTAACTAAATTTTCATTCAAGTCCAATGTTAATGTATTGTTTAGGGTTTATCTATGAAGGTATATTAGCATGTTCTTTAACGAGTGTTTTATAATGGATTTCAAGGATCATTCAAAATAGGGTTAAGAGATCACCAAAGAAATTAAATTCTCATTCATGCACCATCATATTATTATAGCTTTTTCTTTGTTTTTAGGTGATTTTGATCATATGGAGTCACCATAAATTAGAAAGAGGTAGGCTGTCAATTATCCATTTTCATAATGCCATCATGATATAAATGGACTCTTAGAGTTAAGGAGGTTAGTCAACAATTAACTCTTAAAAAATAAATGAAAAATAAATGTTTTTTTTAATTTTTTTTACTCTATTTAGTAATAGATTTTAGTGGTTTAGTATGTTAGGAATTGTTAATGGAAGGCTTGTAATAAATTAGGGGAATTAGGGGGCAAGGGAATAGAGAATGGATTTGTTGTCCATTTCTATTGTGCAAAGACTTATGTAAGTCCTCTTATTTGTAAATATAAGGTTATTGTGCATATTGTTATATGTTGGATTATGTTGAAGATTTATTTTCTCTCTAAGCTATTGTAAGGTTTACAATGCTCATTGACTAGATTTTATTGCTATATGTTTTTATTTGATGGATTTTGTTGTCATGGATTGAGTGTTTGAATTTTGATAGAATGACTCTTTATTTTGTGTACTCGATTTGATTGATTAGAGATTGCTTTACTTCTTTCTATTAATAATTTGTATTGATTGACTCTCACTTTATGGCGAGTTTTACATATTGTATATACTTGTGGTATAATGGTGGATGATAGATCAAATAAATCACACAAATGCATCAAGTAGAAGATATTCTTAACATTGAGTAGATTTTGATATTAATACTTGAAAATTTGTTTGATGATATTCGTTTATAATTACCTTTTAGAGTATTTAGATTTGACAAGTACTCCAGTCATTGTAAATATTTGAATACTATTAAAATAAAATATTGTATTAATTAACATGTTTGATATTTACAAATTAAATGTTAAATTGTAATACTCTATGTTTGTATTAGTTCAATTGGATTTAATATTTATATATTTAATTTTTAAATGTGATATGTGATGGATATACATATATTTTTCACACATTCTTAATTATTTATGGAAGACACTTAATTTTAAAATTGATGCACATATTGTAGACAACTTGTATTATATTAATTAGAACAAAATATATTACACAATGCATATTTTCTTTGTATCGAATCAATGCAAATCAAATGATACAAAGAAGGGGGCAACCAAGAATATAAAAATAAAAGTTTGTCAAAACAATATTACAAACAACATTTAATAATTATGTTTATACATGATTTTTCACTTGAAGATTAACTTGTAGACTCTCTCTCTCTCTCTCTCTCTCTCTCTCTCTCTCTCTCTCTCTCTCTCTCTCTCTCTCTCTCTCTCTCACACACACACACACACACACACACACACACACATATCTCGTTGGTATCCCCAACTATGCGGTATATCGCATAGATTTGTGACTCAACCTGACGATCTCAGCCACCCTTGCCATGGTCTTACCTTTTTGCCAAGTTTTGGGGGAGGAGGAGGCGATTTAAGGTGAGACTAGTCCACTAGAAGTGGCGGGCCGACTTCAATGAACCACTCATCATTTAACCCAAAGTAGAGAGCATCAATCTTGGGACCTATATGGGAAGAACCCAAAGCCCTTAACCAACTGCGTTGCCCCTTTAGGCTATAATATTTTGACTAATATATGAAATGAATATTTTTAAAATATAACTAGCTGATAGGCTATTTTGGGTGGGGAACCCACCATTGGAAATGTGTCTCATGTTGAATTTTTCAATTGCTTTTTTATTTTTATTTTAGGCACTGCAATCTAATTTCCTAGTCAATATTTTCACCATTTATTTGATGCAACTCACTTATCCTCGCTACTTCACTTCATCGCCACTAGCAAGGCTTAATCACCATTCAAACAACTATAAATAAGGCTACCTAGGTTGAAGTACCTTTTGTTGTTGAAGCAATGTCTGCATGAAGATTGGTTTTGGTAATGTTTTAAAACTTTTGAATGCAACTAATTGTTTTGTATGGTAATGCATCCCTAATTATTTTTGCAGTGGGGAAGAACTTTTGGGGAGAAAGGTTTTCATTTGCAACCTAACGGTAATCCTTTTGTTCCAATTGACAAGAAGAATATTATTACATCAATGGTGTATTGAGTGGCAATCTCGGCTTTGCTTGCAAGGGTCAATTTTTATTAGTCCTATGTTGGTGTTGAAGCCCTTCTTTACTCCCTGTTAGGTAGGTATTGTCTATTTCAAATAGATTAGTTTATCTTTTGTTGTATTTCATGTCTTATCTCATGTTTTTGGTCAAGTGGTTATGACGCAGATTGTAATATTTTGTTGCTATTGTTATATGTCATTGTATTACAACATACTTGTTATATGTTTCATTAATATAAGTAGTCCAACACTTTGGTGGAGCGTCCTAAGTTATTTGATGTAAAATTATCAGTGTTGTTTCTATGCTGCAACAATTAATTTTCACATTTTATGTTCAATTTCGAGGCTATAATTTTTAGTTAAGCAAGTTCGAATATTAAATACCACACGATACCATATAAGCATCTCTACAAACAAAAACCTTAAGAACGAGGAAAATTTACACTTAATAGATGTGGCAACTCATCCACATCATGTTTGCTTAGCGTTACTTTTTTTTACCAGGATGATCTTAACTTGAAGGCCAAGATCATAAACATTTATTGAAAAGGCCTAAATTACAAACAATGTGCAAAAATTTATTTTCAAACAATTTTAAAGGCCTTTTGAAAACGACTATGTTGAAAAGACCTTCGAAATTTTAGACGGATGCAATAAGCAGTTGCAAGACCACTCTCCCCACTTTTTTATAGTATCCTTCCACCCTATGCAAAAATGCAATGTGGGTTTAGGGTTTGTAAGGTATCTAAGATTTTAGGGTTTCTTGGTGCATATTTTAAATTTTAGTAGGTTCAAGAACAAGTAATGGTAGTTAAGGATGTTAATAGAATAAATCAATTTTGGATGCTTTATCTAGACTAATGTAGCTATTTATGCCTTGAATATGTTGAATTTGGAATTGCTATGATCTGGCTTTTAAAAAATAAAATGGAATCTTTTATTGATTATTTCCCCCCATTTAATGTTGCCCCCATCAATTAATGCCTAGGTTCACGTAGACAATTAATGCCCAATGAGTGTATAATGGAACATTCTTCATGTTGCCATTGGTAAACCCACAACTAAGGCATTGATAAATATTCATTCTTATAAGTTTTGAATCACCCAACACTTGCAATAGAAATCATACAACTAAAAAAGTCTTGTACTCAGTTTGAAATCCATTCTAGCTTCGGCTAAATAATTGGAAAAGTGAACATCCACAATTTTATTCAACAATTACTTAGGCTTAGAAACATATTGCTTTGTTAGATCAATGACATTGAGAACCACTTGTGCATCACAATGTTTGTGTTTCATCATGTCTTGTCTACATGGTAAGAAAAACAAATATCTCAATTCAAATATCATGGAGAGAAGATAAATATCTACGTTGAAGCAATAGTAATAAATACAAATAATGGATCAAAACGAAATAGCAAAACAATTTTTTATTGTGGAATAGCTCAAGCTAAATATTGGTGCTGAAGCAATACGTGGGGCAAATGACATGAGTGGTACACACAACCCTACGACACCACACCCCTTTCAAATGTTGTTGGGTCTTCCTAAGAAACATATATACAAATGTATTGAAGTATAATCAAGGCACTTGAGCTCTTTTTGGCCAAATGCATACAAAATATGGAAGCATAAACAAGACACATGAACTATCTTGCAATAATATTCCACGTCCTAGTTGCATAGACACTAGGGTATCTGTTGGGGGTAATTAATATGCTTCATATCATATATACAACCTGAGTTGGCCTAGTGGTGGAGAACTTGTTCTCTTGAAAGAGAGGTCACGAGTTCAAATCCCACAAGGGGGTAAGGTATGTACGCCCCATAAGGAGTACGAGGTAGTCCCATATTGCTCAATTGGGCATAAATTGTCTACGTGAACCTAGGTAGTCTTTATCCCCATGCTCACCTAACGAGTTGAACTCTTTGATATAATGTGCTTTTTTAAGCTAACTCGCTTTGACCACATGGCAGTTCTAAAATTTTCAAACACAATTTTTTTAATTTCCTCATTATTATTTGGACAATCTTTCAAATTGATGTCCTAGTTGCTGATTCATTTAATATTCTACTTCATCCAAGTTTTCTTCCTCCATTTTAATTCCTCTTCAACCACCATTTTGGGCCAATGTTTCTCATCCACATTTTTAACTTTTTTTAATAGTTGAGGCCTCTAATAGGAACATTCCTGTTTTGGCAAGAAGAATCTCACAGGGAACTATTAACTTGACCTTGAGATTGCTGACGATTAAGTGTTTTTGGATTCTTTCTACTTGTCTCCATTTGTGGTTCGACATGCTAGTTCCCTAAATTTTGCAACCACAAAGAACAATTGGTGTAACTAGCAAACCAAAGAGAGTTTTCATGGTTTTACAATCCCATAATTCTGCTTTCCTACATCTGTTTTGCAAGAGGTAAGAGGCCTCCCAACCTCCTCGAATCTTATTTGATCTACAAGTCTCCTAATTGAGCCTATTGTGGAAATCAATTCCTAAGTACTTGTATTCATCTACTATCTCCAATGGATAGTCTTCAAACATGAAAGGTGATTTGTTGTTTTTTTCTTTTTAAAGAGAAGATTGTGACTTTAGTCTTGCTAGTATTTACTTGCATTCCAACTTCTAAGCAAAAGCATTCAAGTGCCTTCAAGTGATCCTTCAAATCATTCATTGTTTTAGCATTTAGGATGAAATCATCTGCATAAAGATAGATTTTGGAAGACCTAAATTAAAATTCTCCACCAAAAGACCCACTCCCCTATTAATTTATTCCACACTACTAATATTTTCACATATTCAATCCAAAGATGTTGAAGTCCATTTCATAATGCATGTACACTGTCCCAATTTATGGGCCTTGATAGAAATTTGCAGGTTTGGAAAATTTGCGCAATTTTACCGAATAAGACAGGGTCCCATGAATAAATAAAAAATGTGTTGCGGAATTATTTGGAATCTTTTCCACAAAAATAGAAGCCCCCTACTTTTTAACCTTGCAAATTTGTGCGAGTGAAAAAAGGGTGGGTCTAAAAATTGCCCCACCAGCTGCTACTTGTCAAACATCTAAATTTTAATAGTCCCATAGAGACGAGTGAGCCCCCCATAGAATTTGAAGTTTTGAAGAAAAATGAATCATTTTTACTTATTTTTATTATGCACGTACAGAACTATTCTATTCCTGAGACCACTAGCTTCCTTAAATTTTAGAGCTTAAATTTTAAGCTCAGCCTAACCAATACAAAACAAAGTGAATTTCTCCACACAAACACCATGCACTATTGGGCAGCAACGACAGACTGTAAAGCCCTGGTGTACAGGAAACCCTGTCACAGCAGTCAATGTCTTCCCACATGAAAAACGAGCAATCTCCTATGTGAAGTGAGCGTTCATCTTACTTTGGTTTTAGAAGATAAAAATGTACGCCATGGCCACTGTCCTCATAACAATAATTATGTGAGATGTAGTTGGGTCATATTCTGAAAGAAGAATAACATGGATAGAGGCAAATGCACACTTTATGTGGGGTGTGTTGTGGGTTTGTTGTTGCTCCACACTACGATATCCATTTCCGCAGAGGAAGATTTGTATTGGAAAAATGAACAAATCAAGGATAGAATAAAGGAGCTACCGGGGCAGCCTTCAAATGTGAACTTTGCCCAATATTCAGGATACGTAACTGTGGACAGGAAGGCTGGAAGAGCTCTCTTCTACTGGCTAATTGAAGCGACCGATGATGCCCAATCCAAGCCCCTCGTGTTGTGGTTGAATGGAGGTATGTATGATTCGCTATACCTTTTCCTTTTTCTTCTTTCTCCGAAGTTCTAATTAATTGGGCTTGTTCGGAAAAACTTATTAGCATCCAGGATTGATCTAAAACGTTTTTGTTGAAACTGAATGTTACCGATCATTCTAGTGACATATCATTATTTTGGTGCAGGCCCGGGATGTTCCTCTGTGGCATATGGGGAAGCTGAAGAACTTGGGCCTTTTCATATCAATTCGGACGGGAAGACAGTGTTTCTCAATCCATATTCATGGAATAAATGTAAGAGATTTGTGAAACTGGTTAGGTTTACAGTTGGGTATATGGAATAAATGTAAGAGATTTGTGAAACTGGTTAGGTTTAAAGTTGGGTTGTGTAATTCCCCTCTTTCTTAAAAAAAAATAAAAATCTGGAATGCATGCTTTAACAAGGATATATTCTATGCATCTGATATTTGGGCTATCATGTAGTGGCCAATATTCTGTTCTTGGATTCACCTGCCGGAGTTGGCTTTTCTTACACCAACACTTCTTCAGACATTAAGGAATCTGGAGACAGACGAACTGGTACTGTGTTTTGTACTGCCTTTTTAATTTTATTTTACTTTTACCAAAATTTCGAATACACCCATATAAATAAATCGTAATCCTTGAATTGCAGCTGAAGATTCATTCATTTTCCTGACCAACTGGTTGGAAAAGTTTCCTCAGTATAAGAATAGAGACTTCTACATCACCGGAGAGAGTTATGGAGGTATCAGCAGTTCCTAAAACTTGCATATTCACTTTATGGTAGTCTCCGATTTGTGAACTTGGCTGTATCTTAAAACTCTTTAATCATTGTAAGTGTGCACAGATATACCTGTATGGTGGCATAAATAATTCCTTTGAAAAGTAGGATTGCATATAGCAACACGAAATTGCTTATATGAATATCTGTACAGAGAGCACTCAACATTAGTGATCACAGAGTGCATATTTGCATCACATGAAAAGAAACAGACACGAGGAAGAATTCTTTGCCCTGTTTTGACTACACATGTAAAGTTTCAGTTCTGATATCTTTTCTCTCATTTGTGCTGCATTCCAAGACATTTCAGGGCATGTTCTGATTTTGCTTGTAGAAATAATGTTGATTTGATATGGTTGAGCTTGATTTCCACTCACAAATGTTGCAGTCTTTGATTCAACTACTGTGAGATTTACTGAAGGATTTATGTTCTTAAGGATGTGAAGTTTCTCTAGACACGATCGTGGAATTTAGATGAAATATTTTTTATTGGAAGCCGTATTACGGATATTTTTTAAGCAGAGAAGCAAACAGAACCTGACATATTTTTTTAATGCTATTTTCTTCAGGGCATTATGTTCCTCAACTAGCTCAAGTTATCTACAGACGCAACAAGGTCCTGGCAAATCCAGTTATTAACCTGAAGGGGTATATGGTAAGGTCCTGGCATCATTATAAGATGAGTGCAGTTGCACAAAATAAAACGAACTCTTTGGAATAGACAACTGAAATCTATAGAGAAACCATATAACAACAAAAGGTTCATGGGACAACAGAATTATATCTTATCTTTAAACAGAACATAAATGACTGTTGACTGTTGCAGGTTGGGAACGCACTTACAGACGATTTCCATGACCGTGTAGGGATTTTTGAGTATTTGTGGTCTCATGGGGTGATATCTGACAACACCTACCTAAAGCTTAACATTTTCTGTGACTTTTCATCTCTCGTGCATCCATCACTTTTTTGTGAGAAGGCATTAGAATATGCTGATGCAGAAATGGGACAAATAGATCCGTACAGCATCTACACCCCTCCTTGCTCAAACATTACTGGGAATTCTGGAAGGCAACATATGAAGAGGAGCGTAAGTTTCATGGTTACATTGGGAATTCATGTATGCCAACAGATTAGGTTGTGTATATTGAAGAGTGCAATGTTGCCCGTATTTCTGTTTGGGATCATCTAACCCACTTTCTCAAATTGAGCACATTTATAAATACCTGTGGATTGCAGTTTTATACTATATAGTAATTGAACTGGTACTGAAGAAAAACCAAGATAAGGACCAGCTTAAATCATTTCTCTAACAGACATTTTGTTGGCAGCCATGGAGGCACCTGTTTGGCGAGTATGATCCTTGCTCGGAAAAGTATTCTGAAATTTACTTCAATCTGCCTGAGGTGCAGAAGGCTCTTCATGCCAACGTTACAGGAATCCCTTATAGGTGGACAACTTGTAGGTTTGTATCGATGAAATGATTGCTCGGGCAGAACCTTTCAGTTCTTCAGATCTGTCAGTGAAATATGGTTTCTGATAATTTCCATGATTCCTGGTTTTCTGCTTTCACATTCTTCGTAAAATGGTGTTTACTTAATAATCAGATCTCTTTTGGCTGCAATATACAGTGAGGCAGTCGCTGAAAACTGGAAAGACTCTCCTAGGTCTGTGCTGCCAATTTACCGGGAACTTATAAAAGTTGATCTACGCATTTGGATGTTCAGGTGATCATACAAATTATTCCTTTATATCTAGAAAAATAAAAGTACTTATTTGATCCTCACTTTTGCGTTTCTTCGCAATTACGAAGGGCTAAAGCTGTTTTTGGTGTTTTCAATGTACAGTGGAGATACAGATGCTGTAATTCCGGTAACATCAACTAGGTATTCTGTAAATGCACTTAAGCTTCGTACTGTTACTCAATGGCATCCTTGGTATGACAATGGACAGGTGGGTCTCGTCTTTCTTTTATTCTTATTTCCACAAAACTTCGAGACTTTTTAATCCATTGCATTCATAAATGGTAAACTACGAAACTGTATTTCTTTCTGTGCACTTATATAAGGAACATTAAATTCTCGAGTTTTAAATTTTCATTGAAAATTTCAAAAGCATCTAGATGAATGATGTTAGTTGTCCTTAATTTTGCAGGTAGGAGGATGGACTCAAGAGTATGAAGGGTTGACATTTGTAACAATCAGAGGGGCAGGTCATGAGGTACCACTGCATAAACCTAGAAAAGCCTTTATACTCTTCAAGTCCTTCTTAGAGGGTAAGCCAATGCCAGCCTCCCCAGAGCTTGTAGCTGCATTGTAATCTTCATCAAAACAAGATGCAAAGTAGCATCACTTGGACTAATGAACAGGTCGAAATTCGATTGGTCTCTTCACTCATCTGAAAATGGTTGCAGGTTCCCGTAGCTAAGAGACTTGTAGAACACCAAAATTGTGTTAAAACAAAATTATTATGTTTGCATTATGCAAATTCAGATTCTCCGTGAGCAAGAAATCCCTGAATAGATGTGTATTGACATCTTTCTTTCTTGGAAATGTCTTAAGCTCTTAACATATTTGAATATCTAAATGTAAGTCAATGGGCTTTTGGTTTGCTAGTGAATTTGAATGGTTTTAAATGAGCTCACTGGGGATCAAGTCTCGCTAAGTTGAATGCCTCGACATCGCAAGGGATGAGGTCGGGACTGTGCCCCGGATGAATTTGGTGGAATGGATACCCCTCAGTCCTTGGCTCTTAGCTGAAGAGGTTTCAGTCTAAAGACTTGTGCTCCATGTCAGATTGCTAAAAATTCTTTGTGAATGACATAAAATCTATCAAAAAAAATAAAATCTAAATATATAAAGTCTTGTACCAAGATACTTACCTTAAACTAGAAGGAATAACCCATTTTAACAATTACCTTAAACTAGAAGGAATAACCCATTTTAACAAACTCTGTACAGTGGACACTCAGTAATTTTTATGAAAATGTGCCTGTACTTGTTAATTGTTTTCTGCTTTTCCTGACTACATCACCAAACTTTTCTGTCTTTAATTTCCACAAGACCCATAGGTCTATGGGACTCTCCTCCAAGAGTACAGTGCGGGAGCAAAGCAAAGACATTGACACTTGGTCTTGGACAACACCGCTGGCTTTTGAAAAGTGGATCTTCTGCCATTCATTTTGGTTAAACGTTCTCCTACCTTTGCTCATCTCAGACCCCTCACACAAAGCATGCAGCGAGTTATCAGAATCACTACGCTTCTATTAATTTTTTAAGTTTCATCTTTTATGCTAATGTGTTCTATTTTTTTTTTTTTTTCTCATTTGTATTACATAAATACTGTGTCTTAAGATTTCAAAATGAAATGAAATACTTTAATAATGTCCATAAGATCCACTGGTCTACGGGAACATCTTAGAAGAGTGCAATATGGGAGCCAAACAAAGAGATTGAAACTTGTCATAAGACAAAGCTGTTAGCATTTTTAACGTGGATTGTTTGGTACTTTTGGTTAAAAGTTTGTCTTACTTTGGTAGTTTTGACTTTTGAACTCTCAAACAACACATGCAGCTAATTGACTTTAAGATTGTCTGAATACTTCTTTTGGATGTCACTCTATGCAATGCAGTGTCAACTTGCCCTGAGGTGCAGATATTTCTCTTTCCTCACTGTTTCCCAGGCCTTGCCCATTTACCAATTTGACAGAATCTAGCTGTAAGCATTTCTGTCATCCATTTAATTCTGGCTTTTCTTATGTAACACTCTTTTTTTCTTTCAAGTAACTTTGTTCGCATGACTAACTTCAATTTTCTTCACTGGATTTTTTATTTCTAAATTTGTATTTGGACATTCTTAATACTGATGCCCCACCAATTTATCTATTTAATGTTTTGTTTCATTTAAATGTTATTTCTTTTGTTCAACTCTTTCCTACTACCATAAGAGGCCATCTATTACTTCAATGCTTTCACTCTCTTAAGGTACCCGAGAAACTTAATCACAGCTACTGACGCTATTGGATATGTGCCTATTTATCCTAATAGGATCTTTTAGAGGACTGAATCTTTGTCCATGAAAATGGAAGTGTTGCTGTTATGAAGCTCTTAGCTTCTTCCATTTGTAAACTTTACACCCACATAGCACGATGGGTATCACTAGTAATTTAACAAAGTTGCAATATAATTATCCCATAATTCTGCATCTTTGCACCTGTTTTTCAATGATTATAGTACGTTCCATCCCATAGTCCCATAGCATTAATTGACCCACATCGAATCCGACATTGCCGAGAAATCTGCACATCAAGGAAGTCATCATATTTCGTTTTTGATAAATTTGGTGATCGTATGACTTTTTTTTATTTTATTTTATTTGTCTAATCTTGTTATTGTTGTGTTTTATGTTTTTGAGTTGATTTTCTTCTGATTTCAATTCCTTTCAAAGCATATTTCACTGCAAACCTATAGGACTGCAGCTGAGTTTTTTGTGAAAATCAAGGCGTAAGATATTTGTTTACAGCCACTAATTTTAAAGGTTTTTATTTGAAGAGTCAGGTCAGGTACCTTATTTTTTGGCCGAGGAGAGAAAATTGGGAACCATGTTCTGTTTATTTTTACATTCCTGCCCACCTCATTGCAAAAAAGCTCTAGGACCTTCAGTCACTCCAATTTTTGTATTGTTTTTAAAGTTAAAGATGAGATCGTCAATTTATAGCAGTATTTTATCCACATTGCCTTCTAATTGGCGTTACTATCTAATCTGACTGTCCACTCTTCTATCTTATCGATATACAGAGCAAATAAAGTGGGAAGCAAATAGCAGCCCCGTTTAACCCAGATGTCACCATCAAAGAAATTTAAGAACCCTGCATGCGTTATGATTTTGTCTCAGGACCCACTTATAATAACGGTAGGCTGCTGTTCTATTTGTCAGGAAAATCTTGTTCTTCCGTTCTGCTCCAGAGTTTTACATCTTGGAGAAATATCAAAGGCTGTTTTTAAGTTGAAGACAAGAAAAAGCTTCTTCCCTGATATTGTTACATGCTTTTCCAATCAAGTTCTCGAGAGTAATAAAGCAGGCAATTGTTCGAGTGTTTTAATTTGCAAGCAGGGAGGATGGATTCAAGAGTTATGAAGGTGTAATTAATATTTTTGACAGTTAAGAGGAACAGGTCATGGGTACCATTGCATGGACCTTAAAAAGGGTATTTCACTTTATAGTCTATATGCTTCAAGACTTTCTTAGAATTTAAGTTGATGTCATTCTCTCCAAAGCTTGTAGGAATAGTAGTAAATTGGGCTCTTCACTCGCTTGGAAAAGGTTCCAAGTTTCTGGAACCAAAGATACATGTGAACACCGATGATGTTTTCTGCTTTTCCTGTCCAGCACATCCTCTTGTGTTCTCTCCTTGCTTAACACCTGCATTGTGTTTCTTAGGCACAATGAGTGTGTCGATGCAGTCTTGCTGTTTAATAGAGGTGGTTTTACGACAACCAATTTCTATTCAAAGTTCTTAAACTCCTTCCTAGGGAGAGAGCCAACATTATTCCCTATCTCGAGCATAATGACCACCTTGAGGATTGAGGGAGGAGGGGAGCTAGAATTAACATCGAAGGGTATTGAGAAACAATTGTCTTTTCATATTGCTTAGTTCAATAAAAAAAGGGACTTATCTAGTTCATATGGTTTATGGTTTAGGGTGGTCCAAAGATAGTTTTGTTGGAGATTGTTGGACATTGCTGCTGCTAGGATATGTTGTCATTGATGTCAACATATTCCTGTGATTTGCTCCGGTTATTGCAGATTGAGAAGATCTTATGATCCTGTTTGCAATTTTGTTTTGCTGTATCGGTGCTTTGCAAAAGTCGGTATGTCCTTAAGTATATTCCGGTGTGATCTGATACTGAGTTGAGATTTTGGGATATTGTTTGGGATGGTGTTGTGTATCTTCTTTTTAGATGGATTGTGTATTGGTGCTCTGCAAGTTATCTTTCCTCATGACAGTTGCTGATTGGCTGCGTTCTTGAGTTTCAGACGTTGACAGATGGAGATTTGATAAGTGGTGTTGGTGTAGTTGTTTCTGATGATTCTAATGTGCTTGCTTGTGTTTCCTAATTGTGTCCTATTTGTTTTGATGATCCGCATTGATCCTTGTGCAAGTTTTTGGTGGTTTTCATGATCTGGTGATGATTTTCGTGTTATGCAGTATTTCTGGCGGTGTAGCATGTTGCGGTAATCTTGGTGTTGTGTGTTGTGCTTTCAATTTGCTTATCTTTACTATTGATGCAGTTTATCAGATCTGTATTTGTGGTTAAGTTAGTAGATATGGTGAAGATCTTTACTATGACTCGCACAAGTGTCCCTAGGACTCACTGGCATCCCTGACACGTGTTGGCGTCCTTCAGATTGGTGAACTTGTGTTGTCGTCCTTTGTGATGTGCATTCGTCTAGACTAGTGAGCTTCCCAATCAGACAATTTGACATCCCAAACACCCCAAACCCCTTGGTGAAGTCAAAATATCTCTATGACATCTGAAATGAGAGAATTCAATAAAAAGGTGCAGGATTGAGACAAGATGAGTGACACGGAGTCATTAGATCGCACCTACAAGACAAGGCGGAGTCTGAGTGGACTCAAAATGCCACCACTCCATCCAAAACTCCCTAAACCGTTAGAAACTCACTCAAGGTAGTCCATTGCAACTAGAAACCACGATTGGACCCGAAGGGGCACCTATCGGAGTGTCCCAAACGAGCTCAAATTGACTCCAAAAAGCTCAAAACCACTCTAAATTGGTCAATAACTCCTTACCAATTAAAGGAGATGAGTGATTCAACCTATGAAACTATTCAAATCTCATCTATATTCATTTTAGAGCACCAATGAAGATGTTCCTATGCTAACATCATAATACATCAAGAATTGAGAAGCATAAGAAGGCATACTTCATGTCTAATACTAACACCGGGTCAAGTAAACTATCCAATTACACAATCATTACATCATTCTCCTCAAGGAGTGTTAAAGATTTTATTTCCTTAGTAAGTTTGTTTCACTTCTTATTAGTTCCTGCCAACAACAGAATACTTATGCATTCACCTAATTCAATTAAATCTAAAAGCACTACCAATAGGAATGAAGAATTAAAATATATTGACTTTTTTTCTAATGTTTTTTTTCTTTTAAATTTATTTAAAATCTGCAATATTCTTTTACCTGTAATTTAATTGGCTAATAGCAGTGTACAAAAATATTAGGATGATGTCAACTTCAATTGTTTTGTCAAATTTTTTATGCATTTTTATAGTACTATTGATTAATATTTACATGTGTACAATACAATTACTATTTTGGAATAGTGTTGAATAGTTTGAATAGTGCATTGGTTACTATTACAAGATGATTTTCCTATTTTCATTTGTTGTACAATAATGATAGGTGCAATCAATTGATTTTCAATAGTAATAATTTAAAAATAATAAGATTAGGTATATCTCAAAATTGACATAAAGATGAGTTGAAAATCTCTTATAGCATTGTCTTAATGTGTATGAATTTTGGTGGCCCTCCACATTGAAAAGCGTGTCTTCTTCTCTTGTTATGTAATTATGCCTAATAAAGCAAATTATCTCCACATTAAGCCCGACTTAATTTCTTGAGATTTTATTATTTTATAATTTAACGTAAATGTCAACAAAATTTTTTAGTTTTTCGATTGTGTACTTTTTTTTTTTTTCTTAATTTTGTGTCTGAACTAACCTTCATTATGGATTTTTTTTTTTTTTTAATAGACATATTGACAAATATTTGACATAAACTTTCACGAAACTTTTTTGTTATTTGGAAAGATTGAGATAAATTATAAGAATGGATTCACCAAAGGGAATTGCAACAGAAAGAAAGCATTATTACTCCATGTGGAAAAACACATTTAAGATTGATACCAATTATGTACCAATAAAGCCAATTGTCAAGGGTGCATATGGGTTTGTTTGCTCTACTCAAAATAAAGAGACCAACGAGAAGATTGCAATTAAGAAGGTTATCAATGTTTTTGACAACAAAAATGATGCTTAGAGGACTCTTAGGGATATCAAGTTGCTTTGCTAGATCAGGCATGACAATGTTATTGCTATGAACGATATCATGAAACATTTAGAGGTTTAAGTTCAATGATGTTTATCTTGTGTTTGAGCTCATGGATACGAAATTGCATCAAATCATTAGGTCTTCTCAATTGCTCACAGATGACCATTGCTAACAGTTCATGTGCCAAGTTTGAACTGAAGATTTTTGGTCGTGTCTCTTAAAATAAGAGTTGTAATTCAAGCTTCTTTTTTTTTCTTTTTTCTTGAGCAACTACTAAAAATTGGGTCTATTGGCGGTCATGGTTCATTAAAATCTAACTGGCATTTGTTAGCTACTTTATGTTTGTTCTATTTGTATATTGTACTTATCCATTCTACTTTTTGGACATGTTTTTTTAAAAGTGATGAATAATGGTGTTCGCCTAAATCCTAGAACTTGGCATATTTAAAATAATTATGAGGGTTAAATTCCACCAGTTATTCAACTCTTCTTGAATCTTGCTACTCATTGAGGTTTTGTACTGGCAGTGCCATGCCATCATTTTGGAGTATCCCATTCTGTGGTTCCTTAAGTATACTATTTTGGAAGAAGATTTTGATGCATTGAATGTCTCCCTTTAGTTCTACATTATTTTGGCTTTTTCAGACTTTGTTGCATTAGCAAATCTTAATTATATAACAAATAATGTCACGAATATTAGTTAATCACATGGACTGAATATTAAAATACTAGTGGAGTCTATGGGAAAAATTATAAAGTTGAATATTCATATATTCTTAGGAATTTTAGTCCATCCATAGTTAGCCGCTATTTAAGTCAATTCATCTCTTACATTTTCTTAGATAATATTCTAACATTTTTTTAAAATTATGTTCTAACTCCTATACTTTGATAGTAAGACAGGGCTTTCATTTGATTACATTGTATTATTCAATCTTCTTTTAAGATAACCATCTAATTTTTTTATTTTTTATTGTTAATAAAAAAATTATGTTTTAACTCTTTTATTTTGATAGTTAAATATGACTTCCATATAATTTTGTAGTGTATTATTCAATGTTTTTTTATAAGTTTATTAATCTAGATTATTAATTATATATTTATGCTTTTTGCACTTGCTTACATAATCAAATAATGTTTTATTACAACTAAACAAAACCTTTACAAGAAGCAATGGGAAATAGATGGAAACAATGATGGATCTCTGCTACCTAGGCTACCACTATTTCTTATCTCAAATAAGGTGATATGAATTCAACATTTGTGCTTACAATTTGTTACCACACCAACTAAAACTTTAGTTGCATAGCTACAAATCACATGGGTAAGTGCACAAAGATGGTGGTCAAAAAGGGGGGTATAAGTGGACACTTTTTTTCTAAAATTAGGTGAATCTGAACTTAGAGGCAAAATTTGAAAGTCATCCACTCAAGATATGAAGATAATCAAAGAACAAATATTGTAGTACTCTGAATTTAGTTTCCAAACTACTAAACTTTTTTAAAATTTGATAAGATTAAGGGGGTCAAATTCTTCGCGCACGAAAAATTGACCCTGTTTTTTTTTTTTCTGAAAAACATAACAGTGTCTGACGTGCGTATCAAAAAAGTCATAGTTAGATTTAGTATTTTGACAAATCCTTTGGTAGAAAGATAGTTAAGAGTGAGCACTAGAAGATGTGTTGGCATTATGTGAATCGATATGTGGACATAATGACATTGTATGTTGTCATTGATGTCAATATGTTGAAGAGGTATGAACCGGCATATGTGAGAACCGGTATAACACTGTGAACCGGCATTTGTGCCAAAGTGAAGTGGTGTGCTTTTTCAAGATGAACCGACATTTGGTTATGGGAACCGACACATGGAAGTGTTGTATGACTACCGGTTGGTAGTCTCAACTTTAGGGTTTCCGATTGAAGTGCTTCAAGCCTGTATGACTCAATCGGTGATCTTTGTGTAATGAGTAAGCAGTATAACAAAAAACAGATTGTGTTGCCACGTCAGCCTTGCGTGCGTGAAGGATCTTGCATGAAGAAGACTATCCCTATCTACCTCGGGAATTTGCGAAGTTTGTAAACGGTGAAAACGCGTGATGGATTATCAGCCGCCATGAAATCAGTGGATAATGAACAATGGAGAATGTCTTGAGATTTATTCAAGATCTGTTGCATTTAATACAGTATGATCAACGATCAGGATTGAATTATTTGAATTCCTTAACCTAACAGGTCTAGGGTTTAGGGTTTATGCTATCGACCTATCTATTGTCCTATAAGGTTGATGTTGTGATTCTTTCAGAGGTTGTTGGCAAAAGTTGTGTGTGAGTGTCCAAGAGAAGGGATACGAGATCCTTGCCAGACCAGAAGAGAGAAGTGATACCTGCAGAGTGTAAGTGCAGAAGGTGAAGATGAGCTTAAGTGGATCTGCATTGGCATTGAGTGTTGTTACCAGATCATTGTAATACCTGTTGATAACTAACCACCTAAACAGTTGGAAAATCCCCTAACAGGGTAGCCTTAACCGGCTTGCTATAAATCCCTTAACAGGGTAACTCAAAGTTATTGAGATCTGGAAAGCTAGAGAGCTCTGGAAATCCTTTAGCTATTGAGTTCTTGAAATCCTCTAACAAGGTACCCTTAACAGGGTTTAACCCTTAACCGGGTGATCTCTAACATGATCGGTTTCTAGCAGAACCTTTTGTAATGTCTTTAACCAGACAAGGCTTCTAACAGAGCGGACTTCCAAAGAGTTCAACAACAAGCTTGTGGGTATTCATCCCCACCGTGGTTTTTTCCAGTTGGGTTTCCACGTGAAAAATATGTGTGTCATGTGTGATGTTTTGTTATTACCTGTTAAGCATATGATGGTTCTGTGTTTTATGCCTGTCAATAAAACATGTTGAACTAGCTGTTGTGAAGATATGATGATAGATTACCTGTTCATACATAAGGGTGAAATGGTAGTGTAGTTTTGAGTTGAGTGGAAAGCTCAGTGAGTAATCGGTTTATGATTGTTTTAGTTGTTCTGAGTTTTACTGGTTGCACTCTGTTTCAAACCGGTGTCACTGTTTGCCAGTCATTTGAAGTGATTGCTGCTGAACCGGTTTAGGTCTGTATTTTGTCTGTACTGATTCACCCCCCCCTCTCGGTACCGGTTTGGTACTATTCGTTCATCATTGAGTTATCAATTGGTATCAGAGCACTCTAGGTCCTCTGTGTTGTAAGCTTAACCGCTTGAGGTAAAGATCCTAGTCAAATGATGAAGAGGGAAGGTCTAAAGTTTAACAGGGAAAATTTCGGTATATGGAAAGATAGGATGAAGATATTCATCAGAAGCATGGGTGCTCAACATTGGAGTTATGTTGAGAATGTCTATGTTGTCCCTACCGGTACTCTCACTGATGACCAAAAGAGAGAGATACAAGAAAATGGGCAAGTCATGGAAGCCCTTATTAGTAGTCTATCTGATATTGAGTTTATTGATGTTCAAGACAAGGTAAATCCCAAAGAGGTATGGGATGCTCTTGAAAATATCTATGGTGGTGATGAACATGTAAAACATGCTAAGGAAGAAAGCCTGAGAGGGAAGTTTGAAGATATGTGGATGGTTAAAGGTGAGACCATTCAGCAGTATGGAATAAGAATCAAAACAGTTGTTGGAGAAATCAAGAGTGCAGGTGGTAAAATAGAAGATTCCATTGTGGTAAGCAAAGTCCTGAGATCCCTATTGCCGGTCTATGCAATAAGGGTTGCTACTATTCAGGAGCTAAGATCAATAGACAAGACTAAGGTATCCTTAGACTCCATCATAGCCAAGTTGACAACCTATGAGCTAAATAGTTTTGATGTCAGTGTTCAAAAAACTGAATTAGCTTTTAAAGCCTCTGCTATACCATCCAGAAAAGGAAAAGACGCTAGCACTAGTGGTGAACCTAGACAAAGTAGAGAAATGGATGATGAGGAGATTCTGATGGCATTTGAAGCTCTCCTTGCCAGGAGGCTTCCTAAAGGAACCGGTAAATACAAAGGTAAGCTACCTTTGAAATGCTTTTCTTGTAACCGAATAGGACATATTGCTTTAAATTGTCCTAATGGCGATAACAAGGACAAACCAGAAAGGTTCAGGAAATTCAAAGGAGGAAACCGGAGAAACTATTTTGTGGCAGTTGATGAAGGTGTCACAGATGAAGAATCAGAGGATGAAGAAAATAAAGATATTGTGTTTATTGCTATCAAAGAAGATGTGTCAGACAAGAAGGCTCTTGTCTCCCGGTTTGATAATTCCAATGAGTGGATCATTGACAGTGGCTGTTCTCACCATATGACTGGTGACCGGAGCAAGTTTCTATCCTTGGAGGAGTATGATGGAGGTGTGGTTCGCTTTGGCAATGATGCACCATGCATGGTCAAAGGCAGAGGGTCCATCTCTCTGAATGGAAAGAGCAGTGCTGACAATGTGTACTGGGTTGATGGTCTCAAACACAACCTTCTGAGTGTTGCCCAGCTGAATGACAGTGGCCTCACTCTGGAATTCAAGAATGGAGTTTGCAGAATCAAATGAAAAGATGGTGAATTGGTGGCCACCGTCGTGCAAACCAAAGGTAACCTATTTCATCTGAATGCAAATATAAGTACATGTCTTATGGCTAAGTTTGATGATAGCTGGATATGGCATAGGAGACTGTCATGTAAACTTTGATAACATTGTGAAGGCTATTAAGATCAAGGCAGTTAGAGGGTTGCCGGTGCTAAGCAAACCGGATAATACCTTGTGCAGAGAGTGTCAATTGGGGAAAATGTCTTCCTCAACCTGTAAAGGTAAATCTTTCACTACTGACAACTTGCTTGATCTTGTGCATACTGATTTGTGTGGTCCTATGAAAACTAGAAGTGTGCAGGGTGATAGGTACTTCATGATTCTCACTGATGACTGCTTAAGAATGATGTGGGTCACATTCTTGAAAGACAAGTCTGAAGCCTTTGTGAAGTTCAAAGCTTTCAGAGCATTAGTGGAGAAGGAAAGTGGTAAAAGGATCAAGTGTCTGAGAACTGATCAAGGAGGGGAATTCACTTCCGGTGAATTCAACAAATATTGTGAAGAATTTGGCATCAAGAGGCAACTGTCTGCCCCCCGGACTCCACAGTAGAATGGCCTAGCAGAGAGGAATAACCGGACTGTGGTTGAAGCAGCTAGAACCATGTTGATTCAAGGAAAGGTAGCTCACACCTTTTGGAGAGAAGTGGTGAGCACTGCAGTCTACACAATGAACCGGGTACTCATCAAAAAAGGTAAGGACAAAACTCCTTATGAGTATTGGACCGATAAGACACCTGTGGTTAGCTACTTTAGGGTATTTGGTAGCAAATGTTACATCAAGAAGAGTGAACATCAAGGCAAATTTGAAGCTAAATGCGATGAGAGAATATTCTTAGGATATTCCACCAAGAGTAAAACTTTCAAGTGTTACAACAATAGGACTCAGAGAATTATGGAAAGTATCAATGTAAGAGTTGATGAATCCTCTGAGAAAACTGAGGAAACTGACAGTGAGCAAGCTATAAATGAACTGGTTGCAACCTTCTAGGAACCGGTTGTCAGTCAACCAAGTACCAGTAACAGTGTTCCTGAACCGATGAATGCTGATACTGATGAAGATGAGGATGAAGAGGAAAAGCAAGAAGAACCAGTCAAGGCCATTCCTTGGTATGTCAAGCTGAATCATGATCCTAAGCAGATCATAGGAAATAAGGATGCAGGAATTCTTACAAGAAGAAAGATCAGAGAAAACTCATGTATGATCTTTGAATTTGAGCCTAAATCATTCAAAGAGGCTCATAAAGATGAAGACTGGATCAAGGCAATGGAAGAGGAACTTGACCATATAGAGAAAAATGGTACATGGTCCTTGGTACCCAGACCAGAGCATAAAAATGTCATTGGCACCAAATGGGTGTTCAGAAACAAGTTGAATGAGGATGGCACAGTGATTAGGAATAAAGCCAGATTGGTGTGCAAAGGATATGCTCAAGAAGAAGGAGAAGACTATGGAGAAACCTTTGCTCTTGTAGCCAGATTGGAAGGAGTTCGTATGCTTCTTGCATATGCAACTTTTAAAGGCTTCAAAGTATATCAAATGGATGTAAAATCTGCATTCCTAAATGGTGTACTTGAAGAGGTGTATATTGAGCAACCAGATGGGTTTGCCCTATTTGAAGACAGTGACATGGTATGTAGGCTACATAAAGCCTTATATGGTCTAAAGCAAGCACCTAGGGCATGGTATGAGCGCCTACATTCCCATCTTGTGAAGATTGGATTTGAGAGAACAAGTGAAGATAACAATATCTACTTGAAGTCTGAACGAGATTAGATCCTGATCTGTGAGGTATTTGTTGATGACATTATCTTTGGTGGTGATGACAAGATGAGTCATGAGTTTGCTGATGAGATGAAGGAAGAGTTTGAGATGTCACTCATAGGGGAGATTAAGTTCTTCATTAGACTACAGATTCAACAAATGAAGGATGGAATCTTTATCACTTAGTCCAAATATGTCAAAGAGGTGTTGAAGACCTTTGGCATGGAAGATAGCAAACCGGTTGGTACACCGATGGTGACTGGTTGTAAACTATCCAAAGAGGATGACTCTGCATTGGTTGATGAGAAGTAATACCGATCAATGATTGGTAAGTTGCATTATGTAATACATAGCAGACTAGATATTGCACATGCAGTTGGCATTACTGCAAGGTTCCAGAAAAGTCCAAGAGAATCCCACTTGGTTGCAGTCAAGCGGATTCTTAGGTTTCTGAAGGGAACTGTTGACTATGGATTGTGGTATCCATATAGCAAGGACTTCAACTTGAAAGTGTTCACAGATGCTGATTGGGCTGGTAATGTAGATGACCAGAAGAGCACAACCAGTGGTGCATTCTGCCTTGGTTGTAGACTGGTCTCATGGATGAGTAAAAAGCAGATTTGTATCTCTCAGTCTACAACGGAAGCGGAGTATGTTGCAACTTTCATGAATTGCACTCAAACAATTTGGATGAAGCATGTACTGAAAGGCTTCAAAATTGAACCGGTAAGTATATTCTGTGATAACACAAGTGCTATCAATATTTCAAAGAATCCGGTTTTACATTCTAGAACCAAGCACTTTGAGCTTAAGTATCATTTCTTAAGGGAAAAGGTTCAGAACAAAGAGATTGCACTGGAGCATGTGTCCAGTAAGGAGCAGTTAGCAGACATATTCACCAAGCCTTTTCCAAAGACTACATTTACACACTTAAGAGGTGAATTAGGGGTACTCCCCCTTCAAGAGGTGAACTAAAGGTATATTCTCCACATCAGTCATGTATTGCATAGTCAAATATTTCTTCAGGATTGATGTGTTGAAGGATGCTACTCCTTAGGGGGAGCAGCGTAATGGAACCGAGAAGCTTGTGCCTCCACTTTGGCATTGTTGTCAAAGGGGGAGAAGATGTCAAGTGGAGAAGATATCTGCAGAAATTGGGCGAGAAAATGTGAAGCGGAGAGATATCTTTGTATATTGCCATCAATGCCAAAGGGAGAGATTGCTGGCATTATGTGAACCGGTATGTGGACATAATGACATTGTATGTTGTCATTGATGTCAATATGTTGAAGAGGTATGAACCGGCATATGTGAGAACCGGTATAACACTGTGAACCGACATTTGTGCCAAAGTGATGTGGTGTGCTTGTTCAAGATGAACCAGCATATGGTTATGGGAACCAACACATGGAAGCGTTGTATGACTACCGATTGGTAGTCTCAACTTCAGGGTTTCTGGTTGAAGTGCTTCAAGCCTGTATGGCTCAACTGGTGATCTTTGTGTAATGAGTAAGCAGTATAACAAAGAAAAGATTGTGTTGCCACGTCAGCCTTGCGTGTGTGAAGGATCTTGCATGAAGAAGACTATCCCTATCTACCTCGGGAATGTGCGAAGTTTGTAAACGATGAAAATGCGTGATGGATTATCAGCCGCCATGAAATCAGTGGATAATGAACGATGGAGAATGTCTTGAGATTTATTCAAGATCTGTTGCATTTAATGCAGTATGATCAATGATCAGGATTGAATTGTTTGAATTCCTTAACCTAACAGGTCTAGGGTTTAGGGTTTATGCTATCGACCTATCTGTTGTCCTATAAGGTTGATGTTGTGATTCTTTCAGAGGTTGTTGGCAAAAGTTGTGTGTGTGTCCAAGAGAAGGGATACGATATCCTTGCCAAACTAGAAGAGAGAAGTGATACCTGCAGAGTGTAAGTGCAGAAGGTGAAGATGAGCTTAAGTGGATCTACATTGACATTGAGTGTTGTTACCAGATCATTGTAATACCTGTTGATCTCTAACCACCTCAACAGTTGGAAAATCCCCTAATAGGGTAGCCTTAACCGGCTTGCTGTAAATCCCTTAACAGGGTAACTCAAAGTTATTGAGATCTGGAAAGCTAGAGAGCTCTGGAAATCCTTTAGCTATTGAGTTCTTGAAATCCTCTAACAAGGTACCCTTAACAGGGTTTAACCCTTAACCGGGTATTGTAACCATCCCTTAACTGGGTGATCTCTAACAGGATCGGTTCCTAGCAGAACCTTTTGTAATGTCTTTAACCGGACAAGGCTTCTAGCAGAGTGGACTTCCAAAGAGTTCAACAACAAGCTTGTGGGTATTCATCCCCACCGTGGTTTTTCCCAGTGGGGTTTCCACATGAAAAATATGTGTGTCATGTGTGATGCTTTTATCTTGTGATGCTTTGTTATTACCTGTTAAGCATATGATGGTTCTGTGTTTTATGCCTGTCAATAAAACATGTTGAACTAGTTGTTGTGAAGATATGATGATAGATTACCTGTTCATACATAAGGGTGAAATGGTAGTGTAGTTTTGAGTTGAGTGGAAAGCTCAGTGAGTAACCCGTTTATGATTGTTTTAGTTGTTCTAAGTTTTACCGGTTGCACTGTGTTTCAAACCGGTGTCATTGTTTGTCAGTCATTTGGAGTGATTGCTGCTGAACTGGTTTAGGTCTATATTTTGTCTGTACTGATTCACCCCCCCCTCTCAGTACCGGTTTGGTACTATTTGTTCATCATTGAGTTATCAAGATGTGTATTTTTTTGTAATTTTTTGTTGAGTATTTTTTTTTATTTATGATTTTTCCAATTGAGCACATCCTAAAAATTCGGTACCTGTTTGTGCACGAAGCATAAGTTGCACTAAACAAATAAAAAATACAATTTTTTTTTTAAATTGTAAAGAATCAAGTGCACTACAATAATATATAAAGTTTTTTAAATTTGAATACGTATATCAAAAGTTATTCAAAAAATGGTGCACCTATGTTTGTGAGAACTATGGAGACACTAGTAAAAGAAATTCAATAATAATATGTTATTGTTGTTCAAATTGAAAAATAAATTATATGGCTAAAAAGCTTAGAAGATGGGTGAAAATATGGTGGCAATTTTAGAAATACCCACTTTATGAAGTGTAAACCTGATGATGACAAAGTTGATAAAATAAAACACGTCAAAAATGAGAGAAATGGAGGGAAATCAAACTTCCAATCCGTAGCTTTGTCATCCAGGCCTATTTCCAAGCCTAAAAAGTCAAAAGCGTGTACGGGGTACTTATGGTTTAAAAAGCGCGTACAGGGTATTTATAGTGTAAGAAGCGCATACGCGCGTGTTTCCCATTAAACAGCGCGTACGCGCTATCTTAACTATAAACAATGCATACACGCTATTGTATAATATTATATTCTATCTATAATATGTGTATATTCATATAATATATGTAATATATAATATGTGTATAATATGATATTGTATATATAATATGTTTATATACATTTAATAGATTAAACATATATATACACATGTAAGTGTATCATATCTCTCTCTCTCTCTCTCTCTCTCTCTCTCTCTCTCCCTTCCTCCATACCCCATCCCTCTTTCTCTTTTTCTCTCCCTCCATACCCCACTGCAACTGTGTCTACACTTCTATAGAAGTAAGTGAATTTATTTCTTATCTGCAACTTCCTCTTTGATTTTTATCATGTATTCTCTCCCTCCCTCTACCTCTCCCTTCCCCCCATGTTCTCTCCTTCTCTCCTTCTCTCCCCTCTCCCCTCCCTCTCTCTCCCTCTCCCACCCCCCTCTTCTCTCTCTCTCCCTCTCTCCCTCTCTCTACCTCTCCCTCCCTCTACCTCTCCCTTCCCCCCATGCTCTCTCTCTCTCTCTCTCTCTCTCTCTCTCTCTCTCTCCCTCTCTCCTTACCTCTCCCCTCTCCTCTCCTCTCTCTCTCTCTCTCTCTCTCTCTCTCTCTCCCCTCTCCTCTCCCTCTCTCTCTTTCCCTCCTTCCCTCTCCCTCTCTCTACCTTCCCTCCCCCCTCTTCTCTCCCTCTCTCCCTCCCTCTACCTCTCCCTTCCCCCCATGTTCTCTCCCTCTCTCCCTCTCCCCTCTCCTCTCCCTCTCCCGCCCCCCTCTTCTTTCTCTCCCACCCCCCCTCTTCTCTCTCTCTCTCTCTCCCTTCCCCCATGTTCTCTCCCCCTCTCCCTCTCCCCTCTCCTCTCCCTCTCTCTCTCCCCCCCTCTCTCTCTCTCTCTCCCTCTCTCCCTCTCTCTCTCTCTCCCTTCCCTCCCCCCTCTTCTCTCCCTCTCTCCCTCCCTCTACCTCTCCCTTCCCCCCATGTTCTCTCCCTCTCTCCCTCTCTCTCCCTCTCCCCTCTCCTCTCCCTCTCTCTACCTCTCCCCTCTCCTCTCCCTCTGCCTTCCTCCATACCCCTTCCATAACTTTTTTAAGGCTTAGTAGTGCGTATGCGGTACTTATTACTCATAAGCGGTACTATTCCCATTATTCGATACCCTGGGATAACATTTTTAGGCTTAGTAGCGCGTACACGCTACTTATCAACCAAGAATACCATTGGGCTTGCCAGCATTTTATGGCCTAGTAGCGCATACGCGGTTATCAATGTAGCGCGTACACGGTTTAGAGACATAGTTTTAGTTGCCCAAGAGCCTCAATGACCTCAAAAGAATTTTTTGAGGTCGTTGAAGGCTCCACTTGAACTGTGTCTGCACTTCTATCACTGTTGTATACATAAAAGTAAGTGTATTTTTGTTTTTTGCATGATTTCAAATGATTGAATTGTTGTTTTTATTAGTTTTTTGTTTTTGCATGGTTTCAAATGATTAAATTGTGATTGTTTAATAGTTTGATTCCAAAAAATAGTGATAAGATGCATACTTATGGTTATTTATTTATTTTTGAACTTTTCTTTACATATATATGTAATATAATTCTATTTAGGTCAACCGATCTCAACCATGGGAAAGAACAAGCGAGGAATGATGGAACAACGAGAGGCTCAAAAGGAAAGACAAAGGCAACATATGAAGAAATTGTGTGACATAAGAACAATGGGAGAAGGTATGTCAACCTCAACATCTCAATTCGATTTACCAAACAAATATAACGCACCTAATGCAATTGAAGAAGAAACATTTGATAATTTACCGTTTGAACCTAATGCAATTGAAGAAGAAATATTTGATAATTTACCGTTTGAACCTAATGCAATTGAAGAAGATACCGCATTGAATAATCAATTAAATGATGAACATATTACACCTTCTCTACTTGATGAATTGAATGTACATAATGTACCGATGTTAACACCTCCTAGAATCATTCGTAAGAAACCAAAGTATCTAATTGACATTGATGAGAATATATTGAAGTCAATGCCCAATAAAATGAATGAACGAACTTGTAGGAGAATGGTTAAAAGAATATGGCAAAACTATTTTAAAAACTTAAATCAAACCGCAAGATGTCAACTAATTGTTCAATTGATTAAAAATTTGAATTTTAGAGAGACAATGAAAATTCTAGGCCTAAGATCATCTGAAAGTAATAGTGAAAGAACTATTGTCAGAAATCTATTTGATGCATATCAATCTATTGGTTCAAAATCACATAGTAAAGATTCTAATGCTACTCGACGTGTCATTACATCAACCATAATGAGCAAGAAAATAAAAAAAAATCATTTGATAAGCAAAACAAGTAAGTCATTGAACATTAGTAGAACAACATTAAGTAAAGCATTAAAGAGGCGAGAACAAATAGAGGAACCTAACAATAATTCTCTTTGAGCATTCTCGGGTAGACTACCATGCAAAGACAAGGTTGTTGTAGATGCACTAAAAACATTAATTGAAATTTTTTGGCATGACAACACAAGAGTATCGTCCAACCAAAAAGATGATGTTAGAAAGCGAATTGGGTCTAAAAATCATGAGCCACATGTGAAACACTATTTGGATATGACTCAAACTAAATTTTATGAAAGATTCCTTCAAAAGTTTCCTCAAATAAAAATTTCTCAAAGATTTTTTGAAATGGCAAAACCTTTTTATATTAAGATTAATCATGTACGCACCACCTGTTGTTGTAGGATGCATATTGAATTTTCCATGCATTATGATATTTTTTGTTATATTTGTTCTACTTTGCACACTAACTATGTTTTACAGGAATGTAATATACAAGCACCTCCTAAGTCAGCAAGAGAATTTATTTAAAGTGTGTTATGTAATAGACATGATGGTTGCATTTATTATAAGATGCCTTGTTTGGAAGGTTCTTGTGCTATATGTGGTGGTTTGCAACGTTTACCAAGATGCATACATTTGGAGAGCACACATGAAATTGGTACGAAACTAGTTTCTTTTGGAAAATACAAGACAGTCACATATGAAGTTAAAGATGAAAAAGATTTGAAGAGATGTGAGCTAGTGAAAAATGATATATGTGTAGCTCAATTTATGAAAATGTTTCAAGAGAAACTAGTTTATGAATACATAATGCATACACATAGAGCTTGATGGTTAGATGAGCAATTCAAGTTGTGTAAGGACACATTTCCTCTTGGCACCATTGTCTCTATTGTTGATTTCGCTGAAAATTATACACTACAACCTCAAAATGAAATGCAATCCATGTATTATTACTCTACACAAGTTTCTATTTTTGTAAACATAGCATTCATACATGCAGATGATAACACAGAGGAGGATAGAAAGGTTGTAAGAGAGTATCACTTCTACATAAGTGACGATCGTACTCATTCATCGGAGTTTGTACAAAGATGCTTTAAAGTTTTCTATGATAGTTTAAAGGAAAGGAACATACGATACAACCGACACTTAATATGGTCATATAATTGCACCACACAATTCAAGAATGCAAGGATGTTTTATTGGCTGACAAGGATGCATGTGACAAGCAGTGTACAACATTTTTGGAATTTCACTAAGGCTGGACATGGTAAGGGAGAGCATGATGGTGCAGGAGCATGTGCGAAAAGAGCCCTAGCCAGGGAAGAATTGAAGTACGAAGGTGGTGCTGAGTTGGTAGATGTAGAAACAATTGTGCGATGGTGTAAGTCTACGATGGGTCCAGGTAATCCAGGTACGTCATTGGTTCGTAGATATTTTTGGTTGATTACTGAATCTAACATTGAAAACTATCTAGATTGTTGTACAGTTGCAAGATCGAGTGACATGCACTCATTTATGTGTTCAAATTCAAGTTCACTGGTAATTTATACGAGACAAATGGTATGTTTTTACTCTTCATGCATGTATTGTTTGTGGGAAAAATGTGAATCAGAAGAGTGGGTTGACAAATGGTCTTGTAGACCGTTGGTTCCCATTGATTCATATCAAATTCCCAAAGCACTACAATTGAGCCAGATGGAGACATCAGTGGATTTTGACCATGCATCCGACCTAGTGGATTCAGGTGATTTTTTGAGTTAATTTTTTTGCTAGTATTCTTTTTGGTTCATTTTGTTGTACATCATACTTTATTTTTGGTATTAATTAACACTTTATAAAATGCAGGTCATGTGTATGTAGTTGTTGCAGAAGAGAACAATGAAGAAGGAACAAATTACTATTTGTGTCGTTGTGTTGAGCCTAAAAGAAAATTGACAACCACAGTCATTGACGGAGAGGGTATTGAGTACCCAATAGGGTCTGTTGTCGTGACAGGAACATGGCTTCGGAGATACCCTATCAAGAATTCTGATGTTTGGTTGTTCTAGGACTTTGAAACACACAAACATATTCTTCATTTCTCTAACCTTGTTGTTGCAACAAATATTCATTTAATGAAGTATCGTGGTAGACCTCATAACAAGATTTTATGGAAAGTTCATGAATCTGACCACAAGGCAATACTTGACACAATACGGGTTAGAGCCGATCCTGAAGGCTCACTTGATTGATTCTACGGTTTAGAGTAGAATGATTTTGAGAATTTTGTATAAATCGTCGACAAATTGTTCTATATTCATTTTTTGTATATATAAATGCCCATGAGCTGATTTTTACATGTTTAGGGGCATAATTTTGTATATTTAAGTGGCAATGAGCTGATTTGTACATATGCACATGCCAAATTTTGTATATTAAAATGGCGATGAGCTGAATCACACATATTGTAATGCCAAATTTTGTATAAAAGCCCATGAGATGATTTGTATATTAAAATGGCGATGAGTTGAATAGCATATATTGTAACGCCAAATTTTGTATAAAAGACCATGAGATTATTTGTAAGACAATTTTTTGTATAATCAAATAGCCAAGAGCTGATTTGACCATATTTAGAGGCAAATTTTTGAATAATATGTGACAATGTTTTGTGACTATTTTGTGTGTCAATGTTTTGTGACTATGTTTTGAGTATATGTGATGTGTCTCTGGTCAATCATGAGCATTCTTGATTCTTGTATAATCATGGATAATTATTTGAGTCATTATTGGGTCATAGGGGTGATAGATTGAGACTAGATACAATTTGAGCAGAAATTGTCATTGTTGTCAAAAAAATTGTTAAAAAAGTTGTCAAGCAACTTCTACATTGCGTCGGTAGGGTATGACTCTCGACGTTCTGGTGCTTTGGGATGCATGACAGGGGCATGCCTAGCATAAACATGCCCACTCGGACGCGCTCGCAACGTTGGTTTGTGCACACGAGGAACATAATCAATTCTAGCCAATCTTGCAACTTTTCCTTGCAAGCAACTGATGGTTTTTTGAGCAGGCGAAAAAATTCTACTAATTGAAAATGGCTTCGAGTCGTCGAAAACCAAGATAGGCCATTGTAGAGGAGCCTCACGCGACCCCACAGGATCAAACAGATCGACCGTATGTGTCGTGGATTGGAAGAAACAGTCCGTCAAATTTTGAAATTTTTTTGGACTCAGGGCACTTGAGAGATCTCACCGGTAGGGTATGACTCTCGACATTCTGGTGCTTTGGGATGCATGATAGGGGCATGCCTAACGTAAACCTGCCCACCCGGACACTCTCGCGATGTCGGTTTGTGCACACGAGAAACACAATCAATTCTAGCCAATCTTGCAACTTTTCCTTGCAAGCAATTGACCGTTTTTTGAGCAGGCGAAAAAATGCTACTAATTGAAAAGGGCTTCGAGTCATCAAAAACTGAGATAGTCCATTGTAGAGGAGCCTCACGCAACCCCACGGGATCAAACAGATCAACCGTATGTGTCGTGGATTGGAAGAAACAGTCCGTCAAATTTTGACAATTTTTTGGACTCAAGGCACTTGAGAGATCTCACCGGTAGGGTATGACTCTCGACGTTCTGGTGCTTTGGGATGCACGACAGGGGCATGCCTAGCGTAAACCTGCCCACCTGGACGCGCTTGCAATGTCGGTTTGTGCACACGAGGAACAAAATTTGACCATTGCGAGCGTGAGGGTGCTCTCACACCAAACACATTGTTGTTTAAATTCATATTGTCGATTTTTGTTGTTTGTATTCATATTGTTAATTACATATGCAAATATTCATTTAAATTTATCAAAGGGCAGCCACCAAATACAACGAATACACAATAATGAACCGAATACAAGGAGTTTTGTAGGGTTATTTCAACATTTTAGAAATTTTATCAAATCATATTCCACAATTGCAATGCTTTATATCATATATTTTTGTTGTTTATATTCATATTGTTGATTACATATGCAAATATTCATTTAAATTTATAAAAGGACAACCACAAAATACAACGAATACAAAATAATGAACTCATTATACATTTATTGGATCGATATCGATATTTATATATATAAAAAAAGGCATGTCTGCCAAGTCAATACAAGTATTACAAAAATGTGGCATATGCCATATCCAAATCGATATACAATAAAAATGTAGAATATATCTACATGTATTGGTCATTCTATGACCAAAAATAATACTATATGATCCTAAACTTCCGGTGGATCATCAAAATCAAGCCCCTTCGACGCAGTATGCGGCTCTGTAGATGGCTGCAAAACCACAATTCAAAAGCCAAGTTAGAATTCTTTTGTAGAAAATAGTTCACAACTAACATCATAACTATGCATTTAACTTTAATTCCTTTGCAATTGAAATGTAGATTACCTCATCGGTTGATCCAGGAGCTAATGTCTTCGCTCTCCTCTCCTTGTCACTCGTAGGAGTTTTCTTGAAGACATACTTAAATGGATCCACGTTATGGCCGTACCGCGAACGAGTCTATTGTAGATTAAATGTATAATTAATACAATGTACTAACATAAATATATCAAAAACACTTAAAAGCTATAATATAGAGAACAATGATGTACCTGTGCCTCAGATGCTTCTCCATTGGACTGAGGATGGCTCACCATCGATGTAGAAACGGTCGCTATTACCTATACAAAAAATGTACAAAGATTAAATACAATTAATATAATGATAAGTATTGAAGGTTGAAAACAATTAATTTTACATATCAAACAAAAGTGTACCGGATCTTGATATGCTTCTCCAGTGCAAGGAGGGTGGTTCGCCATTGACGAAATAGGTATGGATATTTCCTGTATGAAAAAATTATAAGATTATAATATATCACAAGTTCACATGTACACGTGCATATAATCACGAAATCAAGAAAATAAAGTAGAGATACATACCTCCGCCCTCTCTTGATTCGTGAGCGAATCAGGTGCATTCAACATATCCACAAAGCTCAATGGTCGTTGTACATGTAAAATAGACAAAAAACACTAATCAATCTACAAACCCCAACTAATACTTGATTTCAACATTTTCAAACAATTGTACAACTAAAAATGTGTTCAATTACCTTCTTCACACGTTTTGGCGTCTTCGACATATTCTTTTTCTTTGGACGAGCCCTAGACGCGGAGGGGGTGCCCTAAAAACAGAAAATTAACATGAGATATTAGTACAGATAATAAATTAAACATAATTTTAAAAATCTAAAATGAAATGACTTGCATATTCCATCAAAACAATACATAAAAAGAGTTGTACAAAATATGATACCGCATAGCCTTGTAGGCCAAAATCGATCGCCGACGGCGTGATGTCATCAATCTGGGACATTTCGTACCCTGTCAACACCTACAAACCAGAAATTGGACCAAGCATTAAAGATAGTATATCTTGTATTTTTTTGAATTCAAAGTGTGCTATTCTATTTTAACATGTTACAAAATTTATACCTCAGGCGTCGAAGTTGCAGCTGTGGTAACTGGGGGAGGTGTATGGGATACCGCTACTGCATCTTGAAATGCAAATTATTTGTCTCAATTTAAAGCGATGTATAAATGAAAATTCATTTATGTAATTACAAAATTAAAGTGACTGATAAATAAAATGTTATGAATTCAAATCAACACACCTGTGTCTGTGGCTCATGGGCAAACACCATGTCCATCAACTCATCTGTCAGTGCGACATCCTCAACTGTGTGAGCCTGACATCGACAACCACAAATCGTGCATAGATGATATGAGTATCCATCTGCACCGGTTGCATCATCTATCCCCGAGCATATCCCCGAGCAACTGACACACATATGCTTGATGGGCTCTCTGTCGCCCTCTAACGACTCATCATCCAATACAATAGGGTGTGCTAATGATGTCCTATGTTGGATGATGGCACCAGTCAATGTTGTGGCCGCCTAAAGAGTCTGTAGCTCCATTGACTCTTTCAGCTCTAATGAGACAGCCTGATGCACCTTGGGTTTGGGTGCTAGGGGGCAGCAACTCTCCGCGACTAATCGCCTACGGGCTTCAGGTCTATCTTGGGCAGAGCCACCACCTCTACCATGAAACTCTCTCATGTCAAAATAATTTGTGCGCACATTGAGCACAAACTCACAATATATTTTTCTCAAAAAATATAGTGGCACCTCATAATTATTACAAGGTGGATTGTCAAAGACCATCCACCACCTCTGCCAAAAAAGATTCTTCATCTGCACATTGATACACCAATGTATGGGAAACCTCTTTGCATTAGGAGGTAATGACTGACCAGTTTTGGGGTCAACAAAAAGGGCACATATTTGTTGTTTAGAAATATTTTTGTTTTTAACTCCATCGTATGATAGCCCATTGGCATAGAATTGATGACACCTATTCCTAAAGCTTCCCCATTTGGTAATTTCTGTGGAAACATCTATGGCACCACTAGCTAATGTTTCTAGTCTAGTGGCGAGGGATTGATGATGGTTAAGCTCAGAGGTTTTTAATTTTACAATTAGTCTATTGATTTTGGATGTATTTTGCCCTAACTGATTAATTAATTCTTCCTGTGTTTCGGCTGTGCGGTCAAAAGGAGGAATTGGGGGTCGTTCTTGTGTGTTTTCAGGAGATACATTTGGTTGTTCTTGTGGGTTTTCAGGAGGTGCATTTGGTTGTTCTTGTTTTGGATTAGAAGAATTTGGTTTTTGAAACAAAAAAATGAAAAAACCTAATCAAAATTAATGAAATTAAATTCAAAATGTAAAACAAATTGCATAAACCAGAAAGAAAGAGAAAAATAAACAAAAAATCACCTTGATCCATAGCATGGAGGACAAATTTAGCACCCCGTTCACGGTTTAGGTTAGAAAATGAGAAAAAAACAAAGTAAAAAATGTGCTTTTCGGGTAAATGAGGACCCGGTTTTTTTTAAAAACTTTTTTTATTAGGCAACACGTACGCGGTTTTACTAGGATTATTAGCATGTACGCGCTCATTTTCCTATAAGTAGCGTGTACACGCTAATTTTCTTAGGCGTAGCGCGTACGCACTCAGTTTCCTAAACTCAGCGCGTACGCGCTACCTTTTCTAGGCTCGGGAAGAACAAACCTAAGCGCGTACGCGGGAATTTGAAATTTTAAAACCACGTACGCGTTGCCTGTTTTTCTAAGTTTTTTTTGGGTGGTGTCCACTTTTCTGACCGCCATCTTTGTGCACATGCCCACATAGATTTACAAAATTATTTGTATAAACTTTCAAGTTCCATGGTTTTGTTCATAAACTGCTAGAAGTATCTTATTTCTTCACTACGTTTTTTGTCTTCAACATTGTTCTAAAACTTGATCAGTTATGTTCACTAAGTGTCTTATATCTAATGCATTTGGCAATCTAAATTGATTGTTCTAAATTGAAGATGTACAATTTACAACTATACTAAACCTTTATTTGTTTCTATTTCATCATTGTCTTTATGAAAGATTTTTGTAACTTGAATGTTCATGATCATTGACTAACTTGGTATTGTGCATGTACTCTATATTTTAATATTACATTAAGATTTTGTATATTAAAATACTACCAAAAGTACACTAAAAGATATCATACGAGCCAAATACAACTGCAATAATAACATATAATATCAACTACACCATCGACAGAAACCTAACGCAAATGCGTCTCTTGTTTATTAATGATTTTAACCTTTGAGTTATATTTTTATTTTTATTCTTTTATTCTTACTTATTTTTCTTTATTTTATTACTTTATTTCATTTCTTACTTTTCTTTTTCTCTCTCTAGTTTGTTTGTTTTACTTATATTCTCTACTTAGTATATTTGATTCAAATTAGAAACATCATTTAATCCAAATAAATATAATTTGAAATTTCATTGATGCTTGTAACTTAGATCAAATATACTATATTTAATTATTGTGTTTGATCTATATGTGTTTTATTTGGTCTTGTTCTTATGATTTTAATTTTTTTTAGTCACCCCATTTTGTTCATTCATTTTAATTTCATTATGTTTATTTTAGTTGTTATTTTTTTAAATTGATTAATTTATCTTGTGGATTATTCCCCTAGGTTAGTAATTTATTTTGAATACGTTATTCTAGTTATAGTTTCTATTTCTATTTTCTTTTCTTTTTATCTCATTGTGTGAATTTTATATGTTTCTCTTTTTATATTTTATCTTATCCATTCAATTTTTTATTTCTTTCGCTTGATTTTCTCGTTTTTGTTTTTTTCTCATGTTTATAAATTATCTTAGCCATGTTCTTGTTGTTTTATTTCCTTTTTACTTTGAACCTTTAATATCCCCCTTCCCCTCTTTTTCTATTTTATTTTAGTTTTGTTTTATTTCATTTTATTTAATTCTTTGTCCTCTCCACCCGTCCTTTCCCTTACCCTCTTTTTAAACTAGTCCTAGTCTGCAACTATTCATCTTATCTCTCTCTTAGGTCTTTTCTATCGCAATGATGGATCACATAGAGTGATTTGAAACGTTGATGCAAAAAATTCGCACACAGTCTAATCTAGAAAGAACAACATTGCAAAGAAACTATGTATTGTGGAAATTTGATATCATTAATCTATTCTTTTGGTTTTGTCATCTCTCCTATAATTATCCTTTCTCTTGTTATCATTATTTGATCTCTTATAGTCATCTTCCCTGAAAGCATATCCAGCAACATAATGACCAATTCTTTCACAATTAAAAAATTTGAAGGGTAACTTACCTTTGTATTTTTCAGATCTTTTCTTTAGTCTCCTCACAAAGTTGTATTTAATACCATCCAGATCATTACTTGTTTTTGGTACATCTTCAACGTTCTTACTAACTTTGAATGCAACTTCTTTCTTGACAATGTGCAGCTCCGCAAACTCTGATATCTCAAAGGTAGAGAGGGAACTGTAGACACCTAAAAATGTCTTGTTAATCACACACTAATTATTTGTCTTATTAACTAAGTAATTCTTTAATGATTTAATTAATTTAATCCTATTTCTTCTGAACTGACTCAATCATCATCTTTCCACATTATTAATCATTCAATTTCTATCCTTTAGTTAATTCGTCATCAAACCCCTTCTCAATTTTTTTTTTGATAAGTAATAGGTCATAGCTGAATAATTTTATTAATTTTAAACCTATTACAACTCGGCTCACTAGGGGCACCGATAGGAAAGAGTTGGGTGGAGAAAACCTTTGGTCTCGCCCCAAAAAATAAAGAGATATAATATGTTTACATACATCCCACTCATATCCGGGTTATTGATGAGGACTTAGGTATCCTCATTTACAAACATAAGCCATTTGGCTTTTTAGTACATTATTTTTTGATCATACATTAGAATGCTAAGATCTACATTCCTTAAACATATGGATTAGATTAAGGAGAACCCCCTTCTCAAATATTACTTAAATATTATTTATTTAATTAATTATGATTAATTCCCCTAATTGAATAATCTTTATTATTTAATTAATCCCAATTCTAATGATTAAATAATTTATTTAAACTATTTAATTAATTAACTTATTCCTCATATTCCCCAAATTCGAATTTCAAATAATTCCATCTAATTTCATTTTCTCAAATTCACATTTCACCAAATCAGAATTTCAATAAATTTCAGTTAATTTCATGAGCATTTCAGCATTCAAAAATCCAAATTCAAATCCAAATAACATGAAATTGAATTTCAAATTCAATCGCCTACAACAAATGTTGAAAACCTTAACTGGTTCATCAAATCAATTAACTAATTAGTTAACTCAATTAACTCTCCAATCTCCCCCTTTCACTCCAAATTACCTTTTCGACACCTCAATCAATCTAGTCAACTGCCTAATCAATTCAATCTACTAATCAATCAAATGAGATAACAAATCAATCTATCATATTAACAGATCAATCAATCTCTTAACTGATCAATCAAAATCAGTTATCTATCAACCAACACTTCAGTTCAATTTCTCCCCCCATTTCACCTGAAAAATCTATAAAAGCGAGGCTTATTTCCCAATTCCAATCTAGCATCACTATCTTCAAAATAATTGTGTCTATCATATGCAGGAATTGCAGTGCAACACTTGAGAGCCACCTACCACATGATTTGGAGAAGAGCAATGGAAGCTTTGTTGAATCAATTGAGGGAGTTTAATTAGAATTTTGTTATTCAATTGATTTATGCACTATTTCATTGTCATTTAGGAGTATTTCTAATTAGATTAGAGTTGTGATTCACTCTTATAATTTGATTAATTATGATTGAATTTACCCCTGAAAACACTAGTGAATCCGACATAAACTAACATTTTGATGTTTTTTTCATGATTTGTAGATTCTGTACGGACTCAAAAAAATGTGCTACACATTCGTCCACACAGAAATTCACATTTGTTCATAACAGTTTGCTTTTGTGCAGATGCTAGTTTGCAGTTGTTCATACAACAATTCACATTTGCAAGGCTTATTCAAAATTTCAATTTTCATTGTCGTTTATGCTTTTTAACCATTTGCATTGCTAACCCATAAACGAATTCTGGAAAGTTTTTTTTTTTTGTGCATAAAATGTGTCTAACTCTATGGCAGGAAGATTAACCTTCAAGATTTCAGGTGCCAGGAAGAGAAAAGATCATAGAAGACAAAAGAGAGCCTACCAACAGATCCTAAGGACATAAAAGAAATTCCAAGACCTAGAGGAAGAACAAGCTATGGTGCAGTACCAATGCATTGTAGGCGAAATCTTGAAGAAATTTAACATCTATGACGAGATTGAAGTCTTAGGCAACCTTGCTTGGAACAAAACTTTCCAAACATAACTTTTGTCATCTACCTTTTTCTTCTGTGCTTAAGTGGTTCACATTTGTGCAGAGATCAATTCACATTTGTATTGACATAAATTCACATCTGTCATTACACAAATTTACATTTGTGCAAATGGTGATTCACATTTGTTTTGATCCTGATTCGCATTTGTCAGTGTCTAAAATAAGATCATTGTTTTGTCTTTTCTCAATTCTTTGCTATCATAATGTTCTGTTCCAACAAATAGTGAAGTTAACTTTGTAACCAAAAGAGAAAATTAGGCTTGTGAGCCCGCAATGTGCTAACGTTTTCATGAGTTTTTTAGGGATAATTGGATCTAGTTTAGCTAATACTTACTTTGGTGCTCTTTAAAAAGAACAAAAACAAACCCATTTCTCTTTATCTCATCATTGCTTTGTTGGATAAAATGAACATCATGCGTTTGTTGGAGCAACATCTCCAAATAGTTTAGAAAATTTTGCAATGAAGGGATAAAAAGAACTCTCTTGTTTTCCATGTTTTCAAGGTGATAGGCATATGCTCTCCCCTTAACTGGGTGACTAAAAAACAAGACCCACCTTTCATGCTTTCTGTCAATTTTTGCAATAGGATAAATCCTTTAGCAGACCTGCCCTCCCGAGAAGCCCATAAGGATGGTGAGAGGGGAACGACCCAAGTGGGCAATGACTAAAGCCAAGTATTCCAACCCACTACAATCAAATGTGGATGTGATGAAAATCATGTCCAATGGTACTTTTGCATTGATAGCCTTCTCCCAGTATCTTTAAGATGCAAAAAGCCTTTGTTCTAAAGGTTGGGAAGCCTCCTCTAGGAGTTTATCTTTGACGCATCGAACAAAACCCTTTCTATGAACCATAGGCATAGAAACCAAGCTGAGGTAGTAACTAGACACTTATAATATCACAGTGCAAGGGTGGGGAAGAATCTGCCCTCAAAACACTCATCATATATCTCCCAAGAAAATGAACCTATTGAGAAACAATTCTCTTTGGTTCAACTTTTGGTAAAAGGAAAAAAAATGGGCGTGCCCTAGGGTGTGAGAGGGCTGTTTGAGCTGACAGAGTATCAAGTTGTGGGCTATGGTATTATTTGTGACCTTTTGACCTTAGGAGAGTCTGATTGATATGTTATCGTTTGGCCAAAATCTATCAAAAACATTGGGATTTGAAATGATCCTACAAAACAAAAGGGATTTGAAAAGATCCTATTAAACAATGCTCTCTTTTGATTATACAAAGTGTCTTCTTACTTGCTGATGTGTTTTAATCATTCTCAGAAAATCATACTTCAAACATCCAAAAAACACAAGAAGGAAATCAGTCAAACACAATCTCAACTCAAACAAGTTTGTCAAGTTCAACACATCAAAAAAAGGTTACCACTTTTGAAAGAATGAAGAAAACATGTTATCTCTTGTGATCTTAGGTCTTAATTGCATAGTCCATTTGGCATAGTACATGCACAGTCACCATATCACGCCCCCATACTGCACAAGTCTTTGCACAAGTCCTCACTTAGAAATAGATTCAGAGATTACACCCAAATAGTCTTTGCAGTGTCACCATCTACGTCCCTCTTAAGTTCCAATTTAGCCTTGCACATTCCAATAAGCTTGTATTAGAATCCATGTCTACCATTTTAGTCTCGAATTTATCCTTGCATAGTCTTCATTTGAGTCCATCAACAAATAGAAAGTCTTAGAAGTATATCATTTGCATGGGTTTAAAAGGTGATGATGAGTTCCCATTTGAACAATCGAATCTTGGGCCAGACAATGATCAATTAGAAAAAATTGATGGATTGGATAATATTGCATGGGAATTGAGAATTGATCTTCCTCAGTATGAAGAAGTTGAATCTGTTATTGACAACAAAATCCAAAAATCAGTTCGAATTGAGAGGCAAGATGCACAAGAAATTTCTCGATAGAGAAAACAAGAAATTGTTAGACAACTACTCGAAAAATTTGCAAGAGAAGATCAAGTTCCTCATCAAAATCCTCAATAAAGTGTCCTCATTTTAGCTTAGCTTGCATACATAGATAGTTCTTGCATGGTATTTCATTCATCCAAGTCCACCATTTGCATTTTAGGAAAGTCATACTGAGTCATAGGATCACTTTAGAGATAGATTTATGCCCATAAAAAAGATCACAAAGAGCCAAAATGGATCAAAACAATGACCCTTTGGTCAATCCTACCTGGAACATGGACTTGTCAACATATCAAAACCCATAGGCTAGAAGACTTGCAACACTACCAACAAATGCAAACAAAATGCCTTTAATAGATGAAATCCAAGATAATTTGACAGAAGAGGAATTGGAGGTAGCCCAACAAGACCCAACACTTATCATGGTTTTAAATGCACTTATCAACAATGATAGAGATCGATACCTTTCTCTTTTGATTCAAAATGGGGCGAAGTTGCCTCCAAGTGTTGACATATCAACAATATTGCCACCATAAGTGACATTGACACAAAATACAATTCAAACACTAAATGTCACACAAACTCAAGTAGCATCTTTTAATTCAATCCAAAGTACTACCCAAAATAGACAAGATGTGACAACTCAAGCCACAATGACTTCAACACATAATCTTCAATCAGGAGCCACATCTTCAAATACCAATGTCACGTCCCAAACAACACCCACTGTTACATCAAAAACAACATCAAATGTTTTGAATACCCCAACACAAGCTCAAACAATAGCTGCTCATCCAACAAGTACTTCTCAACCAACAATATCAGACGCCATTGGATCTACTTACAGTGGTTAGAACCTGAATCAGGGTCCAATAGGGATTTGTAGCTCAAGCCTGCCTAATGTCAACACTCAGTTTGCATATTTTACACCATCTAGTGGAAGTCATGGCACATAGTTGCATAGTCAATCATTGTTCCGATAAGAGCCAATATGCTAAAACGCTATTGCCTTTGTAGGGAATACATATGGAACTGGTACACATTTGACTCAAACAAAAGTCTTGGCCCAACAAGTGCAGAATCTACAAAGGAAAATGGGGAACATGCAAATAGGGAATGATAAGAAAAGTTATACTATGGAAGATCTTTGTCCTTACCCTTTTGATAGGACTTTGTATATGCCACCTTTTCCACCACATTCCGAAACTCCAAAGTTTGACAAGTATAGAGGAAAAGGTGATCCAAGAGATCATGTCCGAGAATTGTTCACAACATTTATCGAAGTGGCTCATGAGGACTCATACTTAATGTGTCCCTTTCCCAAAATCCTTGGAGGGACAACCTTAGAGTGGTTTTCACACCTACCACCAAAGATTTCTTCATGGGGTGAGTTGGCCGAGTAGTTTATCACAAACTTTTCACACAACATAGACAATCTAGTTACCATAATGGATTTATGTGCAACCAAACAAAGGGAAGGTGAGACATTTGCATCATTCTTGCAATGATGGAGATCATTATACCACAAATGCCTTAGCCAAATTCCAGAAGTGGAGCAAGTAGACATATTTATTGAAAATCTCATTCTACAAATTAAAATCCACTAAAGATGCAATGTTTGAATACCTTCAAATAAATCATAGAAAAAGGTATAAAGTGTGAAAAGGGTTTGGTGGAGCAAGGAATATTGAAGCACCATAAGGATAATGGACCAACCAACAATTCAAACATTGAGAGGTCAAAGTTTTGGTCTAAAAACAAGAATGTCACAAATGATGGGGTTGTGGATGCCCGTGTTGTCAACAAGGCTCAACTAGTGGTGATGCTTCAAGGACCAGTTGATTCTTTTGTCTGCAATAAAGCTCAGTCTCAAGGTAGCAATACACTGTGAACAAATGCCAACATAGTACAATCTAGTAATCAATGACCTCCAAATATTAGTACACCTAGAAGGAACTATACAACCCTTGGAGAACCAATTAAGTCTGCTCTTAAAAAGTTGATACAAATCAATGTCATCACTCTATCGAAATTCAGGCCATATGAATCAGGTCCATTCAAACTCACTTAGTGGAATGATAATGACTATTGTGAGTACCATTGTACCAAAGGCCATAAAACAACAAGGTGTTATAAGATTAAAAATTTGATACAAGACCTCATTGACCAAGGTGACATTACAATGGATGCTAACAAAGGATCAACCAACACAGATCGTACCATTTTTAAAGACCTTTTTGTTAAGCATGACAAAGGAAAATCTTCCAACTCAAGGACACGAAATAAAATTGCAAACTACACCAATGTAGCATATGATTATACAATCAATGCAATCAGTGCAAGAGATGCAATAATAGCCACAATTATCGCCAACCCAAGGAACCGAGATTGGGCAGTTATCACCCGCAGATCAAAGGTCACATTACAAGGGGTGCCACTTAATCCTTCTCCACCAACAAACACCTATAATGTGGTTGACTAGCTAAGAAAGACCCCAACCCAAATTTTACTATTTGAGTTGATTCACATCTCACTGGCTCACAAGGCAATCTTGATAAGGCACTACAAGAATCTGTTGTTGTCCGAAACATAGATGAAAATGCATTCCAATCCATGGTTGGAAATTTGGTATTTTCCAAGATAGCATTCACAGAGCAAGATGTACCAATAGACAAGCCCATGCACAATGATCCTCTTCACCTAGAAGTTTTTATTCATAAAAAGAAAGTCAGAAGAGTGCTAATAGATGGTGGAGACAGACTCAATATATGCACTCTAAATTTGATCAAAGCTTTGGGATACTCACATCATATTGATCCTACTAAGATAATCAAAATCAACACATATGATGATGAAGAACATCCATCCAAGGGTATAGTTACATTGCCTATACAAGTAGGACCTATTACCACAGATATCACATTTCAAGTTCTAGACCAAGATTTGGGATATAATATGCTAGTAGGTCATCCATGGATACATGCCATGCAAGCGGTGCCATCAACTTTCCACCAATGTATTAAGTTCCCTTATAATAGCGTTGAGATCGCAATACATGGTGATCCAAATCCCTTCTAACATTGCAATTATTTAAGAGCAAGCACAAACAACCAAGTCCCCATTAATCAAGCAACTCCACTCACCATGTAGATGGATTCTCTAAAAAACTTTGACACACCAACATCATCATCTTGCACACCTACAACACTACCTCTCCAAGTCAAGGATGAAGGGTGTGGTGAGTATTCTTGTTCCAGAACATTATCAGTAGGACAATTGTCTCCTTGATCTTTTGGGAGAGCATTACCAAATCCAACCAATAAAAATAAAGGAAAAGAAATTGTCTATTAATTCTCAGATTCTTGTTCCTTTATAAGATGGGGAGATCTTAATGAAGAATCATTAGAAGAAGGTGTCAACAATTGGTTATACAAAGAAGAAAGTGACAATCCAAGTGTTAGACTTCCTTTGGAACAATATGGCAATGGCTTCAAGATGTTACAACGACATGGTTATGATGGAACAACAAGCTTGGGGGCACATGCTCAAGGTATAATAGAACCTATATTACCATAAGACAATCCAAAGAATTGGGGATTAGGATATACTGGTTTGACAAGAAGACGAAGAACATCTCAACCAACAACAATACGACTCACAAATGAAAATGAAGATCCCGAGTCACCAAGTCAGACCAACACATCAATGATTACCTTCGCACCAGCATCACAAGTCAATGCAGAGACAAAAACATGAATCGCTCCAGCAGTGACAGAAATAGAAATTGCACCAGCATCTCATGACAATGCAGTGATGGAAACAAGAATTGCACCAACAAATGAATCAAGTAATGCTTCTACATATACCAATATATCAAGGGAAACAAGAATAACACCAACTAGAGGTGGTAATTCCATATTACCTCTATCTCTCATCCAAGCTCTCAATGAGGCTTCTATCATAGAAGAAGTGTCTAAAAGTCAAGAAACTCTCCCATTCATCATCAATCTTGTTGAAACTCCTCTCTCTCCAATTGAGGAAATTAATGAAGATGGATTAGACAGAGAAACATATATTGAGAGTATAACTGATTCCCATGACTATGAGTTCTTATCTCTCCACAATTGTATTAAATGTTCAACTTTTAGAGCCTATGACAACCAATCACTTATGGATGATGGCATTGAATATGAGGACAAATAAATTGATCAAAAAATGGTAAAGTATGTATATGATAGGAGGATTTGCATGATGTCAGCAACATCTCATCCGAATGAAGACAAAGACCTTTGTCTTATGTATCCTCACTTGATAGACTGGAGGCAAGAAGAACCACCACATTTGGATTGGTTCCAAAATGATGAGGCCATAGCAAAATTTCTGGGTGCTAGAGATGGACTTCCCTTTGATGGTCACAAAGCTAGTTTTGCTATAGATCTAGACAGGCTTGCCTACTTTGGAGAAGCAAGCTCCTCTTCCAATCTAGAAGATGTAAATGAAATAGAAAATGTCCCCACAAATAGAATGGATAATATTCCTATAGATAAAGAACAATCTGCATTGCTAGTGAAAGAAACTAAAGAAACCAACATTGGAGATGCTGAGAATGTACATAAGATACACTTGGCTAAGTCTTTGAACCCCATGAAAAAATAAATATTTATTCAATTCTTCTCACAACGACCAATCAACTTTGCATGGTCGTATGCTGACATTCCAGGGTTAGATACTGAATTGGTATTACATCATTTTCCATTGCTGCTAGGTGTGAAACCATACAAGCAGAAGCTCAAGAAGATGCATCCTCAAATAGCCCTGTTAGTCAAAGTTGAACTACAAAAGTTGCTAGATGTGGGTTTCATTAGACCCATAGTCTATGCAGAATGGATTTCAAACTTAGTACCAGTGACCAAACCCACTAGAGGCATAAGAATTTTCACTGACTTCAGGGATCTAAATAAAGCCTATCCCGAGGATGATTTTCCACTTCCTAATATAGATATGATTGTGGATCTAACAACTGGACTTGAAATTCTATCACTCATGGACGATTTTTCTAGTTAAAACCAAATCAAGATTGCACCTGAAGACCAACATAAAATAAATTTTACTTGTCCTTGGGGAACATATTGTTGGAATGTGATGTCATTCAGTCTCAAGAACGCTGGCACTACTTATCAGAGAGAAATGACCATCCTGTTTCATGACATGATACATAACATCGTTGAAGATTATGTGAACGACTTGTTGGCTAAATAAAAAACTAGGGAGGATCATCCAGATGTCTTGGCTAAAATCTTTGACAGACTAGAGCAATATAATGTCCGACTCAATCCAAAGAAGTGTTTGTTCAACATAACATCTAGTAAACTCTTGGGATTAATTGTATCAAATAGAGGCATTGAACTAGATCTTGAAAAGGTGAAGGCTATCTTCGAAATGCCCTCACCCTCCACACTTAAACAATTGAGAAGTTTGCAAGGGAGATTATAGTTCATAAGGAGCTTCATTGCACAACTGGCAGATAAGTGCCAACCATTTCAACATATCTTGAAGAAAGGTGTAACATTCAAATGAATAGAACAATGCCAAGAGGCATTTCAAGCATTAAAAGAATATCTTTTGTCAACACTAGTTTTAGTTTCGCCAGTGCATGGGAAACCATTACTATTGTACATATCTACAATAAATTCCTCTTTGGGAGCTCTCTTATTAGCACAACATGATAAGCAAGGTAAGGAGAGAACTATCTACTACATCAATAGAACACTCATTGGTGAAGCAATCACTGGCTAGGAGGGCCTTCAAAGAGATCATTCCAGACCGATCAACAAGAGTAAACACAATGAAAATACAAGGACATGATGGAGGCAATTCAGAACATATTGAATTATAAATTGAATTATAACATGAAAATTGTTTACAACTAACTGGTAACAACTGGGTTAAAGAAACTATCTCACAAGCTTACTAAAACATGCTCAAAATACAGAACAAGTCACAACCGAGACCTCCAATCTTAAGATGTATCTTCTATGCTCATTCTAACTTCTTGATTACATTATAATTCTCTATTATAATGATTTATACGATCCGAGGGGATCCAGTCGGCCCAAAAAGGGATCAAAACCTGAAGAACAAGACCTAACGTGTAAAACCAACAAGGTCAGCCTCCACCAAAGAAATTCCTTCGGAAAATCCAAAGGATGAAGTGTAGATCACAAGAAAAGGTCGGCCACATGCCAAGGAACATCAGAATCAATTCTTTGGGCTCCGCAAGCTATAGAAGGGGATCTCGTAGATCACCAATGCAAATAGGTCTAGGCAACTGGTAACAGAAAACTGTCACAGAAACCAGTAGCGATAACTTACTAGAAAATGATCCAAATGCTCCACGATTTGGGAATAAAGAAGATGATCAAGTCTTAAAGTAAAATCCAACCCCACAGGTTCCAGTGAGCCAAATCCGAGACACATAGAAAAAAATGTTGAAACTGCAAATAGAAAATCAGAAAGGAAATATTTTTGGTTGATGCAAGATTGCTATGAACTGGGGATGCTCCTGCATCAAACATTCGCGGTTGTTGAAAAAAAGTGAGTCTCTCACTTTGCTGGGGTCAGGGGAAAACCAAGGCAGTCTACCTCTACTTGAGAAATCCAAGATGAATCTTCAACTGGTATGTTCTTCCATTTCACAAGATACTTCTTATACTCTCTGCTCTGGGTACTACTCCCAATTCTGCTATCCAAAATGTCTTTAATCTGATCCGGTTCCTTCCGGGGCAACTGTTTCTCCAAGTCTGCAATACTATCCAAACTGAATCTTGGTTCATGATACTGATGAATATTTGCAATATTAAATACAGGTGAAATACTCAGACTATATGGTAACTCCACTTCATATGCGTTCCCAGAACTAAACTTTCTCAAGATCCTGCAAGGTCCAAACTTTCTCATCTGCAATTTGTTATAAGTTACAACCGGGAGTATTTATTTTCTCAGATGCACCATTAATTCATCACCAACTTCAAATTCCTTATGTCTCCTCTTCTCATCTGCCTTCTCCTTATACTTGCTAGTCATGTCCTCCAAATGTTGCTTAACTTTAATATGTAAGTCCTTCATGTGATCTGCAAATTCTTCTGCTTCTGAACTTCTCCGTCTTCACTGTTGTAATGTGGTGAAAAAAGGATGATGGAGAAGTCAAGATGAAAGCTTTTCTCTCCTCAAGGAAAGGAGTGGAAGTTTCACAAAAGATTCTCCTCAACCTCTCACACACACATTACATTTAAAAGAGGGGGGATAATTCACTCGATCCAATCTCAAGAGATTGAATGCTAAGTGAATTGACAATGAATTTAGAAAGTGAAAGAAACCCCTCTTTTAGAATGCAATAGGTTGAACTATGTGATTTAAGACTAGGTGTTAAAACAACAAAGAAGTGATTATAAGTTGAGATAGAAACACGGGATGAAGCTGTGCACCTGGAATTAGCAATAAAAGGTCGAGACGAAGCTCCCCTACAAATTTGGGCAAAAGTTGTCAGGACCATGTTGAAAGAGCACACGGTCCTCTGAAAAATCCGCACGCCAAAAAGGGTTTTTCTGCTTATGAGAATGAAGTCCAAATCTACAAATATAGCTGCGCACTTGCAACCTACACACAGAAAAGAGAGTAAATGTTGTTGGGATTGGGGATTTGCCTTCAAATCAAACCCCGGTTTTGGAATTAACCAAATGATGAAAAGTACTTACGAGTAATGAAAGTACTGAAATGGAATTGACCTCAAGAGAGGATGAAATTAAAATGTTGATAGAGTTGTTTGAAAGGATATGTAAAATTTTATGTCACAAGAGATCTCCTCTTCAATGGTTGAATCCTTGACTTGAATGCAACACCTAGCCTTGAAAGGAGACTTGAGAATTCTCAATGCTTGAAAGGAATGCTTGAATGATTGAATGCTTGATTTCTCTTAGGATCGCAATTTCCACTTAATGAACTCATATGAACCTCTTGACTTATGCAAATGGGAGAGAAAATGCATCTTATATACTCGTCAATTAGGGTTAATTGATTAATTTTTCATCATTGGATGACATAGGGAAACTTTTCCCACTCTCCAAATGCAAAGCCCAATGAAGGAGAAATGCAGAGGGGGCCCAAAATAGGGGAAGGACATGGGCGCCACTCCCCTATCCTAGCATCCTAGGGGGATAGGGGCATTGTCTTGCCCTAATTTAGGACAAGAAGCAGTAGTAGGGAGTGCGGGGTGTGAGGAAATGCAGGCTTTAGGCAGTGTGAGCATGTCTCGGGTCTCCAATCAGGCTCAGGGATTCATCTGCCAATGTGAAGACCCAAATGTGGTTGAAAATTGCAAGGTCACAATTATATGACACTACATTTAGCCCCCACTTTAGCGGGAGTATAAGCATATGCCAATACTATCGATAAAGTACAAGGATACAAGATTGAAACACTTTCACCACATCAAGGAGGCAAGATATACCAATCCCCCAATGGACTAAGGATCTTATGATATTGATTGACAAAGTAAAAGGGAAGATCAAGAGAGAAGGACCACGACTACATGTAGCAAGGTTTCCCTCACTATGAGTCATGAAAAGAAAAGATACCAAAAATTACAAAGTAAAGCCAAGTTCACTAAGTAACTTTGAGTATCAAGAAGGAAAATATGATCGGAGTGTATGGCCCCACGTTAAAGCGATCACGCACGTGTTATCGGGAGTGGAAGATTTAAGGTAGGATACACCCAAGAGAGAAAGAGAGAGAGACAGATCACCTTATTGGAAGGATTTAACCCCCAGTTGAGCAATAAACCCAAGGATACTAAACACAAACATAAATCACGAGGTAGTTTCTCTTAAAGGAAACTACCTTGGAAGAAAGGGAATAGAAGGTGTCTTTTGAGTCAACATGAAAGAGACCAAAAGAGATCTCAATGCTTTGCATCATCCTCAAGTAGACATTACTAGGGAACATAGAAGAACAAGGATACACATAGAGGAATGGTCACAAAAGAGAAAGAAAAGTGAGAGACATAGAGGAATGGTCACAAAAGAACAGTGCTAATGAAGCTAATATAGCATGTCATCCACCTCCCGATCTTGCCAATCACTATTTTGGGAAGGCGGGAAACATGTCAAAGGAGTGACATCGATCACAGGAGATGGAGATATCACAAGATCCAAACACGGACTGTGCTCATGGGCTAAGTCACTTTATTCATTTCTAGGAGCTAGGATTAAGGCTTTTCAAAACACTACAGATAAATGTTTGTCCACTTCAACATATTCATAGTCACTATCAGAAGCATTAGGAGTTTTATTGCTATCATTAATAGTTGTATTTACACCATGAATAATATTTTCACCTATTTCTTCATCAAGATTTATAGAAAGAGGAGCGCAAACACGAATGGGAGTAAAACCATCACATGTTTTTTTGTATCTTATGATTTGGAGATGTAGGTTCAACATCTTGTTTAGGAGAAAAGGGAATCATGTCAACTATTGGAGTTTTGGGAGATTGAATATTTTGAGGAACAACTTCATGGTCTTGAGCACAATGCTTTCGTCAGTGATCTCTCACACAATGATTCCATCGAGTCTTAGTGGAAGACTGAGAAGGAGGAGGAATATTTGTTGAAGGAAGAATATTCTCATCTCTGATAGTTGAAGGTTTAGGTTGAGGTCTTTTAGGTTGAACAAGAGGAGAGGTAGGTCTCTTCTCTCTATAAGAGAAAGGAGGTGGAGCTGTACCATATAAAGGAAGAATATTTGGTGTAGGAAGGAGACCAGGTCCATCATGAGGAGAAGGTACAAGTATAACCTTAGGAGGAATATTGCTATTCTTCTTAGGAGAAGGCATAGTTTCATTCATTGGAATAGGTTGGGAATATTCCTTAGGAGGAAGGTTACTTCTATCCATCAAGGGAAGAACCTCATCTTCAAGAAGGATGGGAATGAGTTCTAGGTTGGCTTAAGGATAGAATCATATCTTTCTTCCACTTTTGATAAGATTGAAAGAGAGCATCACTTCTCGACGGAAGAGATTGAAATTGTTTAGGCCAAAAGAAATCAATAGGAACACTTGGGCTTCTTTCAACTGGTTGAAATAAGCTATGGTTAATAGCTATGATTTCTCTATTGTGGGGAACTTTCAAATATTTATGGATTGGAGAAGCAATAGCCTTCATGGAAGATAGCCAAGGATATCCCAACTTCACACGAAATTTCTTAGAGGAAGGAATGATAACAAAGTTGACATCCATAGATTTAGTGTGAACCTCAATAGGAAGTGTGATAGAACCAATGGTAGGACAAGAGAATCCATCAAATAACTTGACAACCACATTAGTGTTATCATAGATTGGTTTATGCAAACGCAAAGTGAAAAGATACTTCTCAGTGATGACATTAACCATGCAAGAGGGATTGATAAGCACACCACGACAAGACATTTCTTGAATCTTTGCAACTATGTATAGAGGTCCATCAGGTGCTATAATGGTCTCACTAGGGTCAAATGTGACATGTAGATCCTTAGGTTTCCTTTGTTTCTCTACCACATTCACCAAATTTTGAACCGTGGTAGTCACATCAAAAGGAGAGAAAGAGGTATGTTCAGTCTCAATCATGTTAGAGGTATGAGAAGGTAAAGGATCAGTAAAAACATTAAGATTTTGATTAGGAAGGGCTACTGATTTATTTCTCTTATCATTCACACCTGCCACAGATATAGTATTATTATCAATCAAATCTTGAATTTTACTTTTTAATGCTAAACAATTCTCAGTGTCATGACCAGGTTGACGATGAAATTGACAAAAAGAATTATTATCAAAGTAAGGTGAGGCTACCTTAGAAGGGTCAACTAGTTTTATTGGAGGAAGTTTGATAACATTTCTTTGTAATAGCCGAGACATAATGCTATGTAAAGATTCATTCAAAGGAGTAAATTGTCGTTCTCTTTTAAAAAATATTAGAAATAGGAGGCACACCTGTTGTTGCATTCACATTGTTTTTGTTGATGTTGGCATTGAATTCGGAGCCATAGGAGTGGATTGCTCTAGTTGACTACTAGTCAGTTGATAATTGTGAAGTGTTGCACACAACTGCGGAAAGGAAGTAAACTCAAAAAGGAGAAGTTTTTCTCTAATATCTTTTTGCAAATTAGAAATGAAAATTATTTGAATATCATTATCAATAGCTTGAAAAGAAATTTGAGAGCACAAATGCTTGTATCTACCAATGAAATCAATCACTTTTTCTTTAACACCTTGTTTACAATGCATTAAATTAGTCAAAGTGATCTTAGGACCTTTGTTGTTTTGAAATTGTTGAATAAAAGCATTCACTAATTGTTGAAAAGAAGTAATAGAATAGGAAGGCAAAGAGCAATACCATTGTAAAGCCTTATCTCTCAATGTTCTAGTAAACAGTTTAGCAAGCAATCTTTGATCATAAGCAAAGTCAGTACACAAAGTTTGGAATGTCTTGACATGTGTTAAAGGATCACCTTTTCTATTATAGAGTTCCAATTGAGGGAATTCAACATGTTTAGGAGGGATGATTCTAACAATATCAAGAGAAAGTGGGCTTGCAACATCAAACATGGGCATGCTAAACTTGGATTGACTCATAGAAGCGATTTGTTGCTGCAATGATGACACAATTTGAGAAAGATTATTAATGGTTTCTTTGGTTGAAGAATTCATGTTAGACATGTTTGATTGAGAAGGTGGTGTTGTGTTGTTGAAAGAAGGCATTGATTGAGAATAAGGTGGAGGAACACTATGGTAAGTAGGCATAGGAGATAATTGAGTAGTAAATGGGACACTAAAAGGAGGAATATAATGATTGGATGAATTGCCCCCTTGCGTCACATTGATTGGGTGAAAGACAAGGGGAATACTTATTGAAGGCATGGGTAAGGATGAAGGGCTTATTGAAGAGGAGGGATTTCCCCCATGACTAATTGTTGTAGGTATGACATGTTGAGTTGATGTAGCCATGATGTTTGAAGTGAAATTAGGAATACTAGCCATCAGAGTGGTCAAAGGAATAGAATGATTGATTTGTGTAGAAGGTTGTGAATAACCTGTTCTCAACACAACTCTTTATAGGCATGATATTAGAATCAACAATGAGCGATGCCACACCATATATCAATTCCATTCTTATCACTTTGAATCATGCACTTTAGGCCTTAAATTAATGGAAGAGCTTCACTATTAGGGTATTCTTGGGACATCCATTGTTGAAAGTTGTCAAATTGATTATCCAATTTTGAAAGTTGATCTATGGAAACTCTAGTCAAAGCTTCTTCTTCATCATTAGAATCATCAATTGGGTAGATTGGGATGTTATTAGGATGAGAAGAATTAGAATTATCTTCATTAAAGAAATCACCCAAATTAGGCTCCATCTCCTCAGGAATTAAACCTTGAGAAGACTTAATTATAATGCTTCGTCTAACGGGAATAGTAGAGGTAGGACTAATAGTGGTAAAACTCATGCACTAGAGGGGAAATTTGAATTTTGAATGTAGGAATTCAAATTTTTGCAAAATTGAATAATGCAAAATTCAAAGAAATTATTATTATACAATTTTAACTTTGTTGAAAGGAGAAATGACACAATTTCCAAAATAATTTAAGAAATTGAGATTTCAAATTAAGGCCAATCGAATACCACTTAATTTCAAAATTAATTTTGTTAAAATTTGAATTTCTAAAATCAGGGCAGAGTATAATTAACCACTTAATTTCAAATGTTTTCTTGAAAGTTGTGATATTGAAATTTGGAAATATTTTTTATTTTAGAGAGAAAAATTTGGGAAAATCAGTGAATTTTGTTGATTTAAGCAATTAAATACAATCATAATAGTCTCCTGAAATTTTGGGAAAAAATCCAGGGACCGTGTTGAAAGTGCACACAATCCTCCCAACCCTTTTGAAAAAAATTTAGGGATAAAAGTTATGATGTTTTTAGAGATAACCCCCAAAAATTGGTTGGTTTTACGAAGTTTAGATAGGTGAAATTAAGGTTTGAATGTGAAAATAGGACCCTAATAGGGTTTTGAAAAAGACAAGAAGTTGAATTGCAAATTTGGAAAATGTAATGTCCCCTTCTCATTGATGACCTTCCAGTGGTCCATTAGCCTATTCCTGAGACTCGTAGGCTATGTGGAATGAAGAATGAGGGTCCAACATTGATGAAGTGAGGACTTACTATTTTTAGTAAGTCAGGGAATGGCTATTTTGGTGATACTGTCCTACTGAACTTCCATGCTCTGTCACTGGGTGTGAAGATCATGCTTTTTAGAGCTTTAGTTCTTGACTTACTATTTTTAGTAAGTGGCAGTGTGGCATAATTCTATTTCTGGCAGTGGACATGGTCCTGATCCTGCAATAGTTCAGTGGTCTTCCTGGCTCAGTTTCATCCTGATTCTGACAGTAATCAGTACGGGAGTCATATGTGACACAATTAAATATTATTTCCTTATCCTAAGGTTTAATATTTAATTAATCTGATTAATTGCTATTGATTTATTGAATTTGGGATTAATGTCTATTATCTCCTAAGTATTTGGCGAATTTCATGTTTAATAAGGGGATGTCGAAATTATTGAGAGAGATATTATTTTATGACTTATCTCTAATGTTTGCCAAGTTAATATCGTGGGTCCATGCTTTTTAGCGTGAGAGTTGAATTAAGAATATGGCGCCACTCTTGGGGTCCACATGGGGTGGAATGAAATGCAAATGAAAGAAGTTGAGTTTGAAGGAATTTGCATTTGGATTTGATGGTGAGAAGTTATAAATAAGAGTCTTGGGCTCCCATTTCAGGCATCTTGAAAATTTGTAATGTTATGTTGCCGGTTTGGCGAAAGAACTTGAGGCTTCGGAGTGCATCTCCCCAGTGCTTCCCGATTTCGTACTTGAAACATAGTACCTAGCTGCATGTTGTATTCTACTACATTCTCAGAGCTTGCCTTAGACATTTTTGGTGTTGAAGTGATTCTGGAGACTTGCTAGTTTGCTTGTGTTTGAAGTACCTTTTCGATCATACCTCTCTGCTGAAGCGATTGACGATTATGGGTATCATCTCTTTCTTCCAGCACTAGTGATATACTTTGTGAGTTTATAGCATGTTTTTTTGAGTTTTGAATTTTCTAAGCTAAATCAAAATTCCTAGGCTTAGTGTGGTTTTATGTTTGCATTGGGAAGTGTGCCAAATTAATGAGGGGTTTTGGTAATATGGTTTTGATTAGTTGTTGTTGCACTTGATATATTGTGGGTTAGGGACTGGTTTGAAGTGATTTGGCCATTGATTTGTAATTCCACCATGCAGATTGGTTTTAGCAGAAATTCATGTTCTTATTGTGATAATCTGCATTACTCTCCTTCTCTTATCTCTATTTTTGTAAGGTTAAGTAGTAGTACTACTAACCAGTTCTGCTTTGTAATTCTCATCCCACTAAAAAAGTGGAAGTGGCTGGCTTGCCGCCTACTATCAAGCAAATTTGTAATTTCAATCCTCCCACTGCATAAGTGGTCGAGTGATAATTATGTGTAATGGTCCTCCCGCTGCATAAGCGGTCGAGTTGAGGTTGTTATGTAATTGCAGTCCTCCCACTGAAATATTGCGGTTGAGTGATTCTTATTTTGTGTATCTCACTTGGCTGGTTCATCGCCAAGTTTCCTTATTTTTCTGCTGGATAAGCGGAAGGGGCTGGCTTGCCGCCCAAGCATTGCATGTAAGGAAGTTAAGTAGCGGAAACAACTTCCTACACTAACCTTGAGAGGAGGGTAATGCAAAACTTTTTTAGATCATTACAACAGTTATAGAAAATAGAAATAGATATAATAGCAATCATACCACAACACAATGATTTACGTGGGGAAAACCCTTTCGAGAGAAAAACCCCACCCTCCAAAAGCAGCTCAATATTTTATTCAGCAATCAAAAACAGATTACAACATACTTGCAGAGCAAGCTCTTCGCAGGAGTACCACTAATCAGAGATTCAGAGGCAACTCAATAGCCATAAGACTCTTACACACAACCTCTATCTCACACACCTCATAAATAGGAGATACAATACAAGAAACCGTCAAACGGTATTACAAAACCATGGGCTAAAACCACCCAATAAGGTGTAGCCGACCTTATCTCCCTTCTAGATGCCCTATGACATGTTAAAGCACACATCAACATGTGTCGCTCCCCTTTACAGCTCATTTATGTATCCGATACAAATTATTTTTCCTATTTCAGGAGTACAAACTTCCGGAGGCCATAACTTGAGAACCGGGTGTCCGATTGACGAACCGTTTGAAGCGCTGGAAAGCTCGCGAAGTGCTCTATCACCTTGTAACCCGCTTCACTGGTTAAGGCCACTTTTCAGGGCATTTCAAACCCTCTAAAGTCCCCAAAATTAAGTTTAAACATTTTATTGCACCCCTCCAAGACGAAAACTTTAATATCTTCAAAACTAGCTGTGACCTTGCGACGCAACTTTACCAGAATGCTTATATAGCCAACCAGAAGCTTCAAGGAGAGTTTCGCACCATTTCGTGCTCAAATGAAAACTTACTATAAATAGTAACCTCGCATAAATGCAAGGTTGAGACACCATTTTTCCCAACATTGCATTGTATTTTAGTTTCTTAAGCTAATGACCCCCTTAACACCATATGCTCTCACCTTCCCACATTGGGCACTTGGTGATCAGAAAGTGGAAGGGTTACTTTCCCAGCATGTTTCAGTTTATGATTTCTAACCTTAATGAGTTAATTTCTTATTGATGTTTATTGTTGGCCTTAAAAATAAAATAAAAATAAAATAACTAGGATATTACATAAAAGGTCCAACCTAGTGGATAGGGCCACCTTGAAGAATGTTTAGAAAACTGAAATTGATTGAAATTTGCACAAAATCCAATTAATTTTGAAAATTAGGGTTTTAGGAAGGTTAACCACCGAATTTTAAAATTTTCAATTTTGAAAAAGGGAGGGAAATTGAAATTTTGAATTTTAGGCAAGAAGACAAATCTGAAAATATTCCTAAATCTCAAAACTAAATGTAAATTCAAGTTTTGCACAAGTTCAAATTAATTTTTAAAAATTAGGGTTTCGACAGTTAACCTCTTAATTTTATAAATTTGATTTGCAATTTAAACAAGACAATGATGAAATTGAATTTGACACTCAATACAATTTTTCAGATCTAAAACAATAGATACAAGACACAAGTTCAATTCCAATTTTTGAAAACTAGGGTTTTGATTGAATTAACCACTAAGTTTTGTAAATTTGCAATAAAATTAAACTTGTAAATGAAAAATATGCAATGATTTGAAATGTGAAGCATGTAAGATGTTGGGTTCACCAAAATGTAATGTGGTGAAAAAGGGTGATGGAGAAGTCATGAGGAAAGCTTTTCTCTCCTCAAGGAAAGGAGTGAAAGTTTCGCAAAAGATTCTCTTCAACCTCTCACACACACATTACATTTAAAAGACGGGGGGGGTTGGGGGGGGGGAAAGAATTCACTAGATTCAATCTAAGTGAATTGACAATGAATTTAGAAAGTGAAATTAGCCCCTCTTTTAGAATGCAATAGGTTGAATTATGCGATTTAAGACTAAGTGTAAAAATGACAAAGAAATGATTATAAGTTGAGATAGAAATACAGGATGAAGCTTTGCACTTGTAACTAGTAGTAAAAGTTCGAGATGAAGCTCCCTTGCAAATTTGGGCAAAATTATGTCGGGATTGTGTTGAAAGTGCACACGGACCTCCAAAAAATCCACTTTGAAAAGGGTTTTTCCGCCTCTGAGAATGGAGTCCAAATCTACAAATATAGCTATGCACCTGCAACCTACACACTGAAAAGAGAGGAAATGTTGTTGGGATTGGAGGTTTGCCTTCAGGTCAAACCCCAATTTTGGAATTAACCAAATGATGAAAATTACTTACAAATAATGAATGTAAATGATTGAAATGGAATTCACCTCAAGAGAGGATGCAATTGAAATGTTGATAGGGTTGTTTGAAAGGATATGTAGAATTGTATGTCACAAGAGAGCTCCTCTTCAATGGTTAAATCCTTGACTTGAATGCAACACCTATCCTTGAAAGGAGACTTGAGAATTCTCAATGCTTGAATGCTTGATTTCACTTAAGATTGCAATTTCCACTTAATAAACTCATATGAACCTCTTGAATTATGCAAATGGGAGAGAGAATGCATCTTATATACTCATCAATTAGGGTTAATTGACTGATTTTTCGTCATAGGCAGACATAGGGAAACTTTTCCTACTTTCCAAATGCAAAGTCCAATGAAGCTTAAATGGAGAGGGGGGCCAAAATAGGGCAAGTACAGGGGTGCCATGCCCTTGTCCTTCCCTAATTTAGGACAGGAAGCAACAATAAGGAGTGCGGGGTGTGAGGAAATGTAGGCTTCGGGCAGTGTGAGCATGTATCGGGTCTCCAATTAGGCTAAGGGATTCGTCCGCCAATGCGAAGACCCAAATGTAGTTGAAAATTGCAAGGTCACAATTTTATGATACTACAACTGCTAATATCTCTTAATTCTGATATACCTCTAGGATGTACTCTGATAACAATATCAAAAGGTGTTCTTCCTATACTCCTATTTATTGAATTATTGTAGGCAAACTCTGCTTGTGCAAGAATCAAATCCCAAGTTTCGGTTTTATCTCCAACTAAACATCTCAACAATTTTCCCAAGCTCCGGTTAACTACTTTTGCCTCTCCATCAGTCAGTGGATGAAAAGTAGAACTGAACTTCAAATCTGTCTTCGTCTTCTTCCAAAGTGTTCTCCAAAAATAGACAAAAAATTGAGTGTCTCGGTCTGAAACTATGCTCTTAGGTAATCCATGTAATCTTACTACTTCCTTGAAAAATAGGTCTGCTACATGTAATGCATCTGATGTCTTCTTACAAGGTATGAAATGAGCCATCTTCGTGAATCTATCCACTACCACAAATATAGAATCATTCCCTCTTAGTATTTTAGGCAATCCAAGTAATAAATCCATGCTTATATCCTCCCAAGGTCTTACTGGTACTATCAAAGGTTTATACAATCCCGCATTATGACTACTATCCTTTGCAACGACAAATTCTACAAATTTGCACATATTTCCTAACATCCTTATGAATCCGGGGCCAAAAGTAATGCTCACTCACCAATGATACTATTTTGTCAATACCAAAATGTTTAGCTAATCCTCCACTATGTTTCTCCTTTATCAGATTCTCCCTCATAGAACTCTTAGGTATTCACAACTGAACTCCTCTGAATAACATCCCATCCTGAATGAAGTAATCCAACCACTTGCTTCTATCTACCGTAACTGGTTCTCTACATGCTCTCCAAGGTTCTACAAAATCTAGGTCATCATCATACAAGGTCTTCAATTCCTCAATCCAAATACTATCACTCTCATCTTTGTCAGCAAATTTCTTCTCCTACTAAGTGCATCAACAACTTTGTTAGATTTCTCACTTCTATGCTTCAACACAAAGGTGTAACTCTGCAAATATTCTACTCATCTCATATGTCTCTGATTCAACTTACTCTAACTCTTCAAATACTGCAAAGCTTGATGATCTATATATAAACTGGTAGACAGTTCACAACCTTCGCGATACCCTAGAAATCAAAATAGGGGTGGGGATTTGGAAACAAAAAGTGCTGCTTGAGGAAGACATGGAATCATGTGCTAAATGCACCAACAAAAAATTCATCCACCATGCTTCTGCCAAAAAGAAAATCAAGGCAAAGAAGTAATGCAACAACATCTTGAGAAGGAGATTACCAGAATGTCAAAAGGTTATCATGGAGAATGCCAATGGAATGAAAATGATTGGGAGATTCAATCACTTGCAAAAAACAATGGAAAACCTGCAGAGATAACTCAGATGGACATAGTTGAATCTCAGAAGAAACTCATTGAGGAGTCTTTTATGGCAGAGGCACACTCTTTCAATCACATTTATAGGGAAACCGAGCCAGGGATTGATAATGCAAGTCAGTTCCATAGTGCAACTGGGGATGCTGAGGTCTTTTCAGAGAAGGGAGCTACCGAAGGAGACAGGTTGGGGGAGGATTTAAGAGTGGAGGCTAGCAAGTCTTTACCTATGGAAGATAGGGCCCCTCCTAAAGACAAAAAAATCCCAGCCTCACAGATTTGCAAGGTAAACGATCAGACAACATAGTAGGGGGAAAGGATGATAACACTCCCTACAAACACAGTTAATCTTTTGGAGGACAACATCACCCTATTCAATCAAGTGACTGAAAAAGATATGGATCAAGTGCACCATCCGTGTAACTTAGAAAAGATGGGAAGGTACACATACCCCCTAGGGGAGGGCTCAATATATAAGGATATCCAAATTTCTCGAATAAAAAACCTAGATAGTTCCTTTGAGGGTGTAGAAGACAGTGGAGGGAATTTATCTAGGTCAGATTATGATTTTGAAACATCAGGATCCCAGAGCGAAGAGGATGATTTGGGCATGTCGGCAGTAGCATGAGTGCAAGAAAGGAGATCATTGGAGATGACTCTATCCCTCCAATCCAAAGCTAAAGTGGGGGAGAAAAAGAAAAGAGGTATAAAGTCAAATAAGTTTAAACTGGAATTGGCGAGCAACGCAGCAGGCCAAAGCAAATTGAGATCAGGAAGAGGCTATGCCTTTTCCCAAGGGCAATGAAGACCCTTTTGTGGAATGTCAGGGGCTTCAATGCCCCTGAAAAGATACGCTTGATCAAGCGATGCATTGATCAAGTGCGACCGAATATTTTGCTTTTACAAGAAACAAAGATCAAAGATGAAGATGTTAGTTCTTTTTCTAGGAAGTTTCAATTCTAGAAATGTAGTTTGGTGGGAGCTCAAGGTGCATTTGGAGGCCTTGCAGCTCTTTGGAAGGAATCAATAGTGGAAGTGATTGTTATTAGGGCCATTTGGTAGTGGCAATGGCTGAAGATAAATTCAATGCAACTTCAGACAAGTTTCTTCCTTATAAACATATATGGACCTAACAACACAAATATGAAAATGCAAGTATGGAGTGAGTTGTCAGAAATATTGAGTAATGACAAGGAGAACTTATTTATTCTGGGAGGAGATTTCAATTCTCTACTTCGGCCTTGAGACAAATTGGGAGGTGTGGGTTGGAACAGGCAGAGCCAAAGAGATTTCAACTCTTTTGTTATAAGCTCAGGTCTAATAGAAATCCCTTTCAAAATGAGGGATTTCACTTGGACCAATAGGAGGAGTGGCTTCCTAAATATCGCTGAAAGATTGGATAGGTTTTTTATAACTGGAGATTGGACAGAGAGCCATTGGACCAATGAAGTGGAGATTTTACCTATCACGGGATCATACCATTATCCCATATGCCCGAGGATTCAAGATGACAGTGCTCCAGAGAGATGTCCTTTCAAATTTGAGGCAATGTGGCTATAGGATGGTTGCATTAGAAACCTTGTTGAACAATGCTGGAAGCACAAGCCGATTAATCCAGGTAACAAAGCTTTCACTTTTTTAAAAAAACTCCAGTTTTTAAAGGAACAATTTAAGCGATGGAATAGAGAATCTTTTAGAAATATCTTTAAAGAGAAGGTAGATTTAGAAGAGGGCTTAAAAACATTACATGAGAAAATCATTAGTCATGGGATGGATGAAGATGTTTTAAAAAAAGACAAAATGCTTAGCACAAGATATTCAGAGGTTTTAGCTAGAGAGGAGATTTATTGGAGATAAAAGTCCAGAGAAACTTGGTTAAAGGAAGGAAATAGAAACACAAAGTTCTTCCACACCTCAGTCAAAATCAAAAGAGCTCACAACAAGATCTTCTCAATTAAAAACAAAGATGGGGTGACAATTTCAGATCTCAAACAGATAAACCGGGAAGCAATTGACCATTTCTCAGAAATCTTTAATAGGATGGATAACCAGGATGGTAACATGCCTCACATTCTGGAGGTCATTCCCTCATGTATCTGTAAAGTTTTGATGCCAATAGCTAAAAAGATGAGAGGGGAGGGTGAATCATACAAACTTAATCTTCCATAAAATCAACAGATTCAACCTCGGTAACTTATACTTCAACAATATAACCAAAAACTGCTAAACATGCTAACTCATAAACACATAATCGTCATAACACATATAACACCAGATTTAACAGGGAAACCCAAATAGGGAAAAACCACTATGGGATTTTGGACCCACTAAGAAATATACTCTTCTAGAGTATGCTCGGTTAAAAGCAAATCCTGTTAAAGATTACAAACACATTGCTAGATGTGACCCAGTTAAGGGATTTCCCTCATATCTGTTAGGATCTTCACTTTGTTAGAAGTGACATTGTCAAAGGATTTCAAACACTCATTTAGATTGTTACCTTGCTAGAGGGTTTACAAATAAGACTGTTAAGTCGACTCGGTTAAGATATTTTCTGTCACTTACAAAATAACAGTAATAAAAATATATCTGCAACTTCACATCTAAAATGCTAAAGCAGATTCTATTTGTTCAAAACAATCTTGTCATAGGACTTATCTTGTCCCTTTGTTGGGCTCCTTACTCTATTATTCAAACAGGTCTTCAAGCTTCTATGCTCGGTAATCACTATGTAGCATCCCTGTGCTTACACTTGCCCGCATCCATTGTTCATCAATAATTTCTTATTTATAAACAATTTGTTAACCGCTGAATTTCCTTGATCACATTTCCCATGATCAATCATAGCCATCAGATCTTCAATCTTGACTAGGTTCAATGTATCCTTCAATCTGAAAAATGTTTTACCCCGCCTTGGAACTTGCATACCTTCCTAGGGACTTGTGCTAGGTTATTGCCGTTCAATCTGTGCTGTAAATCTTCCTCTTGATTTTCCATTGCTGTAGATTCTTAACAAACTTCATGCACGACATACCAATCATTCATTCATCTCCACCTCATCAGCATCCTTCATTAAATAATGATTTTATCCATCCAATGCGATCTGTCATAACTTGGTTGCAACTCGGTAAATACTAAATTTTACTAACTGATATCGATAACCTTAGGGTTTACCGACTAGGTTCTTTGCTCGGTGACAAAGTATAGTATTAACCTTACAATCAACAACATATGTAGGATATCAAAACAATCTAAACATCATGATCTCATCATTGTCTAACTCGGTAATAGTTGCCCATTGAATAACTTATTTCTCCCCTTATTCATCACATTCTTTTTGTGTCTTTTACCGACATCTTAATTCTCTTCAAATCAATCTTCTTAAGATATGGCAACATCATACTGAATCAGGAAATCAATTTCTTGACATCAATGACAAAATAATGTTATAAAGATAGTTATCATCCTTTTTCAATTATATCAATAATCTCCAACAATCTTCTAAATATCTTTATGAAATGCCAACAATCTCCTTTCTATTGAAATGCCAAGAATCTCCCCCTTTGGCATTGATGGCAAAACCAACAATTAAATGGTAATACCAACGAGATATTCAAATTGATTCAGATTCAGATTGCTGTTAGACTTCTCCTGTTATCCTTGAGTTGTTAAAAATTTTCTGAAGTCTTCTAGGCTTTCTCCCTCTTTCATTAGTCTTCTAAGCTGTTGTCTTGCATTTAGTCTTCTCCCTTTTTCAGTAATCTTCTCCCTTTGTCATTAGTCTTCTGTTATTTTCTTCATTTAGGGCTTTACCTATTTAGTCTACCATTTAGTCTTCTCCCCCTTTGACAACAATGCCAAAAAGTAAAAGAACTAAATCATGATTTCTTCCCCTGTGAAGTGGTTTGCCTTGCTATGTATCATCTCAGTCTCGGTCAGAGCAACTTGTATCTATTCACTATTTCCTGCACACCTTTAGAAAACCTCCTAAAGTGCGTAAATCAACATCAATCCATAAATAAAATTTGATAGAGTCATCGAATTGATGCTTTCATCGAACTCTATCAATGAGTAGAAGATAGGGGTAGAACCCCTAACTTGCTTCTGAGATACTCAAAAGTGTCCCTTGGTAGTGGCTTTGTGAAGATGTTTGCTATTTGCTTATTTGAATTGATATATTCCAGCACAACTTTCTTCTCTTGAACTTCTTCTCTGAGATAATGATACTTTATAGAGATATGCCTTGTCTTAGAGTGCATTACCGGATTCTTTGAAATGTTAATGGCACTTGTATTATCATAGAATATAGTTACTGGCTCGGTAGCTTTCTCATTTATATCTTCCAATAGTTGTTTGATTCATGCTATATTGGTACAATTCAATGCTGCAACAACATATTCAACTTTTGTTGTTGACTGTGAAATACATCCTTGTTTCTTGCTAAGCCAACTTACTAGTCTATCACCCAAAAAGAAAGCTCCACCACTTGTGCTTTTCCTGTCATCAAAGTTGCCTGCCCAATCAACATCAGTATAAACTTTTAAATCAAAATCATTTCTCTTTTCATATACTAAGGCATAATCTTCAGTGCCTCTCAGGTATCTGAAAATTCTTTTAATTGTTGTCATATGGGTTTCCTTGGGATCTGCAGAAAATCTTGCAACAATACCTACTGCATGTGCTATATCCAGTCTACTATGCACAACATGTTGTAACTTTCCAATCATAGATCGGTAAAGTCTCTCTTCAACAGATGTAGATTCATCATTCTTTGATAGTTTATAGTTAGTAGTCATAGGAGTACTTACAGGTTTAGAATCCTCCATTCCAAATTTCTTCAAGATTTTTTTTATGTACTTGGATTGAGTAATGAAAATCTCATCTTTCATTTGCAGTATCTGTAAACCTATAAAATACTTTATCTCACCGATTAATGACATCTCAAATTCTTTGCACATTTCATTTCCAAAGTTCTTGCATAAGGAGTCATTACCACAAAAAATAACATCAAATATGGCTGAGATCAGTATTCCATTGTCCTCATCATTCTTCATGTATATATTGTTGTTTTCACTTGTCCTTATAAAACCAATCTTGATCAAATAAGAGTGCAGTCTTTCATATCATGCTCTAGGTGCTTGTTTCAGACCATATAAAGCTTTGTTTAATTTACATACCCGATCTTTGTCTTCAACAAATCCTTCAGGCTGTTCAATATAAACTTCTTCTTCTAGTATACCATTCAAAAATGTAGATTTAACATCCATTTGATACCTTAAAATTTTTGAAAGTAGCATATGCCAACAATGTTCTTACTCCCTCAAGTCTAGCCACAGGTGCAAAAGTCTCACCATAATCTATTCCTTCTTCTTGAGCATAACCTTTGCAAACTAGTCTTGCTTTGTTCCGAATGACCTCACCTTTTTTATTTAGCTTGTTTCTGAAAATCCACTTTGTACTGATTACATTTTTGTCCTTCGGTCTTGGGACTAGTGTCCATGTGTCATTCTTCTTGATTTGATCAATCTCTTCTATCATAGCATTTACCCAATCTTCACTGTTAAATGCCTCTTTTACTATTCTCGGTTCAAATTCAGATATCAGACATGTGTTCTATCTTAGTTTGTTCCTTGTCATCACTAGATCATCCTTGTCTCCTATAATCTGACTTGATGCATGATGTCTTCTGACATATTTGGCTAATATAGGCTTGGTAGGCTCTGTATGATCTTCTTCATCACTCGGTAACTGGACATTATCTTCATTTTCTTCAGCAGTTTTCTCGGTAGGGTTTCTCAATTGAACATAAACAAATTCTTCATAATTTTCTGGTTCTTTGGAATTTCTTTCATCATTTCTTTCTGCAAATTCATCAATTTTCACATTTGTACTTTCTACTATTTTGTTAGATGATTTGATCAGACATTTAAATGCTTTACTTCTAGAAGAATAACCAAGACATGTTCCTTCTTCACTTTTCTGATCAAATTTTCCATTTCTATCATCTTTGTGAACATAACATCTACTTCCAAAGATTTTAAAATAACTTACATTAGGTTTCTTGTCATACTAGATCTCATATGGTGTCTTCATAGTTCCTTTCTTTAGTTGTACTCAGTTCAGGGTGTAAACTGCAGTGCTGATTGCTTCTCTCCAAAATGTTTGAGGTACCCTATTTTCTATCATCAGGGTTTTGGCACAATCTACAATTGATTTGTTTCTTCTCTCAACTATCCTATTTTGCTGAGGTGTTCTCGATGCAGATACTTGCCTTTTTATACCATGATCATTGCAGAATAAGTTAAATTCATCAGAAGTGAACTCTCCTCCTCTATCAAATCTAAGGCATTTTAGTTGTCTTCCTGTTTCATTTTCAACTCTTGCCTTGTACCATTTAAACATTTGAAAAGCTTCTGATTTTTCTTTTAAAAACATAACTGACATCATCCTTGAGTAATCATCCACAAATAATATGAAATATTTATCACCATAATAACTTTGAAATTTCATGGGACCACAAAGATCAGTGTGTACAAGATCTAAAATTCCTTTAGAAGTGTAGGACTTATTTGTAAAGCTTGATCTTGTCATCTTACCCATCTGGCATCCTCGGCACATAGCATTTTCAGGTTTTTCTAAGCTTGGTAGTCCTCTTACTCGGTGCTTCTTACTTATTTTGATCAGATTATCAAAATTTACATGACAAAACCTTTTATGCCATAACCAGGTATCATCTATCTTTGCATAAAGACACTTGTTCCGAGTTGAGTCAAGATGAAATGTATTACCTTTTGTTTGTGTCCCAGTAGCAGCCAACTTTCCATGTTTGTCATGAACTTTGACACATCCTCTCTGGAATTCTATTCAGTATCCTGTATTGTTTAGCTGTGCTACACTCAACAAATTGTATTTCAAACCTTCAACCCAGTATACATCATCACATTTAGCATTGTCAAGAAGTGTTATAGATCCTTTACCTTTCACCGGACATGGTGCATCATTACCAAATCTTACATAGCCTCCATCATAGTCTTCTAATTTAACAAACTTGTGTTTATCACCTGTCATGTGATGTGAGCATCCACTGTCTATGATCCAAGAATCATTATTATTTATGTGAGATATTATGGCTTTTTCTTCATACCTTTCTTCATCTGATCCATCTTTAATAGCCACATAAACAACTTCATCTGTGTCAGTTTCATCAGATTTATCATTGTTGGATTCCTCATCAGCTACTAGGCATGTCTTTCTGTCTCTCCTTCTGAAGTCTAGACGTCCTTTGTATTGGTTGTCTTTCTACCTGTTATCTCGGTATTCTCTCTTTTCACTAGATTATTTGTCAGGGTAGTTAGAAGCCATATGTCCTACTTTATGACAATTGAAACATTTTAAAGGTAGCTTTCCTTTATACTTACCTTTTCCTCTCAGTAACCTTCTAGCTAATAATGCTTCAAACTCTTCTTGCTTTTTGATTTCCTCATACAATTTGTGCACTTCTTCCATGTTCTTACGAAATCTTTCACTTGCTCCATTATGATTCCCTTCAGAGTACTTAATCATTCTATCATTATAATCATCAGATTCACCAATATGAAAAGAACTGAATGCAAATTCTACTTTATTTACCGAAGACCCACTGTTATCAAAATTACTTAACTCAAATGCATGCAGCTTACCAATAGTAACATCCAAAGAAACTGGCATATTTGGTACAAACCTTAGTTCATTGATTGTAGAGACTCGAATGGCATAAGCAGGTAGAAGGGTTCTCAACAACTTACTTGTTACATCCTTTTCTTCAATAGTTCCTCCTACTCCTTTAATTTGATTGACAATATCCTTTAACCTTGTACTGTATTGGGTTATGTTCTCACCTTCATTCACTCTCATGGATTCAAGTTGTCCTCTTAGACTATCTACTTTTGCTCTTTGAACATGTTCATCACTGCCATACACAGATATGAGCTTAGTCCACATTGCTTTTGCATCATTACAACCTTCTAGATCATTAAACTCCGAGTCAGTCAATGTTGATGTTATTTCAATCATAGTTTGAATATGTTCTTTCTTTGCCTTTATTTCTTCCAAGGTCATCGGGTTGGTTCTTGGTGGTATGTAATCATTCTCCAAATAATATGTTGCATATTCTCTAATTCTTGATAAATGCAGCTTCATCCTTTTCTGCCATGTGGAGAAACTTGACTTGTTAAACTTTGGTGCATCCCTTTTATACATCTTCAGATCTTTGCTTCAAGTACTTTTAAACTTTTATTTCGAAGTCCAAAGCTTTGATACCAATTGTAAAGTTTTGATGCCAATAGCTAACAAGATGTGAGGGGGGGGGGGGGGGGGTGAATCATACAAACTTAATCTTCCATAAAATCAACAGATTCAACCTCGATAACTTATACTTCAGCAATATAACCAAAAATTGCTAAACATGCTAACTCATAAACACATAATCATCATAACACATATAACACCAGATTTAACATGGAAACCCAAATAGGGAAAAACCACTGTGGGATTTCGGACCCACTAAGAAATATACTCTTCTAGAGTATGCTCGGTTAAAAGCAAATCCTGTTAAAGATTACAAACACATTGCTAGATGTGACCCGGTTAAGGGATTTCCCTCAGATCTGTTAGGATCTTCACTTTGTTAGAAGTGACCTTGTCAAAGGATTTCAAACACTCATTTAGAATGTTACCTTGCTAGAGGGTTTACAAATAAGACTATTAAGTCCACTTGGTTAAGAGATTTTCTGTCACTTACAAAATAATAGTAATGAAAATATATCTGCAACTTCACATCTAAAATTCTAAAGCAAATTCTATTTGCTCAAAACAATCTTGTCATAGGACTTATCTTCTCCCTCTGCTGGGCTCCTTACTCTATTATTCAAACAGGTCTTCAAGCTTCTATGCTCGGTAATCACTATGTAGCATCCCTGTGAATACAATTGCCCACATCCATTGTTCATCAATAATTTCTTATTTATAAACAATTTGTTAACTGCTGAATCTCCTTGATCAATCATAGCCATCAGATCTTCAATCTTGACTAGGTTCAATGTATCCTTCGATCTGAAAAATGTTTTACCTCTCCTTGGAACTTGCATACCTTCCTAGGAACTTGTGCTAGGTTATTGCGGTTCAATCTGTGCTGTAGATCTTCCTCTTGATTTTCCATTGCCGTAGATTCTTAACAAACTTCATGCGCGACATACCAATTATTTATTCATCTCCAACTCATTAGCATCCTTCATTAAATAATGCTTTTATCCATCCAATGTGATCTGTCATAACTCGGTTGCAACTCGGTAAATACTAAACTTTACTCGGTAGACATTCCGCCTTCATTAACCGATATCAATAACCTTAGGGTTTACCGACTAGGTTCTTTGCTCGGTGACAAAGTATAATATTAACTTTACAATCAACAACATATGTAGGATATCAAAACAATTTAAACATCATGATCTCATCATTGTCTAACTTGGTAATAGTTGCCCATTGAATAACTTATTTCTCCCCTTATTCATCACATTCTTTCTGTGTCTTTTACCGACATCTTAATTCTCTTCAAATCAATCTTCTCAAGATATGGCAACATCATACTGAATTAGGAAATCAATTTCTTGACATCAATGACAAAATAATGTTATAAAGATAGTTATCATCCTTTTTCAGTTATATCAATAATCTCCAACAACCTTCTCAACATCCTTATGAAATGCCAACAATCTCCTTTCTATTGAAATGCCAACAGTATCATGGAAGAACACAATAGAAGGTTAATAGAACAAGTTTCATTGGAGGAGGTAAAACATGATGTCTTTAGCCTAGGAGCAGACAAATCACTAGGGCCGGATGGCTTCCCGACTCTCTTTTTAAATTTTTTTTGGGACATTATGGTGGAAGACACCCTTGAGGTTGTAGAGGAATCTAGGAAGGGAGGTTTTATTTTAAAAGATTTCACCAACACTTTCATAGCTTTGATCCCAAAGAAGGCTGAAGTTAACTCTTTTGATGACTTTCGCCCAATATCTCTTTGTAACTCCATTTACAAAATCATTTGTAAAGTCATGGCAAACAGACTTAAACCAGTTTTGGACCTAATCATATCAAGTGAGCAAAGTGGTTTTGCTCTAGGCAGGTCTATCTTTGAAGGTATCATCCTCGCCCATGAAGTTGTTCACTCCATCTAGACAACAAGGACTAAAAAGATGATGATTAAGGTTGACATAAGGAAAGCATATGATGAGGTAAATAGGGAATTTCTTATGAAAGTCCTTCATCATTTTGGTTTTAGTGTAGCACCCCTACCCTAATCAATCTCTAATCTTGGTTTAATCTTGGTTAGTGTATCTTAATATAATGTTATAGTCAGATGTTGATTTAACGCATAGCTGTTGATGTGATTTTCACACTAGTTATATGCTAGTTGTTTAGTGTACCTATTTCATTGTATTAATATCAGGCTAACGCTTTCATTAAATTTTATATATGTATGCACGTATGACTCTTGGTTGCAGGAAATTTCAGGTACAACACCGTATGAGTGCGAGGTTCGTCTTCACCTGGATTGCAGGTTTGAGTGTACCTTTTTAATCCTTAGAGTTGGATTAGGTGGTCGTAAGACCCTAGTTGACCTTAGTCGTGCTCCAGTGAGCATCGCCAGTCGTCATCGGTAATCCCTTTTTGTTTGGGTTTGCGAGTCGTCTGTTTGGTTGACCTTCTCGGTTTGCGTGCTTGGTGTGTTTGGATAAATTGATTAATTAGTCCTTAGTAATTATTTTGATTAAATATGTATTTGTGCATTAGAGTTTAATGGGCTAAATTAATCGGGATTTCGTTATGCGATTTTCATTGATATTGGATGGCTTATTTTAAATTGGGAGTAAGTTCGATTAAATGACCGATTTTGAATATTAAATGCATTTTGAATATGCTGTTGAAAAGGAAGTTTTGTATTTAATTGCGATAGATTTAATTGCATTCTGTTGGATTATTAAATCAGAAAGGTTAAATTGGATTAAATGAGAGAATTGATTTGGAATTGAAAAGCAAGTTAATTTGTTGCTATAGTTAGAAAAGTATTAAATTTGAGAATTATTTTTAAATGAAAATTTTAATTCCAAAAATGGAATTTTGGTCAACTCTTCCATATAACCCAAAATTTGGGGAAATTTTGGAGGATGGACATTTTGGAGAAATTTTTGGTTGGAAAAATATTTTTGGAGATGAAATTTGGGGGTTTTGGAGAGGAGGCAGTTTTGCTGGATCTGACAGGTGGGCTCTCCTTCAGCTATTCCAGGATTGCGTAGGAAGGTAGGGTTTACCCTAATTGTTCTTCCTTCTTGTTATGAAAATGGTTGCTTGTTGCCAAAATCCAATCTTTGATTGCTTTCAGATTTAAATTTGGATTTGTGGGTTTAAATCCATGCTATAGTTTGTGTTCTTCAAGAAGATTTTATGGCTGTATCATTGAGTTAATATGATCCTTGTTGCCATGCCTGGTTTTGTTAATAAAAATCAATAGATTTAATGGAGGTGTGTTATTCCTCACAGCTGTTTGGGTGTTTGAAACCCTTTTGTATTTGGGAAGAATGTATATCATCAAAAATATGACACCAAACTCAGTTTGTTTAAACCGAAATTATGGTAAATCAAAATTTTATTATAGATATTTGCGGTGGGCATTTTGTGTTTATTGAAAACCGAACTGTGTTTCAAAAAAAATATAAAGAAAATATATTATTTTATATTCGAACTGTGCGTTGCTTTGTGTTAACCCTGCGTTTGGGGTTTTCGTTTGTTTTAACACCGAACTGGGCGGGTTTTTTATAAAAAAAAGAAACTGTGAGTTGGGGTTCGGAGGGCGGGGAGCGGAGCTCCACCCGCTCCTCCTCCCCTCCCCCGCTCATCCCCCTTCTCCCGCTCAGTAGCACAGCGGCCGCGGCCCACGATGGTGGCCGCAGGGGCCGCAGGGCGTCGCGGCACCTGCGGGCACCACCGTGAGCGCCGCCCGCGAGTTTTCCCCCGCGCCTGCGGCTAGGGTTTGGGCGCCCAGCCTTCCCAGTTGGGAGGTGGGCCCCACCCTCCCTCTTTTGTTAAATGCATTTTTTTGTTTTAAATCATAGTTGTTAAATGGTTTTTTTTTTAATGTATTTTTTTTATTATTAAAAAAAAATGCATATGATATTTTAAATATTATTTTAATGCTTAGTCTTAATTAGTTCTTAATTTTGATTAAGGAGGCATTAATCTTGACAAATGTTAGTTTGGTATTGATTAACTTTATAATGGAGTTTATAGGCTAATTGTTATTCAACTTCATTTCGTGACGTATGCCCTCTTCCTAATTAAGTTCTACAACTGTTATTTCGCAATTGAATATTGTTGATTATATTCTTATTGATCTTGGATTTATAAATCTAGATCTTACCTTCTAGCTGATTAGAGCATTTGGCTAATTAAGGTAGTATTGTTTAAAAACAAAATAGAGAATAATATGTTATTGGAAAATCGTTGAAATATGATGCAATTACTAATTGATGATGTTAAATATTATCGTAGAACATATCATTTGAGTAATTGAGAAGTAAGTGGAATGTTTATCGTTGGGTATTTGAATTTAAACGATATGCTTTGGAAATGATTATCTCCATTTAGATTCTCCTTCTACATTTATAATTCCGTAATCCGTATAATGCATCTGGGCTTGAGAAATAATACGAAACTATAGAGGTCGGTTTTGGACCAGCATGTTAATGATGTTTGTTGGAGATTAAATATCTTATTTTAGTTGATTAATGGTTGTCTGAATTTTATTAATATGAATTGGTTTAAGGACTCATTATGGCTTATATGTCTGTTCGATGCTTTGAACCTTAGAGAGTTAGAAAACCAAGAATAACTTATCCCTAAATGAGGTAGATAACTGTAATCTGATTTGGATCTTGTAGAAAACTTGATCGACTTTTTATGTTTAGATCAATTCGGAAAGATTGCATCTATTGAATATTGTCTTTTCTGTTTATTGCCTATGCGAGTTTAATTTCTGTATTCGGTTTTAATTATGAAATGGCAAGAGTGCTTTGTTTGATAGGACCCTGTCGTATGGCTTGATTTGGGGTACGTGTATTCAGTCCTCGGTTCCGAGATGACTGTTGTATTGTGGTAGTGTCGTTGTTGATCATATCCTCTTGTGTGAGTCGAATGATGATTTGTGGTTGACCATTGTTGGTCAGGTCTCTAGTTAGAGTACCGTCAGTAAGTAATCATCCTTGAGTCATGTTTGACCTAATGGTTGTCTCTCCCTTCTTGAACTCCGTTCGTCTGACCATATGTATTCCTTGAGTTTGAGTTCATTGAGTATAGTCTAGTGTCGTATGGGAAAGTGGCTTTCGATTGGGGGCCGCGCCCAAAGTGGCTGCTGGGAAACCCGTCGAAAGTAAGTCTAATAAGTGATAACCTAACAGTAGATTAGAATGTAATCTCTAAGTAAGATAAATGTGCCTCACACATGGGACGAGTGCTATCATAGATTCGACATGCTGTGAGAAGGCCTGAAAGGGCAAACCACCATACTTGTCTTCACGAGAGGATGTGTGGGTCCACATGAGGCTTGGATGGGCCGAAAGCTCAGATTAGGTTGCCAGGGTAACCCAGTGTATGGGGCCGGGACCTATGAAGACTTGCCATGGTATCCATACCAGGTTGTGTGATGACACTTGTCCCTACGTTTGCTAGTGTGCTGTCATTTTGTCCTATTAGGAGTACCTTTGTGGGTCGTCCTTTTGTCTCTGCCCTTGTGAGTATTGGTTTCATGTTAGACCTTGGGTGGTGATGGCTCAGTTTTATGGATGCTCTCTTGGACCTTTGTATTAGCTTTGGACTATGTTCAGCTGGATCTTGTTCTTTTCAGGGATCGTTTATGTATTTATTGACTGATGTGGTCGTTTGTATATTGTTTATGTTTTGCCTTGATGGCTGAATTGTAATGGTGTAACCTTCTGTATTCTTAACTTTATTAATTATCAGAGGGGTCTTGCAGTTGAGCAGACCCGGAGATGTAGCCCTTCAGGGGTGAACTCCGAGATCATTATGGTGTTATGTGATGTATACTCTTATGTTTCCTTTATTCAGCTTTATCATGTATGATTAGCTTATGTTAGAATGGTTAAGTGGATAAATGGAATTAACTTTAAATGCTTTTATTCAGTCCTTTCTTGAATGCCATGTTGATCGAATGCATAATTAGTTTAGATGAGATTTAGCGTAGATGCTAGTATGCAATCGTCTTTTGAAATGCAATAAGTTGGAGTATGAATGAATGTATCTTAGAGTAATGGAATCTATTCCGTTGTGGTTAGAAAATTAAGTATGCTTGAATAGATCTCTTATGTTTATGATGGAATTCTAGTGTTTTTGAATATTAGATGTATGGCTTGTTATTTTAAATGAAAAGCTTGAATGAAGGTTATGAATAGATCTTAATGGATGTGTCATTGCTTGCGATTTACACTTCCATCTTTTGAAAGAAATTATCCTGAATATGAATTATCTCGTTATTAAGATAATCAGCTTATTGGATTAATTGTGTGAGTTAAGTGAATTGTGAAATTTAAGTAATCTCGTTGGGAAACTCTTTAGGTGTTAGTTGAAGTCTTCCGCTATGTAATCTGAATCTTTGATATCTCGTTGTATCTTAATGTGGTGTAACTTTAAAAAAAAAATTATTGCACCCTATTCTTGTGTTATGGCTTAATCCCTTCGGGGTTTCCTAGCAGGGCATTACATTTAGTAAGGCATGGATAGCTTGGGTCAAAAGTTGTATTTGCTCCCCAAGATTTTTAGTCTTCATAAACGACAACCCCCAAGGTTTCTTTGAATCTAGAAAAGGCATAAGGCAAGGTGACCCTCTCTCACTGTTCTTGTTCATCATCATGGTAGAAGTTCTTGGGCATTTTATCTCCAAGAAATAGGAAGAAGGTGTTTGGAAGGGTGTGCAAATTGTAGCAGGAGTAAATCCAATAACACATTTACAATTTGCAGATGACACCTTTCTCGAAGGAGATGCTTCCGCAAAGGAAGGAAGGGTAATGAAAGAAACCCTGGATATTTATGAAAAAGCCTCAGGGCAAAAAGTTAACTAGCACAAGTCTGAAATATTTTTCTTCAAATGTAAACCATGCAAGCAAAGGGAAATATGCAGAATTTTGGGTATGAAAGTGGGTTCCCTACCAGGCAAATACTTAGGAATTCCTTTCTTTGGAGGAGCAAACAAATCAGAGTTGTGGAAAAAACTAATCAACAACTGTATTAATAAAATGGAGGGGTGGAAAAGCAGATGGCTTACTTCAGCTGACAGAATTTTAATGCTGAAAACAGTTGTGTCAGCCATCCCTATTTATTCAATGATGTGCCTAAAAATCCCCAAAAAGGTCATCAATTGAATCCAATAGAAGTTGAGAAACTTTTTTTGGAATGGGGCAAATGATCAAGAAAAAATCCCAATATTGGCATGGGACAAAATTTGCCAGGCTAAGATTAGGGGGGGGTGCTGGTTTGAGGGACTGGCATAAAATGAACAACACTCTAGGGGCTAAATTGGTGTGGAATATTTATTCTAACCCAAACCAGATGTGGGTAAAAGTGCTGACAGCAAAATAATTAGATTCAGTAGAGGACCATAAAATCTTCACAATCCACAACCCTCCTAAAGGGTCAGTGATCTGGAACTTCATAATGGAGTGCCACAAGGTGGTTAGAGACCATCTAACATGGCAGATTGGGGATGGGACAAAATCCAAATTCTGGGAGGATTCTTGGGCAGGCCTCCTTGCAATAAGAGAGCTGGGGGACTTCTCAGAGGCAAAGGATCTGTTGGTGCATTTATGGGAAGACAAGGTAAAGGATTACATGCATAACATAGAGGGAGATTTAGGTAAGGAATGGCTATGGAAGGATCTTTCGACAACAGGTCTGTCGGTTCAGGAGCAATAGAGGCTTAGGAACGTTCTGGAGCATAGGAAGATTTTTCTCATAGGAAAAGAGGATAAAGTGATCTGGTGTGGTGCAAGGGATGGTAAATATTCAGTGAAATTGGGCTACTAGCTTATGGAAGGTAGGGAGGAGAACCAATCAAAAACATGGGTTGTCTTCTGGAGTAAAGAATGTCTCCCGAAAACTAGTGCCTTTGCATGGCTAGTTTTTAAAGGTAGAATTCTAATAGGGGAAAGAAGACAAAGGCTCGGCTTTTTGGGCCCATCTAAGTGTGTGATGTGCAATCAGTCGGAAGAGTCTGTGAATCATTTGCTTTTAACCTGTGAAGTTGCACAGAGGTGCTGGTTTGAACTCCAAAGCAGTTTAAATTGGCAAGGACCATTAAAATGTTTCCTAAAAGAGGTTTTTGAAAGCTGGCCAAGGCAACCAAGGAGGTCGACCCTCTCATGTGTTTGGAAAATCAGCCCTTCTATAGTAATATGGGAGATATGGAAAGAACGTAATAGAAGAATTTTTTAGGATAAGATCGAGGATGAGAGGCGGTTGTTGTCAAGAATTAATAGGGTTATTGAAGAGGTGGTAGGCTTAGTGACCTCCCAAACTTTCTCACTATCCACCCCCTTCACCTCAATGGACAAAAACATACAGAAAGCTTGGACAAGAATCAAAATAAGACATGGATCAATGACAAATAGTAAGGAAAGAGTAACAAAACACTGGAAGCCCAATGGAAACCACCAAAGAAGGGTTGGTTTAAAGTTAATTTTGATGGAGTAGTGCAACAATCTAGTAGACTAGCAGGGGTTGGACTTGCAATGTGGGACGATAATGGAGAGCTAATTAAATATGGAGCCAAAAGACTTCAGAAGAGCACCAATAATGAGGCTGAAGTCCAAGCAGCCCTTCTGGGGATAAGATTAGCAAAAAGAGAAGGGGTTTGAAATCTCCATCTAGAAGGGGATTCTTTAATTATAATTCAAGCTATTATGAATGGAGAGATAAATGCATGACATCTTCAAGGTTTCATAACAATAATCATAGAAGAGTTAATTTTTTTTGAAAATTTTAAAATCAGCCATATTAGAAGGATAGGTAATCAGACTGCGGACAAATTGTCCAAATGGGCTTTGTCGTTCGATTCAGAAGGCGAATTAAAATTGGATGACATCCAGGGGATATTACCTTTGGGTGATGTGACATGGCAATGATTGGATGTTTGGTGTGGGAGGTGTGATGGTAGGCGAATAATGTCATTGGTAAGCTTGGCTCCTTGTGCGGAAACGATGACTTGAAAGCTCGCATAGGTGAAGCATTGAAGTTTCTTACAAATACATAGCAATTAAGGTTTGAAATGGCGTCTTATTGGGGATGAAAATGGGAAATGATATTCATCCCCTTGGAAAGTATGAAATGCCATCATTAAAACAAATTATCAAGTGGAGATTTAATGTGGTTGTAAGGAAACTCTAAGGTGGAAAATGTGTGACAACATGATTCTCGGGATGGCGTGTAACAGATAAAGTCCTGAACTTTTTTTTAAAATCAGATAAAGTCCTGAAAAAATCCTAAAAAATCAGATAAAGTCCTGAAAAATCCTAAAAATCAGATAAAGTCATGAAAAAATCCTAAAAATAAAAAAGAGTCCTGAAAAAATCCTAAAAATTAGAAAAAGTCCTGAAAATTTCTAAAAATTAGATAAAGTCCTTAAAAAACTCATAAAAATCATAAAAAGAAAATAACCTAAAAAGGCATAAACAGATCTTGAACAAATCCCAAAAACATTAAAAAAATGATCCTAAAAAAACATAAAAATATTCGAAAATGATCCACAAAATTAAAAAAAACATAAAAAAACCAATCAACAGAAAACTTGCAATAAAATGTCTCGCGAAAAATAAATACCCTTGTAGATATCCAACAAACACTTCACACGAAGTTAAACAAAGGATATAACTATCTTATCAAACTTTTGCAACCAAATTGATCAAGCTGTCTTATCAATCGAATCAATATCCATATCAAGTGATCACTGTCTTGTCTTAAATAGAGATGGATACACTTGAAACCACACAGGTCAATCTTAAACGAGGTCCAAACTTTCTGAAACCAGATATTATCAACCATCACATCAAACAATCAAAGCAAAGACACCGTCATTATAGCTATTGGCTTTTGTCTAATTTATTTTTATCTTTTATCAATTGGCGAAGATCATGCTTTTATGCTACTCAAGGATGTCCAAAAGTGACTAGAGGAGTCGTGATGGGCATGCTCCTTTTCTTTGTTTGTTGTTTGTGGTGTGAACCGATGAAGTTTTGGGGTAATGGTGTTATGGGTGTCTATGATAAGAGCGTTCAATATTTGAATACCACACATACCTCGACTCCTAACATCATTCCCAGAATGGAGGGTTCACTCCTTGTCTACTACGTGTTTGTTCTTGCAATGAGATATCATTTACACCTTGGTTCTTTATACCCTGGTGTACACAGGTCCATTGATACATAATAAGGCTCAGTGATGAATATGTGTTGCACTATGAATAAAGACATAAAGGATCATTAACCATCTATCAAATCATTTCATTTTCTAAATCTCATCATGATGATTGTCTCAATCAAGATCATTATTCAGTTAAGTATCTTTTCCATGGATTGACCTAATCTTTCTTTCTCATCATTCTACCATTTAACATCATCTCTCTCTCATCAATTTTTTATCTTACTAACATTTCTTCTATTTTAATTGAGTCAAAAGGGTAAAACAATATTTTGGCACATTTGAAACAAAACGAATTAGTGACATTCATTATCTTCTAGATTCATTGTAATAGCATTATTACGCAGTTGCATTATCATGTAGTGGCATTATAATTCATTTTAAATACATTATCATTAAACCATTTACACACTTTCATTTAGTTGCATTTAGTTCCACTCACATGCATATATAATTTATTATTGCATCAAAACATCATTTACATCATTATCATTTTAATAGCATTTGCATTATCATTTAATCACATAAACATTGCATTCATGCATCACATAAAACTACTTCACATAAACTCATGCATCACATAGAACTGCATCACATATAATCATAGAAAGCATAAGTAAAATCATATAGGCTGCATAATAGAAACATGCATCATCAATAAAACACATGCGTAATCACTGCCAAAACAACATATCATATATAACTCAAAAATGATAATGTGTTACAATATACAACAAAAGCCTAATGGATCAAATAACATCGTCAATAAGTGTCAACCGACACTGCCCCTATCACGAGGAGTATCGCTTACTAGATCCTTCCCTAGGATGTCCTGATGATGCCCAAGGTCGACCCATAATACCCCCACTGCTATTCCTCTACGATGTAGACCTACTAGAGCTCGATCGACCCCTAAACTCACGATAACTAGGAGCTCTTTGTCCCTTAGGAACTAGGCCCTCATAAAGTTGTCTATAATATAATACCTCCTAAGTAGCATCATAGAGTCTATGAGGCTATGTCCGTATATCTATACAATCACAACAACAGTATACTCCCATTGGAATAATTCCCAATCATCCTATCTTCCTTGCCTCTCTCTCTCTCAGGCATCCTCAAGGCTCCAAATCCGAGCTCTCAGCACCTATAGATCATCATCCTCACCATCTCCACCTTCACCCCCTCATCATCATCATCATCCCCTCCCTGTGCACCTACCTCTACAACAGGAGCATCCTCTAGCTTTGACATATCACTATCATGTGATCTCTCCCCCTCATACCCCTCATTGTCAGATGATCCAGAAGATGAACCATCATCCTCGCTACGAGACTCAGTGTCTCCACCAATGTCTACATCCTCGATCTCCTCCTCCTCACCCACTGCAACAATGGATACAACCTATCCACCTCCTCCATCTCATCCTCCTCTCCCCCTCCCTCCTCATAGCCTCTGGTGTTGAATATGCTGTGGTGAAACATGAATGGTAGGATATGTCAAAGGAACAGGTCTACGCGACAACCACCAACCATCATATTGAGGCGTAGTCCCTGGATCTGTCGATCCAACTCCCCAACCCCACTGCATAGGCTGAAGAGCATCAAACTCAACAATAGAAATGCATGGTTGAATACATGCCCCCAATCCCCAATCTCCTGACATATTCAAGCAAAATAGGCTGTTACATCAGGTATGCCTTATATCTCTCCAAATTGATCGAGTACACGACCTAGAAGATAAATATCAATGATCCTAAACCAACCCACGTCACAACCAATCAAATATCTTTGTTGTCAACAATAAGGCAAGTTTTATGCATCATTAGCCCAACCTGGGCAACCAAGGTAAGGCCTCCATGTAAAGCACTGCAAGATATCAAATTGATGCCTCCAATATAGGGTGTTCCCTACACCTCTATGCCTAATCCCTGTTGTATATTTGTATGCGTATGGATGCTCATCCTGAAGCTCTACATGAACAACTGGTCGAGCATTATCCTATATCCAAACCTGGAGTAGTGTAACCCCACATCTGATAGATCCCTTTCTAAGATACACAATGTCATGCATCTGATGGTACAAAATGGCAAGCAGATAAGGACCCCATGCGAACACCCTTCTGTGCACAATCCTGTCATGTCTAACTCTGCCCCAACCAACTAGGAACCCATGTGTCCTCCTATCGAGAATCAATAAACCTTCTGTTAGATCCCATAACTAGTATACTTACTGTAGTATATCAGATACTACATGAGTTGACATCAATGATAGTACAATGCCAACACCTTCTACTATACTACATAACACAATGGTGAGGTCATCATAATCCATCACCTCCCAAGGGATCTCATACCGACCTCTAATCTAGAGCTCCTCTTCTGTACACTCACGAAGCTCACAGATGCTAGCTATACCAAATCTGCAATCATATACCAATCTGGAACCATGAATGGGAATGTGCGAGATGCACCATACATCCTCCAAAGTGATTGACGCCTCTCTAGTAGGTAAATGGAATGAACATGTCTTTGAATGCTAGCGCTCAACTAACGTTGTGATCATGGCCGTGTTGGTTGTAACCTTGGGCAAGTGAAATACATGATACAAACCAACATATTGAACCAAAGCAACATCCTCGGCACTCAACTCAGATTGAAGATCGAGACCATCACGCCTCATCTGTCTACATACCAATACACTCAAATTATCATGCAAGTGAAAACACGAAGAAGTCAGACAAGTATTCTCATGACAAATTTCAATCATACATATTAAAAATCAACTTAATCAACAAATGCGTACTAGTTATGACAAATGCACATCATTAAGAACAAATGCGAACCAAAAATAACAAATGTGCAACATTAGAGACAACTGTGAATCATTAGGAACAAATGTGCATCAATATAAGCATATGCAAATCATTAAACACAAATGCAAATTATCTAAACAATTGCACATTAGTTAAGGCAATTGCACATTACTAAGGACAAATGCGAATAAAATGACATACAATTGCGCATCACATAAATTTTGGAGATCTGAGCAAAATTTTGAAAATCTAGCACAAACAGGTAAAAATGAGTAATCTTTTTGGAATATGTACCACACCTCTAGTCCTAGGTGGTCTTTGGTATGATTGGACATGATTAGATAAATACAATCGCGGTCGGAAGACGACAATGATGCTTGCAAAGTCACGAAAAAGCTCGAAAATCATAAGGAACTTCAATAACTCAAAAGAAAGTAAATAACCAAATGAAAGGACTAAATCACTATTTATAGCTCAAAATTAGGGTTTTTACCTCTCCGACAGTTGTGGTCCTGCTTAACTTCAACGCACTTGTAGGCAGATCAAACGGAATCGAAATTGCACGAAACTTGAAATGATTTCTCATTAGCACTGTATCGAAAAAACGGTCTCAATTTCAAAAAAAATTGACCGCTTTTTTCGAGGGGGGATATTTACACCCTAAAGCATTACCTAGGCATACTAGGGCAGAATTTTTTTTGTTTTCTTTGAAACAAGGTCATCTGGACATTGTGTCAAAGAGCGACAAATGTAGACACCTAAAAAGGTCTCATTAATCTCACATTAATTATTTGTCTTATTAATTAAGTAATTTATTTAATCTTATTTCTTCTCAAGTGACTCAATCACCATCTTTCCTCATTATTAATCATTCAATTTCTATCCTTTAATTAATTCATCATTAACCCCCTTCTCAAATATTAATTAAATATTATTTATTTGATTAATTATGATTAATTTCCCTAATTAAATAATCTTTATTATTTAATTGATCCTAATTCTAATGATTAAATAATTTTATTTAAATTATTTAATTAATTAACTTATTCCTCTTATTCCCCAAATTCAAATTTCAAATAATTCCATCTAATTTCATTTTCTCAAATTCATATTTCACCAAATCAGAATTTCAATAAATTTAAGTTAATCTCATGTGCATTTCAACATTCAAAAATCCAAATTCAAATCCAAATAACATGAAATTGAATTTCAAATTCAATCTCCTACAACACATGTTGAAAACCTTAACTGGTTTATCAAATCAATTAACTCAGTTAACTCTCCATTCTCCCCTTTTCACTCCAAATCACCTTTTCTGACTAATCAATCAATTCACTCTTTTCCTCAATCAATCTAGTCAACTACCTTACCAATTCAGTCATCTCCCTAATCAATTCAGTCTACTAATCAATCAAATGAGTGAACAAATCATTCTATCTTGTTAACATATCAATCAATCCACTTAACTAATCAATCAAAATAAGTTATCTATCAATCAACACTTCAGTTCAATTTCTTCCCCCATCTCACCTAAAAATATATAAAAGCAAGGCTTATTTCCCAATTTCAATCTAGAATTAATATCTTCAAAATAATTATGTCTATCATATGTAGAAATCCTAGTGCAACACCTGAGAGCCACCTACCACACGATTTGGAGAAGGGCAATGAAATCTTTGTTGAATCAATTGAGGGAGTTTAATTAGAATTTGTTATTCAATTGATTTAAGCATCATTTCATTGTCATTTAGGAGTATTTTTAACTAGATTAGAGTTGTGATCCGCTCTTATAATTTGATTAATTATGATTGAATTTACCCCTGAAAACAGGAACCATAGAATTGATCCAATGTATATGTATCCATGTTATGGCTTTCTTCAATAGCATACAATTTAGGTTTATAAGATATAAGACAATGTCCTCATTACTTTTCTCACAACTTCATTTTCTTTCAATTATCCACCAATACCTCTAATTGAATTTACTATCTCATTCACTGAAGGAGATTAGAAGACCAAGCAAGTCAATATGTAGAATCTAAAATATAGATTTGAGACATTGAGGATGTTTGAAGATGAGAACATTGATGGTCCGCATTATTTTTGTGCTCGTTATTGATGAATTCCTCGATATGTTTGTGATATACAATGTTCTTGGTCAACCAGATGATTGTAGCATGTTGCATATGTTCCAGGCATAATTATTGGAGCTATTTCATGTTCAAGGTGGTGATTCAGGTCCATACTATGTCTTATCTGAGATTGTTTTGGTCCACATGTAATATTGTAGCGTGTATGGTTATATTTTTTATGAGTGTTGAGCCGACCTTGAAAGATAGGTTGATGATTTGTATAAATATATGTAATAGTCATATGAGAGAGGTATTTTCCTAGTATCTGCGAGTGTATCCAAATGTGTGTGATCGGATAAGTGTGTGAACAAATGTTTTGATCTTTCAGAAGTGTGGCAGAGCATATAAGATTGTGTGCTTAACCGGAACTGTAGCTAGGCACAAGGAGATTCTATCTTATCGTCTCATGATCTTCCAGATGCAATCCAAATGTTTTTCTAAGATAGTGAGTCTTCCTCAGGATTGTAGCCCTCCTTGTTATGTGTTTTGAGTAGTGAGCTCTAGCCAGTGTGCCTTAATGCATGTGCATTCCCCACTGTAATATTTATATATTTCTAACAGGGTATATTTATATTGTGGGTATCAATCCTACTGTGGTTTTTCCCTTAACTGGGTTTTCCACATCAAAAATCTTGGCGTTATGTGTGTTGTTAATGTGGTGTTGAATTGTGCTTTCATTGTTAATTATTAGATAAGAAATTGAGTTTAAGTTAATTAAAGTTTATGAGCAAACTGATTCACCCTTCCCCCTCTTAGTTTGTTGCATTGTTGCCAATAATTGGTATCAGAGCTAGATCATCCGAAAGAAGCTTGAGTACCACTTGAGGTGATCCGGGATGGAAACCTATGCTTACAAGAAGGATAGTCCGAGATTTGATGGAATAAACTACATTCTTTGGAAAAACCAGATGGAATGTCACTTGAGATGCATCGGTGAAGATTACTAAGAATGTGTATAATGTTCCTCTGAATGGTCCTACAAATCTAGGTGAGATAACGGAAGCTGAATTCAATATTAGAGCTAAGGAAGCATTGTTGAGTGCCTTGACTGATTTTGAGATGACTAATTTGATGGATTTGTAGACTTCTCATGAGATTTGGAAGAATTTGGAAACTTTGTATGAAGGTGACAGTCACGTGAAATTTGCTAAGTTGCATAGCTTGAAGGGAAAGTATGAGATGTTGAAGATGGGTGAAGATGAGAATATCACTTCTTTTATGCAGAAAGTGAATGGGCTTGTGTTGAATATATGATGTGCCAATGGACTGTTGGAAGAATCAAAGATTGTAGCTAAAGTGATTAGATCCTTTCCTCCTGCTTACAAACACAAAGCTACTGCTATTGAGGAGATTCAGACTGTGACAAATGTGACTAGAGACATGGTGATTAGAAAGCTTGTTGCCTTTGAGTTGAGCGAATTTGGTGGAACTCTTCCTAAGTTAGAATCTGCATTCAAAGTGACTATTTTTGGGAAGTAGAAATATGATCTGAGAGAAAGTTCTATAAGGGTCTCCAGATATGAGAAGGAGATGAGAGAAATTGAAGAAGAAGAGAAAGAGCTTGAGGATCTTGAAGCCCTGATTGCTAGAAGATTTCCTAAAGGAGCCGGTAAGTATGAAGGAAAGTTGCCTCTTAAACGTTTTTCTTGCAATAAGATAGGAAATTTTGCTTCAAGGTGTCTGGAAAGAGTTCCTAAGTCCAAACCATACAAGCCTAAATATCAGAAGAAATGTTATTATATTATTGATGAAGGTGTGATGGATGATGAATCTGATAAGGGAAATTCAAGAGATGAATGGGTGTTCATTGCTATCAAGGAAGATGATCCATTGCCTACTAATTCTACTAGCCGCCTTAATGAGGAGAAATCTTTGGCTACTAAAGTTGAAGAGAAAGATGAATGGGTTATTGATAGTGGTTGCTCTCATCATATAACAAGTGATAAGAGTAAGTTTGTGAGTATGGAAAAGTATGATGGTGGTGTAGTAAGATTTGGTGATGACAAAGCTGGTATAATTTGTGGTAGAGGTTCCATTTCTCTTGATGGTAAGCACAATACTGATATGTCTTATATGTAGAAGGTCTAAAGCATAATATTTTGAGTGTTGGACAGATGGGTGACAAGGGATATGACCTGCAATTCAAGACTGCCAAATGTAAGATGTTGAGTAGCTCTAGAATTGACATTGTATGGTTAAGGTAAGTTCTACTTAAGCAGTGAGAAATATTCCTAAGTTGGCGAAGCCTACTAATTCGGTATGCAAGGAATGTCAATTATGGAAGTAGATAAGAGTTACTTTTAAAAGAAAATAGTATAGTTCTAATGGAAATTTGGATCATGTGCATACTAATTTTTGTGGTCCTTCTAGAGTGAGAAGCTTGCAGGGAGACACGTATTTCATGTTGCTAATTGATGACTATTTAAGGATGACGTGGGTTACTTTCTTAAGGGATAATTCTGAAGCATTAGAGAAGTTCAATATTTTCAAAGCTATGGTTGAGACTGAGACTAGAATAAAGCTGAAGTGTCTGAGATCTGACAGAGGTGGGGAATTCATTTTTGGTGAGTTCAATGAATTTTATGAAGAGAATGGAGTGAAGAGACAATTATTTGCACCTAGAACCCCTCAGTAAAATGGTGTTGTGGGGAGGAAGAATAGAAAGATTCAGGAAGTTGCTAGATCCACGATGTTGGAAAGAAATTTGTTGCATATCTATTGGAAAGAAGCTGTGAGTATTGCAGTATACACTTTTAATTGGGTGCATATCAAAGGTGATACCAACAAGCCTCCTTATGAGTTATAGTTCAGTCATGTTCCTACAATTAGATATTTCAAACTTTTTGGAAGTAAATGCTATATCAAAAGAGATGAAGATCTAGGGAAGTTTGATGCTAGATGTGATGAAGGAATATTTTTTGGTTATTCTACTAAGAGAAAGGCCTACAAGTGTTATAATAAGAGATTGAGGAAGATAGTTGAAAGTGCTAATGTGAAAGTTGATGAAGGCAATAAGAGATATATCAGATCTTGGAGATATGATTTGGATGATTAGGATGTTAATTCAGATAAAAGAAAGAAAGTGCAAAACCAAAATCAAATTCAAATTGTTTCGGAAAAGCTTGAGAATGAAAGGAGAAGGTATTAGTGCTAGTACAAAAGAAAGATCTCAAGAGTTTGGAAATTAGGAAAATCCTAAAAGTCTCAGGTATGTAAAGTTGAATAAATCAAAGAATCATATCATAGGAGATAAGAATAAAGATGTGATGACTAGGAGAAGAATTGTTGAAGAATATTGCTTGATTTCTAATATTGAACCTAAAGATGTTAGTGAAGGATGCAAAGATAAAAATTGGGTTAAAGCAATGGAAGAAGAATTGAACTAGATTGAAAAGAATAATACATGGAATCTTGTTCTCAGACCTAAGGATAAGAATGTGATTGGAACTAAATGGTCTTGGCATATGTGCAGAGCATGATGATATTGTATATTGTCATTGATGTCGATATGTTGAAGTATGAACCAATATATTGTAGTAGGCAAACTGGCAAGAGAACTAGTATGATATTATGAACCGGTATGATGATGTAAACCGGTATATGTGAAAAAGTGAAGTGGTATGTTTGCTCAAGGTGAACCGGTATGTTGGAATGAGAACCAGTAAATGGAAGCTTTGTGTCGGGGTTTTATTTGGCATGACTACCGGTTGGTAGTCTCAGCTTTAGGGTTTCCGGTTGATGCATTCCAAGCTTGTGTAATTCAATCGATGGCATCTTGTGATGAGTTAACATTGTAATGAAGACCAGATAAGTGTTGCCATGTCAACCTTGTGCGTGTGAAGGATTTCCTTGAGGATCTTGCATGGAGATTGATCCTATCTACCTCGGGAATGTGCGAAGTCTTTGTAAACGGTGGAGAGCGCGTGATGGGTTATCAGCTTCCTGAAGCAAAAAATAATGAACGTTGGAGAACGTCTTGAGATCTGTTCAAGACTATTGTATTTGATGCAGTGTGATTAATGGTCAGGATTGAACCGACTGAATTGTTAAACCTAAATGTTTTAGGGTTTACAGTTTATGCTACCGCCCTATCTGTTTCCTATAAGGTCGATGATGTTTTTCATTTTGAAGTTGTTGGCAAATGTTATGTGTGTATCCCAGTGAGTGATACTTGATTCTTGCCAGATCGAAGAAGTGTGTTGATACCTGCAGAGTGTGATTGCAGAAGAAAAGGAGCTAAAGAGGATCTGCCTTGGCATTGTGTGCTGTTATCAGATCAGTGTATTACCTGTTGACTTCTAACCATTTCAGTAGTTGGAAAATCCCTTAACTGGGTAGCTTTAACAAGATTTTGTGTAAATCCTTTAACAAGGTGACTCAATTCAATGAGTTCTTCAAATCCTTTAACTAGGTATTTAGCCATCCCTTAACCGGGTGATCCCTAGCAGGACCGGTTCCTAGCAGAACCTATTGTAAGTCTTTAACCGGACTAGGCTCCTAACAGAGTGAACTTCAAAAGAGTTTGAAGAGCAACTTATGGGTATTCATCCCCACCGTGGTTTTTCCCAGTTGGTTTTTCACGTGAAAAATCAGTGTGTCATGTGTGATGTCTTTCATGTGATGTTTTAGTGTTTTATGTCAAAGTGGTAAAACATGTTGAACAAATAGTCATTATATTTCTGATGTTAGATTACTTGTTTATGCATAAGGGTGAAGTGGAAATGAGGGATTAGATTGTGTGGAAAGCTAAGAGTTACCAATTTATGTCTTTCACATTCTCACTATGTTTTACCAGTAGTAATTTGATATAGACCGGCGTTATTACTTGCTAGCCAAGTGCAGTGTTTGTAGTCAAACCAGTTTAGGGAAAGTGTTTTTGTCTGTATTGATTCACCCCCCCTCTTAGTACTTATTTGGTACTAACTATTCATCATTTATTCATCAATTGGTATCAGAGCATCTTCCAGGTCCTCTATGTTGTAAGCTTAACCACTTGGGGAAAAGATCCTACTCTAATGATGAAGAGGGAAGGTCCAAAGTTCAATAGAGATAACTTTAAAATATGGAAGGACAAAATGCAGATATACATCAGAAGCATGGGTGCTCAACACTAGAACTATGTTGAGAATGCTTATGTTATTCCTATTGGTACTCTCACCGATGATCAAAGAAGAGAGATTCAGGAGAATGGGCAAGTCATGGAAGCCCTAATCAACAGTCTATCTGACATTGAGTTTATTGATGTTCAGGATAAAGACAATCCCAAAGAAGTATGGGATGCTCTGGAGAATATCTATGGCGGTGATGAGCATGTGAAACAAGCTAAGGAAGAGAGCCTTAGGGAAAAGTTTGAAGACATGTGGATGGTTGAAGGAGAGACCATTCAACAATATGGAATAAGAATCAAAACTGTTGTTGGAGACATCAAGAGTGCAAGAGGTAAAATTGAGGATTCCACTATTGTTAGCAAAGTCTTGAGATCCTTGTTACCAGTCTATGCAATAAGGGTTGCTGCTATTCAGGAGTTAAGGTCTATAGACAATATAAAGGTATCCTTAGACTCAATCATTGCTAAGTTGACAGCATATGAGCTGAATAATTATGATGGCAATATTCAGAAGACTGAATCAACCTTTAGAGCATCTGTTGCACCATCTAGAAAGGGAAAAGAAGCAAGTACCAGTTGTGAACCAAGACAAAGTAGAGAAATGGATGATGAGGAGATCCTGATGGAATTTGAAGCTCTTCTTGCCAAGAGACTTCCTAAGGGAACTGGTAAATACAGAGGTAAGCTTCCTTTGAAATGCTTCTCTTGTAATAGGATAGGACACATTGCTGTAAACTATCCTAATGGAGATAATAAGGAAAAACCAGAGAAGTTTGAGAAGTTCAAAGGAGGAAACAAGATAAACTATTTTGTAGCAGTTGATGAAGGTGTCACTGATGAGGAATCAGAAGATGAAGAAAATGAAGACATTGTGTTTGTAGCAGTTAAGGAAGATGTGTCAGACAAGAAGGTTCTTGTCTCCCGCTTTGATAATTCCAATGAGTGGATTATTTACAGTGGTTGTTCTCATGACATGACTGGTGACCAGAGCAAGTTTTTGTCTCTGGAAGAGTAGGATGGTGGTGTGGTTTGATTTGGTAATGATGCACCATGTATGGTGAAAGGCAGAGGGTCCATCTCTCTGAATGGAAAAAGCAGTGCTGACAATGTGTATTGGGTAGAAGGTCTTAGACACAACCTTTTGAGTGTTGCCCAACTGAATGACAATGGAATCACTTTGGAATTCAGAGATGGAGTGTGTAAAATAAAAGGTAAGAGTGGTGAACTGATGACCACTGGTATGCAGACCAGAGGTAACTTATTTCAGCTGAATGCAAATAGCAGTACATGTCTAATGGCTAAGTTTGATGATAGCTAGATATGGCATAGGAGACTCTGCCATGTAAACTTTGATAATATTGTGAAGGCCAGTAAGATCAAGGCAGTTAGAGGATTGCTTGTGTTGAGAAAACTGGACAATCCTTTGTGCAGAGAGTGTCAACTGGGGAAAATGTCTTCCTCAACCATCAAAGGTAAATCTTTCACTGCAAACAATTTACTTGATCTTGTGCATACTGATTTGTGTGGTCCTATGAAAACTAGGAGTGTGTAGGGAGATAGGTATTTTATGATTCTTACTGATGATTGTTCAAGAATGATGTGGGTCACATTCTTGAAAGACAAGTCTGAAGCTTTTTGAAAATTCAAAGCCTTCAGAGCACTGGTTGAAAAAGAAAGCGGTAAGAGGATTAAGTGCCTAAGAACTGATCAAGGAGGTGAATTCAACAAGTATTGTGAAGAGAATGACATCAAGAGGCAACTGTCTGCCCCCAGGACTCCACAGCAGAATGGCCTAACAGAGAGGAACAACTGGACTATAGTTGAAGCAACCAGAACTATGTTGATCCAAGGGAAGGTTGCTCACACTTTTTGGAGAGAAGTGGCGAGCACTGCAGTCTACACAATGAACCGGGTACTTATCAAGAAAGGTAAAGATAAAAATCCTTATGAGTATTGGACCGGTAAGACACCAGTGGTAAGCTACTTTAGAGTGTTTGGTAGCAAATGTTATATCAAGAGGAGTGAACATCAGAGCAAATTTGATGCAAAATGTGATGAGGGAATATTCCTAGGGTATTCCACAAAGAGCAAAGGTCTCAAATGTTTCAACAACATGACTTAGAGAATTGTTGAAAGTATTAATGTCAAAGTTGATGAAACCGACAGAGAGTAAGTAGGAGATGAACCGGTAGTAACTTTCTGGGAACCGGTTGCAAAACAACCTAGTACCAGTAACAATGCTTCTACATTGGTAGATACTAATACTGATGAAGATGAGGATGAAAAAGAAAGGCAAGAGGAAACAACTAAGATCATTCGTAGGTGTGTAAAGCTGAATCATGATCCAAAGAAGATCATAGGAGACAAGGATGCAAGAATTCTTACAAGAAGAAAGGTCAGAGAAAATTCTTGCATGATCTCTGAATTTGAGCCTAAAACATTTAAAGAGGCACATAAAGATGAAGACTGGATCAAGGCAATGGAAGAGGAACTTGACTAGATAGAAAAGAATAGTACATGGTCTTTGGTACCTAGACCTGAGCATAAAAATGTCATAGGCACCAAATGGGTTTTCAGAAATAAGCTGAATGAAGATGGCACAGTGGTAAGAAACAAAGCCAGACTAGTGTGTAAAGGATATTCTCAAGAAGAAGGAGAAGACTATGGAGAAACTTTTGCTCCAGTAGCCAAATTAGAAGGAATTCGTATGCTTCTTGCATATGCAGCCTTCAAGGGATTCAAAGTATATCAATTGGATGTAAAATCTTTATTCCTAAATGGAATACTTGAAGAGGAGGTGTATATAGAGCAACTAGATGGGTTTTCTCTATTAGAAGACAATGACATGGTGTGTAGGATAAATAAAGCCCTGTATGGATTGAAGCAGGCACCTAGAGCATGGTATGAACGCTTACACTCCCATCTCATGAAGATTGGATTTGAGAGTAGAAGTGAAGATAGCAATATCTATCTGAAGTCAGAAGGAGATTAGATTTTAATCTATGAGGTATCTGTTGATGACATAATTTTTGGTGGAGATGACAAGATGAGTCATGATTTTGTAGATGAGATGAAAAAGGAATTTGAGATGTCACTTATAGGGGAGATTAAGTTCATTGGACTACAGATTCAACAAATGAAAGATGGAATCTTTATCACTCAGTCCAAGTATGTCAAAGAGGTGTTGAAGACCTTTGGCATGGAAGACAACAAACCGGTTGGTACACCGATGGTGACTGGTTGTAAATTATCAAAAGAGGATGACTTAGCGTTGGTGGATGAGAAGGAATACCGATCAATGATTGGTAAGTTGCACTATGTAGTACATAGCAGACTGGACATTGCATAATGCAGTGGGCATTACTGCATGGTTCTAGAAAAGCCCAAGAAAATATCACTTGGTAGAAGACAAGTGGATTCTTAGATATCTGAAGGGAACTACTGACTATGGATTATGGTATCCATATAGTAATGACTTTAACCTAAAAGTGTTTATAGATGCTGATTGGGCTGGTAATGTGGACAACCAAAAAAACACAACCGATGGTGCATTCTTTCTTGGTGGTAGACTGGTCTCATGGATGAGTACGAAGCAGAGTTGTATCTCTCAGTCTACTGCAGAAGCGGAATATGTTGCAACATTTATGAACTGCACCCAAACAATTTGGATGAAGCATGTATTGAGTGGCTTCAAAGTCCCTGTATCTGAACTGGTAAGTATATTTTGTGACAACACAAGTGCAATCAACATTTCCAAGAATCCGGTTTTACATGTTAGAACCAAGCACTTCGAGCTCAAGTCTCATTTCTTGAGGGAAAAGGTTCAGAACAAAGAGGTTGTACTGGAACATGTTTCCAGTAAGGAGCAGTTAGCAAACATATTCACCAAGCCTCTACCGAAGGCTACATTTACCTATTTGAGAGATGAATTAGGGGTGCTGCCCCTTCAAGAGGTGAACTAAAGGTGTGTGCTCCACATCAGTCAGGTATTGCATTGATAAATCTTTTTCAGGATTGGTGTGTTGAAGGATGCTACTCCTTAGGGGGAGCAGCATAGTGGGACATAGCTGTTTGTGCCTCCACTTTGGCATTGTTGTCAAAGGGGGAGAAGATGTGAAGTGAAGAAGATATCTGTAGTATTAGGGAGAAGAAGATGCGAAGCAGATAGATATCTTTGTATATTTCCATCAATGCCAAAGGGGGAGATTGTTGGCATATGTGTAGAGCATGATGACATGATGATATTGTATGTTGTCATTGATGTCAATATGCTGAACTATGAACCGGTATATTGTAGTAAGCAAACTGGCAAGAGAACTGGTATGATATTGTGAACCGGTATGATGATGTAAACCGGTATATGTGAAAAAGTGAAGCGGTATGTTTACTCAAGGTGATTCGGTATGTTGGAATGAGAACCGATAAATGGAAGCTTTGTATCGAGGTTTCATTTGGCATGACTATCAGTTGGTAGTCTCAACTTCAAGGTTTCCGGTTGATGCATTCCAAGCTTGTGTAATTCAACCGATGACATCTTCTGATGAGTTAGCATTGTAATGAAGACCAGATAAGTGTTGCCATGTCAGCCTTATATGCGTGAAGGATTTCCTTGAGGATCTTGCATGGAGATTGATCATATCTACCTCGGGAATGTGCGAAGTCTCTGTAAGCGGTGGAGAGTGCATGATGGGTTATCAACTTCCTGTAGCGACAAATAATGAACGTTGGAGACCATCTTGAGATCTGTTCAAGACTTTTGTATTCGATGCAGTGTGATTAACGGTCAGGATTGAACCGACTGAATTTTTAAACCTAAATGTTTTAGGGTTTAGGGTTTATGCTACCAACCTATCTGTTTCCTATAAGGTCGATGATGTTTTTCATTTTGAAGTTGTTGGCAAATGTTATGTGTGTATCACAGTGAGTGATACTTGATTCTTGCCAAACCAAAGAAGTGTGTTGATACCTGCAGAGTGTGATTGCAGAAGAAAAGGAGCTAAAGAGGATCTGCCTTGGCATTGTGTGCTGTTATCAGATCAGTGTATTACCTATTGACTTCTAACCATTTCAACAGTTGGAAAATCCATTAACCAGGTAGCTTTAACAAGATTTTGTGTAAATCCTTTAACAGGGCGACTCAATTCAATGAGTTCTTCAAATCCTCTTTTGAGGTAACCTTTAACAAGGTTCTAACCTTTAACCGAGTATTTAGCCATCCCTTAACCGGGTGATCCCTAGTAGGATTGGTTCCTAGCAGAACCTATTGTAAAAGTCTTTAATCGGACTAGGCTCCTAATAGAGTGGACTTCAAAAGAGTTCAAAGAACAACTTATGGGTATTCGTCCCCATCGTGGTTTTTCCCAATTGGGTTTCCACGTGAAAAATCAGTGTGTCATGTGTGATGTCTTTCATGTGATGTTTTAGTGTTTTATTTCAAAGTGGTAAAACATGTTGAACAAGCAGTCATTATATTTCTGATGTTAGATTACTTGTTTATGCATAAGGCTGAAGTGGAAATGAGGGATTAGATTGTGTGGAAAGCTAAAAGTTACCAATTTATGTCTTTCACATTCTCACTGTGTTTTATCGGTAGTAATCTGATTTAGACCGGTGTTATTATTTGCCAGCCAAGTGCAGTGTTTGTAGTCAAACTGGTTCAGGGAAAGTGTTTTTGTCTGTACTGATTCACACCCCCCCCCCTCTTCATACCTATTTGGTACTAACTGTTCATCATTTATTCATCAAATGGGTGCTCTGGAATAAATTGAATGAAAAAGGTGAATTGGTTAGGAATAAAGATAGACTTGTTTGTAAGGGTTATTCTCAGATGGAAGGAATTGAATTTGAGGAGATTTTTGCTTTGGTAGAAAGCATTGAAGTTGTTATATTATTTCTTGCTTATGCTACTTACATAAATTTCAAATTTTATCAGATAGATGTCAAGTCAACCTTTCTTAATGGTGAGTTGGAAGAGGAAGTTTATATTGAGCAACCAAATGGATTTCAGTTGACAGATGTGAGAGACATGGTTTACAAATTGAAAAAATCATCATAAGGACTCAAGCAAGCCCCAAGGGCTTGGTATGCCAGATTGGATAAGTATTTGATGAAGCTTGGATTCAATAAAGGTACTATTCATAGTAATTTGTATTTCAAAATTGACCGTGATAACATTTTAATTGTTGAGGTATTTGTTGATGACATTATTTTTGGTGGAAATGATGGTTTGTGCAAGAAGTTTGCTGATGAAATACAAAATGAGTTTGAGATGTCTATGATTGGTGAGACGAAATTATTTTTTGGATTTCAAATTACTGAATTGGATAAAGGTATTTTTATATCTCAGTCCAAAGATGTGAAGGAATTATTGAAGAAGTTTCGTTTAGATGATTGAAAGCCAGTTGGTAAACCTATAGTGACCAGATGTAAGTTGACAAAGGATGATGATTCTATGAAAGAAAATCAGACTAGATACAGGTCTATGATTGGTGGATTGTTATATTTGACTCAAACTAGATCGGATATTATGAATGTTATTTGTTTTATTGCTAGATTTCAAGTTGATCCTAAGGAATCTCATGTTACTGTTGTGAATAGAATTTTTAGATATTTGAAAGGGATTGTTGATTTTTGTTTGGGGTATCTTGAAGATGATGATTTTACCTTGAGTGTTGTTACTAATGCTGATTGCGCAGGTGATGTTGATGACAAAAAGAGTACTAGTGGTGGTGCATTTTTCTTGGGAAAGAGATTGGTTTCATGGATGAGTAAGAAGTAGAATGCAATTTCTTTATCTATTGCTGAAGCTGAATACATTGTTGTTGCTAGCAATTTTACTTAGGTGATATGAATGAAGGAGATGGTGAAGGATATCAAAGTTGTTTACGATGAGCCTACTACTATATATTATGATAATTAAAGTGCTATCAATATTTCTAAGAATCGGGTACCACATTCAAGGACCAAGTATATATCAATCAAATTTCATTTCTTGAGAGAGAAGGTGAATGAGAAGGAAGTCAAATTGGAGTATGTATGTACAAAGGAACATATTGCAGATATCTTCATGAAGCCTTTGCCTAAATATACTTTTGAGTATCTTAGAGAGAAGCTAGGGGTGATTACCCCTCCTGATGAGAACTAAGATGCATTGATTTGCATCAGTTTGATGGACTTCATAGAGAAATCTTGTGATTTAGATTAATGAGTGAGGTTGCTATTCAAGGGGAGTTCATATGTTCATATTTGTGAGCTAGTTCAAATGGGGAGAGAAACATGATTTGCATATGTTCCTTTTTCATTGATGTCAAAGGGGGAGAGAATCATGTGAAAAATTATATGTGATCTCAGGGGGAGAGAATATTTGTATTATGTGGGAGATTGTTAAAAGTTGTTGATTTCTTTGACATTGATTGTTTTTCACATTTATATGTTGCCATCAATGCCAAAGGGGGAGATTGTTGGATATTGTTGACAAGTTTGTTGGAGTGATGTGTTGTCATTGATGTCAACATATTCCTTTGTGTGTTCTAGTGTTGCAGTTAGATTAAATGATTTGGTTTGGATAGTGTGTTGTAGATGAGTTGTTGCAAATTAAAGAGTTTTGAGATGAGTATCTCTAGTTGATTTAGCTAAAGTTTCAGTGGTCCGCATGGTGATTTGATCGAGTTATGAGATTCGGTATTGTGGTTGGTTTCGTTGGCATTGAGTTATCATTGATGTCAACCGGTATTGTAGGCTGCTACTGGTAGGGTGTGTGAACCGACATAAAGAAGAGAAGTATGATTATGTGTTGACAAATGATATCATCGGTATAAGGTGAGATGCAGGAGTGAGTTGGAATGCCTAAGTATTAACCGGTAAGGCATAAATCGATATGAAGGTTGGTTGTTTGTTTGTGATGAAGAGGCAAAATGTTAGATGAATCACAACAACACCCGGTGAGCTGAACTGAATGAATGGCATGAAGATATATCAGAAGGCAAGATGAGCTGTCAGTATTGGGTAATACCGAAAACAATGTTTATCTTGTGTATTTGACATACCGGTAAAGGTCTATACCGGTAGATGGGTTTGTATTGACAGAGATGTTTAGGGTTGAACCGATTCTTAGTCGGTGAGTTGATTGAGTGTTGATGTGATGCCACATGGAGCTAAGGTGGCAAGCATGCAGAAGTTTGTGAAGTATCTATTGATATGGTTGTTGGAGTGATTAGTAAACATTAAATGAAAATGCCACAAATCACGGGCTGGTAACAGATCATTGCAGCTTGAGGAAGAAGGAACGACAAAGAAAGGTCAGGGAGTTGTTGGCGCCTGGATCGAAGCAAGGAAATAAGAATGCAAGAGAACCTCGAGAAGGAAACAAGTGGGTAATAAATGGATCAACATATTTCAAGGCCAAAAATCAGGGGTGAGATTTGATATTTTTAGCAAAAATGCATTAGATGATGAAAACCGTCTACAAATGCATTCCTCCAATGTAGGTGGTCAATCCAAGGAAGATTTGATCAGATATGATGAAGATTTGATCGGTGGAAGAAACCCTAACCGTCTGAACTTGAATTGGTTTTTGGCAGGAAAGCCTGAATTTAATAATAGCAACATAAGACCAATAGAAGTGTTGTTGAAGAGTGAAGGAGGGTGTGAAATTGTTGTTTTGAGAGTCGAAGAGAAAAACACTTGAAGTGTTTAGGAGTAAAGACTATTCTGGTTGGGAGAAGCAGGGTAAATCGGTGTAAGGAATAAACCGACAGAGTGAGCATAGGATGCAGAGGTGAAAATCTGAAGGAAGTAATATTTGATAGAGAGTAATCAAGTGTGTTTTGATTTCAGTAGAATAGAGGGAGAGAAGATTAAGTAGAGTTAGAATCAACAGAAAGGCTAAGTTGCAGTGTGTATTGAGCTAGTATAAACTTGTAAGTTAGAAATTGGTAGTGCAGAACTTTGAAGGGTTGCAAAACTTCATTTGAAGCAAGGATCACATTTGTATAACTAAGTTTTAATATTGTTTTCACTAAGTAGGTGCTTAGTGCAGGAGTTGTATCTCCTTTAGGTTGTAGCCTATAAATTATGTAGGGGTTGGTGCTCATAAATTAGGGGTTGGTGCCCTAAAATTGTAATCAGAGCTTTTACATTATGAGGCTGGATTGGAGCAGAAGATCTCCAGCAGCTATTCTCACCGAGGTTTTTCCCACTTTGGTCTTTCCTCATATATCAAGTGTTGTGTGATGTATTCTTGTGTATGAGTCATGTTGATGTTATAGCAAATCCTTTCACACACTTAGACTACACTATTTGGGCTACCGGTTAGCACTCAAATTGTTTTATCTAGTACGGGTATATCTCTATTGAAGTGAAAGTGTTTAAATCACTAATTCACCACCCCCCCCTCTCAGTGATCCATTGTGTCCAACAGGTTTTTTGTCATTCGTGTTGATCAGTGTTCTGGATTTTTTTTTGCATTGCTCCGCATTGCAATATCTTGGTTTGTGGATTTGGCAGAGTGTTTGGGACATTCATATGGGTTCTCAATTTAGATGATTTGTGATTTGGAGGTCCACAAGTAAATCTTTCAGTTTGACAATCAATATAGTTGATATTGTTAGTCCCAACTGGTGCTGAGAGGAGAGGGGTGAATCAACACTATACCGGTTTGTCCCAAATTTAACCTTAATCAAAACTTCTAGTAAAACTTAACACTTATCAATATAAGCAACATTAATAAGAAACATGCACACATAAAATAAAACACACATGACTACCAAGATTTATCACGTGGAAACCCAAATGGGAGAAAACCATGGTGTGAGTAGAAACGCACAAAATCTGCACTCTTTTGGAGTATGCTCGGTGAGGAGCCATCCTTGTTAGGAGATTACAAAGACACTGTTAGGTGCCACCCGGGTAAGGGATTTTATTTAAGGCTTGTTAGATCCTTTAGCCTGTTAGAGGTAGCCTTGTTAAAGGACTTAGGATCATCATTTAAGATGTCACCCGATTAAGGGATTTTACTGTTGTAGTTATTAGAAAACAATAGAGAGAATGATCTGCTGTAATAGCTACTCATATCTTAATCAGATCCAAATGAAGCTCTTCAATTTGACCACCGATTATACTTGCTCTGCACTTTACTGGTGCTTTGCATTACACTTACTCTGCATTCTTTCTCTGCTCTTCACACTATCCAAGCTCTGCACACTCTCTTCACCACATTACTATTCACTTAGCAGTTCTTCCCTCTTCTTACCTTGTTGGATCGCCTCTCTTCAAAATTACACTGCGCAATTTTTATGATCAATCTTTTTTATTTTCGCCAAAAACCTTTATACCATATTTTGCCAACACATACCCGCTGATTCCTCAATTGTTTTACACCTAACACTTAGTAGATTTGAAATTCAAATATTTCCAAATTTGCCCACACTCTCTCAGTGCACTCTCCATCAATCTCGCCAACAACTCATCCTTATCTGCCTCTGCAACTCATAATTTTACCAACCTAGTCATGTTCTATCTTTTTAATGCGAACTAGAAAATATGCACAAATCTCACCTTAACTGGTTGTTAACTGCTGTAGACTTCACTAGCTGTTTGTTTGATGATATCTCACCATGACTAACTCACTTTTGGTCATCGCATCTAGCTTACTGATCACTGCTCCGAGATTCTTGGTGGATAGCATTCTTCAACCTATATCACCGGTTCACCGGTGTAACTCTTCATCTTTTGCCACCAGTCATTGATCATCAATCAAACTGATCACCTGTCTGTCCAGAGTGTTCTAGTCATGCATAAGACTAGTAAACTATAATCTGAGTCACCTCTTATGACCACATCATCATTTCATCTGCCATTTTTAAGAAACTGATCTTAACACCTATCGGGTGCTTGATTGACTGGTCAACTACTCTATTTATCCTTCAACCGATTAGTCTTCTACCAACATACTACTTAAGTGTGTCAATAATGCATATTTGGGAAGCACTGAATCCTCACACTGTTTGTAGCCATGAGTAAACCATTGGGGTTTACCACACCTCCTTTCCTATGAGCTTGGCCATATTCATCGATAAGTGTTAGTCATCAATGATAATATTAACTGATGAAACGGTTGTGCCAACACCATTAGTTATGCCAACATATGTTCTTGAGGTTCGGTATAATGATGATGAAGATTCTAGTAAGTGGTGATGTTGCAGTTATTGGTGATGTAATTCGTGATGGTTGTGGGTGTTTCTAGATCATGTCATATCCGTATTGACGGTAGGCATTGATCGTTGTGCTCGTTATTGATAATTTCCTTGGTATGTTTGTGTTATGCGATGTTCTTAGTTGATCAGATGATTATAGCATGTTGCGGATGTTCAAGGCATAATTCTTGGAGGTGTTTCATGTTCAAGGTGGTGATTTAGGTCCATACTATGTCTTAGCTAACATTTTTTTGGTCCGCATGTAATATTGTAGCATGTATGGTTATATTATTGATGAGTGTTGAGCTGACCTTTGAAAGATAGGTTGATGATTTCTATAGATATATGTAATAATTATATGAGAGAGGTATCTGCATGGTATCTGTGAATGTATCTGAATGCGTGTGATCATATAAGTGTGCAAACAAATGTTTTAATCTTTCAAAAGTGTGAAGAAGTGTGGCAGAGTAGATCGGATTGTGTGCTTAACTGGAACTGTAACCAGGCATGAGGAGATGCTATCTTATTAGTTCATGATCTTCTAGATGTAATCCGAATGTTTTTGTAAGACAATGAGTCTTCCTCAGGGTTGTATTCCTCCTTGTTATGTGTTTTGAGCAGTGAGTTCTAGGCAATATGCCTAAATGCATGTGCATTCCCCATTGTAATATTTATACTTCTAACAAGGTATATTTATATTGTGGGTCTCAATCCCACCATGGTTTTTCCCTTAACCGGGTTTTCCATGTCCAAAATCTTGGTTTTATGTGTGTTATTGATGTGGTGTTGATTTGTGCTTTCATTGTTAATTATTAGATCGGAAATTAAGTTTAAGTTAAGTAAAATTTGTGAGCAAATTGATTCATCCCCTCTCATTTTGTTGCATTGTTGCCAACAATTTCATCCACGCTTTCCAAGGAGAATAATTTGTGCCATCAAACTTTGGTGCTTTGAAACTAATCTCCTGTGCCATCCTAGACCTTCCTCAAGCAGTTAAGCTTATCTTAGAGGAACCATGTTCTAATACCAATTGTTAAACACACCACAAGACTGAGAGGGGGGTGGGGTGAATCAGTTTAGAGCTTAAACCAATTTATCTTTAATCTCTTAAACTTCAAACCACAATTATCTTATCTTTGCAATAATGAAACATGAAACCAAAAAACACAATACACAAGAGAATACCATATTTACGTGGAAAATCCTAAGTAGGATAAAAACCATAGTTAGAATCATACTCACAATATAAATAATTTATTACAATATTTTAGGCTCAAGGCCAAGAAAGCTCATTGCTCCTGATTTGGACTTGCAAGATAGGTGCACAAACTTAAGGAAAAATACAATGGACTTGTATTATTCAGATGCACAATCCCAAGGTAAGATACAATGGAAGTGCATTATTGAATATCACTTCTCTAGGGAAAGATACAAACATGCACAAGCTACCAAAATGAAACACTATCTTTCGACAAGTACATGAAAATGATGAATTAAAATGAATAGGATCTCATGATAATGAATCTGCCCTTGAATCACCGTGTCAAGTAAATAATATCATGGCAAACACAACTCACACACTCACTATCTCAAAACTCTGTCACATTGAAGGATACGATCATCAAAGCCCATCACAAATTGAAATTCACACTTTTTCTTTTCCAAATATGCTTTTACATCATTCACAATCAATCCACATTAATCTGTTCATCAATTCACGCATCTGCACATCTTTATATATTAGTTTATTTATTGAAACCCTCAACTAGGTCAACCAGAAATAGAATATACAAAATTATGCAAGGTGTTTTCCTTGATTTCAGCGTGGCCAAAACTGTGGGGTAACCCTACAAAACTAGTTCATTTCGTACCTCACGCCCTCCAAGAGAGCTTGATCAACTCTGTTGATTAGCTCATTTAGCTTTTCACTTTTCATTTTTATTGTTTTTAAGTTCTTTTAGATTTGCAATTTTGCCTGCAGGTCAGACTTTAATTCTCTATTTTTAAAGGGATCTGCACATAGGACTTTAAAGTCCGATGTGAAATGTTTTGATTCTACCCCTGTAGATCGGACTTTAAAGTCTAACCTGTAGGTAGTCCTTCTCCTGCAGATCAAACTTTAAATTCTGACCTACAGGTCTTTGCATGTGCACATCGGACTTTAAAGTCCGATGTGCAGGTTGATTTGGAAGTAGCATGCATGTCGGACTTTAAAGTCCGACTTGCAAGAGAATTAGTCATGTAGGTCGGACTTGCATGGCGTGCTTAACCATTAATGAGGGCATTAATGGTTAATTTTGGGGTTATTTATTAATTTTTTAGGATTATTTCCTCATTTCATTTTGTGATCTCTCCTCCGCGCATGCCCTCCTACTCCTCTCATGATTTTGATCTCGATCACCTCACCAGTCATCAAATTTTCTTCAGCCACGTGGATTGAGGTAGGTTTTTATGCTTTCAGGCTTTTCCTTTTTCTTCGTTGTTCATATTTTCTTCTTCGTCTTTCTTTTGGGTTTTCATTTGTTGGAGCACATCAGATTTAAAAATCTGATTGCTCCTAACCTTCCCCTCGAGGTCAAGGGAACATCGGACTTTAATGTTCGATTGCCCTTTAATATCTTTATTTATCTTCCTACCTCTCTTCCCTCGCCTGCATGCCAGGTTTTAAATCCTGACATACAGGTTAATTGGTTGAGATCACTCTCCACATATCGGACTTTAAAGTCTGATATGCAAGAGATGCCCTCTTGCTAACAAGTCGGGTTTTAAAACCTGACGTGTTAGCAGGAGGGTTAGACCTCACATATCAGACTTTAAAGTCTGATCTGTGAGATGAGTTTGTTCGATTGACATGTTTGGTTTTAAAACCTGACATTTAAATTGGTTATCCTTCCCCAGCACATCGGACTTTAAAGTCCGATGTTCTTGTCTTTTGAATGGTTTTTACTTGCACATCAGACTTTAAAGTCCACTATGCTAATAGCTTTTCCCCAACTTGCACATCAAAGTTTAAAGTCCGATATACAAGGAATATGTTTTACTCCTGCACATCAGACTTTAAAGTTCAATGTGCAAATTTTGACTCCTAAGGTGCAGGTCGGACCTTTTTCCCCGACCTGTCAATTTTAACAGTTTTGCTCCCAATCCTGTTCTGAGTCCGATTTTTCGATCCGGTTGATAAAATTTGGTTTTAGTGATGATGATAACTATTGAAGAAGCTAATCCTCAGTGTTGAATGCAGTAATTTGCAAATGTCTAGAAACCCCTCGCGACAAATCAAAGTCTTCTTCGAGTTAGTTGGAATCTTCACCGGGTAAATCATCAACAAAGAAGATGAAGTACAAGTATGATAAATACTTGAATATGTACCTGGAGAGCTTAGTAGATTCAAACATCAAGGAGATCAAAGATACAAAAATTGGTCATGTTAATATGAAGGAGTTTATTGATCGAGTTGAGAAAGCTCCTTCCCGCCTAACAAACTTAATCAGATCTAAGTTGCATAAATATGCTTCCTTCCCAGTTGCAGCTCATGATCCAGATTTTGTACTTGCAGTGGCGGATCACTTCAATCCAAATACAAGACAGGTTAAGGATGTTGATCAAAATGTGGTCATGACTTTGGACAATGTTTTCTTCAATAGTGTTTTCAAAGGTTCATCGGTCGAAGAAGTGGCCGACATTTCTCAAGAAAGTGCTCAGGAGTATTATGAGAAAAATGAGGTAAAATACAAGAAAGTAATTAATACAGTGTACCTCTTTGTTGCTAGAAATTCTACCACTTTATGATGGCCTAAATATTTCCATAGAAGTGACTTCAATGAGGAGTATAATGATATGGTCACCATGTTGGCACAGGTGAAGGGTTTAAAGGATTCTCATTACTTTGAAAACTGGATGTGCTATTATATGAATATAATCAGAAAAGGAGCTGCTAAGATTGAATGGGGTGAGTAGATCAGTGATGCACTTTGTGCACAGTTGAAGGACGTCAAAGTGACATTGAAATTCTATATGATTACCTGGTATATGCAGCTGCTTCCATGAAGCAATATCCAAGTTTATCTACCAAAGGTGACAGGAGATTAGTACATGTCTAGGATACTATGATCAACTCACAATAAAAAATAAAGGGAGCTATTTTAGAAGAGTCAATGATGCTTTCTTTGCTATGTGGAAGTGCATGTTTGATAAAGGCCTACAAAAGAAAAGATTATCAGAGGCTGCATATAACAAGGTGTCTCATTTTGGATGCGTTTTTCTTCAGTTTCCAACATTCACTTACATCCAGATAGGATGTTTCTCAGGTGAACCTTTCATTTTACCAAGGTATCCTTTTGACAAGATTATCCTCATGGCTTTATGTTGACAATTGATCTATGTGCACGAAAAGAAATCACAAGCACATAAGACCAGATTGAAGTTCCTAGAATCTATTGGTAGGTACTCAGTTTTAACTAACCCCAAGGCCAAAAACATGGAGTAATAGATGCAATGAAACATTATGAGAAGGTTCAAAGCATGAAATAATTTTGATTTTCATGGCATGAAGAATACACTCAAAAGAAACTACACCCATGTTTTTAGGTTTGAGGATGTATGGACGGATTTCCAAGATGAAGAAGACATAAGAATAATGGATTTCAGTCATCTTACCCTAGAGTAGATTGAAAATCTGGATTTGGCAAAAATCCCAATGACCATGGAGGAAACTAATGACATAGTAGACTTAGTCTATTATGAAAAGAAGATTGTCGACTCTCCACTTCCATCGGTGCAATGGTCAGAAAATTATGTTGCTGCAAAAACTCAAAAGTAGGATCAACAACTCCCATTAATCATTGCTCACGAGTGTAACTTCGATCAACTAGATTAGGATTTTTGAGAAAATCAGCAAAATGGATATTACAATGAAAAGCGCACTGCAACCCAAAGGGAAAATACCTATTGCACGTCGCTCCCCAACGAAGTCGCCAAAAAACTATTGGGTGAATATTTTTTCATTAGCATACCAAATAATAACATATATAATTCACACACAACTATGTTGAGAAATTAATCTCTCCTCTCATCAAGGGGAGGTTCCCTTTGAAATTTCTTCTTTAATTAACAAGAAATTAAAATCTGTGGGTTAGTTTCAACCATATAACTCTCTTTTTTTAGAGTCTATATTTTCCCTCCACTTTGTTACAATTTCCCTATCACTTGTGATACTTAAAGAAATGAATGAATTAATCCAACAAACTGTACCAAATTTTACAAGCAAGAAGCATAAAGTCTTTCTTGAATGTAACACTAACTTAAACTAATTATCACAATGGGTAAGGAATTCAACTTGCATCTCAAAGTCTTCAAGTGTAATTTCTCAATCCTTAAAACTACAAGCAACAATAGCAATACAAATCCTACCACTGATCACTTACCAATAAAAAATTTCCCAAATATTCAAGGAGCACAAAGTCTACTTTCACAATTCGAAAGCTCTTTTACCCACTTAACAATATCAGCAATATTCTTCTTAAAGTTATATTGGTCAACTGATCACACTTTTGTTTTAATTCATTCTTCTCATCCCTCTCTTGATCAAAGCTCCGTAACAAAGAGTTAAAAGCCGTTTGAGAATCCTTCTTAACACTCTCATGCGTCTCTACTCCCAACTCTACAGTTTGCATGGTATAGTCTTTAGGTTGTATATTATCTTTACTCTTATCTGAAGATGGTAGCATGACCTCAACATATTTCCTTTTAGTAGTCATATCTACTAATACCTGAGAAACAGTCTTTGACTTCTTTGTTCCTTTGGGCTTTGGAAGAACCAACTGCTCAAAATCAAACTCATCTAGTAAAATTACCTATTTCTTCCTCTTGGGTGCCACTACCTCCATCCAAGGTGGTAATTCTGGATTGGTGGGTGGAGTAGTGGCTTCTTGCTGAGTATCACTTGGTATTTCAGGAGCAAACTGACTTGAACTTGCAACGTTTGTAGGTGTTGTTATTGGAATGAATGCTGAAGTATCCAGTGATAGGCCAGTTGATGTAGTAACAATTGTTGTTGCTAACACCTCTTCAATTACAACCACAGAGGGGAGAGTGGAAGGTGCAGTGGAAATAATTTCAGTACTTACCAGAGGTGGAATTTCTCTTATGACCGCCGTAGAAGGTAAAGTCATCATCTGTTGTTCCGCAAATGCTTGCTCCATGGTTTTAGGAAAATCTAACATTGAAGATTCAATGGTGGTTGAAGGAATATCATTCAAACTAGAAAAATTGGATAATGTGAAAAATTGTTGAGCAACTTCTAACTGTGACATGCCCGAAACTAACCCACATATTTTAATTTCTTGTTAATTAAAGAAGAAATTTAAAAGGGAACCTCCCCTTGATGAGAGGAGAGATTAATTTCTCAAAATAGCTGTGTGTGAATTATATATGTTGTCATTTGGTACGCTAGTGACAAAATATTCACCCAACACAAGGCTGACCACCAAGTGAAACTACACCAAATGTGATCCACGCTAGGAGATAAAGGGGACCCAAACACATCAAAATTCATTCAAAGTCAATTCCAACGACCTCATACACTAACACATCCTCCAAAGTCGACATCAAATATAACGTGTAGATAACCAATTAAAAATAATAACTAGTCAGCTGAAAAACATCACTCAATGCAAATTACTCATTGATGTGGATATTCACACGCTACGAGAAGATCCATAACAACACTCTAACTCAAACCTCCAATGTATATCCAAACCAAAAGAGTATAATCCAAATAAGATAAACTAAGTTAGCCAGAGATCAACACAACTGATCATACCAACAACAAAACAACATAACTTCACTTGCCAAGTAAACCGACACATGGAATTAGAACTAGAATATTGTACAAACCACACGAACATGTCCTTCAAGCTACAACACAATAACCAACATTGCAAAGCAATGCAGGCCATTTTCCAGACCAATCTTGACAAACAACCTCACTGTCAACAAACTATAATAACCAACTTCAACTTCTGAACAATTGAGGAATTGAAAACATGATAGTGCAACATCCACAAAACATAGACATTAATTCCAGAATTGGAAGCCATCTTTTAAAAAAAATGGAGGAATGCATCGTATTCTTCCATAAGGACTTCAAACACTCTTTCCTACATATTGTAACTTCCAATACTATCATCTTTAGAAAGTACTTCATACTCACTCAACATCGCCTCCATACATCATAGCAACATTTGAACACTCATTTTCAAACCACATACTACAACCACACAACTACAACCACACAACTACAACCACTACACACAATCATAGACAACACAAACTCATCTTTACTTGTGACATCAATGACAATACCAAACAAGTTTGACATCAATGACAACACAACCATATTTTCAACATTATCCCCTATTCTTCTAGGCTCACTGTCTTAGTAGGTTTCTTCCTTGGATCAAAGGGGTCTTCATCATCAATTCCATCATCAAAATAATATTGATCAACTTCCCCTTGTACCTCCTCCCTAATAGTTTGTAATGCCCCCTACTAGGTTTAGACATGTTTTAACCATAATTAATCTATTTTATATATACTTATGATTCAAACTAAATATATTAGGCGGTATTTACACCTTAACCAGAATCCAATCAGTGATATTCCACTGCTCAATCAATTAAATATTATTAAATAAATTGCTTATCTATCATACATCCATAATCCTTAGTGCAAGTGTCAAACCAATTGTAATGTCCGTACATGAAAACATTTCCTTTTCCAACTTCTTAAACATAGATAATAGTGACATATAAACATATTCTCCTTACCATTTATTATCTTATAAACTCTTTCTTTCTAATTTACAATCTAATATTCTTATTTGTCTGATTAAGACATTATGTATATAACCTTATTGATATCATACGCCCCGCTCCCCCCCCATCCCCACACACACACACACATGTGTAGTATGTGTGTGTGTGTGTGTGTGTGTGTACATACACATATATATGTATGTATGTATGTACACACACACATATATATAATTCTGATTTGAATATATACACAAATAAATTAATTAATTAAATAATATAATCTATTATTGATATATTTTCTAATTACCTATAATATTTATTATTGATACTGTATACGGTGAAAATGGATAACAACAATGTTGAAAGACTAAATGAATTCAACCACAAAACCCTAGCCTAACAACAACAAAGATCCACCATAACATATGAAGATTACCTAAGACAATACAAATCAAATGAAATCGCAAAGATTATACCATCACATGTCCAATATGGTTTGGATCTCCATTGATCTTGCTTGATATATTTGCTCTTAGATTTTATATGCACAAGAGCTCAACAAAGAACAGAAATGTGGTTGTAAATAGGCTTGATCGCATATGAAAGTTCGAAAGCGTAGAGTAGTCGAATAATGAGCTTAGTCGGGGGTTTGATAATGAAGGAAGCATCTCCTTATATAGAAGACACCGTAAGAAATGGAGGGATAAGATTAAGAGGTGTAAAAGATAAATGGTCAGCTATGATTAGAGGGTAGGTAGAGGAAATAAGAAAATAATGAGAGGGTAGGTAGTGTATGAATTAAGAGATGAATGACATGTGTCATGGGTAGAAAAGGTTAATGAATTAATTAAATAAATAAATATTTATTTAATTAATAGAAGAAGTGAGATCAATTAAATAAATAAGATATTTACTTAATTTAAGAAAAAGATAATTTAAATAAATAAATGTATTTATCTAAATGAGAATTAAGGCTAGAAGAGGATAACTGATTTAATTAAATAAATAAACATTTATTTAATTAATAGAAGAATTAGGCTAAAATAATTAAATAAATAAAGTATTTATTTAATTAGACATGACAATTTTAGGTGTCTACAGATACTACCACTTCTTAAGACATTAGTTATTGTAGACACCTAAAATTGTCCTGTCTAAAAAAATAAATATTTTTATTTATTTAATTATTTTATCCTAAATCTTCTACTAATTAGATAAATTGTTATTTATTTAATTAATTCATTAATCCTCTTCTAAGCCTTTCCTCATTTAAATAAATACTTTTATTTATTTAAATTATCCTTTTTCTAAATTAAATAAATATTTTATTTATGTAATTGATCCCACTTCTTCTATTAATTAAACAAATATTTATTTATTTAATTAATTCAGTAGCCTTTTCTACCCATGACACATGTTATTCATCTCTTAGTTATTCTTACCTACCTCCTTTATCATTGAAATATTTCCTCTACCTACCCTTTAATCCTAGCTGACCATTTATCTTTACACCTCTCAATCTTATCCCTTCATTTCTTACAGTGTCTTCTATATAAGAGGATACTCTCCTTCATTATCAAGTCTAATAACTGCTTCAATTAAGCCTTCTTGCGATCAAGTTATCAATCACATTTCTATTCTTTGTTGAGCTCTTGTGCACACATAAAATGTAAGAGCAAATATATCAAACAAGATCAATGGAGATTTAAACCCTACTTGACATGTGAATGGTAATATTGCTTTATTTTGTTAATTTACATGATCTTGGTATCTTTATTGGTATTGGTGAATGTTTGATTCTAGGACCTAGATTGTTTATCGTTGGATCTTTATGGTTTTAATATAGTTTATCATCATCAGTTTTCACCATATACATTTTGGCACGCCCGATGGGACTCTTGTGCCTTTTATTTTGACCTCTTGTTTGCAGATTTTGTGTTTTTAAAAGTTGCATGTTTGGTATTGCGACTGTAGTCACATAAATCTGTCAACTCAATTAAATGAATATTTACTATTTATTTGATTACTCAACCATCAATAATTAGTTAATTAAATTAATATTTAATTAATTCATCCTCAACCTCTTCTTCTATTAATTATATAAATTATTCAATTTATTTAAATTAATTCATTGAGCCACACTCAAAATCAATTAAATGAATAAAACACATTTATTTAATTTAACCCCTTTCCTCTTTTAAATAAATAATAAAACATTTATTTAAATCCCTAAACTACCCCGCCACTTGCATTCTCCTACAAATGCAAGTTGCACCTATTTTGTTGAAATAAAGTAATTTTATTTTAATTAAAATCCTATTTTCCCTCACCCACCAAACTCACTTGCATCCTAAAACCATTCTAGATTCTTTTAAACCATTCCTAATTAGCCAGAACCCATCCCCTAATTATTGTCACATTTCTAAGAAACTTGAAGTCACTTCTCAAAGCCTCCAAAGTCTTTGAAAAGCATTAAATGCTTTATGTCTCCAACAAGTTAACCCCTAAAGTCTTCTAAACCATTAATGGTTCTTACATGACCATTTATAGCTCTTATATAACCATTAATGGTTAATTCCACTCACCCACATGGTTAGATACTTTCCCTCTAACTCAACCTCCATTTAACTCATGGGTCTCTTCAAACATTCATTGCTTTGACCATGGTTATCCCCACTAACTCTTGCACAAGAGTTTGTCCATTGGATAAATGCATTATTCATTAGATAAAGGCTTTATTCATTCAACTCAAGCCTAACCTTACCTCCTAAGGTAACCCCCATGCCATCTCAAGCATTTAATGCTTCTTCGCTCTCCTCTCAAGCCATCTCATGATGACATTTGTCATCTTGGGATTGGGTTGAAAACCCTCAAATGGATCGTAAACCCATCAATCCTGACCCTTGTTGAGATTACTCAATTTCAACAATCAATTTCTCTATTTTTCTTATAAATAGAGACCATTTCCTTCATATCCAGATCCAGAAATCTTGTATGCATCTAATCTATACTAAAATTGAGAGAGCATTTTAGGAGCAAATCATATCTAAATTGTTATTTTGGTTAAAATCAATATAGATTAATTAGGTATTTTCTCATATCTAGTTTGCTTGCATTTGCATAGTCTTTTATCTTCATTTTTCATAAATCTTGAATCTCCATAAGACTTTCATAGTAGTACAAAAAGTTGAGGGCTACACTCATGTGGAACTCGGAGAGGAGAAGAACAAGGGAGGAGCAACTATGAGCATGTTGGAAAGCATTTGGGAGTGTTTTGTGTCTTTTCTCCATTTTTGTATGCTTTCCATAATATGTTTGATATCCCTCTTGATATGCATGCTTAGGATTGTAGTTTCCTTTGTATTTCATTTATGATTGATACTACTAACACTAATGAATGATTTGTCTTGCGTTCCTAACATCATTTTTGCAGTGCATCATTTGGTGAACCTGATGTGAATCGAACACGCAACCTTCTGATATCAAACTACTATTTTTTTGAAAAATTGCTAAAATTGCCACACAAGTTGTGCTTTAGTGCTATTGAACATGTTTTAGCGCCTTTGTCTACATTTTGGCGCTTTTGTCTGAGTTATAGTGCTATTGTTCATGAAATAGCGTGTCATGCCCAAACTTTTGGGCACAAACGAAATAATTTTTTTTAAAAAAAACCACCTAATGCAACTAAATTTGCTAAAATAAAAATGCAATAATTAAGTCTTGGCTTAACTATGTTTTAACTCTAGGAAGATAGAAGAGTTGTTTACTAAAGTTAATCTAATTAACTTAATCAAGCATACAATAGCATTTAAATAAATGCGGAAATAGATTCTCCAAAAGTATCATTATTATATCATTAATTAATAAATTAAATTAAACAATAATCATTAACTAACTTGACAAGAGATGTTATTAATCTCAAATAATCTTTTAATTGCTGTAGGAATTAATTAAATTAATTCTAGCACTTAGATTCATTTAAATTTAATAACCAATTAATCAATAAGGATAATGCATCTCAAATTTGACTAAAGGGTTAAGTAAATTCATAATATAATTGCCCTATAAAATTTATTAAATGTTGACTAAATAATTAAACCCCTAAGGTTTAAATATTAACATAACATGCTAATAATACTTAAAAGAAAAATAACGAAGAAGGATTTTAACTTATATATCTTATATATATATCCAACTAAACCTACATATACACATTCTTATATATATTTATATATGTAACTATCTATAAATACATATATAAGAGATATTGAAATTAGTTAAATAATATATTCTATAATTCTTTCTCAAAAATATATGGGGCTACCCTATCCAAAATTTGAATAGGGTTTCCCCCCCCTTTTACATTCACTAAAATAATAAAATAGCAAATGAAACCCTAAAACTAAAAGTTATATAACCAAACTACTAACCCATACATCTTTTAAAAAAAACTAACTTGAGTTTGCCCTAATCTGAAATTCAAGTTAGAGTTTTTGTGATTATGCAGGTTAGAGGAGCAATGGTGGAGGGGTTATGAGGGAGACCACAGGGCTTGTGTTGGAGGGGGCGCAAGACTACATGCAGAGGGGCGACAGGGCCTCCCGCAGCAGCGCCGAGATACCACTGCGGGTCATGGCTTGTAGTGACGTCGAGGCGTCCTTGCAGGGTGTGGCCCACAGTGGCCCTGCGACGTCCTTGCGGGGCATGGCTTGTAGTGGCGGCCAAGGCCGCCCTTGCGGGTTGAGTCCCACAGCGGCGCCGCCAGCGCCTCTATGAGGCTCGACCACCGAGGGTCTCCCGCGTGGATCTTCGGCTCCGCAGGACCTTCGATAGGGTTTTTTTTTGCATAGATTTTTAAAAATAAAATAAAATTTAAATAAAAAGAATATATATATAAAATGATGACAGAATGCAAATAGATGTATTGTTCCCTTTCTTAGGAAAGATTGATATTAATATATATATGCTCTAGATTTTATTCTTATTTTCATTTTTTTTTTTACAAATCATATAAACTGACTATTTCTCTACAAAATAAACCTAGCATAGTGGTAAATACTTTATCTTCATTGTTAAGACAATCTGTGTATTTTTATTTAAAGGCAGCAATAGCTATCATGACAGTGATTTAATGGTAGCAAACATTTTAGGACTAACTAACTATGAACATATTAGTTTTCTCTTTAATGAATACATTTATGTTTAATAACACATAAGCCAGGTTCTAGCATAGAATAAGATTAATTTGTCTACCCTTATTTTCTGCATTATTACTTTTCTAAATAAATGACAGAAACAATTAAATTACAACAACATTAATATAGCTAGAATTTCATTTAAAACTATTTTACCAAGTTATATACAACATTAATGTGCATACTAAAATCTATTTTACTATATTTGCACTTGGAAATAAATTATCTATTATTTTCAGTAAGCATAAAATGATAAAATGCCTTTCTTTATTTTTAAGAATAAAAGCAATAGATTTAACTCATACTATAGAAACTTAACACATAAATATATAATTTTATTTGCAATAACAACTTATCAAAGAATACTTTTCTTTAAAGAATACTATAATACAATATTGTCAACTTTACAAATGGGTGAGATACCCAACTAGCCTCTCATCCCTATTAAATAGAATAAATACATTTCTTTTTTTTTGGCAAAACAAATACAACATAAAACTCATCTTTTACATTTCTACTACTGAATTACAATATTGTATCTCCTATTCTTTCTCTGCAATTTAAATAAATTCAGCAACTCCTAGCTTTCCTTTTTCTCCTTTTCCAAGCAACCTGCATACAAATCTTAAGGCTATGACCATGGAGAGCTCACCTCCCAGCCTAGGCTTACTAGAAGCCACCCTTGAGCTTGGAGAACCAAGCCCTAGATGGGTCACACTCAAACAAACACAAACAAGAAAGGGAAACAAAACTCAACAAACACTTTCCCATCCAAGGCTAAACTTCATCACAAAATGTGGTGTTTCACAAGGGTGGAAGTGGACCAAATACCTTGAGGAAACTGTAAGAATGGTAGATCACAAGCCATCTCATGGCAACCAAAAATACAACATAAGTTTATTAACCCCACATCCTTATGCCCCCTGAGGCATACATGCCATACTTTCTCCCCTTATGACCCCCGAATGCATAAACAAGGCTATGCAGCAAGGGTCACATAAACAAACCCTTGAGATCACTCTCATAATGAGAGTCTCTCACTCTAAGGCTGTCAAAATCCTTCCACCCCCAAGACCATCCTACTCTTCCAAGAGTAGAAGGCCTTGGATACTCCCAAATCACAAGAAAAATGCATAAAAGAAATAAAAGAAAGATCACATAATATCTTCACAAAGGAAATACAAGAAAACAACATTTACATACAAGCAATATTTTAAACATAAATATTCAATATGCAAGGAAGAAGATGAACCAACCTTCAATCTGCCCAAAGGTTTGCTAGAACTAGTTTGAGGAAGAGTAGCCCAATTCCACAATTCTTTCCTCCAACACTTAGCCAAAAAATTCTATCCTAAAACTATTCTTTCCAAAAATTGCTAGATCTCCAAAGATGGAGAGTGGGTGATTAACTCTCTAAGTCCCTAATCCTTGCCTAAGAAGGCCTCTCTCACTCTTCCCAACCTCTTGGATAGAGTGAGAGTTCCCATTGGTTGGTCTTCCCAACCTCTTACAAGTTACTAAAACTAGAAAGAGAAAAGGTAAGAGAAGGTGGGAAAGAGAAACTAACATCAGAAAGGAAGGTTATCTAACCTAGGAGGAACCTTCTAAGTTGAATTTTCGCTCATCTTGGGAAAACCACTTTTTGAGGTGACTAAACAATCACATGGGAGTAGTCACATGTTTAAAAATACCCCTAACCCATAGGTATAGCCTATGGACCTTTGGAAAAACCCTTAAACTAACCCTAGGAGTCCATCTTACCTCTTAGAAACCCATCTAAAGTTAACCTATGGATCAAACCTGAGTTGACCACTCCAAAGACTCACTACCCAAGGCAGATTTGGGACCACACTCAAATATTTGAAAAGAGCTTTGGTTGAAACAATCTCCCTCCAAGAGACAAGTCAAAATCAAGACACTAATCAACACATGTGTTAAGTGACACAATAAAATACATTACATAATTACACATGGAAATTGTCTCTTGTTGGATTTAAACAAATTAATAAATACACTTTAACACACATGTAACATTTACTTTCACGAATAAAATACGATACATATGGGGCGTTGTCTCTCCAAATAGACAACCCCTAGTTTTACGAATGTACATAGGTCTAGGTTTGGTTCTCCATAATGTTTCCATGGTCACATGGATAATTTTCCTGCGCATCTCAATTACACATTAGTATTTCCCAATAGTCTCATATAATATTCAACACATGAATAAGAATACAAATCAAACACTCTGCATACAATTGACATTAAACAAATCAATATATCATATATCCAAATAAATCCGCATTGGCAATTATCATAATCCTCATAATTTTGATCCATACATAAGATATGCATCCTATTTTTATCATCATAATAAAATCCTGCAAATCCAATAATGACATACATCATTTCAAAGTTATCCTATCATATAGAGTTCTATATATATAATGCATAGAAATGAAGCATCAATATACATCAATGTTATCCAAATCATGGGATCATATAAGTTCTAAATCCATAATGCATAAAAATAAAGCATCCATAATAGTCTCAACATGAAAATCACTAAAATGCTAGGATGAGTCAGGGTAGGGCCTCACATAGCGCTATTGTAACTCTGTTAGCGCTTTTGCGCTCTCTGTTTGATAGAATTTTAATTATGTTTGATAGTTTAATTTAGCGCTTTTGTCCCTCTTATAGCGCTTTTGGCGTTCTTTTAGTGCCTCTGTTATTATTTCAGCACTTTTTTATTAAAGTGGCACTTATGTGTTTACATAGAGTAGCACTATTGTAACAAAGAGATGAAAAAAAAAAATATGTAACCGAAAAATCAAAATTTTAGGCTTGTAGAGCCCACTAAAAACTTTCATTTCACTAACTTGTTCTCTTTTTGTGTAGGTTTTTTTGCTAACTTCTTGTTTTGTAGGATTCAAGGAGTTAAAAATTAGGGATTTTTATTTTCTTTTGCTTTCTAACTTTTTTTTAAAGTTGGATTAAAAAGAATTCACATTCCCTTTTGGACTAAAAACAAACTTCACTTTTCATTTTGGGTTATAAAATCAACACAGTTTTTCAGTTTGGGGCTTAAAAAGAACTTCATTTTGCAAAGCTAAAAAGAACCACAAAATCAAACAAACAACTTTGTTTTATTGCAAGTTAGGAACAAATTATCATTTTGGGTTTAAAATAAACAAAATAACTTTCATTTTCTTGCAAAGGCTAAAATTCACAATCAACATTTCATTTTGCAAGTTAAAAAGAACAAACAATTAGTCCATTCTGTTTACAAAAAAATAATTTTACTTCAAGCAAAAACGTGCTTCAATTTGGTTGACCAGGATTTTCACTTTCCTAGTTAGACAACATATTGCTTTGAGGGATTAAAAAGAACACCATGTTTGTTGGAGAAACATCTCCAAATAGCATCTAAATCACATTGCAATAAATCAATTAAAAAGAATAAGTATTTTCAGTGATTGACACACTTATGCAAAAAATTTGTAGAGTGGTCCCACCTCTAACACACACTATCCTTTCCCTTGGCTCTCGTGGTCCTAGGTGCAAGAGAAAAGTGTTAGTAACGCTCAATTTTTTTTTAATTTTTAAGAGAGGTCTGCCAAGAGACACATCACTCTTGGGAACAACCCTGCGCTGTAAATCCTTCGAGCCGCTATAGAAATTAGGTGAGAGTGAAAGCTGTAGCCTTGGGTATAGTTGTTCCTACAGTGTAACTTGTCGAAAGGACATATGGGCCCCACCAAAAGTTACAAGGCTCTTAAGTGAGTCACTGCAGAATGAACTTATGTCCAAAAACATCATACATTACTAGACACATTTTATTATAGAAGCCCGCCCGTTCTATTGATTGAGGATATTTGTGAAAAGTTCAGTGCAAGAGCATAGATGGTTTTTCTCCCAAGATACTCACCATACATATTTCCTTGAGTAGAAACAGAGCTTTTTGAAAGGCTACTTGTAGCTTGATAAAAATGGTGACTCCCCCATCATAGGGATCATCTATCTATTATACTCACACAAGACTTAGTATATCACATCCTTACCTGCCACAGTGGGATTCATAAGGTATGTAGTACCAAATTCGAAGAAATATCAAGATGTGGGCTGAAAATATCACAACTGGCCATTGACCTTAGAGATAAAAAGTGTCTTTGAATTGTCTTCGTCTTGTGTCAGACTAGTAACAATATGAGCCAACTTCAGGCTTTTGGAAAAACATACAAAACATTTGAAAAGGGTCAAAAAGTTCATGATTGGGTTGATTTAGACCCACACCTATTTTTTTACCTTTTGTTGAAAAGGGGCAAGGTTATTGTGCTTGTGTATTTGCTGTGTTTTCTTGTCAAAGAAATTCCAAACAATTTTAAACCAAGTACTCATCCCACAAATTTACCTCAAATATTGGTAAAACAAAACAACATCAACAAGTAAAACAAGTATAAAGATTGTATGACCATCACTCACATCTTGAGAAAAAGGAGTTTTCATCAAAAGACCACATTGAAAAAGAGACAATTAAGTTCAAAAGCTCTTATCAAAAGAAGGAAGTTTTTCTACATCAATAAATAATTTTTTCTCTCACACGAAGCCTTCTTGTGCCATATGCACTTGTATCTTCAAGGAAAATCCAACGAATTTGACAAGGAGCCTTTGAAAAATAGAGCTTTTACTTAGTATAGAGCCTTGAATTATCACAAAAACAAAGGGGGCAAGATCAACCCTGCTTTCTTTCTACAAATCTATATCATCTACAACGTAGCTCGAGGGGAACCACCAACCCTTGAGAGAGAGGAAGAAGTAGAAACCCCCTTTGTGACTGAAATTTTTTATTGAGGTCCATATTCTATCCACTTTCACCTTCACACATCACAAATCCATTCAACTCTCAAAACACAACAAGGTCTTGTCCTAAGTTCATTTAAAAATATTGCTTAAATCAAACCAACAAATCACTTTTGGAGTGTCTCTACATCTAGGATCCATCATCCTAAGAGGCATTTCTACAGAGGTTAAATCTAGTTTATGAGTGCATCCCCTCATTTCTAGGTAGCTTAGTTTGTAACACATCTCAAACCTTGCTATACCTTATCACATCAAAATTGTTGAAAACACAAGAGCAAGTCACAAAGAAATTTTGGTAACATCCAACCTTCAGTGTTAGAGATCCATCTTCTAAACATTTTACAAAACACTTATCTTTAATAAAACATTTCATCACCAACTCATAATCACTTTCACCCACCTCAAAACTTTTTTAAAAAAAAGGGCTCAAACAAGATTAATGAGAAACCGACAACCAGAGATTGAAGACGAGGAGGAAGAAAACCTCAACGATTTCCAAGAAGCCATTGGAGGAGGCACAAATTATGAAGATCCTAGCACTCCAACTCCCGAAGATATTGAAAGAGCACAACACAATCCCAAGTTCAATAGACTCTTTGACAAAATCCTTAGAAACAACGCAAATGCTCATTTTCTGAGACTTGCTCAAGAGGGTGCCAAACTACCCTCTGACTTGATACCACACAGATATGATAGAAATTTGAACAACATAGCCGTAATGATGGTAGAAGAGGTAGGGATTACTTCCAATATGACCTTAATCATGAAGGGAATCCCCCACCTCCTCCTCTTACATAAATAGACATTTTGAGACAGCAAGCAGAAAATATCTCTCAACAACTCAATAGTGGTGTAAAGACTACTCGGTTTTCACTTAACAATATTTTTCCCTATCCTTTTGATAGGAACATGCATATGCCACCTTTTCCGTGAGGATTCAAAACACCTAAGTTTGAAAAGTATAGGGGCAAAGAAGACCCTAGAGATCATGTACGAGAATTTCACTCAACTTGTTTAGAGGTGGCCTATGAGGACACCTATCTAATGCACCTTTTTCTCAGAGTTTGGGAGGCACAACCATGTAATGGTTTTCCTGATTACCAGGTGGCATTAGAAAATTTGAGGAACTAGTTCAAAAATTCATCACTCATTATGCACATAACATAGAACGAGATGTTACCATGGCAGATTTATGCAACAACAAACAAAAATCGGGGGAGTTGTTCTCAACTTTTTTAGAACGGTGGAGACAACTGTCTAGTAGATGTTCTCTTCATTTTCCTGAACAAGAACTAGTGGAAATATTCATTTCCAACTTGAATGACGAGATGAAATTTCATTTAGACATGAAGGGCGTAGAGTCCTTTGAAGAGATGATCACTCAAGGATTAAAATGTGAAAGGGCCCTTATCAAAATCTACAATGAACCCAAAGATGACCCCCGTCCATGTTATAATAGTGATAAACCCAATTTCTGGAACAAGAACAAGAACATTGTCAATAACGAGATAGTGGATGCACGAATAGTAAAAATCGCACAACCTATGACCAAGTTTGCAGGACAAAATCCCCCTCCTAAAAACAACACCATCACTCATCCACAAAATCAAGGTCGCAATGCGCCACAAGAAGAACCAAGACAACAACAACAACAAAACTACAAACTAAAATGCATGTACACACCCTTAGGGAGGGGAACCCATCAAAAACATATTGTATCAATTGGTCTCTTCTAATATTGTGACCTTACTGAAAACATCTAACTATGAACCTCAGGTCAAACCTCCATGGTGGAGAGATAATGAACATTGTGAATTCCACTAGGGAGAAGGGCATAAGACGAGCAATTACCATCGATTGAAAGATCTCGTTCAAGATATTATTGACAAAGGAGAAATTGAAATAGAAGGACATGACCCTAAAACATCCAATGACAATCATCTAATGTTCAAGAATTCACTTCCATCATTGGATCAAAGGGGTCCTTCCACCTCAGGGTGAAACACAGATACTACAACTAATTATGCACAATCTGCCTATAATTATACTGTGAATCACCTCTATGACGTTGATGAACAAGTTGCAACCCTCACCATTAAAGATCCAAATCCTGCATGCAATGTTGTTATGCCTTGTAGAAAGATTACCATTCGAGCAACACCACAAGGAACAACACCCCTTCCCAAGAAATATAATCTTGTGGAACAATTGGACAAAACAACCGCATTCATATCCATATGAGAGCTTTTGCACTTATCCCCTTCACACAAAACAATCTTGGATCAATCTCTCCAAGAAGTGTTAGTCCCTGCCAACCTTAACATAGATCAATTTCAAGCCATGGTTGGCAGTCTCAGGTCATCACCATACCTCACTTTTTCTGAAAGTGATAATGCTTCATTCCAACAACCACATAATGCATCCCTTCATATTAAAGGATTTGTAAACTGACACAAAATCAAGCGAGTCTTGATTGATAATGGAGCCAAATTGAATATATGCACCTTGCAGTTGGTCACAACATTGGGTATGTGGTAGAATCAGTGGATGCCATTAAAAAGATAACCATTAAGGCCTATGACAATGCAGAGCATTCTTCCAAAGGAGTTGTTGTATTACCTATCAGAGTGGGCCAATGGTGAAGCATATTGTCTGCCAAGTTCTGGACCTTCCTTTACCATATAATATTTTGTTAGGAAGACCTTGTATACATGCCATGCAAGCTATTCCATCTTCCTATCATCAGTGTATCAAGTCTCCCCATAACGGTGTAGAAATAACAATCCTTGGTGATGCAAATCTATTTGCATATTGTAACAATATTAACCATCGACTAGAGAATTACCGTACCTGACAACATAGAAGCTATCCCTTCCACTTGATATGTTAATCCAGCTTCTCTTTTTAGTTTGATCACCCCTATACCAAAGCAAGAGAAGTTAAAAGTAAAAATGACTGAGGAAGGTCCCGGGGAATATAATCTTAGCCAACTCTTTTGTGTTGGGCAATTACCCACCTCCCCTAGAACTCATGGAAAGCCTCAAAAGTTGCTTCAATCACCATTGGCCAAGCAAGCATGCACTTTGGTGCAATTCATCCCTGGTAAAAGTCAGGAAGAGGAAACCAAAGACGAGGACCTGGCAGAATGGATCTACAAAGATTCTATCAACACAGAAATCCCACAGGCTAAGCTTCCCACTGATAAATATGGCAAAGGCCTCACTATTATGCAAAGAATGGACTATGATGGATAGAGTGCTTTGGGACACTGCAAATAGGGATGACACGAGCCTTTACAACCTGAGTTGAAACCCAAAGATAAAACGGGAGTAGGTTTTCAAAAGGAATCTCTTCCTAAGATCAGATTCAAAGGTAAACCCAACAAACCCATCTATCAAACAGTTACTCCAAGGAGGCCATCCTTGATTATATTAGCATCACCAATACTCCCAGCAATTGTACCAACTACACCTACCAAACTGAGAATAATAGTAGTATCATGAGCAGCATCAACAATACTAATAATCCCATCAGTAGCATCAAAGCCATCAACAACATCAACAACACCACTAATCCCATTAGTAGCACCAACTGTACCAACAACACCAATACTCCCAATAGCAGAATCAACAACACTGATAATCCTACTAGCAATCCCACCTCCAAAAGAGTGCAAAACCAGTGACCAATACACTCTTCAATGCAAAAGACATCCAAGCATGGTACAGTAATCAGATGTTAGATAGTGATTCAGAGACCGACTCACATGAGTGGGAATTTGATTCAGTGAATCTAAATACTTCAGACAAGGAAGACACATCGCCTCCACCACCTCGTAAAGATATCCCAGTTTATGGAGAGGCATGGATCAATACCTTTTGGGTTCATGAGCAAGAAGCAACTCCCACAGGCCCTACGTAAAATCCTACACCAGAATCCGACAAGGAGAGTACTATCGATGAACTTAACTCATCTATATTAACCCTCACTGACGCCTCCTTTAAACTCAACCTAATCAATGAGGTCATGCCTATCATCCACCCTAAACTCATCAACTAGAACTAGCCAAATACCCCATGTCTTGATCACTTCCAAAATGATGAGGCGCTCATCAACTTTTTAGAAATACAAGATAACATACCAAGTGGGGATCATAAAGCTGGATTTGCCATCGACCTTAATGGTGCAACATATTCAGGGGCAGATGCCAAACCTTTCAGCTAGTGAAAACCACACTGTGGCACTATTTGATCCCCAAAAAATAAAAATAAAGAGCGCATCCAAAGGTGAAAACCTCTCTAAGGTGCCTGTGGATGAAAGGTTTGACATCCTCCCCTCTAGTACAAATCAAGAGAGATCGACGATCCTAATTGAAGAAACAAAAGAATTCAATGTGGGGACCCCTGAGGCTCCTCACCAAATACATTTGGCATCTCTACTAACTCCCAAGGAACAACCAAAGTTCATGGAATTCTTCCAAAAGTGTCAAATCAACTTCTCATGGTTTTATGCAAACATACCTGGCTTAGATCTTGATTTGGTCATGCATCACCTAACCATGGTAGAAGGAGCTAAACCTATAAAATAAAAGCTTAGCAAGATGCACCCATAGATTGATGTTCTTGTCGAGGCAAAACTCAAAAAGCTCTTAGATGTTGTTTTCATCTGACCAATCGATTAGGCAGATTGGATCTCCAACATTGTACTTGTCGGCATGCCCTAAAGATGACTTCCCCTTACCAAACATTGACATGATTGTCAATTTAACAATAGTTCAGGCAATTCTTTCTCTTATGGATGGCTTTTCAAGGTACAACCTGATTAAGATTGCTCCAGAGGATCAACATAAAACTGCTTTCACAAGTCCATGGGGAACCTACTGTTGGAATGTGATGCCATTTGGTCGGAAGAATGCAGGGGCAACCTATCAAAGAGCTATGAATACCATCTTTCATGATATGATGCACACCATAATGAAAGATTATGTCGATGATTTACTCGCTAAATCATTACCAAGAGAAGGTCATTTGGAAATACTGGGTCAAATTTTTGACAGATTAGAGCAATACAATATTCGTCTTAATCCAAAGAAATGTGTATTTGGAGTAACCTCAAGGAAGCTCTTAGGATACATTGTCTCAAGAAAAGGCATTGAAGTAGATCCGACAAAAGTCAAAGCAATCATGGACATGCCACCTCCAAAGAGCATCAGTCAGTTAAGGACACTACAAGGGCAACTACAATCAATTCAGAGATTCATTGCATAATTGGCTGATAAGTGTCATCCCTTCATGCATCTATTACACAAGAATATCCACTTTCAATGGGATACAAAGTGCCAACAAGCAATCCAAATTCCTAAGGACTACCTTATGAATACACTGTTATTGATCTCACCAGATCCAAGTAGACCTCTATAGCTATATATTTCAGCTACAAATATGACATTAGGAGTACTGCTGGCACAACACAATGCAAAAGGCAAATAATGTGTTGTATACTATATCTCTCACATATTGGTAGGATATGAACTCAATTACACACCTATTGAGCGAGCTTGCCTAGTAGTTAACTTGGCAGCCACCAAATTGAGGCACTACATGTTAACACACAAGGTACAACTCATTGCCAAAATAGATCCACTCAAATACCTACTCAACAAGGCAGCATTAACAGGACACTTGGCCAAATGGTTTATGATCTTGAGTGAATTTGATATAGAGTATGTGGACTGCAAGGCTATCAAGGGGCAAGTTATTGCAGATCAGTTGGTTGATGCACCGTTCGCAGGTGACCATCCTCTTGTCTCTAATTTTCGAGATGAAGAGATCTTCATGATCATAGTATCTACACAATCGTGAAAGCTCTATTTTGATGGCTCATATACCAGACATGGCTCGGGGGAAGGTATTTTTTTCACCACACCTCAAGGTGACAACATCCCGAAGTCATACAGGCTCACTTTCCCATCCACCAATAATATAGCAGAATATGAGGCCTTGATCATAGGACTCAGATTGGATATACAATGGCATCTAAAAGAGCTACAGGTATATGGAGATTCTCAACTAGTCATCTGACAAGTCAAAGATGAGTACCAAACTAAGGATGATAAGCTCATGCCATATAAAAGGATGGTGGATAGTTACAAAGAATCATTTACAACTATCACATTTGAGCAAGTACCCAAAGATCAGAATCATGCTGTCGATGCAATGGCTACAATTGCATCTCTTCTGGATCTTTCACAAAATTTAACACGCTACAAGTTCTTGGTAGAACAACTTTGGATCCCCACATATGATATCCCTGAAACTGAAATGATATGTCTCCTTGTCGGTTCCAAATCCCCATGGTATGGTGAGTTCTTCACTTACCTCTGTGATCACACACTTCCTCCCAACCAATCCAATAACCAACGAAAAAACTTCATTCGCCAAACCGCTCGATACATCATCATTGCCAAAACCCTATACATGCGAAGTCTTGATGGTACTCTCCTTTGATGTCTAGAACAAGATGAGATAACAAAGGCATTGGAAGAGGTACATGAAGGAATTTGTGGGGCTCACTCAAGTGATCCTTCTCTATCAAAGAAGATCATGTGCGCTGGATACTATTGGCCATCCATGGAAAAAAAATCCTACTATTTTGTCAGAAAATGCAAGAAATGCCAAGTTCACAGAGACTTGATACATGCACTAGCATAGGAATTGCAACCAATCACAACACCATGGCCCTTTTGTCATTGGGGACTTGACCTTGTGGGTAAAATTCATCCATCTTCATCCAACGATCATAACTTTATCATTACCACCACCGAATACTTCACAAAGTGGATCGAAGTCATTCCACTTACCCAAGTCACCGACAAGCAGATTGCCTCATTCATCCTTAATTACATCATTGTCGGTATGGTGTACCCATGTCCATCATCACAGATAATGGCCTTCCTTTAAAAAAATTGATGTCCATGAGCTCTGTGAGAACTTTCACATGCAACACCGTTTTTCCACTCCCTATTACCCATAAGGAAATGGTCAAGCCGAAGCATCAAACAAAAACATATTGAGGATCCTTAAAAATATAGTTAATGATGTTGGTCATGATTGGCACATTCGATTAAATCTAGCACTATGGGCATATCGAATTAGCATTCGAACCCCTACAAGTGCAAATCCCTACTCACTGGTCTATGGAGAAGAAGCCATCCTACCTATCGAGGTTGAAATACCATCTCTCTGGGTCTCTTTGCATAATCTGATAGATGATGAGGTCTCCCATCTTTAGGAATTGGAACTGCTTGACGAACAGTGACAAGCCGCATACAACCACCTCAAAGCCTATCAACAATGCATGAGCAGAAGCTACAATCATCAAGTTAAACCTCATACATTTGAGGTAGGTGATCTTGTTCTCAGGGAGAATCCTCGCAACCAACCAAATAGAGAACATCAAGGCAAGTTTGAATCCAACTGGCTTGGTCCATATGTTATCACTGTTGTATTTGGGTCTGGGGCATATCAGTTGGCAACTTCAGAAGGGGAACCGCTAGCCAATCCGATCAACAACATGCACCTCAAGTGGTTTCATACATAAGTTGTATAGAACATCAAGCTCCACACTATATCAAAAAATACCAAAAACATTCAGAAAATGTCCTAAGAAAAATACAAACAAAAATCAAGGAAATAGTAAAGAAAAATCATTCATCCAAAAGGTAAAAACCACTACGATGGCACCTTGGGTAAGTACGATGGTGAAAACCTGGCAAACAGGTGCCATGCATAAAAATTTATGGCTCCATTGTCTTTCATACTTGTTGCGATCACATCCATTGCATCCATTCATCTGTTATTTAAACCATGGCTTGTTATTGATATGCAAACAGGGTTAGTACTTCATGTGTCCTACATCCCGCTTTCATAGCAACATCTAATTGGGGGCAATGCTCTTAACCTACTGATGGAAGTGGATTCTACATTACTTGTGATTCATTGAGTTCCTCATTCAAAATTGGCTAGAAATAATACCAAAAATATTCGTAAAAAATTAGAAATATATTCAAAAACATTCAAAAACCCTCACAAAATCCAAAAACATGATAAAACATAAAAAATCAATCAAAAACATTGCAACATATATCATTCTTTGTACATACACATGACAAAAGACACCAAACAAACATTTTTTGAGATCCTTAAACGATGATCACTTATCAAATCAACCAACCAATCAAAACATCTATGCACAACTATCTTCACAAGGATACATCCTTCCTCACAGACAAGACATGGTAACATTTTCTTTGACAAGAAAATTTTGTTTAAACTGATAAGTACTTGGTCAATTTGTTATTTATTTATTTATTCATATTAGATTCCTACGCTACTCCAAGATATCCACAAGAGATTAGAGTAGACAGGATGGATCTTGATATCTTTTTCTTTTTTTGTTGTCTACGGATTGTTCCAATGAAGTTCTGGGGCATGTACTAATGGTGTCTATGTGGGAAGTTCACTAAGCTACGTGATCCTATGCAAAATATAGTCATAGATCACTATGGCTTACTGACTACAACGTATACCTCAACCATTTGCACATGAACCAGAATGGAGGGGAATTTTCCTTGTCTGTAATGCTTGCTTACATGTGAAATGCTCAAACTAGGTTCTTGCTACCTCAGCCAAGAATTGTACTACCATGCTCGATGATGAAAATAAAGGACTGTAAATAATCTATGGATCATCATTTCATCTCATATGTATATATTGCATTCCATCCATCCATACATCCATATTGTTGTATATCATTCATACATAGTAATGACAATGGATACTCTTTTTTTTTTCAATCTTCTTCCATAGGAATGGATCCTAGGTTCTCCATACCTTCTATCTAACATTGAATCCCCCCCTCACCCTCCCTATATAGGTCATCATCATAATCCCTTCATCGTTTCCCATCAATCCAATCAAGACAGTTACTCTATCTACACAGGCACATCGACTCACGCACACCTAGACTATCAACATATACTTTTTGATCAAGTATCTTCGGGTCTCCATAGGTAATCAATTATGGAAAACCTAGACTAAAACAGGCATTTATCACAATGACCTAGTCTCAATGGGGCTGCTATGATTCACCACAAACAACCTAAAATACAAACACTATCAATTAATCAACCAATTAAACAGAATCAAAACAGACAATTTCATCAATTGTCTAAGTCTCAATGAGTATTTTCTTTCAGATACCATGACTTCATCGGGCAATTCCATCAATTGTCTGTCTCAACAAGTCATTTTGACTCACGTACTTAGACTTTATCCTATCCAAGCAAACAACTAACATCAACTGTCACGCTTTGACTCGACCGAAGCAATTCAACCGATTGCACCAGATTGTCCAACCAATTTTTATCAATTGTATAGTATCAATCAAATGCACACACCGCATTTGCACCATATCTCCTGCATGACCTAAGGTTACTCAATGGCTTTCCGTTTCTCCATTTTACCCCAGTTTCCCTCCATTCTTTCACCATTATTTCTAATTTCTTCTATTCTACCCACCCCCAACTTCTTTCTCTTTTTCGAGAGATCGCCCGATTTTTTGAAATTTTTCAGCCCATCTCTCAAGGGGACATACTAACCACTAAATTAACATTTATGGGGCATATGTCTTCACACCTATATTTCTTTCTTTGAAACGATGCGATAAACCACACCGTCCCAAAGAGGGGCAAATGTAGTCACATAAATTTGTCCACTCAATTAAATGAATATTTACTAGTTATTTGATTATTTAACCATCAATAATCAATTAATTAAATTAATATTTAATTAATTAATCATCAACCTCTTCTTCTATTAATTAAATAAATTATTGAATTTATTTAAATTAATTCATTAAGCCACACTTAAAATCAATTAAATGAATAAAGCACATTTATTTAATTTAACCCCTTTCCTCTTTTAAATAAATAAAACATTTATTTAAATTCCTAAACTACCCCCCCACTTGCATTCTCCTACAAATGCAAGTTGCACCTATTTTGTTGAAATAAAGTAATTTTATTTTAATTAAAATCCTATTTTCCCTCACCCACCAAATCCACTTGTATCCTAAACCCATTCTAGATTCTTCTAAACCATTCCTAATTAGCCTAAACCCATCCCCTAATTATTGTCACATTCCTAAGAAAATTGAAGTCACTTCTCAAAGTCTCCAAAGTCTTTGAAAATCATTAAATGCTTACTGTCTCCAACAAGTTAACCCCTAAAGTCTTCCAAACCATTAATGTTTCTTACATGACCATATATGGCTCTTACATAACCATTAATGGTTAATTCCACTCACCCACATGGTTAGAGACTTTCCCTCTAACTCAACCTTCATTTAACTCATGGGTCTCTTCAAGCATTCATTACTTTGACCATGGTTATCCCCACTAACTCTTGCACAAGAGTTTGTCCATTGGATAAATGCATTATTCATTGGATAAAAGCTTTATTCATTCAACTCAAGCCTAACCTTACCTCTTAAGGTAACTCCCATGTCATCTCAAGTATTTAATGCTTCTTCCCTCTCCTCTCAAGCCATCTCATGATGACATTTGTCATCTTGGGATTGGGTTGAAAGCCCTCACATGGATCATAGACCCATCAATCCTGACCCTTGTTGAGATTACTCAATCTCAACCATTCATTTCTCTATTTTTCCTACAAATAGAGTCCATTTCCTTCATATCTAGATCCAAAAATCTTGTATGGATCTAATCTATACTAAAATTGAGAGAGCATTTTAGGAGCAAATCATATCTAAATTGTTATTTTGGTTAAAATCAATATAGATTAATTAGGTATTTTCTCATATCTAATTTGCTTGCATTTGCATAGTCTTTTATCTTCATTTTTCATAAATCTTGAATCTCCATAAGACTTCCATAGTAGTGAAAAAATTTGAGGGCTACACTCATGTGGAACTTGGAGAGGAGAGGAACAAGGGAGGAGCAGCTATGAGCATGTTGGCAAGCATTTGGGAGTGTTTTGTGTCTTTTCTCCATTTTTGTATGCTTTCCATAATATGTTTGATATCCCTCTTGATATGCATGCTTAGGATTGTAGTTTCCTTTGTATTTCATTTATGATTGATACTACTAACACTAATGAATTATTTGTCTTGTGTTCCTAACATCCTTTTTGTAGTGCATCAATAACGATTCTGGGTTTTTCTGCATTTGCGACATATCTGACTGCGTCAGTGTTTTGTTTTCGCATCTACGATTGCTATTTTTGTGTTTTTGATTTTCTATTGTTTTTGAAGATCTATCATCCTAAAGTTGCGTTTATGTAGCATCTAACCACATTTTTGTTTTCTTTTCACGTCTGCATTGCTTCTTATTGTGTTTTTGGTTTGGCAGGGTTTTTGCTCAATTTTGCAGTTACAGGTTACTAGAATTGCATCTGTGAGTTGTATTATTGTGTCTGTGTCCAAATCTTGCATTTGTGCAGGTTTCTGTTGTGTCTAAATTTTGTTGTCTATTTTGCAGGTCCTAGATTTGTAAACCACATCTGCATCTGTGATTTATTCCTGCATCTGCATTTGGTATAGTTGCGTTTGTGTTTTCAGTTTGTCATTTTCACTTTCATTTAGGGTTTTCATATTTGGTTTTTAGGGGTAACCTCTTTTGATTTGACTAACGAAGTGGTGCAACTATTTAAAAAGGAGAAAGACATGTCTTGTCGAAGACCCCTATTTCACAAAGTCTTTTGGATCTTAAAATTTACCTACCTTGTGTTCTTGTAGGAGGGGTATCACTTCAAAAACTACTAACAAGTTTGATGGAGGACATTTGGCAAAAAAAATGATTTTGAAATTGCTTTCTTTGTCTTCTTTAGTTTAGCAAACACTTCATTTTGGGCTCTAAAATTAACAAGTGTATTGAGCAATAGGCTCTTTGTGTTTTACCTTTTAGAGGGCCTGCCTCTCGAGTAGCCCATAAGGCCAAGTGAGAGGGAATGACCCAAGTGGTAATGGGCTAAAGCGAATCTCTTCCAAGCCACTATGAATAAAAGTGTTTGTGATGAAAGTTGCAAGCAACGGGTGTTGCATGCTGTTATAATGATGTTATGACTCCCCATAAACCCTATAGAGCGCAACCTCTATAGGCTAGGAGACCTTCCATTTAACAAAGCGTAACATGCTGGTGATTATAGCCACCTGAACGGATTCCCTACTAGACACCATTTTGTGTTAGAAGCCAAAAACCTTCTATTTGTTGGTGCAGGAGGTCAAACCTCTGAAGTGACTCACATTCTTACATTTCTTAGTAGAGATACAAAGTTTTCCACAGGGAGTTTTCATGGGGATTGGTGCTTGGCTGTCCTAGAGAATTGAGTGCTGAGGGTGGAGCTAGTGGGGTCAAGCATCTAAGTATTCACTTTGAATTGCATAGCTTGGGGTAACCTTCCAAGTGAGATTCAATAACTATTGTCCTGACTAGCCCTAGGATTTGTGCTTGCATGATCAAAAAACTCATTTTCAAGCAAAACAAAGAAATATTGCGTCTACTATGTTTTCAAGTGTATGCAAAAACATCACACATTATATTTCACATTTGGAAACACTTTTTATCCTTTGGACAAAAACACTTTCAAACATTGAGTCTTTACTATTATTGTGTCCTCTTTCCATGAAAAGAGTAAAAAACTTTAAGATTTGGTCACATTAAACAAACTTCACAACTAGACAAAATTGCACAAAATATCTGAAGATGCGTTTGTGACTGTTAAAACCACGTCTGTGTTGAGAAATTGTGTTTGTGTAGTACAAAATTGCATCTATTTCCTATAATAGAATATTAACAAGAAATTGTCACATTTTCAGAAACTACGTCTCTGTCAGTTTAAACCATGTCTATGTTGAGAAATCACATCCATGTAGAGCATAATTGCGTCTTTCACTTTTAGGCTAGAATTGTCATCATCACCAGAAAATAGTGTCTATGTCTACTGGAACTGCTTCTAAGGCTGCTTCCTATAGGGCTTCATTTTTCAATCAGTCTTGGTCACACGTAGTCAATCATTTTCCTTCATTTGCATTGCCCTCATACATATTTTCCAAATTTAAGTCAAAAGGTTACTTTGCTTGTCCTCATTACATTTTGCAAAAAATACAACACACCACTAGGTGATTTCCGCATCAAGATCTATCATCTTAGGGTCTCATTTGGTCTTCTTGAATCAAGGTCAACTTACCTCATCAAGAGATCCATCATCTCTTTGGAAGCCACACCTTACTCTTAAACATACATACTTTGGTCTTACACTCTTGGACATTTCAAGTTTATCTTAGATTCATCTACACTTCATACACCTCTTGGTCTTCCATAGTCTTTGTATTTTCATCTTACCTTTCATTTTGGTCAAGACTTTAGTCCATGGTTGAAACCCATTCACAAAGGTCTAGAAGGGAGGCCGAAGAAGCTTTAAGGTCTTTAAACATGAGTACTTATGAATTTGATGGAGATGAGTTTTACAACCCATTTGACAACCATAGTAATATACCAAACAATGATAACAATGAAAACAATAATGGAAATGATAATGACAATGACAATGTATCCATGGATTTTGTAGAAGTTGAGGAAACTATCATGGATCCCCATTTTAATAAATTGGTTCAAGAAATCATGAAGAGGGATAGACAATATTTCCTACAAGTCATGGCACAAAGTGGAACAATATTACCCCATGATTTTATATGTCACAAATTTTAGAGGATGATACAAACCAAATAAATTAAGTTAATACAAGATGAAGGAGGCCTAATAACAGTGGTAATAAAAAAGAGCATCTCGTTCTTGATTCACCTTCCTCCCTATTTCAAATACCTAAAATTCCAAACACATACACTCATTCTCATGCCAGTTATGATAGAACCTCTCATGAACAAACCCACAGTCATCCTTTTCCATGGAGAAGAACTACCACCACACATGCTCATGATGATACCAAAGATCATACCAATGCATACAATTACAATCAAGTGAATATTCAAAATCATGACACGAGGAGACCCCATGTCAGATTTAGGGGCAATAATCAAGATCAGTCTTATGATACCTCCCATATTCATGGTCAGGATATGTATCTACCTAGACCTAGTGCTCCTCATTACAACACCATACCAAGTTGTCCACATACAAGATATAACTATGTTCCTCCTCCATATGAACACATCTATGATCAATACCATCCATACATGCATTATATCCCTCATCCTCCACTCGGTGTCTTAGGCATGGGACTAGACACTAATACATTTGGACTAGATTTTTGATTGAGGTTTCCAACGGAGAAGGTATATTGTGGCCAAATTTGATTTTTTTTGAAAAAATGCCTGCATTCGTTGTAATTCCGACTGAAATTTCCCATTTGGTTTCGACGAAGAAGGCATTAGCAATGAGAATTTTCTTTTTTTCAAAAAAGTGCCCGAGTTCATCGTAATTCCGACGATAGTGGCCATTACAAAATAAAAAAAGAGGCGGGGAATTCATTTATGAATTGCGATCCCACGTAGGCGTCCGTGGCAAATTCAACCCCCAAGAACATCAAACCCGCGTCGAAGGCAATCCCACGTAGGAGGTAGATTCAAATTGCCCTAGTTTTTAGTTTCATGTTGCAAAAAATATACAAATGGTGGTTAATTGTCCTAGTTTAATCTTGTAAAACCATAGAATTGTGATTGAGGAGTGAGCATTCAATTTTGTAGCAGCAATCCCTTCCTCCCGTATACGCGCGTGTTGATTGTTCACATGAGATCACATCTCTTTACGGCATCGTATCAAATAATTCATGAGCCTTGTCCATGTTTCCATATTTTGCATTCATTTCAAACAGGGCATTTGCAAGTACAACACCTAACAAAATTCCTCTATTCGTTATGCTTTGATGGATGTCCATACGCTGTTCCAAAGCTCCCATTTTTGCACAGGTAGGGAGGATGCTGGCAAAGGTTGTGGAATTTGGCTTTATGCCTTCCAATTTCATTTGCTTGAAAGTGTCTAAAGCCTTTTCAACAAATCCATTTTGTGCATATCCAACAATCATTGCAGTCCACGAGACAACATTTCTTTCAAGCATTCTATCAAACAGTTCACGTGCTTTGTCTATGCTTCCACATTTTGCATACATGTCTACCAGGGCAGTTACAACTACAACATCTGACAAAATTTATCTATCCTTTATGCTTCGATGAATGTCCATACCCTGTTCCAAATCTCCCATTTTAGCACAGGTAGGGAGGATAGTAGCAATGGTCATGGAATTTGGCTTTACACCTGCTGATTGCATTTTCTTGAAAGTTTCTAAAGCCTTCTCAACAAATCCATTTTGTGTAGTTGCAACTACATCTGACAAAATTCCTCTATCTTTTATGCTTTGATGGATGTCCATACCCTGTTCCAAAGCTCCCATTTTGGCACAGGTTGGGAGTACGCTGGCAAACGTAACTAAAGAAATGCAATGATCAGCTCCAAAGACATCAAACCACTACTAACAAAACCGAGAGTCTAAAATATGATAGGGAATAGTGTGAGCTGTCCTGAAATAAAATATTTTATTTTCAATTTTAACTAAAACATAATTACTCAACCATTTAATGTTATTAATAAGTGTTTAATTTATGAAAGAGATAAATGGTTGGCCACAAGTACATGGGTTAGTAAATGCACACAAATAAGTGAATTTGATATTCAAAACTATCTACAATGAATTCAATTCTTGTCCATTAGTCATTTATGTTTGCAATAAGCATCTTTCTTTGTTTTACTTAATCTTTATTCATAGTTATGTGCATATTTCACATTCTATAATTATGATATCAATTGCTATGGCTAAACACTAGCATGATGTTTGTGTTGTGGTATAGATGCGTGGAAACATAATTATGGGATTGTTATATTATAGAGATCATAAATCTAGATATCTCATATTAGTTCTAGCTCTTCTTGGATTGAGTCTAAAGTTGACATACAGTCATAAAGCCATTATTAACAGATCTATCCATTTCTAGTAAAGACAATTGAGAAAGTCATTTTGATATTGAGAGTTTCTTATCTGTTTACCTATTGATCATTATTAAGCCATAATATTTAGGTCTATTTATCTCTCTTGTAAAACCTCTGTAAGTGTCCTAGATTGTCCCTACTACTCACTCTTCAATGAAATAGTGGAGTTCTAAAGATTTGTTGCACATGATGGTGTTGAACGTATCAACAAGGCTAGCATGGAAGGCATGTTCAAGCTTCCACTTGTACAACTTACAACAAATGATTTGTTGATAGAAGAAATTCTTGAAATAGGAATACAATCGAAAGACAAGTAAGTACATACAAACGTCCTCAGTTGAAATTAAAATCTATGTATAAAAAGAGTACATTGAATCCCAATCCATAAACACAATAGAGATACCGATGGAGACTTAATTGGATGTAGCATGTTCCACCAAAGTTGTTAGAGTATGCTAAGCTAGTACATAATGTTTCCTAAAGCCACATTAGTATTTTACCCAGATCATTATCTACCAAAACTAACTATAGTAATCCTTTTGAGGATTCATTTCATGGTGCTAGATCTTCATTTAGTTCCACTTCTTGTTGGAGAAAGAAACAGTTATTTCTTGAGGTAGATGAATATCACATCAACAAAGGACAAGACCCTTTCTAGAATATAACAAATTCTACTCCAACAAAAGATCATGGGGGTTTCACTAGAGATATTGAATAAGAGATAGACTTCTACTGTTGCATTAAAAGCATTGGCATGTTCTTCATTTATTGATGTAAACTCTCTGTGATGCCACCACAACCAACAAAGGTGTAAAAAGTTATTTGCAATACATGGATTTTTAGGATTGTCCTTTGAGAAAACATAATTAAAGTATGGAAGCAGGATCTGCCAGCTCCTGAGGGAATCTTCATGAAAAATAACTGTAAAATATTTGGCTGAGCTTATATGCAAAATAAGAAAACTAGAAATCTAAATTCAATAAGATGCTCTGTTTAATGATGATAATTTCTATTTTCTTGCTAGTGAAGAAAGACCATGTCAGACAATATCAACGAACAACAAAATAAGGAGACAATTGCTAGATTGTGGTCTAACTTGAAAAGAAAAGGTGATGGAAAATGTTATTGTCTGTGTAAAATTTGTAAGGGGTTGAAGACTAGAAGACTTCTAATCAAAACAATGAAGAAACATTGTAGGCTGCATGGTCACATTGAAGGTGGACATGATCATCATCCATTGGTAATTTTTTCATTATATCGTGGCGACAATTTATATACATAATAAATCACGTGATGATGAGATCATGATCACGGTTTATTTGTTCCTATCAATTTTATAAAGGCCGAGCACCCCAGAGCACATGATATGGATCAACACAACCCTAAGAATATGGTTTTCGAAGTGGATGAACATAGAGGTGTGAATATCAAAGCTGAAGATAATGATCCCATGGAAGATGACGATCATGAGCCAGAAAACACAATTGAGGATGATGGTACAAATACATTGATCCATGACTCATTTAGTACTTGCGCAGCTAATCATGATGATGAAGATGACCTTGATGTTGTTCATGATGTCCCTCTACTTGAGAAGGCATCTGAGGCCCTTTACAAAGGCTCGCAGGCAACTCTTCTCTCTATTGTATTGTTGTTGGTGAACTTGAAGGTTATGAATGATTTATCCAACATAATAATGTCACGTATGTTAAGGTATGTCATATATGTCATAATAAACTGTGAATCATGTTGTACCATTAATATTCTTTATTATAACAAATTATATTTTTTTGCTGTAGATTGATAGGTGAGTTTTTGTTGCCACCATCAAATATTCTACCTCGCTCATATCGAGAATTATCTGCCATTATGAAAGATATTGGAATGGAGTATCAAGCAATAGATGCTTGTCCCAATGATCATATTATATATCACAAACAACATGAATTTCAAACTGAATGCCCTGAATGTCATATCAGTAGATATCAAACAGATCAAATAACAAAAAGCGTTCCTCGCAAGGTTCTTCGCTATATTCCCATTATTCCATGTATGCAACGATTATTCAAGTGCACTAGCTTGGCACAATTTATGGATTACCATGCATGCAATAGAAGTCGAGATGACATTATTCGAATGCTTGCAGATTGTTCAACATTTATGGACATAGAGGAAAAGTGGCCACACTTTAAAGAAGAACTTCATAATCTCAAGCTTTCATTGGCAACGGACGGTGTCAATCCATTTGGAGAGATGAGTTATGTTTACTCAGTGTGGCCTATTTTTGTTATCAACAATAACATTCCTCCATGGATGTCAATAAAGAGGGAGCACATAATGTTGACAATGATTGTTCCAGGTATTTTATCATTTAAATATAGTCGTCTAAATTTAATTATAAATATTGCAGTAAAATGGTCATAATAATTATGTAATGTTTTTGTTCATTTGATTAGGTAAGTACCAAGTTAAAGATATGAATGTATATATTGAGCCTCTTATCAATGAGTTGTTGGAGTTATGGAATGGTGTCACTATGTATGACATCTCTAGACTAATAGGACAAAGACAATTTCAATTCCATGCGATGCTTCTATGGACAATGCATGATGCCCCGGGGCTAACACATTTTTGTGGTGTGTTATAGTGTTTAAGTTGTGCATGAACATTTTAATTCAAAAAATTATCATATTTAATCCAATTATACATTATCTTGTAGGTCTTCAAACAAAGGGAAAATTTGCATGTCCTATTTGTGGTCCAAAGATGAAATCTCATCATTCAAAAAGTTTAGGAAAACAGGTTTTTGATGAGTATAGGCACTTTCTCCACAAAAATCATAAGCATCAAAATACTAAAAAACATCTTTTCAATGGGAAAGAAGAGAATACATCAAAGCCACGAAGAATGACACCTCACCTGTGGAAGTTGGAATATAATAGAATTAATCATCAAGGTAATGCCATTCCATCTATTGGTTTGTCATAAAACATCTTTTCTATTTTGTTTTGTTTACTGATGATGTGATTGATGATGATGAAGGTCGTGAAGGCATAAATGACCACCTTCCTAAGGGAATAAAAAGTTATCCCCGATAATTTAGTAGGTTGCCCTACTACGAGCAGTTACAAATTGTTCATTTGTTTGATAGTATGCGTATTGGAAAGAATATAACAGAGACAATATAGAAAATATTGGATGGAAGGCATGACAAAGAAAAAATTGTCAAAATATGTAGTGACATTCAGGATTCCAATTATGCAATGATAAATGTCATTCAATCAAATAGCCATGGAGACCAGATTAATATAAGTGAGCTTCCTTGGTTATTAACGGACCAACAAAGCAATGCTATAAAAGAAGTCATACGAAAAATTCGATTTCCCATGGGATTTGCTGCGAACATAAACAATCTCATATAAAAAAAAAGTGAATTTGGGCCAGGGATGAAAACGCATGATTGGCATACCTTCATTAAGGTAATTCATGTTCTTGTGTTTTTAGTATGTATTTAAGTATTGCGCGTACGTGTACTTTTCATTATGTTATAAAAAAATGAAAAGATAATTTTATAATTGTTGCAGTACGTTCTATCTCTATCTCTCCCAGACGACTTCGACAATAATGTCAAGCAAGTCATATATGATCTTGGAAAATACATGAGGTAAGTAGTGATATTTGTTTAGTTTGTTGTATAGATATTATATTTGCGATTTGTTTTACTTGTTATGTAATATATTTTTTTGCGTCTTGAATACCTTGTAGGTGGTTGTCATGTAAAAAAATTCATAAAGACGATATAAAATATTGGAAGAGAAAAATTCCTCATTTAATGTGTGAAATGCAAAAGTGTCTACCTCCAGCTTTTTTCAATGCACAAGAACACTACCTCATACACCAAGTTGAGGAGATTGAATTGTGTGGACCTGTACACACTAGGTCAATGTGGATGGTTGAGAGGCACTTGAAATTTTTGAAGGCTTTGGTTCGACAAAGAGCACATCCTGAGGGTTCTATGGTGGAGGGATATATGGTATACGAGACTATGGTGTACATTTCTGAATATCTTCCTAAGTTTGTAGCAAAGATCCACGTGGATCGCATTTGGGATCCCAACACCATTAACAAATTCAAATGGGAGTACTTGACAAGGAAAGGTAGATTGAGGAAAGTGAGAGGTAATTATAAGATGTTATTGTATTTAATTAATTCTTAATCTTCAAAATAAATCGATGTAAGACGTCAATTTATTTTTTGTACAGTTGGTCGAGAGTGGGATGCACTACATTTGTATATTGCAAACAATATTGATTGGATGATGGTATGGATTGAACGTTGTCAACATTCTGGATGCACGTTAACATGGGAAGGTGTGGCTTCATTGGTTAAAGAAGCACATCGTAATGGAGATTGCAATGTTACGCAAAGGGAAATTGATTTAGCATATAGTCTAAGAGATAAACAGGTACGTATAAATTTATTAATCACCCATATGTTTATCAACTCACAATGCAATAAATTTTACATGTTTGACATATCGCAGGTCAAACACCATAATGCTATGTGCTGCAATGGTCATAAATTTTGCATAAAAAAGTTGGATGACACGAAGAAAACTTGTGATTCTGCATCACTATAGTCTTTGAGGTGACAAATATTTCATTGAGAAATGACATTCATCCTCAACATTCTCAAAATTGATATTATGGCATTTTGAATGATATACTTGAGTGTGACTTTAATTCCTTCAAATTAATTTTGTTCGTCGTCAAATGGTACATGCTATGACTGAATAAAAATGATCCTGATAGAATTGTTATTGAACATGATAATGGTTTTATAATGCTAAATACAAGGTCATTTGAACTAGTTGGGGATGAGCCCTATGTTCTTCCAAGCCAATGTGAGCAAGTATTTTACTTAGAGGTTCCACATAAACCGGGTTGTGTTAGGGTTTCAAGCAGATCCGAAGCAAATATGAATTAACAATTATATGTAGATTTAAATACAAAAGATAAAGAAATAAAACAGGACACAGATAACACAGAGATTTAACGTGGTTCACCCAGAATGGGTTACGTCCACCATACACAGTCGTCCAATCTTTCTTATTACCCAGCAAAACCAGTACATCAACCTTACAATGCCTTAAGCATCCTAGCCGCTTATAACATGCATTTTTAGGGCAACAAACAAAGTCGGCCTTTTTTAGGGTTTTATTACAATGTCGGTTTTCATCAACAAAAGATGGCAAAAAAAAAATTTCTCGGGGGCTACCGCCCCCGGACCCCGGCAAGGATACGTGCTAAGTGTACAGTACTTTGCTGATTAGTCACCACATTTCAACAATCTCCCACTTGGAGACTGATCAGGCTCCACACCAAACAATCTCCCACTTGGAGATTGATACTACACGACACCACTGTACATGCAACATCCGCTAGATAAAACACTAGGACTTGACTGGTATAAATTCCACAATTATCAATCAAGAAGACCAACAGAAACTGATGAAGAAATCAACTTCTCCTGTGGAACTGCCTTTGTGAACATATCGGTAGGATTCTCACTTGTGTGAATCTTCTCAAGCCGTAACTGACCCTCCTCCAAAATAGTCTGGATGAAGTGGTACCTGAGTTGAATGTGCTTTGTCCTTGAATGAAAAGCAGAGTTCTTCACAAGATGAATGGCACTCTGGCTATCAGTATACAATGGGCTATCCTCTTGTGTCTGACCCAATTCCTGCAGAAAACATTGCAACCAAATCATCTCTTTGCTAGCTTTTGTAGCAGCAACATACTCAGCTTCAGTGGTTGAAAGTGCAACAACCTTTTGCAACCTAGAAATCCAACTGACTGCAGTTCCCCCTATAGTAAAAACATACCCTGTAGTACTCCTCCGTGAATCAATATCACCCACCAGATCAGAGTCAACAAATCCACTTAGAGCAGCATTAGATCCTTTGAAACATAATGCCTTTGTAGTAGTTCCTTTCAAATACCGAAGAATCCACTTCACAGCATTCCAATGTTCCATACCTGGATTACTCATAAACCTGCTCACAACTCCCACTGCATGTGCAATATCTGGCCTTGTGCATACCATTGCATACATTAGACTGCCAACAGCTGATGAATACGAGATGTTAGACATTTTATTAACCTCTTCCTGTGCCTTTGGGAACATCTCCTTAGTCAATTTGAAATGACTAGCCAAAGGTGTACTAACTGCTTTTGCATCCTGCATGTTAAATCTTTTCAACACCTTCTTTATATACTCACTTTGGGACAAATTCAAGGTTCTATTTTTCCTGTCCCGTGTAATCCTCATACCGAGAATTTGCTTAGCTGCACCCAAATCCTTCATAGCAAATGACCTGGCTAATTTTTGTTTAAGATCATTTATATGTTTCATGTTAGACCCAGCAACAAGCATGTCATCAACATAAAGCAACAGGATAATATAACTGCCATTATCAAATCTCTTAAAATATACACAATGATCAGAATGACATCTATGATAACCGTGTTCAGCCATGAAACTATCAAATTTTAAATACCATTGTTGGGGTGCTTGCTTTAGGCCATACAGACTTTTCTTCAACCTGCACACCAAGTTCTCCTTACCTTTGACCTCATATCCCTGTGGTTGCAACATGTAAATTTCCTCCTCCAAATCTCCATGGAGAAAAGCTGTTTTGACATCTAATTGTTCAAGATGTAAATCATCCGTAGCCACAAGACTACGTACAGTTCTAATTGAAGTCATTTTTACAACTGGAGAAAATATTTCATCATAATCTATACCCTTTTTTTGTGCAAAACCTTTTACCACAAGTCTGGCCTTATATCTTTTCTGACCTCCTTCCTCCTCCTTCAGCCGATAAACCCATTTGTTAGGCAAGGCTCTTTTTTTCTGCAGGTAAAGGGACTAAGTCCCAAGTCTTATTTTTTATCAAGGAGTCCATCTCCTCTTTCATGCCTAGTTGCCACTGTTGTTTGGCATCCACCTGCATTGCTTCTTCATATTCTTCTGGTTCACCAGAATCCGTTAATAAAATAGAATACAAAGAAGGAGAAAATATTTCAGGGGGTCTACTTGTCCTCGTAGAACGTCTAACACTTGCAGGAGTTTGTGGGACAATCTGTTGTTGCTGAGCATCAGGTACCTATGGCATTTCATTTTTAGGAATCTCATCCAACACCACATATTCTTGTTTGTCCTGTTCATGCTTCTTTTCCTGCATCTGTTCTTTATACATAACCTTCTCATTGAATATAACATCTCTACTTCTAATTATTTTCTTATTTTCAAAATCCCATAACCGATAGCCATATTCATCTATCCCATATCCAATTAAGGTACATTTATGAGATTTAGCATCAAGCTTGGTTCTGTTTTCTTTATCAACATGGACAAAAGCTTCGCAACCAAAAGTTTTTAGAAAAGAATAATTTACCTTTTTACCAGTCCATGCCTCCTCTAGAATACCACCATCCAAAGGGGTTGAAGGTCCTCTATTTATCAAATAGACAGCAGTATGTACAACATCTGCCCAAAAATGTAAGGGCAATCCAGCATGCAATCTCACGCTCCTCGCACGTAACATGATGGTCCTATTCATTCTCTCTGACACACCATTTTCCTATGGAGTTCCTGGAACTGTCTTCTGCTTTTGAATCCCATTTAAGGAACAGTAATCTTCAAATGCTTTTCTGCAATACTCACCTCCATTATCTAATCTGAGACACTTCAACTTTTTTCCTGTCTCATTCTCAACCAGAGCTTTCCGTTTCTTAAAAGTTTCAAAAACATCTGATTTTTGTTTTAGGAAATATACCCATGTTTTTCTAGTTGAGTCATCAATAAAAATAACATAATAACAAGAGCCACCAAGAGATGATACCTGAGCCGGTCCCCATACATCTGAATGTACAAGCTCTAACTTCTCATTCTTCTTCTCTTTCCCAACCTTGAGAAATCTGACTCTTTTTTGTTTACCATAAACACAGTTTTCACAGAACTCTAAATCAATCTTCTTTAGTCCTGGCAATAGATTTTTGGAGTGAAGGATTTTCATCCCTTTCTCACTCATGTACCCAAGCCTATGGTGCCACATTATCGAATCTGTTCTTGCAACATTTATTGTTGTTGTCCCTGCAGTAACTTTATCTGTAGCAGCTAAGGTAGAGTAAGTGTTACTAGTACACAGATATAATGTGCCTACCTTCGCACCTTTAGCTACTACTAACAATCCTTTAGTGACCTTCCACATACTGTCTGAGAAGGTAACTATGCAACCTTCACTACCTAGTTGCCCTGCAGAAATTAAATTTCTTCTTAAATTAGGAACATGTCTTACCTCCTGCAGAAACCAGTCATTACCATTCTACAACTTGATCTTTATCTTTCCTTTTCCAACAATTTGACAGGACTCATCATCACCCAAATATACCTGTCCAAAATCACCTTGAACATAATCTAGAAAATATTTTCTATGGGGTGTAGCATGAAATGAAGCCCCAGAATCTATTACCCAGGAATCATTAACATTATCCAAACATAAGATTAAAGCATCTTGTAAAGTATTACTTGCAATATTAGCTTCCTTACTGTCATTTTCATTTTTGTCTCCTTCTTTGTTTTTCCGAGACCAACAATCTTTCTTTAGATGACCAGGCTTTCCGCAGTACCAGCAATCTTTCTTTCCTCTAGATTGAGAGCGTCCTTTCTTTGACTTCCCTCATGACTTCTCATTCCTAGGGCCTTTTACTCTTTCCTTTGATCTTCCTCTGTTCTCCACATTCAAAACACTACCCGATGATGTTGGAGTCTCACCTGTGCTTTTCCTTCGCATTTCCTCGCTTAGGATAACACCAACAATATCATCAAATACCAAAGTATTTTTACCAAAGACAGAGTTACTTACAGCCATAACCAAGCTATTCCAGCTTTTTGGCAAAGAACATAAAATCAAGAGAGCCCTAACCTCTTCTGCAAAGGTAATTTTTACCGAAGACAATTGACTGGTAATTGTATTAAATTCATTTAAGTGCTCTGCTACAGATCCTCCCTCACTCATTTTCAAATTAAACAAACGCTTCATAAGAAATACCTTATTCAAAGCTGAAGGTTTCTCATACAGCTTAGCCAATGTTGCCATCAAATCTACAGTCATTTTTGCTTCTGTTATATTGAATGCTACAGATGACGCAAGGCACAATCGAATGGATCCGAGTGCCTTTCTATCTAAAATGTCCCACTCTTCATCTGATATTGTGGTCGGTTTCTTTGCCTTTCCTTCCAATGGCCGCCACAAATCCTTTTGATACAGGTAATCCTCCATCTGCATTTTCCATAACTGATAATTCTGGCCGTTAAACTTTTCGACCTTGAATTTGGAATCCTCCATTGCTCCCACTCAAATCTGAAAGTCCTGCCAATTTCCAGAAAACCTCGCTCTGATACCAATTGTTAGGGTTTCAAGCAGATCCGAAGCAAATATGAATTAACAATTATATGCAGATTTAAATACAAAAGATAAAGAAATAAAACAGGACACAGATAACACAGAGATTTAATGTGGTTCACCCAGAATGGGTTACGTCCACCATACACAGTCGTCCAATCTTTCTTATTATCCAGCAAAAATAGTACATCAACCTTACAATGCCTTAAGCATCCCAGCCGCTTATAACATGCATTTTTAGGGCAACAAACAAAGTCGGCCTTTTTTAGGGTTTTATTACAATGTCGGTTTTCATCAACAAAAAATGGCAAAATTTTTTTTTCTCAGGGGCTGCCGCCCCCGAACCCCTGCCCGGCCCCGGACCCCGGTGAGGATACGTGCTAAGTGTACAGTACTTTGCTGATCAGTCGCCACATTTCAACAGGTTGGTCATTTGTTGTTAGACATGATCCAAGAGGAAGGTCGATAAATTATAATGTGATGGAAGAAGATACTAAAGAAGGAGAAGATGAAGTGGATGATGATCACGATCGACAGTTTCTCAATGATGATGAAGAAGAAGAAGAAGATGATGATGATGACAGTGATGGTGATGGTGATGGTGATGGTGATGGTGATGGTGGTGATGGTGATGGTGATGATGGTGATGATGGTGGCAAAGACGTTGTTGATGATGATGGTGATGACGGTGGCAAAGACGTTGTTGATGATGATGATGATGATGACGATGTTAGCGATTGTTTATTACCTATGTGATGGATGGTGATTTATGATACATATTGTTACTACTTATTAAGTTGCCATTAGTTTTATATCCAAAGTCATTCTATATACTCTAATCGGTTACTACTACCGAAACATTCAGTCGGTATGCACAAAGCAGTCAGTTATAGAAGAAAGTAGTCACAGAGCCCAGTATACACCGAGCTGTCTACCGAGTAACACTGTATGTCTACCGAGCAACAATAATGATACACCGAGTTGATATACACCGAGTGAAATGTGTTACCAGATTCATTGAACCTAGACACACATGTGGAAACATGTTACAAGATCAAGGAACAAAGAACTGTTATCACATTGGAAATTGCACTTAAGGATTGTGTATGATTTTGAGGTCATCTATCCAATGAAATATTGTGTATGGTTATTCATTCGATAAATCATGTTTGTAAGATCGAAGCAATGAACCAAATCACTGACATAAGAGATCTATTTATATAGCATGGATTGAGATCAGAAGAAAAAAATATATAGATGTGTATGAAGCAAGACATGTGTGATACATAAGAAAGCATTGAGTGTTATGACTGTTACAGAGACACAGAGGTCACCGAGAAGGATTTCAAAGAACAGTCAAGGAACAAAGTAAATAGAAGGATTTACTGAGTTATTCTATGGGTTACCGAGGTATGCTATAAGCAAGGTAATCTCATTTTGAGCACATAGAATCTGCTATAACATTTCAGATGTAAAGTTGCAAATATTTGTAAAGATTTTATTGTAATATTTTGAAGTTGTAAGAGAAACCTTTAATAGGGTAAAAGACTCTAACAAAGTCTATAAATTATAAAGCCTTTAATCAAGTGCAACATTTAGAAAAGTGTTGTAAAATCCTTTAGCAAGGTAGATCTAAAGATCTTGATACTCCTAACAGGGTAAGCTATTAGAAATAGCTAAACATGTAGCTCTAACCGAGCACTCTTTATTATTGCAGTAGTGAAGTTGTGGGTGCCATCCCCACCGCAGTTTTTCTCTCTAACCAAGAGTTTCTGCGTAACCAAAATATATGTATTATGGAGTGAATCATGTATGATTGTTATCTATTTGTTTTAGCTTTATGTTATGTTACATCAGTTTTTGGTTTATGCATAACAGTAAAGATATTGTTGATAAAAGGTTTTGCAGTACTGATTCACCCCTCCCCTCTCAGTACATTAGCTTTCCATATTGGGCCTAACAATTGGTATTAGAGCTTGAATCTTGGAAAAGGGTTTAACAACCTAAAGAAAAAGTTCTTATCAATGGAAGGCTATAAACAATCTCAGAGAATTGTGTATTTGCAAGAAGAGTTGGATCATGCTAATCAAGTGATTGCAGACATGCAAAGACAAATACAAAAATCATTGAAAGTTAGAAGAAGATTGTCTGATGATTTGTAGGACTCTCAAGAGCTGGTGGAACAGATTGAGACATCATCTGAGAATAGTAGATCTGAAGAGACTGAAGAGATGATTGGAGAATTGATAGAAAAGAATAAAGCACTGACTAATCAGCTAAAAGCAATGAAAAGAGGACATGAACATTTCAGTACACAGATGACTGAAAATCTTGATGCATTGAGGATAGCTGAGGATAAAGTAAGAGATCTAGAAAGAGAAAAACAACAGCTTGAAGCATTAGTATCTGAAAATAATGATGAAATCACTAGGATGATTGGAATACAAAGTAATCTGTCAGATCAATTGGGTTATGCACATCATGAAGCAAATCTGAAGGATAATGAGAATCAAGCATTGAAACTTGAAGTATCAAGGTTGACCGATGAACTTGAAACAGAGAAGAAATCCAAAGAAACATTGAAGAAGAATTATGAAGCATCGAAGATGCTGGATGAGCAACTGAATACAAGAAGACCCAACAAAGATGCAGGACTCGGTTACAAAGGAAAAGACTCTACCGAGAAGGGAATCCACACTACCAAGAGAGGAGAATCATCAAAGCAAGCTGGAAACAAGAAGAACATCAAGGGAAAGAAGCCTATTTGCAACTACTGTGGAAATCAAGGTCATATTGCTAACTTGTGCCAAATCAAAAAAGGTAAGCAACCTAATGTCATTAGGTCTAATGGTTATTGTTACAACTACTATAAGTATGGTCACACATCTAATCAATTTAGGACAAAGTCTATTAACAATTATCAGAAGGCAAAATTCAAAGGGTTTTGTAAAAACTGCAATAGATATGGACATAGTACCGAGAAGTGTTGGTTTAAGCAAAAGAACTATATGTGGTCTACACACCGAGCAAATGCTACAGGTTATCGAACTTACACAAATCCTTACCGACAATATTTTGTAGTACCATGGGATTACAATACAAGGATATGGTGTGAATGTTGTGGAAGATATGGACATATAAGTGCCAACTGCTTTATAAGGTTTGGAATGAACAACCGAAGATCATGGAGAAATCCTGGTATGGCATGTTTTCATTGTCACAAAGTTGGACACTTGGCTAGAGATTGCAGAGATCAACCTAGAGGAGACACTGAAGAAATAAAAGGCAAATTACACATGATTTGGAAAAAGAAGGAAATTGTGTCAATTTAAGAAAGCACCTTACCTACCGAGTTAGGTGCACCTATTCCAAATTAATCGGTAAAGGTATGAAGGGACTGCATTCTCTCAAAGGTTAAATCTTAACAGTTCCTATTTTATCATGTACTTAATTCAAAATCTGTATAGCTAAAGATGCATTAGGAAATTTGAAATTGTACCAAGTCTTTTGGAAGCCTGTCTAGTCGGTGAATACATGAAGACTGGCTACTCGGTAAAAGCATAAAAAGGAAGTGGTACCGAGTGCATTTAATGTATTTTTGACCTAACTGCATGAAGCTCGATAAGGTATATTGTGTACTTAAAGATTTTACGTGGTCATTTCACACTTACCAAGTTTTCAAGAAAGCAGAGCAAAGCGATTCAAGGCAATCAAACCACCTCCCGAGTGAATTTCAAGGTATTTACACATCAATCTCAAGCTTTTCTAAGAACTAGTTTACCAATCACATCAGTTGTGAATATCTGTTTTACATTTTCTAAGTGGGAAGCATCTGTCATTTGAAAGTTTTCAAACCCTAGGGATCTTTTGTTAAGTGATTATCCAAAATCTGCAATGGCACCTAAGATCCAGAAGCCCGTTGTTGTTGAGAACATTGAAAAGCCCTCTCTGAAATACTCTTTAACTCCCAAAGTATCTTCTGAATCAGATGATAAAACTGCATTTTCACTCATTCCAGATAAGGTTTTACTAGTTGAGGATGTCAGATTCTTCACTAAGTGTCATGTTGAGGAACTAGGTCATGTTGAAATCGAGGACACATATGATGAATTATGTACCGATGGGAAATTGGATAGCAAGTATAAACACATCAAAATCAAGGGATTGACTGAAACCCTAACCTATCCACGTGTATTCAAACCCCAGTGGGTCAAGTTTGTTCTGAGCAGAGTTCATGATGATTTCATGTGGTTAGAAGAGCAACCATTTAAAATCACCAAGGAAATCATTCATTTGATCACCGATTACCCTATCTTTGATCATGCCCGAGCTCAGAAAATGATATCACAAAAGGAATTGATCACTCTAACTGGAGTTGAATCAGATTGCAGAGGATTGAAACTGAACAATGTGATAGATGCAGAGCTGAAGTTTTCCATTAGAGTCATAGGTTATTGTTTCTTCCAATCGGCAAGGGAAAATAGTGTACCCTATGCAACAGTTGACTTAGCATATAAAATTGTGAAGAAAGGAATGAAAAATGATCTTTGTGAAGTATTGTTAAAAAACCTGTTTGAGAATCTAATCACCATAAGGAAGCCGAAGAAGAACAACTCGGCTAACACTCTGAAGTTTGGATCACTTCTAGTATGCATGTTTTTCTATTTTGAGAAATTCTTTCCATCAGTCGGTAATGTAGTTTGGGAGCTACACCGACCAATCACCCATCAAATCAATCAGTTCATCAAGAAGCTAGGTGATAATTTTAATGATATTATGGATGATTATTTTAGCAAGTTTCAGGAAAGGATGCATAATAGGTACTGGATCCCACCCCATTTAGTAGAGAAATACAAGGATGACATATGTTTTGAAGTGGACACCGATTACTACTATGTTAATGTTGTGGAACCAAGAACCCAATCTTTGCCACCTATGGGTTATGAGATTGATTTTGACATCACACAACAATAGATAGATGCTTTTCTTACATTACCAAGGCATGCTACCGAGCTGAGATATGGTACATATGAAGAAGTGAAAGAGAAAGTTAAGATGAGTATTGTAGTACCAAAGGCTACAAGGAAAGCAACAAAGATGATCAAGGCATTAACAAAGAAATTTGGAGAAGGTTCTTCCTCCACACCTCTTAGGGGCACTATAGTCATCACCGAGGAGGAATTTGAAGCTCAAGAGGCAGCTATTACATTGAGCACCGAATTGCCTAAAGGGAAAGTTTTGAAAAGGAAGAAACCGGATACATCAAAGGTATCACCGACTCCTTCAGTCAAGCGCCCAAACACAAGATCATCTACAACATCACCTAGTAAGAAACCAAAGAATGTTGTCGTACCAAAGGTAACAAAAACTTACAAGAAATCTACTCGGAGACTCATTTTGACTAAAGAACTGTCTAGTGACACTGAATATGAAGATGCAAGCAAATTTCAGATTGTTAAGAGCAAAAAGGAAGAAGTACATAGTGTTGATAACTTTTGTGCTAATCTGAAACAATATGGTGGATTTGGATCATTTAGATATGTAAAGTATGAATCCAGATCTGATGAAGAAAAGAGACAAATAGAAGAAGCTGTAATCTGCACACTTCTGAAATTCTGATTGGTCCCATTGGAAGTAACTAATTCTCTTCCAAAAGAATTGTATTTGCATATTGATAATAGGTGGAAATATGTCATGGACTCGGAAAAGAAGATGAGAGAAAGAAGTTCAGCACATCTCTTTCCAGACATGTTGGTAGATGAGATCACTGAACATCTAACAAACTACCACTCAAACTTCCTAGTCAAGAAAAGAGCCTTGAAATTGATGATTGGATTTTATTTGGATGTAGAGAATGAGACCAAGGAAAAGTTGAAGGAAATATTTTTAATCAAGAATGATGGTGAGCAAGCTGAAGTTGAAATAGTTGATGTTACTGAGGAAGATCCTGATATCACCGAGCAAGACCCTACTGACACTATACAAATTGATGAGGATATCATGGACACCGAGGCACCTGAATAGGAAATGATAGAAGGGAATGCATATGCCAAACTGGTATCCAGTGAGTCAATTTTGGAGCAAGTTCAGCCCTATCCTCCGATCACTCAGCCTATTTCAACCGAGGCCCCTCAAGATACTGAACAAGGGACAGAAGATCACAAGTCTACAGAAGGAGAAACTACTTCTCAGGCCACCGAAGGATAGACCTCTCAATCTCCTTCTAGCATTGAAAATGTTACATCTAAGACCCCAAGCACAGAAGCACCGACGGACACAACAAAGGCTACATCAGAGGCTCAAGAAATTGATAAAAGTGTTGCCTCTACTGAGCAACCTACCGAGGGTCAACAAGCCTCACAAGCCATTGTGTTAGTTCAACCGATGAAAGCTAAAGAAAAGAAGATGAAAAAGCATAGTTTCAAATTAGATTTATCAAAACCAATAGTGTTGTTGAATGTTGACATATCCAAATTAAAAGGGCAAGCACTCATTGAATTCGGTGAACTATGCAAAGCCAAAGCTGAATAGGAGAAACAAATGGCTATTCAAAAGAAAAATAAAGTACTTCAGAAGGTGAAAGCACTATTAACAGATATACTACCTGAAGCTACAGTGACAACAGATGCAGCCATCCATGTTCAATTGGATGAACTCCTAACTAAAATTGAGACATCTGGAGTAGACGCATCTAAATATTTGAGCAAGTTAAAGGACAAAGAGCTCACTGCTAAAATGATTGAACAGGTACAAAAAGCTATTGCTATTGGCAAAGTAAAACTTGTCAATTTTATTGCTGAGTTGTCCCCTCAACTTAAGCACATTCTTTATTTATTTTAGAAACTCTGTACATTTTCTTTATTCATTAAAGATATCAAAAATAAAATAGAAGTGATTGAGAAAGAGATCACCGATCTCTCTAATAAGTTGACCACTGAGCCAAACTCTATTCAGAATTTTTATACAAAGCTACAAAAGCTCATGGCTCAACAATTGGAACTAAGGAATGAAGAGCACAAGATAAGGATGGACATAATGACTCTTCAGACATTATTCATTCCTCATCTTTCATCTATCCAAGAACAGATCAACAAGGCTACCTTCCTATCCACTCAACAAGAGGGAAGCACCTTAGATGGACTAATTTCACTGATAGCTGACATTACATCTCAGAATTCACTCATGGACAGTGTCAAGGATGCCCTCTCTGCCGCTCTCACTGATGCAAGGACAAAATACAAATCCATTTTTGACCAGTTGCCTCCTCCAAATGGTAACTAAGTTTTGATGTTTGTCAAAAAGGGGGAGTATAGTATCAAAGTATACAGGGGGAGTATACCGAGCAGAACAAAGTATTCTTATGCACAGTTAATTTTGACAAGAAGAGCAGTGAACCGAGCAGTGACAACCGAGTAGTTAATACAGAACATTGATCACCGAGCATGCAAAATCAGAATTTTGTACAATATATTGATAAGGGGAGTATATCTAAATATACTAATTTCATTGACTAATGTATATACTGTCTGTCTACTCAAATTTTGTAAGTATATAGATTTTTGAATTATGACTTTGAAAGTAGTTTTGTCAAACATCTCAAGTAATGTCAAAAGGGGAGATTGTTACTACTTATTAAGTTGCCATTAGTTTTATATCCAAAGTCATTCTATGTACTCTAGTCGGTTACTACTACCGAAACATTCAGTCGGTATGCACAGAACAGTCAGTTATAGAAGAAAGTAGTCATAGAGGCCAGTATACACCGAGTTGTCTACCGAGTAACACTGTATGTCTACCAAGCAGCAATAATGATACACCGAGTGAAACGTGTTACCAGATTCATTGAACCTAGACACACATGTGGAAATGTGTTACAAGATCGAGGAATAAAGAACCGTTATCACATTGGAAATTGCACTTAAGGATTGTGTATGATTTTGAGGTCATCTATCCAATGAAATATTTTGTATGATTATTCACTCGATAAATCATGTTTGTAAGATTGAAGCAATGAACCAGATCACCGACATAAGAGATCTATTTATATAGCATGGATTGAGATCAGAAAAAAATATATATAGAGGTGTATGAAGCAAGACATGTGTGATACATAAGAAAGCACTGAGTGTTATGACTGTTACAAAGACACAGAGGTCACCAAGAAGGATTTTAGAGAATAGTCAAGGAACAGAGTAAACAGAAGGGTTTATTGAGTTATTCTATGGGTTACCGAGGTATGCTATAAGCAAGGTAATCTTAATTTGAGCACATAGAATCTGCTATAACATTTCAGATGTAAAGTTGCAAATATTTGTAAAGATTTTGTTGTAATATTTTGAAGTTGTAAGAGAAACCTTTAACAGGGTAAAAGACTCTAACAAAGTCTATAAATTGTAAAGCCTTTAATCAGGTGCAACATTTAGAATAAGTGTTGTAAAATCCTTTAGCAAGGTAGATCTAAATATCTTGATACTCCTAACAGGGTAAGCTATCAGAAATAGCTAAACATGTAGCTCTAACTGAGGACTCTTTATTATTGCAGTAGTGAAGTTGTGGGTGCCATCCCCACCACAATTTTTCTCTCTAACCAAGAGTTTTTGCGTAGCCAAAATATATGTGTTATGGAGTGAATCATGTATGATTGTTATCTATTTGTTTTAGCTTTATGTTATGTTACATCAGTTTTTGGTTTATGCATAATAGTAAAGATATTGTTGATAAAAGGTTTTGAAGTACTGATTCACCCCTCCCCTCTTAGTACATTAGCTTTCCATATTGGGCCTAACACCTATGTGATGGATTACATGTTTATGATGACACATGATATGTGATGCTAATTGTGATGCTCAATTACATATATGATGACACATCATGTGATGCTTTTGATGCTTATGATACATATATATTTATTGTTTATCAACTTACAAATGTAGCAATTCTTATGATGCTCAATTGATGGTGTTGATTTCAGGTATAGTCCCTGTGTGATGCTATCACCCTTGGTGGGAATAGGTCATTGACTACAGACATCGTCAACCATCTAGTTAAGGATCCTACATATTCTACATAAAGTAAAGGTAAGGAATTAAAAAATTTACAATGATTTTGATAACATCTTTTTATTATTTAATACTCTTTTTGTCTACAAAGTTCATGTTGTTCATGTTGTGTACTATGTAATTCCACTAGCGTTTTTTATACTCTTTTCTTTGTCACAGGCCAACATGGATCCATCACATATCGTAGACAGAGATGTAGCTTGCGACACTTCTACCAACCAGGTAAACCTCATTGTAATTGTACAAATTAGATAGAAGCAAACTATTACATTATTATGTTCTTTTTTTTAGTGATTTATACTAATTTTGTAATTGCTAATGATATTCTTGACACAGACGGATGTTCGGGGAAACGGAAAGGGAGTTGCAGTACCTGAGAACCTTTCTATGGATGTGGAATCATTAGGGTTAAGCAATGATGATCTTGAAGATCCCACAGACCTTGTGAAATTCTTTAAAATGCCTCTTATAAAAATTAGAAAGGAGATTGTTGCTTTGGCAGCCATGCATCCTACCACTGATGAGATACGATAGAGGGTGGAATTATTGTTTAAGACAATAGAAAACTTGCAAGTAAGCAGTAATGAAAGCTTCAATTATAACAAAAGTTCAATAATGGTTTATATTTTATTCTCTTTTATGTCATTAACTAAAATATGTACATATTGTTTTTACAGCAATTTATCTGCCCTCATGAAAGTCGTTCCCATGATCAGGGTGTTGTAGGATCTTCAGGTGATGATGATTTTCTTGTATTATCACTTGCTTGGCTTATCACTCTGAGTACCCAAAACACATCATACTTGATACTATCAATTTTCAAAATAAAGGTTCATCCTTGTTTACAATTCTTGCACTTTTCATGTATTTAATGTTTGATATATTTAATGTATTATTCTTTAGGTGTTGTCAATGTTACTGTGCAAATGTCGCCACCGCCTCATCAGAGGTCACCCTCACCTATATTGCCGATTGCGATTTCGGCAACACGTAGCATGTAGACATCCTCTAGTACACGTCATATTGGCCTACCCATTGTTGGTAGATCCCTCTTTTGCTCTATCTTCTGTCATGTGTTTATTTCCCTTCAAGCGTTCTTTCTTGAATTCTAATGCCATTTCATAGTGGATTCATTTTTTGCAGGAGGAGATGCACATGAGGATGTGCCAGAGGCGACTACTGCTGATAACATACCATCATTTCCTGGATCTTCTCGTATTGCTAGTACGAGAACGTTGCAGGCCACATTGGTGGTGAGTGATGAAGAAATGATTCCCTTAAAGATAAAAAAGGTTCCAAGTACTTTTAAATTATTATTATATATACTCTAATTGTAATTTACTTTATGATCACTCATTATGGACTAATGATCCCATGAATTTTTTGCAGGCAATGATATTTTCTATAAACATCTTACAAGACATTGCATTGCAGATATTTGGGCCCACCATACATAAAAGGTGGTACATCATATGTGAACTAACCCTAATCCACTTTTGATTTCATATCATTGCTAGAATAGTTTTCCTTTGATCCATTTCTTGAAGTGTAGTAAATGTAGCTTCAGTTCATTTCTGAATCTAACAAGTTTTTTTTTGCTTTAAAAGGTGGAATGACCAAGAAAAAAGGTTAAAAGATGAATTGACAAACCAAATGGTTGAGTGGTTTGGAAATGACACCTTTGACAAAACCAAGCTCCTTGAAAAAGCTGGCACATATCTAAAGTATGTGAGGGACCAATACAAGACCCATTTGGAGAGGAACCTAAAGTACGAGCGTCCCCCCATGATTCCAGAGAGGGAGTGGAAGGACTTGATTTTGGATGCCAAGGAGAAAATTGAAAGGAAAAAAGGAAATACACCACTAGACACCAGAAGAAGGTACGAGATACTATTAAGAATGTAATTATGTACTAATTAATTACTCTTTATATTTATATAATCTAACATATTTCAAACTTTTTATAGACTGAGTGACATGTCAAAGGCAACCAAGGCAAGGCAAGAAAAGCACGAGCAACACAAACTCGGCTCTAGTGGTTACATGAAACTTGTTGCACAAATTGTAAGTATCTCATGTAAACAAAATATTGCATCAAAATATTAATAAATTGCAAACGTTTTTTTTTATCAAACAATGCAAACAAAATTCATGGCACCAAGCAAAAATGCAGAGCTCTGAATTCAATAGAGTTCCCACAGAAGATGACAAGAGAATTCCCTACTAGCAAGGCTATTCAGTCGTGGTTGATCGACTACGAGAATTGAGTGAGCATACACAACATTCAAGTGCATCTGTCACATAGGTAAATATGGTAAATGGAAGTTGTTTCAAATTGAATACTTTACCAATAATCTAATTGATGTTGAGTTCCAACATAAAGTGACTATATTTGTTTTAAATAAGCAAGCAATGATAACAATGTGCATGTCATTGGAATGCAGCCTGCTAATTGTGAAACACCACCTGCACATGAAGGTTCGAATGTGCATCCTAGTAGTGGAGGTGTTCATTTTCTATTCAAATTTATTTATTTAGCTATTAATACAAGTATATATATCTTAATTTGTAATTAGAGTAGTAATTAATGTAACCTTTTTTGTTAATATTTTAGAGCATGTAGTCGGTGGTGAGGAAGTGGAGCATGATCTGGGTACACAACCTCAAGGACGTGATGTTCCCCACTCAGGTAAAGAGGACCACTGTTATTGCTTTAAACAAATATAATTGCAATTGGTGTTTAGCATTAATGTAACCTTTAGTATTTGAACTCCAGATGATCTAGAGGGTGTTCAGCATGTTGAGGTTGAGGCTACACAAAATGATGTGGACCCATCAGGTAAAGAGCACAAGAATTATGTTCTCTAAATTAATGAAATACTTGTAACAATTTTTTTTATTTTTTTTGAATTTAACCCATTTCTTTGTTATTGCAGAGGACCCCCCTTCGCTTCAGTGTCCTTGTCCTCAGTATAGGACTAGGCATACATTGAGATCATGAGCAGTTGGTGGAACATCTGCGGAGGGGGGAAGTGATGAAGAAACTGATGTTCCACTTAGTCTTTTCATAGCTTCAAAGAAAAAACAAAGAAAGAAATGATTGTAATCTAACTAATTTGATAATGATTGATTTTTATGTGTTAGTGAATGTAATCATGTGCTAATTAATGGTTATGGATGATATGTGTTAATTAATATTGATGAATGTTGTGTGTTAATTAATGTTAATCAATGTTATGTGTTAATGAACGTTATGTGATATTAATGAATGAATGCTATATTTTATTAATGGTAGAATGAATTAAGGAATGAATGTTATAAGATGTTAACGGGGAATTAAGAGTGATGTTAAGAGGGGGGGAGGGGCCAAATGAGCTTCCACCTTCATGTGGTTGGCCCTATTAAGTAGAGAATATTAAACTATTCTCAAAACCAAGCGAAGCTCAACAGGGTAACACACTTTTCAATATTTCATTATGTTGCATAGTTAATCTTATTGAATAATGTATATTGAATCTTAATTGCAGGGTGCAAGTGGAGCCAACACGAACAACAACACCACAAGTTGTTGGGTATAATCAACTCCCATATTGTCTTGTCTGTACACGAACAATATGAGTTGCTGCTAGTGTTGATATCCAAGGTAGCACTGTAAAATTTATGAATATGCCTCATCCTTGTAATTTTTTTTATTACTTGTAAGTAATGAATATGCCTCATCTTTGTAAGTTTTTTCATTACTTGTAAGTCATGAATATTGCTCTTTAGTTGATTAAAATTAAATGAAAATCTTTAATGAATACACAAAACTATACATATGCAGGCACACCATGGTTGAGATGGTCCAACTCCCTAGTCTCACTCTACGACTAAGCTCATGCCATATCTAAATCAAAGACATCTCAAATACATGGTCGGTGGAAAGCTGCAAAATGCCATTTTCATACATAAGCAAGATATACATAATCGGGCAAAATCACCAAGAGAATGGTAAAAAGTGTGTTTGAGATTGTATCATGGATGCTTTTAAGGATTGTATGATGGATGCAAAAAAATTTCTACATTAATCCTTGACTCATGATTGCTATAATACTTCTTTAGACTTCTCATGTCATTTGTTGCACTTCTTCACTATTTTGGACTGAGTTTCAACTATGAATTTGCCTTGAATTATGACTGTACCTAGCTTTGTCCTATCTTTATAAGCTTCCTCTTTTAATTGTGGTTGTAGCTTTGATAATACCTTTTTAATGTTGCACTATTTGTAAGGAGGACAACTCCTAATGCATGTTGCAAATTGTGTTCTAGTGACTGAGACTAACCTAATGCATCTCAGAATGGAATAAATTGCCAGGATGGAGATATAGCAGATGAGTTCAAGATTGTTGTTGTAGAAATTATTCGATTTCTATGCTTGAGATTTATGTATATACACTATTTATAGTCTACTCTATATTTCCTACTCAGCTACTCCTATTGCTTTAAAATGAAATGTGAACTGATGAATTGTATTCTATAGATGACCAGTGCCTTTCTTCGCTATTCAATTGAAATAACCCTAAATTACCCAAATGAAACTAGTAAAATATTTGAAAGCATACCAGAAGACATCAAAAATTTTAGGCTCAAAGTTAATGGTCTGTATATTTATATTCAATTTGGAGAATCTTACAAAACTTAGATAGTTTTCTGTGAAACACTAGAAAAAATGCAGATAAATTTCTGCAGAGTTTCTTTACAAATTCTTGTGATCATTTTTCCTTTGTCCTAGTATCCATTTATAACATTATGGATGCATACAAGCTTCGAACATCCTTAAGGAAAATTAGTTACAAACATAGCTTCCTTCAAGAAGCAGTTACAAGTCTTTTTCTGTCTCAACGGCCTTTTCGGTTGGTAACTCTTCTGCAACATCTTCTAACTGTCCCAGAACATCTTCCAACTCTTCTGGAGCATCTTCCTCTTGCACCGCATACCTTTTGGTCCACTCTTGGAACACATCATCAGTAGGCCATGAGTAGCCAACAATCTTTTTCTCTAACTTAAGTAACCTTTTCCAAGAGTTTCTTATTTTCCTCACCTCTGATTCCAAAAAATCGTAATGTGATTTTATCTTTTCTATCTCCTCAATTGTTTTAACAAACAAAGAGGTGTCATCTTTGTTAACAATTTGATTTACCCTCAAAGACAAATTAGCTCCCAGCTCATCAAGCCATACCTGTTTGTCCTTCAACTGATTTTGGCTGACAAAACCCCTACAAAATAATTCAAATTTATGCTCAATATATTATTTCCTGTACAAGTTAGCTTTCCTCTCTACATTGGCTCTTCCTTATGCTAACTTGGTCAAACCTTTTTCCAACTCACATGTGGATTTGATAGTAACATCAGATCCTGCTTCATCATAGGATGCACACATAAGTTCTAAATCCACTTCTCTTGGCATCCACTTATTCAAAATAGGCTCTAAAATAGCCTTGTCCTCATTTAACTCACACAGAGTGTCTAAAATTCTTTTCATATTAGTGTGCACAGTGGGGGCCTCTACTGTATCAACAAAACTCAAAATGGTGGCCTTTACCTTCTCTTCATACTTACTTGCAAACAAGGCTTGAGCCTGTTTCATTTTTTCCAACTCATGTTGAAAAGTCTCAGCTAGTTGAAAACCAAAAGGCATAGGAGAAGGGGGGAATTCTATAATAGGACTAGTAGGTGGAGGTCTTGCTGGAGAAGAAGAGATCGCGAGGGTAGAGGACTCACCTCCTTGGTGTTGTCCTACCAACTGACTCTGAAGTCTAGTAATAATAGTATCCTTGTTGGCTACCTCCTTTTTGGCTTCATTATAAGCCTTTAAAATTGTCTCCAACTTGACTTGGAGATCAGCTTTTTCCTTTGCTTCTTTATCTGCTACTGCCACATTAAACTTTGCAGTTTCTAAGACTATACTGGCATCTTCTACCACCCCTATATCCTGGACTCTTTGTACTATCATACCTCCTAGAAGATTAGATCCTGAGGTATCTTTCCTTCTTCTACTTTCATCACTCTTGAGGGACCACATGACCAGAGAAGTATTATCTTTGCTAAATGTCACTCCCTTCATTGGCTTGGTTTCCTTTCTAACTGCTTCAAGAACCAATGCATCTACTATATCCCATTTAGGGAGGATTAGAACACCACCCTTTGACACCATCTCTCTTCTAGCTTCGGGAGTGATAGCTTTGAATTCAGCCATCATTTCTTGTTTAACCTCTTCTTCCATTGAATTTGTATCTTTGTGAGGCTGCTCACTCATTCTCTTTTCACATCTAACCTTGAATTGTTCAATGTTTTGTTTCCATACAAATTGCATGAAAGCCCCTGTTGTGACAAAATTGTTGTCAACTAGAAACTCTTCACTAGCTTGTTTGACAGTGAGGTCTAATTCCTTTCCCTTTAGCTCACCATCAGTTATATTCATTTCAGCACTAGGTGGCTCTTCCAGCATTCCCTCTTGGGTCTCATCATAGGTGTATGCAATTTCATCGAGACTCCCTAACTGTAGCAATTTTTTGGCCACTGCTTGCTCATCTCCTATGTGAATAGGGGATTGAGATGGAGAGTATTGAGGCTCATCAGTTTCAACTTCCTTCCCTACTCTTTGCCTTTTACGGGAATCTTGAATATCAATGACATCTTCAATGGCCCTTTTTCCTCTTGAAGTGGAAGGCTCACTTGTCACTGGCATCATCACAGTATATTTAGATTTTTTATGCATCATATAATTACCAGGTAGGATAGCCTTAGCAAAGGCAGGCTTAGCTAAGACCAATTTAGCCCTATCAGGATCATTCTGCGCCTCCCTTTTTTTCTTTCAGGGTTTTCATTAGGTCTTCAAAATAAAGAATTAAGAATTTAACCTTCTCTTCAAAAGGGGTAAAACTAGAAAGAGAGTCATAGCTAGAATCAAATTGATGAATAAAATCAAGTCCTCTTTTGTATGCAACCCACTTCTCCTTTCTTAATTCCTACTCGTCTAAGCTAAATTCATTTCTAATTAAATCTTCAGGAAAATGAAATTGGTGAGGCCTACTTTTACATACTGCCCTCTTTCTGAACATGCCATTGAATAAATCCTTAGGGTTTGCACACCTTGAAATTGTAGCTGACAACATATATGGCTTAAAGAATTCTTCAAAGTATTTCCAGACACCTTTGGTAATTACAAAATGATGGGCCATGGTAATAGTCAGGAAAATGGTCCCTTTACCCCTATTGGTCACCTCGGCCTCTTGTCCTCCTCCAATCTGTCTCAACTCTTCTGCAATCCCTATCTTCAATGGGACCTGATAGGGCAGTAGATAGGGGTTCCTCTGAAGCAATATACTCTGAAAATAGTAGAAACAGGGTACAAATACATGTCTCCCCAGTTGTGAACAATCTTGATATCTTCTGCAAACTCTTTAGGCCTAAAGAATTCCAAAAGAGCCTTAGGAATCCTAGGGTTTTTTGCACATAAAAGAACTCTAATCTTAGATGCAAAGCATCTATCAAACTTTAGAAAACTAGCATCCTCTCTATCCCAAGATAGAATAGTGCTCCAAAGTCGCACAAGCATCTCCTCTTTATCTTTAACCTTGACCAAATCCATATCTTTTGTAAAATAATCAGCACCTTTGAACAAAAACATGTGCATTAACAGGGAGTACCATCCAAATGGCCTATCCATCTTACCATTTTTAATCCCTACAAGCCCTGCATGAATAGCATCAGTGAGGTATGGGGAAAAATCAAATGCTATTGCCAGGGAAGGGTTTAGAATTTGGGCAATCATCAGCATATAATGGGTTGGCATATGTTTCTCAGCATCTTCTCCAAAGATCTGACACAGTGTCCAATACATACCCTTAGCTCTTAAAGTAAACAAATTCAGGGAAAATGGTTCCATTGTACTGGGGCCTACAACTGTTAACCCTCCTATTTTAACAAAGAATTCTCTCAATGGGCCACTCCTAAGATGATCTCTTTGTGCATTGTAGACTTGAGCTAATGCTTCAAAATCAATAGGCTTAAGATAATTTGAAGCTTCACTAAGCTTGAAAACATTTCTAAATTCATCATCTTTGATTTCAACTAGGGCTGATCCCTTTATATTTCCGATTCATCTGGCAGCAGGGTCATAATTCTGTGTGATCAGGGTCAACAAATCTACATCCATGAACACACTAGGGACCACAAGCTTCCCCACATCCAGTTCCCAGATGCTATTCAAAGGGGCGGGGGCATGTCTTTGACCAAAACCAACTTTAAAAAGACTTAGACCTGATATCCCTATTTCGGGGTCCCTTAACCAATTTCCTTTGTCATACAGGCCATCCCCAATTTTCAAACGAGGGTTTTTTGGTACTAACTCTTTGGCCCTAGCCCTGACATTAGTTGACATGGTTAACTGCTCTAGAAAGTCATCACAAATGTTTATGTCCTGATAGTTCACCTTTCCTATCAATTCCTGTCTGGGTGCCATTTTGAAAGTATGCAACTATGCCAATTATCAATCAAAGCAGTTCTTTAACAGAACAAAACCACAATTCAACAATTTTCAAGCAATGGGTAAGCAAAGAACAAGAAAACCTGATTTCAGCTTGAAGAATTCTGCTCTGCACCAACTTTCTCTGCAACAAATTCTTTGAAATGATATCTTCATTCAATTGACTCGAGAGTATATATGGCAATTGGGCTTCTTAATTGCGACATTAACACTGCATGCTTCGGTCATCCCTTCATAATTGAATTCATGAAAGAATTCAAAAATTTGGCTCCAACGGGTCAAAACTATCCTGAGTATTTTTTCTTTTCGCTCTTTCGCTATTTTGCAGAGCATAAAACCCTTGCATGTTCATCTAGAGAAGTCACACCAACCATTCGATCAGATAGAACTTGCATTGCTTTTACCTTTTGACTTTTCCTCATTCGGCAACGGGCTAAAATTCCTTTCGCTATTTCGCGAACGGTAACCATCGTGCACTTTAACCAGCGAAACAGCACTAGCCATCCAATCAGATAGAACTTGACTGGTCTTTATCATGTCATGACCTGACAGTTTACCTCACTAACCACGCACCAAGCGGTTAAGGCTAACAATCTTCGTTGTTTCGTGAATGGTAACTGTCCTGCTCCTTTGGGCTGTGAAATAGCGCCCACCGTTGGATCCTCCTCGAGATACCTGCTCTTTAACAACTTTAATTCGGTAGATGTGGGCCCTCTAATTCAGCGCTATCCACCCTGGCATTTGATCTCCTAAGAAACTGACGTGGCAACTTCTTACTTGCTGAAAAAACTTCTATCAGATCCACTTCTAAATTGCCACTTGTGCCTGACAGGTCACCTCTTCATTGGCGGTGTGATTGAATCTGTCTGTTGGGCCCACCACCTGGTCACCAAGTTTATTCTTTGATTTACTTAACCTCAAGGCCACATGTGACTTTCTGATTTGCCACCTAAACCACCTAGACTGCTAACTGGACTACCATATCAATTCACTACTTCACAAAGGCTAAATCTCGAGCACCTTTTGGCTGCGAATCAACGTGGGTCGTTGATCATTCTCTAAACCAACCACTCTTTACTCTTTGGAAAACATGCCTGCTTCTAGGACCCACCACTTTTTGCTATTTTGTGGAGGGTAAAACTTGATCATCTTCATCCCACGAAACCACGTGATCCGTCTGATCAAAAGAGAAATGATCGGTCTTTAACTTTAGCTTTACTACCACGTGGACCCACTTTCCTTTTCACCATTTCACGATAGGTAACTCGCGATCATCTTCATCCCATGAAATAACATGGGTCGTTAGATCTCAGGGACTTGCACTGCTTTTATTCCTTCTATTGACCACCTCGCCTAGGCCTACCATCTTTTCGTTGCTTCGCAATAGGTAAACCACGAGCATCTCTTGGCTATGAATCAACGTGGGCCGTTGGATCAACAAAGAGTTGCATGACACTTAAAGGGCCCAATAAACATTAGAAAAAAGGCAAAGTAATAGGCGTATAAAATTTAAAATATTTAAGGGACTGCCTAGGTAAATAACAATGGGGGGACACTTCTCATGACAAATGGACCCATCACTTAAGTGGTAAAAAGTAACCTTCTCCACTTTCCTCAAGACCTTTTCTTGTCGATGAGAACCATCTCCACTTTCCTCAAAATCTTTTATCGATGGAGTTACTGTCTTCGATGAGTCCTTTCTGAAGTTGATCGTCGTTTGCTTTCTTTGATGCCCCTTTTATATCAATGAGACATTGCTGGGTCTCATCGATACTATTTGAATCTTAGATACTTTGATAGAATTCTTTTAGAATTGTTCGATAGCTTATGGGTTATTACGGTATCAATGAAAATGATGATTTCTTCCAAAGAGAGATGGCTTCTATGATTTAATTTCTCAAATCAAGATATTTTACTTAATTCAGATTTGATGCTCAACAGAATGACTGCACTATCACCAATCTATCTTGAAGATTTGACTACTCTTTAGATTATGATTATGATTGTCATGATATTTCATGAGACTGCTCTATCCCCATATGAAACCCTTTGTTCCCACAAATCAATGCTTTGAACTTGACTGTAACTTTATAGTGATCATTGTCTTTGTACAATAAGCTTGCTACTTTCTCAAGTTTTGATATATTGGAGGCTCCTAGGATGGTTTCTATCTCATAGTCACAATACCTTGCTATAATTTTTATCTATTGTATGTTTATTTGTTTTCCACTCTTAACTCATAGTTCAACCAAATATGGTTCATCTTGGAATCAATGCACATCGGTTATGATCAGATTATAACCAGTCTCCATGGTTGCAAGACCTAAAGAAGGATTCTTATCATCAATTAGATGCATACTTTTGGGAATATAGAAAGACAAAAAAATATATTAGAACCACACTTTTTGTTGAGTCATAATATGATGTGTTAATTTAGCTAAATAAGGGAACCAATGTTGTATTAGGTTTAATTCCATGATGACAGTTGAAGCTTGTTAGAGATAGGTGATTTGTAGTAGTTGGCTTGTTAGGTTATGTCACAATCCTATGAAGGTCCTTGTAAACCGTTAATGTCAGTAGACATGAGACTGTTATGTAATGAATTGGATAAACTAAACCTAGAAGTTCTATAACCAATGAATCAACTGACTCAAGTGTATGTTAATTATCTTATGATGGTTATTTATGACCGTTATTCTTATTAGACATTAAGCAGTTCGCTAAATAATTGGTTAGTAAACCAGTGAGTTAGTTAGCTCAAGTGTATGCCAGATGTGGAATATTACATGTGGTATCAGAGCAACGAAGTTCAACATTGAACCTCAAGCTTTCCACCTATAAACAAAACTATATACATATGCAGGCGCACCATGGTTGAGATAATATGCAGGCACACTATATACAAAACTATATTCGCAAGTAAATCTTTTATTCAAATCCACAATATGAAACATAGAGTTTTACTGGAAGAACACAAGTAACCTTATCTCCTTTAGATAATATCACAAGCAACTGCCTACAGAAAGATGCAATAATCCACAACATATACACAAAGGAAAGATGGCTAATTATATTATGTATGTTCACAAAATGGTACAATAGTAAGCTTGAGGCTATATTCTACTTCTTCTCTAATGATCCTTATTGTTACAAAAGTTCCCTCATTTATATGAGGGTATACATTGTCACCAAGAATCGTGGCTTTTCAGCACATAACTATTAATTAACACTTTTGTTAACAAACTGGAAGATAAACAAGTTCAACATTCCTATGTGTTCAATGTACTTATCATCTTTATACATTAGAACGTCATTGTTTAGTGTCCTCATGTCACTTTTTGTCTGGAAATGATTGGATAGAATATGGTTAACACAAAGTGACAATTATTTGTCCCGATCCAACTCTACTACTGCTCGATTATTCTCATCAATGAACTCTTGTTTCCATTATTCAAACGATACTAACTCACCATTACTATAAAAAGAGGGCACCCTAGGGGTATTCCCATCATCCAGCCTCTGAAGCTCTTTCCTTAATTGATTTCCCAATTCATCATGGGACTTCAAGTAAGCCTCAGCTTCAATTTTCTCACCTGGATTAATCAAACTATTGTCATTCATCATGTCTTCCAACCGAGACCTGAGCCTTTCATGCTCTTTCAAAGCTCTGACTATTCCAATGTATGTTTTCCAATAGATTTTTGCAACTTGCATCATACTTCTGAACCTATGTTCAATGATCTCCAGAATCAACTTATCCATCTTTTGTTGTACCTTTTCTACTTGCCGAGATGTCTTTTCGGCCCTGTTCCTCCAATACATAGTGTCTATCAAGGCATCCATGGCATCTCTGTCAACACCGTATGTCATCCCTGTTTGACTGGTACCTGTATCAATCTGAAGCAATCTTGCTTGCAGCCTCTATTTTTCTTCATTGGTTTTCTCATATAGGCTTTTGTATGTAGAATTTTCTTGGACCAGAAGCTCTATCTGATCTTGGTTCAGTTTAGTGACATCCAAATTTAGTTTGGCAGTTGTTCTAGGGTCAGTCTTTCCAACCTGATGCACCATCAAATGTCCAAAAGCTTCTTCTGTAGCAACCAATATAGGTCTTTTATCTTTGGGATAGATAGCCCACTGTAGAAGAGCCTTCTGATCTGGATCATATCCTAATCCTCTAAAGAGTTTATCAATCTCTTTTGGCATCATTTGCCTACTTGGGTCTTGTTTCTTGAGGAATCCATCAAACAACAAGGCAGAGTTCATGTCCCATCCAGAGTCTAATAGCACACTAGCTTCCTTAAGTAACTATCTTCCCTTCTTAGGTGTCATTTCTCTCATCACAAGATCCATCTCCTCTTGTAACTTTTGAAGCTGCTGCTCTTCTTCACTATTTCTCATGTTATTCCTAATTTGAGATCCTTTATGTTGATAGAGGAATGTGGTGAACTCCTTGGAAGCAATGAAGTCACTATCAGCAATGAAATCCTCATGCTCCAGGAATCTGATGTCAGCCACTTCTCGGACATTTAGTTGTCCTATTGCCAAGTCTATTGGTGTATCCTCTTCATAACCAGGGGGTAATCCTCTCAAGGAGTGAATGGAACGATGCTAGATGTGGAAGTAGGAGACATATGAGCCAAAGGCTCTATATTCCTAATAGTATCAATGTAATCCCTAAAAACATTAGGCGGGACTCCCTCAAGTATTTTCAATTCATGCTCCACAAGTTTGTTGGCCAACTCCAAGGGGTCTTCAATCTTTTGTAGCACGTTCTCATCCATTTTCCTTCTAAAAAGCTTCTATTTATAAGCCTGCATTGCTTTCTCAAACTTTATTCGCTTCACTCTGGTCTCTTCTTTGCCAATGTTCTTAATGAGGTCATCTGGTAGGTAAGATTTATGCTCTCCAGCCTTCAACTTTTGTGATGACTGGGCTATCCTTATATCCCTTCAAGATCAAAATTGGGCCTTGGATCCCCCGTAGCCATGCCATAATAATCCAATTTTGTCTGCAGCAGGCCATAACTCTTTGAACTTTTCACAATAAAATCTGAAAATACTAACAATCCAGGTACAATTGATTGTTTCCCATGGCTTGTCAGATGTTTTGTACTCAGTATTGACAATTTCCTCACAATTTCCAAACAAAGCCACTCTGTTAGGGACTGTAAGTGGTAGTAAGTATGGTCTCCATCCGAACCCGTATACCCTGACTTGTGTGCAGTCTAAAAAACAATACCAATCTCCCCAATTGTGTTCAATTGAGGGATCTTCAGCAAAATCTTTTGGTCTTAGGAATCTTTGAACCTCTAGTGCAAGGGCATGATCGCACGGGCATCCCAACAATCTATATAATGGCTTGACAAAGAACTCCTCAAAATGCCAATATTGATTATTCGCATACCTCTGGTCCCATGAAGAAACCCATAGTTGCACTGGTTTTCTCATCCCAGCATTGTCATATGTCCCGAGACATAACTCTTTTGGCCATAACCCTTCATCTTGGCCCACATACAATAACATATGCATAAGTAAGGAATAACGCTTGAAATAAACATTGATGACCCCTTTAACTTTTCTAACCCATGATTCAAAACCTCAACCAAATAAGCAGAAAAATCAAAGAAGCGAGGGTCCTTAGACTGCAAATCGGCACAAATGACCATGGCTGCAACATCCATCAAAGGATGAGATTTTATCCCTAGCACTTGGGCAACACAGTAATAGGTATACTTGAAATATGGATGGAAAGAGTTGACATCATAGGGAGCTTTGTCATCCTGACCTAGTGGCACTAAGGACCCTGCATTCCTAGGTCTATGTATAGGGAGTCTCCACGTTTTGTAAATGTGCTCTAGGTTAAAATATTCACTTGTTAACTTCTTGAGGTCAATCAATTCTTCTAATCCCCAATCCAACTCGAACACAGTATCAATAACCTCCTTTCTGATTGCAACAATTGGCTCACCCATGTAGTTATATATGGTCCTAGTTTTAGGGTCATAATTGTTTGCCAATGCCTTCATGAGATCCACATTCATGAATACATTAGCCACAGCTAACCTTCCTAAGTTCAATCACCATAAATTTTTGATAGGTTGAGGGGCAACTCTTCTATTATACCCATATATGAATAATTCATACCCTCTCAATTCTGTCCATATGTCTCCAAGATCCTCAAACCGGTCCTCCAGACCTTCCTCATCAACTCTAATCTTCTTGGACCTCAAACTGGATGATGGCCACTGGTCAAATAGGTCCTGGGCCAAAGAACGCCCTTCCCTTTTCTGTCTTTTAGGTTTTTCTTCTGCAATGATAGGTTCTTTTCCCTTTCTGGTCTTATTAGTTTTAGATGATGATTCCATTTGAATTTTTTAAAAGAGGTCTATGTGCAAACAACTTACTTTGAATTACTAAGCTTTATCTATGAATTCGCCCAATTCCTGCTTTCAGTTCGTCGCCTGTGAATTCCTTAATGTTGTGTCCTTTGATGTTGATCTACTACTTATGGCGTATTTAATCAGTTAGTAATGGTAGTTTGGACAACGGTCACTCGGGCACACGTTTGAATTTAATGGCGATGTGACCTTCTGTGGGATTTGTTTTTTATTTTCACAATAATCAATAATCATTTCGATGAGGATATCTCTTTTGATCATTTGTTTCTTTAGTCCATCGATCTCTTTGTTTCTATCGACAATCCTTTTGTTTCGAATATTACTTCGATCAAGTATTTTTTCCCTTCATCGAAATACTGTATTTGGTCAGTATGGTTGTCTCCTCATCGAAACATATCTGATATCCATCAGGTCTTATGTCGAAGAAACCTTGGGCTTCGGTGTGCTCCTTTATTTTTCCATCGAAATACTTCTTTCATCGATATCACTATGCCCCGTCGATGAATGAGTCTATTATCTCACTGATAAAGTTACATCGACAAAACCACGGATTTCGAGAACATGCCTTTTAACCTTCTCGAAACCTATATCCTCATCGATATATTTTATCGATATAGCTTCCTTTTGTCGGATCGATATTATTCTTTCGATGAAAACGCTCCTTTTGGTGGGTCCTTTTTATGTTGCACCGATAGTATTATTTCCTCAAGAACTTTTCCCATCAATGAAGACCCTCTCTGCTTTCTTCGATATCTTTTGTCGATGAAGTTATTATCTTCGGTGAGTCCTTTCTGGAATTCATCGGTGTTTCCTTCCTTCAATGGCTCTTTTATATCGACGAGACATTGCTGGGTCTCATCGATTCGAATTCAAAAGGTATCGATGAGACCCAACGATGTCTCATCGATATAAAAGAGCCATTGAAGGAAGGAAACACCGACATCGATAATAATTATTATTTTTTGATAAAAATTATCATCGTCGAAATTACGATGACTACCAAGCTTTCGACCGACGATGTAATCGGCGAACATACAACATCAGCAGAGTCCATTGGATTGTCGTATTTCCGACAGGTATGGCATCATCGACCAATCCGATGCTGAGTTTTCGACGATTGATTTTGTCGGCACTTCGACGAAAATTCATCACAAATCCGACAAATGGTCATCGAAAATCAGCTCTGAATGTACTAGTGAGCTCAAAGAGAAAAGACACCACCCAAGAATGACCTGCAATAACAAATCAAGGATTTGTAGAAGAAAATGGTGGACATGAATACACCAAAGCAATAGTATACAATGGACATATGTCCTTACCCATTTGATAGAATCATTCCAATGCCTCCATTCCCTCCACATTTTGTGACTCCAAAATTTGAAGTACAAAGGCAAAGGGGACCCTAAGGCACACATAAGACAATTTTTCACAACTTTCATTGAAGTAGAAGGAGAAGAAACATACTTGATGAGATTGTTCCCACAAAGATTAGGTGAACAAGTAATGGAATGGTTATCCCAACTTCCACTTGGAATTAAGTAATGGGGTGATTTAGCAGAGGATTTTATACAACAATTCTCACATAACATTTAAACAGATGTGTCAGTGACTACCTTGTATAATACTAAGAAAAAAATGGGAATCTTTCTCTTCATTTTTATAATGATGGAGAGGTCTTTCTAATTGATTCTCTTGTGATATTCCACAAAAACAAATGGTAAAAAATGTTCACTCAAAACATCAACAAGGATATTGGATATGAGCTAAGAAAAGCTTGTTTGTCTACCTTCAAAGAGGTCATTGAGAAAGGAATGGCAATAGAAAAAGTTCTTATCGAACAAGGTATCATTAAGATATTCAAAGTGAACAAAGAGGAATAAAATGGGAAAGACAAAGCCCTCTTTTGGAACAAGAATAAGAACACAAGCAATGATAGGGTAGTATTTGCAAATGTTGTGAAACCTAAGATAACTCCCCCTAGTGCAAGTTCTTCTAATACGAAAAAATCAAGTGAACAATCAAAGGTAATCAAAACCCTGAAGAAAGTACACTTCATTGTGAGAACCGATTGAAACAACATTTAAGAAGTTAGTGGCAAACAAGATCATAACACTACCAAATAATCCACCATATGAGCCAAAAGTAAAACCAAATCGGTGGAATGATGATAAATATTGTGAATATCACAAGAGTAAAGGGCATTTAACTAGCAATTGTCACATATTGAAGAATATCATACATGATATTATTGATAGAGGTGACATAGAAGTTGATGGTCACACCTCCAATGAAGAGCATACGATGTTCAAGGAGCCATTTCCTAAACATAACAAAGGAAAAGACAAAACTACAGATAATTAAGCTAATTATACCAAGATGCCCTATGATTATGATTCTACTATTAATCACATTTCAATGGACAATCATGTTTCAACCATTATCATAAAGGACAAAAATCTTGAAGGTTCTACCTAAAGGAGTAAAGTTGTTTTGAAAGGCATTGGACTATCTTCCTCATCTTCCAAAAATGAAACCTCCTAATATAATGTCACAGCCCGTCAAGGTAAAGTCACCTTGCAAGGCATTCCATCTAAGACCACAACCTCATCATCCACCAAGAATGAGTATGACCTTGTAGATCAGCTATGGAAAATACCCACCCTCATTTCCATCCTTGAGATTTTATGCATGTCCCCTTCACATAAGGCCATCCCTTATAAAGTATTGAGAGAAACTTTCGTACCTACTAATCTGAATGTGGACCAGTTTCAAGCCATGATGGGACACCTTTCCACTCCACATTGAATTACATTCACAGAAGTCGATGATGTTTCCATATGCCAACCACACAATGCACCCCTCTAAATTGAAGCCTTTCTCCACAAAAATGTATCAAACAAGTCTTGATAGATGGAGGAGCAGGTCTGAATATTGTTACATTGAACAATATTAAACTACTGGGATATTCTAAACAAACTGTGGATTCAAGAAATAAGATCACCATAAAAGCATATGATGATGAAGAATGCTCATCCAAGGGAACAATCACCTTACCTTTAAGAATTGGGCCAGTCATGAAGGATGTAGTTTGCCAAGTCCTTGATCTAGATCTCACATATAACATATTCTTGGGACATCCATGGATACATGAAATGAGAGCAATATCATCAATGTATCATCAATGCATCAAATTCCCTTACAATGGAGCTGAAGTAACAATAATAGGTGATCCAAATCGGTTCATATATTGCAATAATTTGTGACCACGATCATAGATAATAATACCAACCAATAGAGAAGCAACTCCATCATCCGCATATGTGGATCTAGAATCCTTCAAAGCTTATACATCAAAACAAGCAGAGCTCAAAGAAAAATTCAAGGTTAAAGACATGGGATGTAGTGAGTATATATTTCATGTTCATCAACTCCCACTATCTCCTAAGATATTTATTCAATAGGAATAACCTATAAATAATTTACAATATCAAGGAATCGGGTGTGAACCACCTAGTGTTGTGGCTACTAAGTCTGAATGCAAATCTCCTTTAGTGGTGCAAGCAACTCTTGATATCAATAATCCTAAGAGTGGTTCCAATAAAGAATTTGTTGAATATATTGCCAACCCTCTTGAGAACTCCTATAGCCTTACCATTTCATCCACTCATTCCATTTCCACTCCTCTCCTAGACTTGGATCAACAAGAATCACAAAATCCCTTAGTAATTGGGGATCAAAAATCAAGCTTTGAAAAGAAATATATAAAAGTCAAAAATAAAGAAAAGTCCTTCAATCCAAAACAAAATCAAAAAATATTGGACTCTACAAAAATCAAAGTCAAGGATAAAAATCCTATGAAGAAAAATGAACAAGAGTTGATATCCCCTAATACCAAAATAACTAGAGGCAAAAGTTCTAAAATTTCAAGTAAAAAGATATGCTTGTTGATCCTAAGTCTCCATCATGCTATCCTACTTTCACTTCTTTTCGCAATCATAAACCTTCATAACTCATCCACTTATTCCACACATCCATTCCCTTTTGGCGATACATCAAATCAGTGGACCTTTAATAGAACTTCCTTGAAGGACTTTGTTGTCAGGGATGCCCAAACTTCTTTGGGTGACATGCATATGGGCCTAGGTAGTTCACACATTATTAATTATATCTTAGTTCCTCATCAAGGAATATAATCAATGGAGCAACATATCATTCAGGAAAGGAACGCTGAAGCTAAAATCATAAGGTAAAGCCTCACACATTTGAGGTATGTGACTTAGTTCTCAAAGAGAATCCTAAAAATCAATAGGACTGAGAAAGGAAAGGAAAATTTGAGCCCAATTGGCTTGGTCCTTACGTCACCACAACAGTTTATGGATTAGGTGCATATCCGCTCTCAACACCAGATGGAGAACCTTTGGAGGATCCTATCAATATCATGCACCTTCGCAGGTTTTACATATAGCTCTTCAGAATATACTAATATCAAAAATGCAAAAAAGCAAAAAGAAATAGAAAAATCATTACTTGGTGAAAACTTGGCAAACAGGCGCCTTGTGACACAAAAAAATTTCCTTGTGACACAAAAAAATTAATAAATTGAAAAATAATAAAGAGAAATAAATTCATCCAATGGTGAAAACCACTTTGGTGGTGCCCTGGGCAAGTACCATGGTGAAAACTGGGTTATTGATGCCATATGTAGAGACATTGCTCCTCCCTCCTTCAGGATTTAATCCCTTTTCCACTATACTTTTCACACACTCACAACCTATACATCCATAATAAACTTACCCATTCCCATCATAGCTTGTTATTGATCTACCTAAGATTGGTTATCAATTCATAATCAACCCTTTCCTTCCATAATAAATAAGGTCCAATCTATAATTGGGGCGAAATATTAAATCTAGTGATGGAAGTGGTACCCTGAGCATCATATGTTTTGAGTAGAATCATATTTTTCACATCTTCTTTTCACACACAATCCGTAATAAAATATCACTTGCATTGCCAATCCGTAATAAAGTTTCGTTATTTGCAATAAAGTATCAGTTTCATGGATTCACTCAGTTTTAGATGAGACACAAGCAGCAATGGGCTTTCAACAAATCAAATCTTTCAGCAAACTTGGCAACAACATGGTTTTGAACATAATCTATCCTTTATCAGGATGACAATATTGTGACCAAATAAAACATGTTAACATATGTGGCAAGAAACATAAATAACTTGAGGATTTTATTGTGTGTTGGTATCAAGTCTTGATTTTTTATTTTATTTCATCTTTTGGTGACATGGCTTTTAGCTTTTCCAAGATGTCTCTGACTAGAGATTATATCTCCAGGATGTCTTTGACTAGAAAGGCAAGGATGGGATATGTTCACCTATTGTTTTGCTATTTGTGGATTGTCTCTTAGTAATGCTATGGCTTGTCCAAGGATATGAGGACACCATGAGTCAAGTATGAACTGGGGCATTCCTTGTTTGTGACTATCCAATCTCCATGCAAACAGGTACAATGACTTTATAGGTCGAACCTATACCTCGATTGTCATAACCTATTTGCCATAATAAGGCTTGATGATGATAAAGCACACAAATCTCTTTCACTTCCATATCTTCTATCTTCCATCTCCCTTTTGTGATTGACCTCCATCATCCTTCCCTGAGTCTATGTAGCCTATAATTGAAATGAATGAGTACAAAAACACACCAAAAATATATGCTTTTCATGTAGTATTCACCTACATCATCATATGTTAACATATCTCTTTTCATGCATACACATAGAAATCATAATCACATCCCATCCTGCACACACCACTAATTAGCATATCATATATACATTTGCATTCTCATTATGTTAACAGTCATACATACATCTACATATAGTACATCCACATTTGCATAAACATATAAAACATAAAAAGTACAAAAACATATTGCATATCATCTTTGCATCTATAACATCATCATAAGCATCATAGAATCATTATAGGAACATGCATACATAAACTGTATCAACATGTAGAATCATAAACACATTGTACACATGCATATAGCTATCACAAGGATAAGTCATCTCACATATATATATATATATCAAAAAATAATAAGTGTCATGATACAATGATGTCAATATCTCATAAGGCTACAAAATCACCTGAAGGTGTCTACATCATCATACAAAATACCGATACAAAAACTGGATCCAAGAGAGCTATGATGAAGACCTTCCCTCGGAGCCAGCTGGCCTCGAAGGAATCTGAGCTCTTGAAGTCCCTGATCCAGGATCACCCCCTCTATCTGTCCCTTCTGGTGGTGCGAGTGGACCCATAACTCCACCACTGGATGTCTATCGTCTATCCCCTCCCCCTATGGTAGTCGTCTTGGAAGCTCTCCTGAAGCTCCTAGCTTTCAACTCTGGAAGAATGGCTGCGTAATACAAATCTCTCCAATAAGATATCTCCTCTCCTGCCCATAGGACATATGTGTATCCAGCTCCTGTGTCCTCAAATGCTCTCCTGCCTGTCCTTAGTGCTTCCTCGGCCTTAGTGTACTGTTGGATGGCTTGATCCCTCTCCATCTGCATCTCTATTAACTGTCAACTCAATCGAGTCATGTCTCTCTCAAGATCCTCGATCTCATCGGTCTATCCTGCTGCAATCTCTCATAGTGCTAGCAACTCATCCTCCTCATCTGCACCCTAAGAATCCTCCTCTTGTCTAGCTTGTACCTATGAATCTCTCCCTGGTACGTGTCCACCAACCTGTATCACCTGTCCTCCTCTACCCCTCAGCGATCTCGGTGGCCTTCCTCCCTGTGGGTCTTGTCTCTCCTCATCCCTTTGTCCACCCATGCCCCTCACCACCCTCCTCATTTCTCATCTCCTCTACTTCCTCCATCTCTCTCCACCCCTATCCTCATCATCCTCATCATTGTCATCCTCCACTGCCATAGGCTCAACTGGATCCATCAACCTCAGTACTAGATGTTTTTCAAAATAAGCATCATACTCTATATCTATACCTGCACCAACTACATCCCTCTATAGATCACAAGGCAAACCATCTAGTAAAACTGTGTCACCACAACATAATAGGATAAAATCGCCCCCTAGTGAGCCTACTCCTGCACTGTCTGTGCAAAATCGCTAGATCCAAGAGGTATCCTCTATTGCCACCCAAACTGCTTGTAGACCCTGTTAATCATATGTCTATCCAATATATAAGGCGTTTGCCCAATTAGATACCTGCTCCTGAAAACATATGGTAGCTTTGTGGCATCCTGCTCCCAATCCTCACAGTCAAGATGGGGTCTCCATATGAAACTATCTATATTGTCAATAACCTATCTCCAATAGCCTACCTTCCCAATCCAAGGGTAGAAAGTGATCATACTATACAAGTGTGCATATGACTATCCATGTCCTCTCCCCTTGAAGTGAATTGGCCTAGTCACTGCAATGTGCTCATATGACCACACCTGCAATAGAGTCACCCCACAACCTAACTCGTAGCCATCGAGATACACAAAGTGGTGAAGCTCATGATATAAATGCGCTAATACACATGGACCCTATGCATACCTCATGTGTTGTTTCACCACTGTCTCTAGAGTCCTCCCCTAACCAACAACCATACCATGTGTCACCTTATCTAGACATAGGTAACCACTAATCACCCCTCTGACTACTGTCGGTAGTCTATGTCTAGTAGCTAGCATAACATCCTAGCTGACATGACCTAATCTCATCTCCAGCTCTGGGTCTCCAAAGACTCATCTCGGTGCATCCCTGTCGCCCTCTCGGCCATATGATGCTAGTTCGTTGTGGATCAATATCCTCATAATCCCGTAAACATCCTCTAAAGTGACTAACATCTCACCAGTCAACAAATGAAATGAACAAGTCTTTGAGTGCCATCTCTCTGCTAGAGCAGTCATTAATCCTCTGTTTGCCTGAATCTTAAGAAGATACATAATGTGTCTTAATCCCATTGCCTTGATCGCAATGTGGTCCTCAACAGTCAAATATGTTCGTAACTATTGTGTCACAAGGAATATCTCTCTAGACTCAATCTGGGGTAAGTACTCCCGCATCCAATCAAATAAATCGTGTCAATCCTAGTGGTACTCATGTTCATCACATAGTGATACTTATCTTATCCTATCCTATCCTAGTGGTACATCACATGGTGTTTCTCATTAGGTTCTCTCCTAGTGCTTATCTCTATCACATGGCACTACATCCTAGTGTATATGTTTGTCACATTGCACTATATCCTATCTTTCTAGAGAACTCGCCAAATTTAATCAATTCAACGACTTATCCTACATTTATCTTAGCAAACCTACCAGATTTCGGGCACCTGTTTGAGTGAATCCTCTCAACAGCTTATCCAATTGGCAACATATGTTTATCATATAATTATCAATTCTAGCCTTCTTTCCAAATTTTCTTTTCTAGGGCACTTGTTTGAGTGAATCCTCTTAATAGCTTATCCAATTGGCAACATATGTTTATTCTAGCCTTCTTTCTAGTTTGTCTTTTCTAGGGCTCCTGTTTGAGTGAATCCTCTCAGCAACTTATCCAATTGGCAATGTATGTTTATCATAGAATTGTCAATTCTAGCTTTCTTTCTAATTTTTCTTTTCTAGGTCACCTGTTGAGTGAATCCTCTCAACAACTTGTCCAATTGGCAATGTATGTTTATCACATAATTGTCAATTATAGCCTCGTTTTTCAATTTGTCTTCCCTGGGGAACCTGTTTGAGTGAATCCTCTCATCAGCTTATCCAATTGATAGCATATGTTCATCAGAGAACTATCAATTTTGGCCTTTTAAGACATAGACACGATTCTATTGATTCCTCTTGAGTCAGTGTTTTTCCTGTGTGACCTTGTCACTCTATCTTGTCAGTCTTTTCTAGCCTTTCTTTCTTATCGAGAGATTGTCTGCGATCTTTTCAAATATTTTCATCCAATCTCTCGAGGGGGCATACCATTCCCATCATGTGGCAACTTTGTATTAGTTTATCTTATCTTCTTTGAGCCAACACAACAAGCTGCATTGTCTCAAACAGGGGCAAAATGTAGACACCTAAAATTGTCCTATCTAATTAAATACATGTTTTTTTATTTATTTAATTATTTTATCCTAAGTCTTCTATTAATTAAATAAATTCATTAATCCTCTTCTAAGCCTTTCCTCATTTAAATAAATACTTTTATTTATTTAAATTGTCCTTTTCCTAAATTAAATAAATATTTTATTTATTTAAAGATCCCACTTCCTCTATTAATTAAATAAATATTTAATTAATTAATTAATTAATTCAGTAGCCTTTTCTACTAATGACACATGTCATTCATCTCTTAATTATTCTCTTACCTACCCCCTTTATCATTTAATTATTTCCTCTACCTACCCTTTAATCATAGCCGACCATTTATATTTACACCTCTCAATCTTATCCCTTCATTTCTTACAATGTCTTCTATATAAGAGAATACTCTGCTTCATTATCAACCCTAACAACTACTTTAATTAAGCCTTCTTACGATCAAGTTATCAACCACATTTCCATTCTTTGTTGAGCTCTTGTACACACATAAAATTTGAGAGCAAATATATCAAACAAGATCAATGGAGATAGGAAGAAATGGAGATTGAAACCTTACTTAACATGTGAATGGTAATATTGCTTTATTTTGTTGATTTGCATGATCTTAGGTATCTCTATTGGTATTGGCGAATGTTTCATTGTAGGACCTAGATTGTTTGTGGTTGGATCTTTATGGTTTTACAATAGTTTATCATCATCACTTTTCACCATATATAGTTATTAATATATTCAATGGCTGGTAAAAGGGCAAACATATTCTGACGCATAATAAATGTGGTTTGCCAATGTTATGAAATTAATTACTACTAGTATACATATTACAATCTATGTTAATATTATTATTAAATTTTGCATATAAACATTATCGAGTTTCATGGGCTTCATATATTAAGCATACTTACTAAACAAATCCCCTATGCATACCACCCAGAACAAGGATGTTACTGCCTATAACTTAATAACAGTTCTAATCTGATCTGATCGATTTCTGATTGATGTTGCTAGATAATTTATATTTTTTCCCCTTTTTTTCTCTCCCCTACTTAGAGTAACTCGATCTGTATTATATATAACTCACATCGATATTGGAGAGTCATGTCTCTCCACAATGTCTCTTTCTTAAAGGGATGTCACTTTTGATAATGATTGTTGCCTTTTCACAAATAAAACGCTATGGTTTAGGGAGTAATTGCACCTTGTCAATCTTTAATAATATTTAAGACTAAGCATGAGTTGGAATGCAATCATTATTATAATCAAGTGAGATATCTGACTTAATTGACTCACTCAACCATCATGTGTATATGTGCCTTAATAGAGATCAATGCATATTAACCAACCTGTGTATTAATATGGAGTCAGATCAATCACCTTTCATTAAGATCGTAGCCTTTTCAAGTACTTTCCTTACTAATCACCATCACAATTTGTCCTTAATCGACCATTTTATTATTGATAACTATCGTCTTTGTCCACATACACATAGATCACATGGGAATTAATAGTTAATTATGACATTAAGTCTGTAACTTGAATCTATTCAAATCAACATAATACGATATTTATGTGAACAATTCTCCTCTATACATTCAGTAACCATAATGGTACTAATATAAAAAATACGTAGGACTGTCAGATCGTTGCACTATATTAATGCTGCTCTTCATCTTAATCTGACTGCTATGATTAAGAACTTGACAGTAAATTATAACAAGTGTCACATAGTGGCTAGTACTTGCCTTGTTTTTTAGTATAGTTTTAATAATAATTATAATTTAATTTGAATAATGATTATATTTTAAAAATTATAATAATTAAGATAAAAAATAATGTGCGAGAAAATAGGTAAACAATGATTTCGTTTTTTAATATGGCAGTTGTTATCTGAAATGATCTGGGTAAAGTCAAGCTTCCATAAAATGCAGAAGTCGCGTGAAATTTACCTTTCATTAAGCAACAAACAACCTTTGGTGGTGGAAGCTAGGCTTTGCTGGTATTTACAAACCCTTCAAAGTTTGTTGCCCATTTCACATATCAAGTAAATTGTGTGAAATGTTTGTAAGTTTTTTTTGTTTTTTTTTTTAATAGTTCTTACGGTTCTAGGTTTTAAACATCTCAAGTAAGTAGTGTGAGAGTAGATGATTTTTAATATTTTTAAGTAAATAATTTATTTGTAAGTAAATAATATTTAATAATAAAAAATATTATTCAATTTATTTTATAAAATGATATAAATATTTTTTCAATTGAGATCTTATCAATATATGATAAATATTTTATATATAAATTTATATTTATTACTAAATATTAATATTATTTGTTTAATTTATTATTAAATTCATTAATTCAATATTATTGTTTAAATGATTCTAAAAGTTAAATTATCCATTATATTTAATTTATTTTAAAAACAATTATCTACTTAAAGAGATCAATTATTTTCTTGAAAATATTAATTAATATTATATTTATTAATATTATAAAAACTAAAATGTAAATCCTATTCATTTTATTTTAAAAAATTACATAAGAGGTTTTAATTTTGATTATATCATTTAATATACTATAATTTTTATATATTCAAATATACTAATAATTAAAAAGACATTATTTGTCATTACTTAATTTAGTTTGTTACTTGTTTCACATCTTTGTTGATGTAATTCTATGTCAAATGGTTGTGTACTTTAATTTGATTTTAGCATATGATCTCTTCATTAAAAAGAGATTATTTGTAATTACTTAATTTAGAAATATAATATGTAAATTGGATGAAGTAGAAGTATATTTTGTTATCAAATAAATTTTCAATATGAAATTATATATATTAAAAAAATAAAATATAATTCCTAATAGATCATAGTTCAAGATTAATTGTCATGACTTTTTAGTTTTTTATGTATATTAATTAAATAAAATAAATTTTATATGATAATGTTTTTATAAAAAACATCAATAAAACTAATTAATCTAAATATTTAATACCAAACTACTGATATGCTTGGGTATTGAGCTACCAGAAAAAATGAATGATTAATCTAAAAATTAATCGGTACCTATATTCCTGCCTAAATGGTTGACACTAACATTATTTGTTTTAGAACATTATTTGTTTTAGATTTCCGAAAAATCCGCTTATAACAACAAAAGTTGTATTGGCCAATCAAGATACAAAAAAATAATTTTTATAATATGTAAACTTAAAAATTGCAGAAGTAACTTTAGAAAATAAAAATATTTTTAAAAACAAAAATAAAACCTTGTTTGTAATTGGTTCAAATTAAATTTTTTAATAACTAGTTAACTGTAAAAAAGAAAAACTCATTACAATAGTATTTGCCTAACGACAAGTACTGATAAGGAGTATAACACCAGTTAGCAATATTAAGTATAAATTATGTTTATAATATAATATTAATTTATTTTTATTTAAATATTTCAAGAATATTATTAGTAATAAATATTAATAAATATTAGTAAATATTAATTAAATATTTAATAAATAAATTTCAAATAGTCATTCATTGTTAATTATTATATTAATTAATAATAATAATTGTTTCATTTAGGATATATATAATGATCAAGGAGGGCACATGACATAGTTTCCGTCTTTGGTATCTTTGCATCCTTATCATCAATCTCTCTATTCCCAAACAAGTTTTTCCTCTCTAAATCAATGTCCGCATGCACAATCTCTTGTATAGGAGTTTCTTATTTAGATGGAATTTTTATCTTTGAGAGGTGAGTAGAATGTCTCTCTGAGCTACATGTCCCTTAAAACCCCTTTTCCTTTGGCTTCTTCTATTTAGACTTCTTTGTAATTTTTGGAGTCTCATATTTTTATTTTTATTTCCTTTTTTTTGGACCCATATGTGGACACACTACTAGATTCTTCTATAGACCTCTTCCTCCTTTTCAGATGTTTTTCACTTGTCAATTCAACCCTCGACTTTTTATTTCTTGTGATTGAGGAAGAGACAGGTTGTTTCAATTTTTTCGTAGAAGAACTGACAAATAGAAATTGACAGCATAATTAATGCGCATGTGGATGGAAAAAGAAAGTGCTTATACAAATGTGAATGAATTTGGTTGCATGCAACTTGAAAGAGGCTTGCATTGCATGATAAATCTAGAGTTTTAAATATGTACAATGAGTCAGTCCCAACTAAAAAGTAATGCATTAGGTCCCAACTAAACGTCTTGTCGTGTTACTTATAGAAAAAGAAGAGAACATTAAAGTAAACATGTGCTATGTGTGCATGTGATTTTTTTGGCTATTTATGCAAAGGTAGTGGCTACAGGTGAACAAAAGGTTCATTTGTAGGAATTGGGTGATTTGTTGTTGTTATTGATGTTGGTGGAGTATGTTCAACAAATGAGTTGGATGGGAGTGGGAGGTAATGGAGATAATGGAAAGGTGGGTGGGGTGCATGGAAATGGTGGTGTGAACTGTTGGTGAAGATTGAGCAAAAATTCAGCCTTGTTCAAAAGTTTCTTGTACAACTTTAACCTGTATCCATTGACAATCAACTTGAATTTGATTGGGTCAATTGGTGGGTTGAAAAACTTCATTAGGAAACACTTGTTGAATCTCCTAGGGTCCTAACCAATATTTTTGAAATTTTCCCTTGTTGTCCCTGTAATTAGAATCATATAACAAGGCCCAATCTCATTCTTTGAACTCCTTTGTTTTAATATATTAATCATGCCATTTACTTCTTTGCCTTTGGACAAGATTAGTATGTTGAGTTTCTTCCATGCACATCTCATCTAGTGCATTCAATTGGTGTAGATAATTACATTGGGCTTGATCAAGGTTCAATTCCAATTCCATTGTTGTTCTTAATGTCTTATATTCAAACTCAATAGGTAAAACTACCTTTGTTCCATAAATAAGCTCATAGGGCGTGAATCGTGTGGTTGTCTTCCATGTGGTTCTATATGCCCAAACTACTTCAAGAAGTCTTGCAACCTAGTCCCTTCTATGCACTTGTATTGTTTTATTCAAAATAGCCTCCAATTCTCTATTTGTCACCTCAACTAGGCTATTTGACTATGGGTGATAGGGAGTTGATTTCTTATGCCTTATTTCAAATTCCTAAACCACTTGTGTAATCAATTTAGAAGTAAATTGTGGAGCTTGATTAGTTACTATTTCATGAGGAACTCCATCTCTACAAATATCTCCTCATACAATAATTGAGCCACTTTTGTATCTCTGGCATTTCTCAAGGCTTTAACCTCCACCCACTTTGTTCAATAATCAATACATTACAGAATATAGGCTTTGCCATTAGATGTAGGTTCAATGGGTCCAACAAAGTCTAGTCCCCACGTATTGAATGATGCAAATGATAGTTGAGGTTGGAGTGGAATTTCATCACTCTTCTTAGGTCTTCCCATTCTTTGATAATGGTCACATCTTCTTGTATAATGAATTGCATCCATGTGTATAGTAGGCCAATAATAGCTAGAATTAATTATTTTGATAGCAATCCTTTTGGTTGTGAAATGGACTCCACAAGGATCATCATGGCAAGCTTTGAGTATGTCATATGTCTCATCCTCCCTTAGACATCTACACATGACATTATTAGGCCATGTGTAGAATAAGTATCAAAATATCCAAGAATAGGATGAGTTTTGTTGTACCAATTTCTTCTTCTTCCATGGGGAAAAGTGTGGATGTGCTTCACTTGCAACTAAATAGTTAACAATATCTACATAACATGGTGATAATATTGACAAAGAAAAAAGATGTTCATCTAGGAATGAGTTGTCCATCGCTAGGTCCTTTGTTGTGTTTGTCAATTGGGAGATAAGTTTGCAACAACATTAGCCTTGCCTAATTTGTCAACAATGGTGATGTTAAACTCTTGTAACAAGAGTAGCCATTTGACAAGTCTCCCATTGACTACTGGTTTGTTCGTCAAGTTACAAATTTTTTCATGGTCAGTGTGAATAAAAACAAGGTATGTAGTGGTGTGGTGCATGAATTTATTTATGGTGTAGATAATTACAAGCATTTCTATTTTTTAGCCATGTTTTAACTTCAACAACCTCCAAATTTTTGCTAACATAATAAAATGGCATATTTAAGATTACCATCCTTTTGTCCTAATAATGCTATGAGTGCAAATTTCGATGCATCAATATGTAGATGGAAAGGTATAGTCCAATATGGTCCTCTAAGCATTGGTGCTTTTGTGAGAGAGAAAATGAGTGTTTCAAATGCTTGTTGGTAGCTAGGAGTTCAATCAAATTTTGAGTCCTTTGTAAGCAACGTGAAGATAGGTGAAGCAATCTTTTTGAAATCCTTGATAAAGTGCATATAATATCCTGCATGCCCAAGGAAACTTCTAAGATCCCTTTGCTTATGTGGCATTGGAAGCTCTGAGATGATTTTAATCTTATATGGATCAACTTGAATACCATTGATTGAGACAAAATGTCTAAGGACAACTCCTTCCATAATGTGAAACACTTCTCATGGCTAAGGGAGAGAGTGTGGTGTTGACACCTCTGCAATACCTTCTCCTAATTTTCTAGTGCCTCCTCAAAATTATTACCATAGGTTGTGAATCATCCATATAAATCTCCATGGTATCATGAGAAAATTCAGAGAAGATTCTCAAGACAACCCTCTGAAAGGTGGCTGGTGTATTACATTACCCAAATGGTAGTACTAGATATCCCCAAGGACATGTAAAATATTTCTTGTCCTAGTCTTCAAGGGTTATTTTTATATGGTTATAACCACTAAACCCATCTAGGTAATGGAAATTGGCCTTTTCTTGTAGCAACATTCAATTCTCTATACTCTACACATACTTGCCACTTCCCTTCTTGGACATAATCACCAATGGCAAGACCCATTTACTATCCAATATGGGATATATGAATCTTGCATCAAGGAAATTCCCTAGTTTAGCTTTAACTATATCTCTGAGTGATGGATTTATTCACCTCTACGATTGCCTTACTAGTATGCAGCCTTCATTGATATATATTTTATGCATACAAAGGGTTGGATCAATGTCTCTCGTGTCATGGTAGTCCCATGCAAATGCTGAGGTGTGTACCTTCAACATCTACAACAAATTATCATGTTATGTTGGTGTAATATCATTGCTAATGTTGATTGTCTTCCCTAGAGATATTTCTATGGGACTAGCTGCTATTGTAACAAAGGCAATAACTAGACCTGAAATATTCAAATTACAATGGTTAGGCAAAACATCAGAGAACATATGTGAAGTATATGGATCTTTACTAGCCAACAAGCTATGAAATGGATAAGTTATACACAATAAGAACTCCTCTTGCTGCAAGTTCAAGCCATTGCATGATTCTAGAAAGGATAATGTCTTCATCTTTCATTTCCATCATAGGAGTTCTGTCTATAAAAAATATTGTTCCTCATCCCCCAAGGTAGGGCAGACAGACTGTTCCAAGTCTGAATGAGGTTGAGCTAGAGGATACATTAGCCTTCACTTCATTATATTCCCATTGGATATTATCATATTTCTTGACCTACAACTAATGAAAGTGTCAACAATGGCTAACCATGGCCTTCCAAGAATCAATGGTTATCCACCCAAGTGAGCTTTAGGTCATAAAACTACAAAATTAGTAAAATATTGAATTTATAGTTATTAGTAGATCTAATTATTCCTCCTTATTTCATAGTATATCTATTTGTCAATTGTAATACCATTGGTGTTGGCATATGTTTTCCAACAACAAATCATTCATTGGCTATTTAGTCATGACATTGATGTTACAAGAATGTGTTTTGTTGTCATTGATGCCAAATAGTATGGTCCAGATATATTCTAGTCAAGACATTTGATGTATTGGATATAGTGTTGAGAAGCCACTGGAGTATGGTTTGATATGGTTATGGACCAGAGGTTGATATGTTTGGTTATTTGTTTTGGTTGCAGGTAGATTGTGTTGGAAATTGATTCAGTCGATATCATTTTTTTCTTAACAATGAAGACAATTGGAAGCATGTTCTGGATGGTTCGGGTTTTATCTATTTTGGTCTAGACTCTTTCTCTTTATTATTGGTGCAAGCTTTAGGTCATTATATAATAATTGGATGTGATATATGTTTGGTCTGGTAATTCCATGAGAGGTATTCTTTTGGTCCAGTGTTGCACATTGGATGTTGTTTTAATACCCGTCTACGTTTCCTGTTTTATTTTTGGTTCGGTTGTATATCTTAGATTGAAAAAGTGTGTACACATTATGTAATCTATCTTTTGGTTGACTTCATGAGAATGCTTGTGTTCTAGTTTGATATATATATGATGCTTTGTTTTCAAAAGTGTAAGTGTATGTATGTGATAGATGTGTGAAGAGATATGAATGAGATATAAGCAAGTTGTATAAGCAAGATATTGATGTGGATAGAGATATAGAAAGATGTGAGTGAGTTTGATATGCGAATATCAGCAAGGCTGCGATGCAAGGAAGTTTGTCTGATAATGTTGTAGTACAGAAGTGACAACAAATGTAAGTGTCGTGATCCGAAAGTTTTGGTGATCTAGATATTTTGGTAAGAGTAGTGTTTGAGCTTTAACAGTGACTGTAATCAACATATGAAGATGCTTCTATCTATATAGTTCTTTTTCTAAAATTTGCAATTCTCTATCTTGCTCTGAGTGTAGTTAGCTTTAGGTCTATAAGTCCTCTTCTATATCTTTCCACATGAGCAGTTAGCCTTGGTATGCAAGTTCTAAGTAGTGAGCTCTACCTTTTGTAATCATTTTCTATATAGTGGATTATCTTGTGGGTTAAATCCCACTGTGGTTTTTCCCTTTTTGGGTTTTCCACGTATAAATCTTTGGTGTTCCCGTGTGAGTGCTTATGTTGATGCTATTTAATTCTTCTTGGTATGGTTAAGTGGATTAATATTATTAATTGTATTATTGAGTTCCAAAATTTAATTTATGTTGATTCACCCCCCCCTCTTAGCATTCAGGGTGTGTTCAACAATTGGTATCTTAGTAAGGTTCGTCTCGAGTAAGCTTAACCTCTTGAGGTAGATCCAGTGTCTTGAACCATATGTTTGAAGAAGAGATGAATGATATGGATGCTTTAGATCATTGTGATTGGGATGATGTTGAAGGAGTTGTTGATATGGAAGGAGAATTGAAGTCTGTGTTGGCTTCTCTAGATGAATGCAAAGACAAGTATAAGAAGGCAATTGAGAAGATTACTTTCTTGAGGGGATTAGTAGGCAGAGGAAAGAGACCTATTGATAAATATGAAACAAAGCTTGATGAAAAGACTAAGAAATTCTCAAAACTTGAAGAGGAAGTGTCAAATCTAAAAAAGGAGCTCAAAGATGCTAAAGATCAAATCAATAATGGCTTAACCTTGAAAGGTGGAAAATAAATACAGAAATTTGTCTTGCAATTTCATAATAGTGGAGAGTTTGGTGAATGTTCGAAGAACTATGAAGAAAAGGACAAAAGGAAGAAGAATTTTATTGAGGATAAGAAGACAATATGGCTAGTCAAAATTTTTGTAAGTCTGTGACAGACTGAAGACCTCCTCCTATTTCTTCCACTTATTTATCTTTTAAAGGAAATTGTTTTTTATGCAGTCAAGTAGGGCACAAAGAGAATGAATGCAAAAATAAGACAAGGAATTATTATTTCAATGGAAATTGTCATTATTGCAACAAGTTTGGACACAAGGCTAGTGAATATAGGAGTAGAATGAATATGAACATGAATGGTAGATCTTTGAATGGATATTGTTATGTTTGCAATGGACATGGGTACAATGCTATTGAATGCATGAATAATAATTTCAGGAGAAATGTGAATGAAAATATGATGTAAAAGAGTCCGGTATGTTATAATTGTAATGTTGTTGGACATATTGCAAATTTTTGTTAAAGTAGTAAAGGAAGGAATGCTTGTCTAGAGAATAGCGTGAACTATAAAGGAAAAGGACATACAATATGGGTAAAGAAAATAGAAGAGAAGATAGAAGGATATATTGAAGGTGGTTCAACATCTATTGTGGATGTTGTTCCCTCTTTCGGTAATTAAATCGAACAACAAGGTCTGAGGGGGAGCTTCAACAAAAACATCTTTTAGAACCCTTTTGGTTTGATGCTGAGATTTTTCTCAACATGGCAGATATGTGTGATGATTTTCTGGAGGTTTTAAGTTTAACTAGAAGTCTGGATGTATTTTTCATAGGTTCGACAAACAGTGTATCAACTTTTGAAGGCCTAATTCAAAAGTATTTATTTTGACAATTATGATCATTTGTGCACTTGTGATTTAAGAAGAGAAGGATTGAATTCAAGTGAAAGTGTGAGGAAAGGGTTTGCAAAGCGGATAATTAGTGAAATGGAAAAAAATGTAAGTCTCAATAATGAATCTAGGCCTATGTATGAGTTGAAACCCTTTGTTCCGTTGAAAATATATCTTGCTAGAGATTTTTCTAGTTTGGATGGTCAAGTTATTCATAAGGAAGATGTTTGCCAGTATATTCATGTTGCTTTAGAAGAGTATGATCATGGGAAGATTAGGGCTTTTAGGCAGAGTAATTTGTTTGACAATTTGTAAAGGTTGAAAAATGAATTTGATGCCCTAGGAAACAAGGGTTTGGATACCTGGAATAGCTTTCCAATGTTTGAAGATGAAGATATTATCAGAATTGTTTTGAGCAGGATTCGTGGTGAACATTTATGGCTTGATAAACCATACTTGATTTTGAAGGAAGTGTCGCAAATTATGACTGAGTTATGTGTGATCGATGAAGTGTCAACATTGAAATCCATCAAGAATGTTGAAGTGAATTGTTTGACCGGTGTAGTATTAGATGGAAGAGCTTTGAGAATTGATTTTATCAGAGATGTAAACGTCAAGTATGCAACAATGAGGATATCGTGCAAAGTTTATATCAGGAATAAAAAAGGTTGTTGTGCATCTATCAGGGAGGATGGTTAGAGAAAATGTTGAATATGATTTGTGTGAGATTTTAAGGTAGCAGTTATTCGATAATATCAGAATGAAAAAGAATGATATGTACCCATTCTAGTATGGTTCTCTGATTGTATGTTTAGTGTTCTATTTTATGCATGCTTTGCCTGGTGTTGAGAATATTGCATGGAGAAATGGCATAACCATTGGATCACAAATCAAAGGTTACATAGATGGTTTGGAAGATAGTTCTAAAATGTGTAGAAATTTATTTTAAAAGCTTAGAAGTGTTTTGGTCTTGAGGAATCATATTCCTTCCAAGGTTTTGGATTGGTATGAGAATGACATTGTGTTTCTAGTTGATAAAGATAATTTCTTTTTAGAATTTGTGGTTCTGAGGATTTCTTGGGTAACTCTATTATCTTATGAGGTTTCTGAAGACGAGTGTGTGAGATAGCTGAGAAACTTCTGATGATGTCAAAGGATCATAATGCAGAGAGGTTTGGAACGAGGGATGGGATTCTTGGAAGGTCTGGATTGATAGAGCCAGAAAGAAAAATGAAGAAATCAAGGAGACTTTCTAGAGTTGCATCCATTTCTCATTCCAAGATTTAGAAAAAGGAAAAGAGAGTTTTGGAGAAGAAGGAAATCATGCTGGTGAATATTGATAGTGATGATGAGGGAGAAGAGGTAAGGAAGAGCAATAATTAGTTCAATATGCTATAGAAAAAAAGGTGTAGAGTGTTTCTGAATAAGTGTCTAGTGATGATGATGATGATTAGAATATAGAGGATAAAGTGCTTGATTTGATTGAGAAGCATGGTGGTCTGAAATCTATTGGTGATTCATATCATAATTATGTGTCTTATGAACAAGATGTTATTGAGAAGGCGTTTGTGAAATATTTGGTGAAGAATAACCTAGTTGCTACTAATGTTGTTGACCATGTTTTGGAGGAGATTATTGAGTTGCTAATAGAGAGAATGGTTGAAGATGATGCTAAGGGAGAATTTACTAAAGCAGATTTGCATAAGATGGTGATAGAGAAATGTAGAAAGGCACATAAGGTACTAATTTTAGTTTGTTGAATTTAAGGAAATTTATTGAAGAGGATAAGAAGCTATATAAGTTTTGTTTAAGGTGGCATGTTGCCACAACAAAATTTAAAGATGAAATTGATCGGATTGAGTCTCAGCTAGTTGAGATGGCTAAAGGTTATAAAGTGTCTACTGATATTTATGGCAAAGAAAAGGATAAGGCTCAAGAATTGCATAATCAATTAGCCTTGAGAAGGAGTCAAAGAGATGAATTCACACGGGGGTTTCACTGGCTAGGCAATATCATATCATGTGCATTCATATTGGGGGGTTTAATATCCCAAAAATGAGGGTGCAATATATTGCCTATTGGTGAAAATAGGGGGGCTTTTAATTTCAGATATGAAAAAATACAATATTTGGTGAAAATAGGGGGGCTTTTAATTCGAGCTATGTATTGGGAGGGGGTAACAAAAAAGAAGTTTAGAGAAACTTTTTTTGAAAATAGGGGGATTCCTTAGTATTCCATGAATGCACGTGCTATAACCCAGGTTCACTAAGTGAAGCCCCTGTGTGAATTCATAAGAATGTTTGGTGAGTTGAGGGTTGAACTAAGTTAAAACTTTCTTCTTATTTGAGATTGCTAGTGGAAGCAGAGAATGCGAAAAAGGTTGCCAGGATCATAAATTTGTTTGATGGTGTTGTGAATAAATGCATTGATTGTGAAAGTCGGAGTAGAATTCTAGATGCTTCTACTCGTTCTTGGAAGGCCTCGGTGATCAAATTGAAGAAGCAATTTAAAGATATCTAGCCGGATGACTTTGAATGATTTCTATGTTGATCATGGTTTTGTGTTGTTGTGGCCTTTTTATTTGACGGTAAAGGGGGGGAAAGGTACTGAAAAATATTTTTGTTATCTGTTTCGATAATATTATTGTTAGGGGGAGTTGTTATTTAGTTTTATTAATATTCTTAGTGGTGGATACTCAAAGGTTTATTCAATGAAAACATTTTTGGTTGTTTGCCATCAATGACAAAGGGGGAGATTGCTACAAGCATGTGTTTTGTTGTCATTGATGTCAAATAATATGATTCGGATATGTTCTAATATGGGCATTTGTTGTATTGGATATAGTGTTGAGAAGTTGTTAGAGTATGGATTGATATGGTTTTGGATCGGTGATCGATATGCTTGGTTCTATGTTTTGGTTAGAGGTAGATTGTGTTGGAAATTGATTCAGTTGATATCAATTTGTTATTAATGATGAATATAGTTGGAAGCATATTCTGGATGGTCCAATTTTTGTCTGTTCTGGTATGAACTCTTTCTCTTTATTAATGGTGCAAGCTTTAGGTCATAATATCAAAATTGGATGTGATATATGTTTGGTCCAGTAATTTAAAAGTGTTAAATATTGAAAATTGATTGACATTCTTTAGATTTAATATGTTGCATCTTTTATTCTTTTTATGACATACAAAGAAAATGATTTATTTTAGGTGGCATTGAGAATGTTTTGTCTCCAATTCGAGTTGAGTTAAGAGTTGATTATTTTATAGCATTTGGAAGTTTGTGGGAAAAGGAGAGCATTTCTCTCTGCCGTATGAAGAGTTAGAACTCATGAGTCAAAGTTTATTTTTATCCTTTGTTGGCTGTTCGAAAAGGAAAGGAAGAACAAAGAGAAGAGGGTTTGCATCTCTATATCTTGCATTTAATCTATCAGGCATGTATATTGTTTGCCATTTGCCTTTATATTTTGCTATTGAAATTAAGAAAGCAAATTTGAGCATACTCATCAGTTATATTTGTTTGTATATTTAGATACTTAAGTGTGTATTACAGATGATAGTATATACATACAAGAATTTTACTTAAAAAACATACTCATATGATATTCCAATAAGAAGAACATCAATGAAATTATTGTATATTTTACTCTGTTGTTACAAAGAAGAATAATAATTATCTTTTTATTGCTAAAAGTATAAAAACAAAATAGTTTTCATATCTTCACATGTATATCTATGTGTGCATGGGATTATACTTGTGTATAGGCATATGAAGGTATGGATGGTAAGAAGATATTAATAAGTGCATTATGAATGGTAAGGTATTATAAATCTAATTTTATAATTGTTGAAGAAAGCGAGTAAGTTGTATCTCATTTAAGATCCATTATTAAAAAATGAATTATTTTATTTAAATCTTTTGGGTTTCTAAAAGAGCAAGAAATTTAAAGTCTTTTTGGACATTAATAGCTGAAAACATGTTTAAGACTAGTTTGAAAACCCAATCAAACTAGGAAGATAGGATAATTTTTTTCACTTAAAGTAGTTATCTTGTACCCTTACTAGTTGCAATAATAGTCACCAAGTCATAAGTGCATGAAGATTGATGTTACTTACGTGTTCCTTAACCAATTGCGAGTTATGCTATCTTGATATGAAACATTCTTAAATATACTTGTTTTATTTTTTTGGCATCTGAAATAGTGGCAGTTGCCCAGAGTCAGTAAAATGTGAGAACACAAATGAGAGGTTCCATGCAACTCTTGAATGGTATTTTAGTTGATAGAGTTTGTAAAATTGTAGGATGATTGTAGTAATCCAAGTCGAGTAGAGATGTGTGAACATTTTGCTACACTTTTTTGTAAGTGTTATTTATATGGAACTCCAGCCAAAGTGATGCAATAGTCTTCTTGCATCTAGTTGCTTTACCGTGTTCTAGTTGCATAGTCTAGTCAGGATGGTCCTAAATAGTTAAAAGGATATTTATAGTTGTCTGTTTAGTTGGAAATATGTAGGACACCACATAAGAAATTTGATGACATTCCTTGATAGTTCCCTTATCTATACCCTCATGAAGGGTAGGGCCACTTCTAGTTGAAAGGTGTGCGAGAGACTGTCAATCTATGATTGGAGGAAAAGCACTCAAGTGATTCTCTCCCTCCTATCAATAATTTGACTAGGCTTGAGATGTAGATAAAGTTATCTAAACACCATTGGTTTCTTAAATCTATATTTTGTGTTGCAAACTTAATTGTTTAATTGAAAATATGTAAGTACTTGTAAAGGAAAAGAGTATGTTTATTTCTTTGATGAAAACTTGTAAACTATTTTAGTGTTTCTTATGCAATGCAATGACTTATTTTGATATGTGTTGAAAAAGTTAATTTAAAAGTTGAATTTTTTTCCTATGGATATTTGCATTCATGTTATTACTTTACCTTTTGGTAAAATTTAGTTTCTTTCTTAAGTGAAGAAGAAAATGTTGTTGCACAATGGTCTACAATCCTACACGTTAAACCTTTATAAAACTAAGTCCACATAGTTACTTTGGCCTAGCCATAGCTTTTTATTCACTCTATCTCTTCTAATTTACATCCCAAGAATGTGTTTAGCTACACTGGTCAATATCTTCCATTTCAAATTTAGTTGGAAGTTGAGACTTTAGTTATGAAATCGTCTATTTCCCTTCACCAATAAATAATGTATCATCAACATACAATGCGATGTATAGAAAATGATCAACGTCAGATTTATAATAAAGACAATGGTCTGATTTAAAATGCTCAAATTCCAAACTCAACACATATATAAAAAAATTGGTACCGCATCCTAGGACACTATTTGAGGCCATACAAATATTTTTTTCAATTTGCAAACCAAATTAGTTCTACCTTTTACCACACAGTGCTATGGTTTTGTCCCATAAATATCCTCCTCCAAATCACCATGAAGGAAAGAAGTTTTCACATCCATTTTATCAACCTCTAAATCATAAGCAACAACAATATAAATAAAAAATTAATGGATGTTATTTTTGTAACACTCCAAAATATACCACCATAATCAACACCCTCAACTTGAGAGTAGCCTTTTGCAACCAACCTTTCTTTATACTTCTCAATACCTCCATCTAAAGCAATCTTTACTTGAAAACCTATTTGCAACCAACTTGTTTTTGTCCTTTAGGCAGTGGTACAAGATCCCATGTATAATTCTTTTTCAAACCCGCAATTTCTTCATCCATAACAATTTTCCAAGACTCTATGCCATTCACATCTAATGCATCTTCTACATATTTAGGTTCATGATCTACATTAATATTCAAAGAAAATATAAATTTCTTATCATCAAATGAATACCTTTCAGGTGGTTGTCTATGTTTTGTAGACCTTCAAACAAGTTGAGTTGGAGGTTATTCCTCCTCTTCTGAAGATTTAGAGCTAGATGAGGTCTCCCAACTACTTGTCTATCTAGGGATCTTGATTCAACTTTCACAGGTTTAGAAGGAAGTTGAATCAAATCTTCATATTTAGTTTGTTTTGGCTATAATTTAATAAAAGGAGGGTTAGTTTCTCTAAAAATAATAGTTCTACCATGTATCACCTTTTGTGCAACAAGGTCCCAAAGCTTGTATCCTTTCGCAACATAATAATATTCAATGATGATATATTTCACAACCTTGTTCTTCAACTTTGTTCACTTCTCTTTTGGCACATGTGTATATGCCTCACATCTATAAACTCTAAGATGACTCAATAAAGGCTTATGACCCAATCATGCCTCCATAAGAATTTCATCAAAAAGAGCTAAAGTAGGAGACCTCTTAACTAGGTAGAAAGCAATGACAATAACTTCAGCCCTAGAAATTTTCTCTAGACCAACACCACTCAGCATACTCCTAGCCTTCTCCATCAACTTTCTATTTATTTATTTTTCAACTCAATCATGTTGCAAAGAATATAGAGTTGTCTTTTGTGAATGCCACAATATTTAAATAATCTATCAAAATTATTAAAGAAAAATTCACCACAATTATTAGTCCTCAAACATTTTCTTTTCTTTTCAATCTGCAACTCTATCATTGCTTTAAATTCTTTAAATTGACTAAAAACTTTAGATTTATTCTTTCAAAAATATACCTATGTTCTTCTACTATAGTCATTAATAAATGAAACACAAGATGTGGATTTTTCAATGGAGAAAACATCTACACTACCAAACATATTAAAATAAATAAGATCCAACACACCACAAGATTTATGAGAACTCAAGTAAAATTGAATGTGGTTTTGTTTTCCATAAACATAATGCTCACAAAAATCAAAATCAAGATTAATCATTAAAACCTTCAACAAGGTTTTTTATTTTTCAAGATCCTTAGATCATTTTCTCCTATGTGGCCAAGTCTCTAGTGCCATAACATAGTCTTATCTACAAGTAACTTTGATTCAAAAGAAAAAGCCATGACATATTTACTTTTTACATAAGTACTATTACACTCAATAGTGTATGCATCTAGCTTATAAAGTATGCCTAATATGACACCTATAGCAATCATAATAACACCTCTAACCATTTTTCATCCTACATCAGAAAAGACTACTTTCACGTCTGCCTCTATTAGTTTTCTCGTAGATAATTTTTTTTTGAACTAGTCTAGGATATGCAACACACCATTTATTATTTTCATTTTACCATTAGGAAACTTGATTTTAACTTTAGCATGACCAACAATATATAAATGAGAATCATCACCTAAGTACACCTTACTACTTGTTGTCATAGGGAGTTGTGCCCGAAAGCTAAGCGTGATGCTCAACAATCTCGTGAAACATTGGAACATATTTGAGCTTGTGGGTTGCTCATAGTGAAGATGAATCTCTAGATTTTGGGTTGGCTCCCCTTTAGATATTCTAGATTCTACTAATTTTGCTTGAGAAAAAGGATAGGAAGATGCTTCAAAACTGAAACTAAACTAATAGGTGATACACCACAGGATAATAGACTTGATCAGCTAATTGGACTCACAACTACTCAACTAATGAAGCTATATTGGCTCACAACTAAATTACACATGCTTTAAAAAATGATTCACATGAAAGGTCTAATTATTTTTATGTTTGTAAAATGAAAAATAATACTGCTTTCACAGTTTCATACATCAAAATGACAACACATAATTCATTGACATGCACTATAGCATGCTACTCTTTGAATTCAACATTGAAGGAATGAGATACAATAAAGGATTTTTAAGAAAAGCAATACTCTTATCAAACTACTCACATACAATACTGAAATAGAGAACACTTGAGAAGGAAATAAGCTTTTTTATTGAGAAATAGGATTTGCTTGCATTATAAGACAAAAATGCTTACAAAAAGGCTCAAATTGCTTATAAGAAATGAGTTACAAAGTGTGCTCTTGCTACTACAGCAGAGATAAAACTCGGAAGCACTGAAGAAAAGAGGGAAAAGCTTGACTTATATCAAGAAATGGCTCCAACAATTTGAAATTTGAATCATTGGCTCCCTTTGGCTTGATGACTGAGCTGACTTGTGGCTATGTTGGTTGCTTCTTCCCTCAAAATCAAGCACTTGACTAATTGTAATTTTGAAATCAAACTTTGTTGGGAGAGCATACTTGAAAACTCCACAAAAGAGGGTTTGGAACTAAAGTCAACTGGTTGTTTGTGGCTTCACAATCCCTTTTGATTGATACTTGACCCATGGGGGCCCTCAAATTAGGTGAAAGATTGTTGTTTAACCCTGAAAAAACTCCTCAAATTAAGGATATTCCTTTGGATGACCCCTGTGACTCACCCTTTTTCTTTTTCTTTTTCTTTTTCTTTTTTGATCTTGGGTTTAATTATTGATTTCAATTTAAAATTTAAATCTTACTCTAATGATCCCTCTTGACATTCAGGTCCCACTCATGAATCCCCTTCTGGGATAGGGCAAAATCTTGAAGTTGTTTCGCACTTGGGGCTAACTGGGGGTAGTCCAGCTGGACTACCACCCTTCCATGTGGCACCCCGTGTCGCTGGCATGGTGCCTAAATGATGCTAGGAGTTCAGTCGAGTTGAGTTCGACCAGACTCATGATGCCATTTAGGCACTTTTTGTGAGCAATTGAGCTTAGAATTTTTCAAAAAAATTCAAAATAGTTTGACCAAACTCAATTCGGTCGGATTGAGTTTGGCTAGACTCCCCTATGTGGTAGGTGATGTGGCAACCAAATCACCTATTTTGTCTGTATTTCTGAAACTTTTCACTTCTACTCAATTTTTCTTAAGGTAGAATATTTTTTAACAAAAATAAAAAAATACCCTTTTGTAGAGCTCAAAGTCACGAAGCTAGACATATAATTTTTTTAGTATTTTGATTAATTTTAATATTTTTTATTAATTAAACATTGCAAGTAGGCTTTTAAAGTTTAAAAAGAAGTTGATTAGAAATTAAAAAAAATATTAAATGATATTAAAAAAATTTAAAAATATATTTTTCACTAGATGAGAGAATCTTCTCCAAAAGGGGTATAATTTTTTTTTTATAATCATAAATTTAGTAGAGAGAAGGTGATATTGAATGAAAACTACCAAATTTAGCTATGTTGGACTTTAAAATATTATTACGAGAAAAATATACATCAATTTTTTTATTTTTTTAAACATTGCATATATATGTCATCTATTTGGAAAATTAAAATCAACAAAAAATAAGTTTGTTTTCATTTTGTTTGGTGATGCTGACTAGAACCCTTGATTTTTAGCATTTTTCAACAATACAATTTTTATCTTTGAATATATAAAAAAAATGTTAATTTAAAAATAAAATAAAAAAAATAACAGACATAACTTTCATTAATATTTGTATATTTGATCAATTTACATCATTTTAAAATTCAATTTGGAAATGTCACTTTTATGCAGTCAAAGTTAAACAATTTTAGTTGTGTTGACCACTTCCTTTATAAAAGTGTGACACAACATTGTGCTTTTACCCAATAATTAATGATGCTTCCTCACTGACTACCATGACACATGATAGTGGAAACAAGTTTGACTATGAAAATCTCAAAAATTTGTCAAAAAGAGCATTGAGATTGCTAAACAAATTGACTTCTTTGTGCTCTTACTGTGTCTAGGTTGCTATGTGATTGGTGCTCTGAGTTCCTTTAAAGCATTGCCTTATGATCTTTACCGATTCTGGGTGCACCACCTTTGATGATTGTAACTGTAACAATATTCCATCTCTGCAACATTAAGGATTCTTATAAAGGGTGATATCTTTGGACTATTAACAACAGTGCCCATTATTAAATGTGCCTTTCTTTACCTTACATTTATTGCCAGACTATTGTGACAGTGTTTTGTAGACTTCTGACTGTAATAGCCTTTTGATGATAGTGTTTACTGTTATTGGTTGATGATCTTCAAGACTGCATCCTTATATGCCTCTTTTTACTGTGACAATGATCGTAGGATCATTGTAGTGGCATACTTTGAACTTAGAGGGATTGTCATCCATGACTGATCTTAGTCCTGACTTTACTCTTCCTTTGTCAATGACTCTGAACTTTGGGCTTTTCATTAATTGATCTATGACTGCAATCTAAGAACCATCTTCATTGTAGTCTTATTCTATCATAATGAGGATCAAAGGCTTTGACATCTTAACTTATAGATATCTTTGTGTCATAGCTTTACACATCTTGACTCCATTAAACCCTGCTATAGGTCCCTTTCACTATACATCTAAGTATGTTGTTGTCTTTATGAATATTGTCTCATGGTTTTGTTTTAATAGATCCTATCATTGTTTTGCTATCTGGTGGCAAATAATGATCTTTGAAACACTTTACCCATGCCTTCTCCATTAAGTGATCATTCTTCAACAATGTTGGTCCTTGCTCTTTGAATGACACAATGTTGACACTTGAAACCTTCAATGTTGCTCTTTCTTGAGACTACCATTTTTGTGATTGTGGCTTTGACATGGTGAGTCTCATTTACCCTTGTGGCTGCAATCTTTGTCCTTCAATAGTCCTCTATGATAGTTACAATCTCCTTATGTTCTTTGTCATTGTATCCCACATAGTATGGCTATCTTTTTCACCTAGTGCAAAATAGAGGACAACATCTCTATATGTGTCATGAAATTCCTTATGACTTCTAAGTCTCACCTTCTGAATTATGAAGGGTTGCTCATACAAACCTTGTGCTTCAAAAGCGCTACAAAGATATTTGTGTTCTTGGCAGTGCCTCTATCTCATTCTTTAATTGTACTTATGATTAAACTTGGGAATCTTTGTGTGGGCTTGTATCATCCATATTTGCCAAGGGTTGTCTTCTTGTTGTTGTCTTGACTGCTCCTTGTTGTCTCAGATGCCTTCATGGATTGTTCTTCACTTGGATGCTTATGAGATCATTTTTTTTACACGTATTCTTACTATTTTTCTGATCAATATCTGCTTCAGACTGGTGAAAAAATATCACAACCTATGAACTGGGTTGGTGAGAAATTTATTGGGTTTTTTTCCCTTCTTGTTTCCTAATTTTACCCAAAAATCTCAAGAACCCATATCGTAATTTTCAAGATATGATGAAATCTCAACTGCTCCCTCCATGGCATAAATAATTATATTCAAGGATTTTTGTCTTTCACTGTTCAAACTTGCAACATTCATCTTGCCATCAAATCCATAGGTTGTTACATGTGATGATGGTTTCTCTTATACGTTAGATCAATCACTTCCTTGATTATAATAGTCACATCTTGATAAGAGAAACAATAAACCTTTCTTTGGACAACTATGCACAAGTATGAAAATAGTGAAAGGCATTGATGCGCAATTATCTACTCCATGGGGTTTGGGTTCCATACAAGGGGAATAAAATAATACATGTATTAACGACCTAATCTAGTCAAGTGGGTGTATGACCATATAGTGGCCCATAAGTTTACCTTGAAAGTGTGAGTGGTCAATCTTAGGGAATGCTATTTTCTTGAAACAACTACATGATTGTCTTTAAATGGTTCTTAAGCTAGGATATACATGCTTTCTAGATGAGTACTCATTATAATTTACAATATGTGATTCCAAAATCTATGATACAACAATGTCATCTAAGGCTCATGTATCGGTAGTTAATCACCTGACTTAATAGAAATTAGATAAAACTAAATTTTTACTTAGCCAAAAATGATTAGCTCCTATAAAGGATAATTATAGTATATTGGAACACATAATTTGGAAAGAGATTGGTGATGAAATCCAAGTCATTAAATGCCTAAGGAAAATAAAACATTTTTTTATTTTTAAGATTGTCTTATCCAACACAAAGACGAAGTGTACACAACTAAACTTGGGAGAGAACAAGTGACTTAGAAATCATTTTTTATTCTCAAGATTTCCCTATGATGCAAGAGAAGAATATTTATGGCTAGGTCACATAGATAGAAACATACAAATAATTTTTGATTCTTTGATTTACATTTCAATGCTAAATTTGTTTAGTTTCAAGACTTCATCTAATGCAATTGCATAAGAAGCATGAGTAGTTCCAATGGAACTCTAGGCCTTTGTCATACAATGTTTTCTACTTGCAAAGAGAATTAGTAGAAATTGAAATCCTTTCAAAGTAAGAAAGTAGATCAATAATCCATGTAAAGTTAGAAAAATAAAAATTCACTACTAGGAAATTCATAATACTATCATTCACAATCCATGACATACAACATGATTTGTGATCAATACAAATCCAAACTAATAATTAATGAAACCATAATAGATACACACAAAATCCAGTATTACACCTTAATGTATTTGGCTTTTCCATGACTAATAAGTGTAGAAGAGACAATAAAAAATGATATGGATCACTTACATATAAACTCAATTAGTTTTAATAGCTAGGTAAATGCAACGATCATAACAACAAAGAGAATTAAGAAAATGAGTGAGTTGTAAAGTATACACTATTAAAGGGAGTGAACTATTATATAATGTTGCACAATGAGTCAACATATGCTTCTATCAGTGCTAGATTAGTATTGGATGGGTTGCAACAAACTTATCATGGATCCTAATGAGTCATTATCTAATGCTCAAAATCTAAACTATGCAAAAGTTCTAGTTCCTTTTTATAAGAATCAATAGCTAGCTCTAATACCATGAAAGAGTTCATATAGAATGCTATATACCATGCAAGATTAAAGTAAATATGTTAGCTACCCAAGATATAATAACTTCATGAAAGTTAAAGAGAGATCAACAATAAAAGAATAATGATATTCTATTATAAAGATTAAACCAACTCGATGATGGAAAAAGATTATAAAGGGGGCCCCTTGGTTATATAGGCCAAGATGATCACAAGCTTGCATAATATTATGATGTGTTCATTTATAATATGACTTGAGACATAAAGTGATAACTATCCTATGTGTACCCTAAGTAAACTTAAGTAGCATGTGTGATTAGGACCTAGGTGATCAACTAGATAGGTAAAACACCACTTTCACACCAATGCCTCCCCTTTAAGTACAACTTGGGGAGAATTTACACAAATAAAAAGATGCAAAGATGGGTCTTAGCTACTATGTCATGTTAGGTATCTATGTACAAATACAATGTAATGCAATCTATTACAACTAGATGAAATGAGAAAACTTAGTGGGACAAGCCAAAAGAGATGAAAATATTTTTTTCTTTAAAATGAAGAATGAGAAGGAAAAAGAGAGACCAAACAACCCACCCTCAATGCGAAGTATCTTTTAATTATGGTAGATGCCCAATAATGAATGCTAAAGATGATCCAATGTTGAACAATATTTTCCCCCATTAGGAAGAAACAAAACCAAGATGAAATGCACGATGTCTTCCCAATTCAAAAATGGGGGATAAGAGAAGAAGTTGAAGTAGAAATAGATGTAAATAATCATCTAAATACAAGGATTACTCAACTAAAAATAAAGATACCACCTCCAAATGATTCTTAAAGTATCCACACTCATATCAAAATATGAGGAATGATCATGCAAAGAGTGGACAAGAGGGCTAGAGTGTTCTCTCACAACAACTAAAGAAGGATAATCTCCTTCAAAGAGTATATGAATGCAATCAATGGTGTCTCTAAAATATGAAATGTGAGACTCCAAAAACAAACTTGCAATGTTTTTCAAGTGTTTATCCCATGTAACCATCTCTAGAAGATGATGTGATTCCTGCTACACTAAATCAAAAGAAGCCAAAATTGTGGCAACACAAGTATTAATAAATAGAATAGTAGATGAAGGAGATGAAATATCAACACATGCCTCTAGGACCTTAGTGGATGAAATAACTCTAAGATTTAAATGACCATACTAAATCTCCTCAAATATGTCCATACTAGATGCCACAGTGTGTACATCAACTAAAGTAACAATAGGAGCAAAATGTGAGAAGTTGTTTACTCAAAATTGGTGATCAACCTCTCAAACTACAATAATATATTTTATTTACAAATCATGAATGATGATAAAATCTGGTGTGAACTCAACACTCTTTCCTACTCCGCCATGTGTGATCTAATGCATAGAAAGGATATCAGTTGACAAAAATTTGGTGTGAACTCAACACTCTTTCCTACTCTGTCATGTGTGATCTAATGCATAGAAAGGATATCGGTTGACAACGAAGGCACATAAAGAACATCATTAAATTCTCTATCATTCATGTTAAAGATCCCTTACCACAAACACACACACACACACACACACACACACATTTTGTTATCAATCTAGATGTGTGGTGAAGAAAAGACTCAAATAAAGAGAAATATTTTATGATGAAGCCATATGATAAGATACTCCAAAATCAAGTATCAACCTTTCCAAATCATATTATGAAACTACAACAAGTTATTTCCCCTTTTGTCTCTCTATCTTTAATGATAAATAAAAATATGAACCCCCTTCCATTGTTAAAGGACAATCAATTTGGTTCTTCTTAAGAATATGCTTCAACTCATCAATTTGTTTTTAATAACATTGGTGTTAATTATACCTTGTTTTATTTCAATATGCACATTTAAGCTTCTCCTTCTTATATGATTCCCCTTTAGATGGAGAGGATTCAAATAATTTATTTACTTTGTTCTTTTTCTTCTTTTAAGGATTTATGTATTCTCTCTATACCTTAGGCTCACTAGCCACGAATGCTTGTGGTTTAGATGACTTCATTAGATCCATTTGAATTAAATTTGCTTCCTCTTGGATTAGGAGATTTGCAAAATCATCTAATTTAGGATCAAAATATGATGATCCTATATAATTTTGATTGGTATGAAAGCCACAAACAAACATTGAATACTCAACACCAAGCTTGGATAACACATTAATAATCAAATGTAAACTGTCCTTAACAATATTGCAATCCTTTAGCTATGTTCTTAGCTACTTGATTTGGATATGTAGCCTTGGATGTGGTTAGAACATTTTGGATCAAGATTCAACAAATCATTGTCAATATAATATCCCCTAATCTTATTGATTTTTACTATATAATTTTTTATTAGTCTCCCAAACCTCCTTCGGTGTTTTGCATGACTCAATATAAAACTATAAATCAAATGAGACTAATTAATATATGTATCCAAGTGTTTTCTCATGATTGATCTCCCACCATGTCAATTCATTAGGATAAGTAGCTTGAGGAATGATATCCTTTAGGTACTAAAGATAACCTTTTCCATGAGATTGTAGCATACTAGTTTTCTCCATGATGCATAATTAGATGGAGTTATAAGTTCAATTTGATATTTTCCCATTGTATGAGCACACAATAAGAAAAAAGAACACAATAAACCACCATAATATTACGCCCCCAAATGAATCAATCAAGAATCCCCTCAATAAAATATGATTTGTCAAACTTTAATCTTGTAAATGCTAAAATTACAAATCTTCACAAAAAATTATCAAAATTTCTTTTTGTTTAATTTCTAATCCAATATGTGAGAAAATAAAAAATTGTAGAATCCTTACATATATTAATATATAGATGAAGGGGTATCATCCCACCAAACATGCTAGAATGTAAACATAAAAGTCAAATCAACATAGAAATAAAAAGTATTAAATTCCTACTCTAAATTACATAAAAACATTAGATTGAATGAACATATCATTTGCCGAAAGGATTTTCCAGTTACAATACAACAATTATATGTTTTGATACCATTTTGTGGAAAGATAGATTTTGTACAAAGATTTCTACACTAATATTGCAATCAAGCTAGAAGCATATGACAAATTGATAACCTGTGTAAGTTAATTTCTCATATTTCCAGCTCACATTGAAGAACAAGGATAGAGGATACCCTTAACTTACCTCTAGGAGACTCTTTATAACACTTCACTCTAGACTTGATAAGTTCAAACACTTGAAAAACTCTCGGTGCCTCAAATAAGCTCATATTAAGACCTCTATTTATAGCATTTGGAGGCCAAGGAGTAGATGAAAAAGGTAGATAGATTACTGGTAGATGTGAGTGGTAGCTTTTGGTAATCAGAAAGTAAGTGGTAGAAATGAGTGGTAGATGGAAGAAAAGTAGGTGCCATACTTTATTTGGAGGATAGTACTGTAGACACCTAAAAATGTCTCATTGATGATGTACTAATTATTCCTCTAGTTAGTTAAATAATTCTTTAATTATTTAATTAAGCTAATTAATCTTATTCTTCTAATTTCATATTTCCTCATTATCTTACTAATTATTCTATTTCTTATTCTTTCATCATCTAATCATTTTAACCATTTTCTAAATATTAATTAAATATTAATTATTTAATTAATTCTATTTAATTCCCCAATTTAAATAATCTTTATTATTTAAATAGATTCTATTCTTAATTTTTATCTTTAATCATCTAACCATTAACCCTTTTCTAAATATTAATTAAATATTAATTATTTAATTAACTGTAATTTAATCCTTTAATTTAAATAGTCTTTATTATTTAATTAAATTCCATTTCTACATAATTAAATAGTTTCTTTAAATTATTTAATAAACTAATTAATTCTTCTAATTTCATTAATTTCTAATCCTTCTAATTTCAAATACATGCGCATGATTTCAAAAATCAAATTGAAAATCAAAGACAAGTTCTAAATATATTCAAATACTAAATTGAATGTAAAATAAATTCAATATTTGAATTAAATCTCATGCAAAGATTAAATTGAAAATCTAAGTCAAAGTTCAAGCACATGCTAAATTAATTAATTAAATCATTTATCTATCTGATCTCTATTTCCATCTTCTAGTTAGCTTTATCATCAATTAATTTTCCTCCAATCATTCTTTTTCTTCCTTCAGTTAGTTTTTTATCAATCAGTTAACTCAATTAATCTATTCAATCTATTTTGTTTCACCTCCAAGTCAGCAATTCAACTATCAATCAGCATGTGAGCTCACCTGAGTTCCACCACTTGATCATTATGTTCCACCTCTTGATTATTATGTTCCACATTTCAATCAATCTTCTCCAAAAATCTATAAATTGAGCATTCAATCTCCATTTTTTGGGAATCATGAACTTTGAATCTTTGTGTCAATTGCAGGTTACTAGCACAATATCTAAGAGCCATCATACCACAGAGAAGAGAAGAACAATGGAAGTCATGATGCACAATAGAGAGTTTCATATTGTTTAATTTAATTCCATTTTGCATCTATTTTATTGGTTTTATGTTTGAATTGCTTACATAGTTAAGGAATTTGTGATTTTCCTTATTTCCTATTTAGCAATGATGAATTTGAGCATAGGACATTTTGGTGAACCCGACGTGAAAAATAGCAAATTAACCTCTATGTTTTTCTGTGTGATTTTCGCATATCGTACAGATTTATTCCTTTTTTCAGATTGCACGAATTTCGAGAACAGATCTTTCCATCGTGCAAACGCCCTTACCTCATTATGCAATCGCATAGATAGGGCTACGCAATCGACCGGACAAGGTTTCGCATTCGTGCGGAACCCATCCCGCAATCGCTCTGTTAGTATCACGCATTCTAGGGAAAATTGTTGTTCTATTGTTTTTATTCTCATACCTGTTATATTCTTTGATCTGTTTAGTTCTACATGAAATTGAGTAAATCTGAAAACGTATTATTTATATTACATGTTTTTATTATAACAGTTTATGGCATGTAAGGTACAATTTAGGATTTCAGGTGCCAGAAGGACAAAGGAACAAAGAAGACAGGCCAAACGCTATCAAAGGATTCTCAAAGCAAAAAAGCAAATACAAGATTGGGAAGACCAACCAACGATTGAGAGATACAACAACTTGGTTCTCTCATATTGGGTTAAATATGATTTAATTAACATTGAATGGATGATGAGAGATCTAGCTAGGGCCTCACAATCTGTTTTGCAGGTTTCTGATCAAGTTTAGTTTCAATTTTTATATTTTGTGTTATCTGCATGTGTGTCATGCAATTCTCCTGTTATCATTACGTAATCGACCTATTAAGGTCACACAATCGCCCTGTTAGGATCACGCATTCGACCTGATACAATTATGCAATCGCTTATCCAAAGACGCAATCAAACAGGTATAATCACGCATTTGCTTCTGTCAATTTTTTATTCTTTATTTTATGTTGATTTGATTTTACCATTAATCATCTGTTTGCAGCCTGTGGCGAATTTACAGAAAGGATCGGATTAGTATTAGATCAATTACACTCATAATCTCACACTTCATATTTTGGTGCTTAAAATCAACAATGGTTAAAATGGACATGCATGCATAATCTCACACTTCATCTTTTGGTGCTTAAAATTAACACTGGTTAAAATTGACATGCATGTATAACACTTCGATTTGGGCTTAAAATCAACAATGGTTAAAATTGACATGCATGCCTTCACATTTCAATTTGGTGTTTAAAATGGACATGCACATGCATATTCAACACCTCAAATTGGGCTTTAAAATGAACGTGAATCAAGTTGTATATAGATTAAATCACATTTTATTTTCTTAAGAGAAAGAACTTTTATCGTGTTTGGGGTGGACCTATTGTTGCATTAACTAACTTTCCACCCACCTTTAGGGTCTTGGGAGAAAGGAAGGAGGTGATAATGACACCCAATTTTATTTTATTCCACGTAGTGAGGTGTATCTTTGACTGGGGATTTCATCACCCCACAGAGGTACTTTGAATTGGGATGCGTTGGGGATATCATCTCTCCCAGTTTACTCTTGAGCGGGTTTTTTGAGCCTCTATATAAGTATACTAGTCAGGCGGCTAGAGTGTTGAGTGAATTTGATGTATGTGGGGGCCTTCCCTGTACCGATAAGCTCAACTAAAGTCTTAAGTGGATTTCTCTGAGAATCCATCGTTGGATCAGGACCCCTTAAAATTTTACAATAAGAACCAATTTAGTAACCCAAAACCTACATTCAGTGATTTCAGGAGTGTTGATCGTACCCCATAAATACCCTTCATGTACCTTACACTATGATATAAAAATCCCTCGATTATAAGAACTTCAAATCTTCGAGGTAAGAGAGACTGGCATGCCCAAGAAGTGTGTGCCATGGAGTGGAGCCAGTGCTGCCAAACTCTCTTTCTGTTCGTTTTGTTTCAGTATTTCGTAAGGGCCTCATTGAATGTTTTTCAATTTCCAGCCTAAGATTGTATTCTGTGCTTTTTTATGTATCATTATATCAGACCAGTATTGAGTCAGTTCTTTGGGCTATTTTAGGCCCTACCCTATGTATCTCTGAATTCTCTAAGATTGTTTGAAAAACCAGTTCAGTTAGCTATATTTACTTCCAAGCAATTGTTCTCAGACTTGAAAAAGCCACAAAACTTGTCCTATACACAATCCATTTTTGAAACTCAAAACTCAAAGTTTTATACACTTGTGACCATAGGAAGTCCTTGCATAGTCCTCATTTACATCCCTATTATCATCCTTAGTCCTTGCATAGTCCTTATTTACGTTCTTATTATCATCCTTAGTCCTTGCATAGTCCTCATTTACCTCCTTATTATTGTCCTTAGTCCTCGCATAATCTCTATTTTACGTCCTCATTATCATCCTCATATACGTCTTCATCTAGACCTCATATACATCTGTCTTAGTTTGTCATCATTTGCATAATCATCCTACAAAGTCATAGCATGTGTCTTAATGGGTCTACTAGGTGATGTTTTTCTCCCCTTCGAGCAACCTAATCTAGTGTCAAATGGTGGTCAGCAAGAAATCATTGAAGGTTTAGCTAACTTAGCTTGGGACTCAAGGAGAAATGCACCCCAGTATATAGGAGTCAAGTACGAGATAAATATCGAGTATACAATTGCCCATAGGATTGATAGAGAAATTATTGTCAAATGTCTAAGAGAAGACATGGAAAAACTTGTATTACAGAAATCCTAAAATACTCAACAAGTCTCGCGTCAAAATCCCCAATAGAGAGTCTAGTCTAGTTTTGCATACCTCATACCTACGTCTAGAGTCCGACATTAGTCGTCGTCTTGCATAAAACCACCCTCATTTAGTAGTCTTAAATGCTCGTCACAAGGTCACAAAAGGAAAAAGGTACAATGGACCCAAACAATGACTTATCAGTAAATCCAACTTGGAATATGGACATATCAACTAGTCAACAATCAGGTTCTCAGGCAATGTCTACACTAAATAAATTACAACATTTAACAAAAGAAGAAATTGAGTCAGCTCAACAAGATTCACATGTCCTTATGATCTTAGATGCACTTATACATAGTGATAGGGACAAATATCTCTCGTTGTTATTACAAAATGGGGCAAAATTACCTAAGGATTTTGATGTCACAAAGATCCAACCACCATGAAAAACTTTAGGTCAAGATAATAGTCAAACACCACACATAACATAAATGCAAGCAATGACCTCCAGTTTTCCTCAAAATGCACCTACGCAAACAAATGTCAGTACAAATGCAAACTCTCAATCAAGTGCATCATCTTCAGTGATAAATATTAGTGTACCAACACAGAGCAGACCGATAATATCAAGTGTCTCAGCACCTATTTCAACACAGATTCCTTAGGTAACAAGTGCAACTCAACCTCCGGTTTCCTATTCTATAGGATCAACATATAGTCATCAAAATGCAAATCTAGGTCTTGCAAATACAACAAGTACAACTCAACCTAACATGGGTTCACATATCAACTATTTCATAATACCTAGTGGAACGTACAACATGAGGAATTACAATCATGGTAGCTTCCAACAACCTCCTAGTTATGCTACCATGAATCCTTTTGTGGGACATACACAAACACAAGGTGTAACTTTGATGCAAAAAGGATATGTTGACACAACAATTACAAAATTTGCAACAACAGGTGACCACTATGCAAACTGGTAACGATAAAAAGAGCTATACACTGCAGAACTTGCGTCCTTATCCTTTTGATCACATTTTGTACATGCCGCCTTTCCCACCACATTTTGAAACATCAAAATTCGATAGATACTGAGGGAAAGGTGATCCTAGAGACCACATCAAAGAATTTTTCATGGCATGCATAGAGGTTGCAACAGAGGACACTTACTTAATGAGACTATTTCCTAAAAGTCTGGGGGGGCAGACTTAGAGTGGTTTCACATTTACCACCAACCATCACATCATGGGGAGAATTAGTTGAACACTTTATTGCAAGTTTCTCGCATAACATTGAAACCCCAGTTACTTTGATGGACTTGTGTGCCACGAAACAATACGAGAATGAAACTTTTGCATCCTTCATACAATGATGGAGGGCTTTCTATAGGAGGTGTAAGCCAATTATCCCAGAAATAGATCAAGTAGATATGTTCATTGAAAACTTGATCCCAAAGATTAAATATCCCTTACAAATGCAATGTTTAACCACGTTGAAACAAATCACATAAAAAGTTCTAAAATGTGAGAAGGGACTAGTGGAACAAGGTCTTTATTAAGTATGGCAACACCAACAACAATGACAAATCCAAGGTTTGGTCGAAAAACAAAAATGTGACCAATGATGGTGTTGTAGACGTCGGAATAGTAAATAGAACTCAACTGGTTTTATCTTTCAGAATGAGTCAATCATCAAATCCACATACAGAGAATAACCCTGCTTCAACAAATGTAAACACTACACAAAACATGAACACAAGGTACCCCAGGGTAAATGCTCTAAGAAGGAATTACACACCTCTAGGAGAATCTATTGAGTCAGCACTCAAAAAGTTAATATAGACAAACATGATCACTTTACCAGAAATTAGAGTATATGAACCAGGTCCTTTCAAACCCACATGGTGGAATGATAATGATTTATGTGATTATCATCAGACTAAAGGTCACAAAATGACGAGTTGCTATAAGTTGAAAAACTTGGTCCAAGATATGATAGACCAAGGGGACATCACGATCGATACCGATAAAACCTCAGATAACACAAATCATACAATCTTTAATGATCCATTTGTTAAGCATGACAAAGGGAAAGCTACCACATCAGGTACTCAAGACAATACAACTAACTACACAAAAGTCTCATATAACTACACTATTCATGTCATTAGCTCAGGAGGTGTAGTAGACAATGATTCACAAGAAATACTTGATCAAGATGAGCAATATCTAGGAACTCACATAGAAGATAACCAAATTTGCATGTTGTAAGAGGCACCAAAATATGATAATGATAGAAATATTTGTCTTAGAGACTTGGGGCATGATGAACCATCTCATTCAGGATGGTTTGAAGATGAACTCATAGAAGACATCGTGGATGTCAAACATACACATGGAGACTATAAAGAGGGATTTAACATAAACGTTGATAACACAACATATGATACCGACAATACCTGCAAAAGAGATGATATGATAGCTACAATCACAATAACTCCCAGAGACAGAGACTGTGTAGTAGTTACTCGCAGATCAAAGGTAACCTTACAAGGAGTACCACCAAATCATCCACCAGTAGTAGGGACTTACAATTTTGTTGATCAACTTAAGAAAAACCCAACACAACTATCATTATTTGAACTACTACATATTTCACCCACTCATAAAGCTATTCTGGACAAAGCACTTCAAGATTTGGTAGTGGACAGAGATATAGATGAAAAAGCCTTCCATTCCATGGTAGGAAATTTGACAAAAAGCACTCGCATTGCATTCACAGAATGATACATTCCTAGGGACAGACTACTCCATAATGACCTGCTACATCTAGAAGCTTACATACATAAAAGAAGGATTCAAAGAGTACTCATAGATGGAGGAGCCGACCTCAACATTTGTACTTTAAAACTAGTTAAGGCACTAAGATATTCTGAACTTCACATTGATTCGTCCAAAAGAATAAATATCAAGGCATACGATGATGAAGAATGTCCCTCAAAAGGCATTGTAACATTACCCATACAAGTGGGACCTATAACAACATAGGTCTCTTTTCAAGTCTTGGATAGGGAACTAGGATATAACATGTTATTGGGCCGCCCATGGATCCATACCATGCAATAGTACCATCCACATTTCATCAGTGTGTCAAATTCCCATATAATGGTATTGAAATCACAATAAAAGGTGATCCAAATCCCTTCCAACATTGCAATTACTTGAAAGAAAGTGTAGATAATCAAGTACCAATTAATCAAGCATCACCTCTCACTACACAACTGGAGGCATTAACGATCACAGAAACAAAAAAGAATATGCCTACAGTGTCCTCCTTATAGATACAAGATATGGGTTGTGGAGAGTATTCTATTGCAAATACTTCAACTGGAAAACAATTGTCTCTATCTCCTAAATCTTTTGGGAATCCCAAAAATGCACTACAAAAACAAGACAAAGGTAAGGAAATTGTCAGATACACAAACTCATGCTCTTTCATTAGATGGGGCGACTTACAAGAAGAATCCCTAAATGAATATGTCAACCATTGGATATATAGAGAAGAGGATCATATGACAATACCCATAATTCCCATAGATCAGTATGGCAATGGATTCAAAATGCTCCAAAGACATGGATATGATGGTACCATAGGCCTGGGGTTATAGAAACAAGGAAGACTAGAACCTATTGTTCCTAATGACAATCCAGGGAATCAAGGATTGGGGTATAAGCATGTACCACATATCACAGAAGCAAGACAACGTGCCCTTGATATACTAAATAGACCAATGAAACCGTCAGACTACATACCAAAAAGGGATTTGTCCACGTGGGTGCTTCCCTCTTCATTTCAAACAAGTAATCAAGTACCCACATCACCTAGCACAGAATCAAATGGGGAAGACATGAGACAACTCCTGCAAGAGCCTATAACTAAGTCACAAAATGATGCAGTTATTGACACAACAGTACAAGTGAATGTTGCAACAGACATAAGTTTACCACCAGTAGATGAATCTAATCCATGGTTATTATCAATACTTCTGCCATGGGAAATGACTCAAGCTCAACCTAACAAATCAGATGAAGAAAGATTGCAAAGGCTTATACCAGGCTTAAGAAGGGTAACTACTGTCCAAAGAAGACTAGTCAATCTACAATAGAATCGGCGGTAGGAACAAGAAGAGATAAGTGTGATAGCTCAGATGATGAAACATACATTGAAAGTGAGACAAACTCTCACGACTATGAGTTCTTATCACTCCATGATTCTAGCCCACGAACAAGTGTCATACTAAGGTATCAAATAAAGCCTATACAAGATGAAAATACACCAAGTCATTCAAACAATCAAGTCTTCATGTTATCAAAATCTATTATAGAAGGGAGTAATGACTTACCCCTTATACATTCACACTTGATTGATTGGGTGCAAGAAGGAAAACCAAATCTAAATTGGTTTGAAAATGATGAAGTAATTGCAAAATTCCTCAGAGTCGGAGAGGGATTTCCATTAGGTGACCACAAAGTAGGGTTTGTTGTAGACCTGGATAGAACAACATACTTTGGAGAGGAAAGTACCTCTACAAAAGAAGATATAGATCAAACCACCCATAATGGCAAGAGCGAGTTGGGTAACCTTCATATCGAAAGAGAAAGTTCAACATTGCTTATAGAAGAAACTGAAGAGGTAAACATAGCAGAAGGAGAGGTTGTACATAACATCCACCTGGAAAAATCACTAAACAAAGAAGAAAAAGACAGATTCATTCATTTTTTCAAGCAATGACCTATCAAATTTGCTTGGTCCTATGCAAATATGCCAAGCTTAGACCCTAAATTAGTGTTGCATCATTTACCTTTGATACCAGGAGTTAAACCTTACAAGCAAAAATTGAGAAAATGAATCCAAGTATTGCATTACTAGTTAAAATAGAACTACAAAAGTTGTAGGGTGTAGGTTTCATTCAACCTATTGACTATGCAAAATGGATATCCAACCTAGTACCTATGACTAAGCCCATAGGAGGCATAAGAATCTGTACTGATTTATGGGATCTAAATAAAGCTTGTCCTAAGGATGACTTCTCGCTACCCAACATCGATATGATAGTTGATCTAACAGCTGGAAATGAAATGCTATCATTAATGGATGTTTTTTTAGGATACAACTAGATTAAAATTGCACCAGAAGATCAACATAAAACAGCCTTTACCTGCCCATGGGGAGCATACTGCTGGAATGTGATGCCATTTGGTCTCAAAAATGCCAGAGCAACATACCAAAGAGCCATGACAATGCTATTTCATGACATGATCCACAACATAATGGAAGAATATGTGGATGACTTAGTGGCTAAATCACAGATAAGAGAAGGTCACCTTACAATCCTTGCACAGATATTTAATTGGTTGGAGCAGTATAATGTCAGACTAAACCTGAAGAAGTGTGTGCTTGGTGTAACAATAGGTAAACTGTTAAGGTTTATTGTGTCCAACAGAGGAATTGAAGTAGACCCTGCCAAGGTCAATACAATCATAGATATGCAACCTCCATCAACACTTAAACAACTAAGAGGGTTACAAGGAAAACTGCAATCCATAAGGATATTCATAGCGCAGTAGGCAGATAAGTGTCACCCATTCCAACATTTACTCAGGAAAGGAGTTACTTTTAAATGGATAGAACAATGCCAAGAAGCTTTCCAAGCTCTGAAAGATTATCTTCTAAACACACCAGTGTTAGTATCACCTACTCTAGGAAAACCTCTATTACTATATATATCAGCAACAAACTCAGCTCTAGGGGCTCTGTTGGCACAACATGATGAACAAGGAAAAGAAAGGGCCATTTATTATATAAGTAGAACTCTGATCCATTATGAGCTTAATTATACTCCTATAGAGCGAGCATGCTTAGTAGTAATCTTCACATCTCAAAAGATTAGACATTACATGCTGAGTCATAAAGTGCAACTCATTGCACGCTTTGATCCACTCAAGTACCTATTGAGCAGAGCAACATTGACCAAGAGATTGGCTAAGTGGGTCATGATCTTGAGTGAGTTTGATATAGAGTACATAGACAAAAAGGTCATCAAAGGACAAATTATAGCAGATCAGTTAGCATAGGCTCCTTTACAAGACAGTCACCCGTTGTTGATAGACTTTCCAGACAAATCAATGTTTACATTGACTGCATCTATAATGTGGAAATTATATTTTGATGGGTCATATACAAGTCATGGATCTGGAGCAAGGATTCTTTTCATCACCCCTTAAGGGGATTCTATACCTAAGTCATTTAGGATAAATTTTCCATGCACAAACAATATAGCTGAATATGAAGCTCTCATCATAGGGCTTCATACAACTGTACAATGGAGAATAAAAGAATTACAGATCTATGGTGATTCGCAATTAATTGTAAACTAGGTCAATGATGACTACAACACGAAAGATGACAAAATCATTCCTTATAAGAAAATGGTAGAAGATTACAAGGAGCACTTTAGCAAAATTACTTTTGAACAGATTCCAAGGATACAAAACAAGGCAACAGATGCCATGGCTACCATAGGATCTCTTCTAAATATGCCTGCTAATGAAACTCAGTTTGAGTTTATTATAGAACAGTTAATGATACCGACATATGACACTCCCTCAACAGAATATGTATGTACAATTGTGGGTCCAAAATCCCTGTGGTACAATGAAATATATGCATATTTACACACTCAGTACATGTCACCAGATCTGTCCAAAAATAAAAAGAAGACTCTTATTCGTCGAGCATCTAGAGACACCATTATAGCTGATACATTGTATATAAAGGGCTTCGATGGAACTCTTCTCCGATGTCTTGATGAAAATAAAGCGCAAATCACCTTAAAGGAAGTCCATGAGGGAATTTGTTGGGCACACCAAAATGGTCCACCATTATCAAAGAAATTGTTAAGAATGGGTTATTACTGGCCAACTATGGAAAAGGACGCTTATAAATATGTGCAAAAATGCAAGCAATGCCAAATGCATGGAGATCTCATTCATGCACCAGCATAATATCTTCAACCCATTATGTCACCATGGCCATTTTCACAATGGGGATTAGATCTAGTGGGTAAAATCAACCCTGCTTCTTCCAATGGGCACAAGTTCATCTTAACAGCTACTGAGTACTTTACCAAATGGGTTGAGGCAATTCCTCTTACATACACTACTAGAAAGCAAATAGCAAAATTCATGCTCAACTACATTATTTGTAGATACGAGATTCTAATGTGCTTCGTAACAGATAATGGACGTCCATTTAAAAATCAAGAAGTGAAAGAATTGTGTGATAAATTTCAAATACAATAGAGATTTGCAATGCCATATTATTCATAAAGCAGTGGACAAGCAGAGGCAACAAATAAGACAATATTGAAAATCCTTAAGAAAGTCGTCACTGACACAGGATGGGACTGGCATCTCTAGTTAAATCTTGCTCTTTGGGCTTATAGAACAAGAGTATGCACCCCTATAGGAGCAAAACCATATTCCTTGGTCTATGGTATAGAAGCAATACTCCCTATTGAAATAGAACTACCATCTCTAAGAGTCTCCTTACATAACATCATATCAGAGGAAGACTCTCGAGTGGCAAGATTACAAGAGCTAGAAATGCTTGATGAAAAGAGACAAACAACATTCAATCATCCGCAAGGTTATCAAAATAGACTAAGACGAAGTTATAAGAAATGAGTTCGCCCAAGAAATTTTGAAGTGGGAGATCTAATGCTCAAAGAGAACCAAAGGAATCTAGTGGAACGAGAAAAGCCAAGGAAATTTGAACCTAATTGGCTATGTCCTTTCATCATAACAAGGGTTATAGGCAATGGAGCATACAATCTGGCTACCATGGAGGGAGATGCATTCTCTGACCCTATGAACAACATTCACCTTAAACGATATTATACCTAAGGGATGGGTTAGTTTAGGTTTTACTTTCTGCATTGCATATCATATTATTGAAAGCACTACATTGCATATAGTTTCTTTCCAGGCACACCATATTCAGAAGTTGCATTTGTAAATTTTCTGCATTTTCATATGGCAGCACCAATAAAACAAGGCAACTATCCAAGTTTATCATCTTTTTGCATTTAAGAGAAGCAAGGGTCATCTCTTTTCTTAGATATTAGGACATGAAGTCTTTGAGATCCTAAGGTCATTCATTTTCAACATTACCCTATGACGATGCTTTACTTATGGTTGGGTAGTGATTTCACTATTTGAGACTTGTTAACCCAAAATCTATCAATTTCTATATCTCAAACATATTAAGAAGATCTCTAATTCATTCCAGAGACCTAGTTGATCATATGACTAGTGAAAAATCTAAAATTTTACTTCAGCGTCATTGTAATTGTCACACCCAAGTAGGTTTCATTACTTACAAGTCAAGGCAAGAAAATAAAAATAAAAAGAGTTATGCCAAATTCATCTCAAGGCAAAAGAGCAATGATGTGTAACTGAAATATCACGCATGCAGGTCCGACAAAAATATTGACTATGGGAACATACAAGTAACTCCATCAGGGCTATGAACGCCTACTAGCAATAGAGCAATATTCGAAAAATTATAGTCTATAACCTCGTTGGAGCTCTAAAAGCTTGCTGGCAGCGAGGCTCTATTCGAGATGCTTTTGAAGTTAGGATAATCCATGTAGCTAGTCATGTAGGATGCTAAGGATCTTTAGTGAACACAAGAGAAGGAATTAACTCATCTGCACACACATGGGCAAAAGAAGATCAAAGTTTCAAGAATCAATGGGGAAGTTTTTCGCGTCTCCATTTGTAAATCCTAGTCACTAAGTGTGTTAATTTAGATGTTCCAAGGGACCTTAGGGATCGATTGACCACTTATCTATGAAATGTTTTGCACCTCTATTTCAATTGGTGTATTACAAAAGGCTAAACAAACATAGTCAGCATTGTTCGAATAGGAAATGCATCTTCATCATGCATATTGCATTAACATAGGTCATGTCAGAAATTCATTGTCTCCACATGCATTATGTAGATCATCATGTCATACAGGTCTGCACACTAGGGGCATAACTGAAAAAATCCTAAAAATCATATAAAGTCCTGGAAAAATCATAAAAATCATAAAAAGTCCTTCAAAATCCAAAAACATTGAAAAACTCAAAATATCAAAAACAGTGAAAAAAAATCATCGAAAAACATTCAAATATCAATCCACATAATCCAAAAACATCAAAAAAGCTCTTGGAAAAGAACTAAAAAATTGAAAATCAATCAATCAAAAAACTTGCAATAAAATGTCTCACAAGAAACAAATACCCTAGCAGATATCTAGCAAAAGCTTCACACAAAGTTAACAAAGGATATGACTATCCAGTAAAACATTTGCAATCAACTGATCAAATTAATTTTATCAATCGTATCATATCCATATCAAAGTGATCATTATCTTGTCTTAAACAGAAGAGGATACACTCGAAATCAGATAGGTCAGTCTTAAACGGGGTCTGTAACTTTCTAAGATCAGACATTATCAACCATCACATCAAGCAACTGAGAATGAAGGCACAAGGTCAATATAGCTATTGAATTTTGTCTAGGTCAGTCTTTATCTTTTATCATTTGGCAACAGATTATGATCCTATGCTACTCAAGGATGTCCACAAGTGACTAGAGGAGTCACGATGGGCATTATCTTTTTCTTTGTTTGTTGTTTGTGGTGTGGACCAATGAAGTTTTGGGGTAATAGTTCCAGTGGTTGTCTGTGTTGGTATGTTCATTTGGCAAATATCCTATGCAAAAGTCAAGGATAGTTATGCTTGTGACTATCCCACATACCTCAACCCTTGGCACTACTACCAGAATGGAGAGGTTCACTCCCTGTTTGCTATGTGTTTGTTTCTTCAATGAGATATCTTTACATCTTGGTTCCTTATACCCTGATGTGCTAAGATCCATTGTTCAATAATAAAGCTCAGTGATGAATATATATTGCGCAAAAACTAAATAACACAGGTTCATGATTCATTCATTCTCATTTCATCTCATTTGCTTATTGCTAGTTTGTTGATTCTTTTCTCATCGTCTCTTTCTAAACCATTTTCTATCATCTAATATTATTCTATTTCATTCTCTCATATTCTATCTCAATATCATCTTCACATCACTTATGTCTATCTCTAATCAACTAACCATTCTTCTATCTTTCATCTCACATTCTTCTTTATTCGAGAGATCATTCATGTATTTAATGCACAAACAATCTCTCAAGGGGGCATTACACCCTAACTATCACAGGGGCATATTGGGGCATAATTTTTTTTTGTTTTCTTTGAAACAATGTCGTTCTGACATTGTCTCAAAGAGGGGCAAATGTAGACACCTAAAAATGTCTCATTGATCATGTACTAATTATTCCTCTAGTTAGTTAAATAATTATTTAATTAAGCTAATTAATCTTATTCTTCCAATTTCATATTTCCTCGTCATCTTACTAATTATTCTATTTCTTATTCTTTCATCATTTAATCATTTTAACCATTTTCTAAATATTAATTAAATATTAATTATTTAATTAATTCTTTTTAATTCCCCAATTTAAATAATCTTTATTATTTAAATAGAATCTATTCTTAATTTCTATCTCTAATCATCTAATCATTAACCCTTTTCTAAATATTAATTAAATATTAATTATTTAATTAATTGTAATTTAATCCTTTAATTTAAATAATCTTTATTATTTAATTAAATTCCATTTCTACATAATTGAATAGTTTTTTTTAATTATTTAATTAACTAATTAATTCTTCTAATTTCATTAATTTCTAATTCTTCTAATTTCAAATACATGTGCATGATTTCAAAAATCAAATTGAAAATCAAAGTCAAGTTCTAAATATATTCAAATACTAAATTGAATTTAAAATAAATTCAATATTTGAATTAAATCTCATGTAAAGATTAAATTGAAAATCTAAGTCAAAGTTCAAGCACATGCTAAATTAATTAATTCAATCAATTAATTAATTAAATCATTTATCTCTCCAATCTCTATTTCCATCTTCTAGTTAGCTTTGTCATCAATTGTTTTTCCTCCAAACATTCTTTTTCTTCCTTCAGTAAGCTTTTTCTCAATCAGTTAACTCAATTAATCTATTCAATATATTTTGTTTCACCTCCAAGTCAGCAGTTCAACTATCAATCAGCATGTGAGCTCACCTGAGTTCCACCTCTTGATCATTTTGTTCCACCTTTCAATCAATCTTCTCCAAAAATCTATAAATTGATCATTCAATCTCCATTTTCTGGGAATCACAAACTTTGAATCTTTGTGTCAATTGCAGGTTGTCAGTGCAATATCTAAGAGCCATCATACCACATAGAAGAGAAGAACATTGGAAGCCATGATGCACAATACAGAGTTTCATATTGTTTAATTCAATTCCATTTTGCATCTATTTCATTGGTTTTATGTTTGAATTGCTTAGATAGTTAAGGAATTCATGATTTTCCTTATTTCCTATTTAGCAATGATGAATTTGAGCATAGCACAAGTGCTAGATGGAATTTTTGGAAGAGAGAGAAAGTGAAGTGGTAGATGACAATACATACCTTTGGAATATTACCATAGTGGAATACGTACTTTGACATGTTATGTAAACTCATTTTAGAAAAATACAACCTAATTAGATATTAATATCATCTTATAATATTAATTCTAGAAGACGAATATTTGTCAAATAAATATTAATATTTATAAGTCAATATTAATATTTTATTTAAACCTAGTGATCCATTATTTATTGTATTCTTTTTATATACATGAAAAGTGAGAATGGTCCACTTAACACCTCTAAGTGTCTATAGGGATCTTTATTTCTTGACATGGTTACATCTCATTGTAAGAATAATGTGATTGATGGTACATGACACAAACAAACCTATGTGCTAGTCAAAGTGTGATCGAGGTGGCAAGAGATCATCTGGAAGAGGTTCAAAAATATCATCCCAATCTTGTGGTTATCTCTTTAAAAGTATGAACAATTTTAATTTATTCTTCACCCCTTACAACATCTCATTCTATGCAAATAGCTAATTTTTAGCAAGAAATAAACTTGACATAACATCTTCAATCATTACCTATGGAAATCATGGATATGTTAGAGGATATGATTCAACCATGTTGGGAGACAATAGTCTTGTGGTCCAACCAAATAATCAATCATTTTGTGAAAAATGGCATGAAACAAATTTCTACGTATGAGATTAAAGAACTATCTCATATCAGGTGGAAGATTTGGAGTAAATATATCTACATAATCTTCAAAGTCTGTTTGCAAGAAAGTGACACTATTAATAAAGCCAAACTTACAAAATTTAAGGAAATTCATTTTGGTTGGATTTGTCCAACATAAGGATTGAAATCTTGCAATCTGTATATATCCATAGAGAAATGATTCCCGCAAGTGAAAGCAATTGGATCATCGGATAACCCAAAAGTTTCTAAAAACTTTTTTTCTTCATCTAGAGAATGAATTCTTTGATTATGGTATTCCAAAATGAGTCTTCTAATATCCCACAACCACTTATCCAAAATCCTTACTTCAACAAAAAATGTAATGACTTGTGTTGGAAGTTGTGGAAACTCTATAATACTTCCATCTGGTAGTTCCCATTGAGGCACTCAATCACCAACTTGAATTTGGATGGCTATTGCTAGTTCCTTGGTTAATGAATCAACAAGTGGGTTATTTTCCCCTTTGATCCATTCTATGTCAAAATCATAACTAAGAAACTCAAAATACCATCAAGCAATTATTCCTTGCACAATATCTTCACTAGGCTTTTTCTTCATAAGGCTCCTCATAGATTGACTATATATTCTAACAAAAACATATTCTGGTTTGAGAAATATCTTGAATTTATCAACTCCCTTTTTGATTAAAAGAATCTCTTTCTCATAAATGTGACACTGAGATTTTGTAGATCTATAAATGTTCTAGATTTGTAGCCACAATTTTATGTTCTTATATGTGGGATTTCTCCTATTAACACAACAAACCATGTTGTGTTAGATGCATTAATGTATAAAATCAGTGAATACCTAGTGCTAGAATTTGAAGACTAGGTTGACTTTGACATTTGATCTTGATTAATTCATTGCACTACTTTTATAGTCTAGGAAATCCATCTAGAAGACGACTCCTAAGATCTTGAATCTTTTTCCAACTCTTTATAGAATGGCGCCACATAATTCAAACATCCAAGAAACCTTTGAATTTGTTTCTTATCTATCAACACATCTAGAAATTCTTGGATCCTTTTGAGAACATGAAGTTGTAATTTTATCTTTCCCTTATCTAGATGTAATCCAAGAAAAGCAATTTTTGTCTGACCAATTACCATTTTCTTTGCTGAAAAACAAATCACATTTTTCTTTACATTTGTACACAATTGATTTAGATGATCAACATGGTCAGTAACATTACTTGATAAAACCATTATTATATCATCAATATGGACAACACAAGAATCTTTCAAGTGTTTGAGAGCTTGATCCATTCTTATCTAAAAGTATGCAAGTGTAGTGCACAAACTAAATGGCATGACATTATATTTTAAATAAACCTTGTTGTATGAAAATTGTTGTTTTATACCTATCTTCTTCTTCAACCTTGATCTACTAGAATCTTAATTTACCGTCAAACTTTGAAAAAAAATGTTTATTTGATGCTCACCTGATTAAATCTAAGGTGAATGGTATGGGATAATTAAATGGTAAAATAATGTCTTTAACATGTTTCTAATTTATGCAAAATCTCTTTTTTACATCTTTCTCTTTAAGTTCTTTTATTTACCAAAAATGTCAGACATTCAAATGAACTTTCACTTTCCCTTATAAAATTCCATTCTAGCAACTTATTCATATGTCCGTCCATTTCCTTAACTTCATTGGGGCTCAACAAATATGCAGTCTCATCAGGTATAATAGACATGCATTTTGGTCTTATCTTGATTGCACATTCATCTTGTTCTACAGACCAAAATTCTAGAGGATTCATATGACAACAATCTTTTTCAAATATTTATTTGATTTGAGGTAGTTCTTATATTCCACATACTTATCTTTGGAAACCTCTTGTATCCATTCTTTTCAATTTTTAATCTAATCCTTCCGATCTATAAGTAACTACTCTTAAGATTGGAATCTTGATTTCCTCATCTCTATGGTGTAAGGACATCTATGTTCTTTTAAGAATGAAAAATTGATATTTGACCAAACTTAAGTAGCCCAAATGAATGTTACTATCCATATCATTAAACTCTACAAAAATTGTAATGAATGTTTTACCTTGAATTTTGATATGGACATCTTCTGCACACCCCCAATTTAATTTTTCTTTGGTGATAGAATGTCCATTTGGTGATTCTAGCTTTTGCTTCAAAAACGTTTTTGGAATTGCTTTCGTTTTGGCACATGATATTATCGATCCTAAATCAATAAATGAATCAAATTCAATGGGTTTGTAAACAACAAAATATGAAGAAATCCTAATATATACACTATTACTGGCTAGTAGCATGACAACAAAAGATCCTCTTTTTCTTGTTCCTCAAGTTCTATGTGATTTGTAACATTGTTTTTGTTAGCCAGAAATAAGATATCTCTAACTTCTCTTGTGCTTCAATGCGAGTTGGGAATATGAAAAATTAACTTACATAGACATGTTAGTTTGTCATATGGTTCTAGCTTGATTGTAATACTAGCTCATAACTCTTTGTACAAAATCAGGCATATTATTCTTGTTCCACTCTGAAATTGGTATCGATTTAGTTTAGGATATTTGTGTCATATTGTGTTGCAAAGCCTTTCCAAAAACCTTATCATTATTCTAAAATCTTTGAGCAAATGCAATATAAATATTTGCAGAGTCTATTTTCAACATTGTGTCCTTTTATCTCTTTCCATTCTAACATTTTGAGAAATATTAAGAAAGTCTAAAGTCTCAAAGTTTTGAATGTAAGTCTTGCATGTAACCATGGAACTTGCAAAAAATAAGACCTATTGTTGAAGCCACAAAGGCATTGTTAAGGTCAACCATAAGAAGGTAATTTGTAGCGGAGAACAAAGACCAAAATTACAAGTAAGATCTAAAACTTTCTTGTATTTTTACAAATGACAAGTCATAAGAGAATGAATGCTAGCATGTCTAGAATTGTGCCTCTACATAATATTATTAAAAATAAAGATGTTGCAATAGATGAGAATGAATTGTTTATTGGTGAAAATGGATGTTTAAAAGTTCCAAGATATAGGAATGAAAGAAAAGCTTGTATACAAAAGGATGTTAGACAAACTAAGTTTGGAAAAGAAATAGAAAATAGAATGATGTCTAAGGAAGTCAAAAGAACAAATGACTCAAATAGTCTTTGTAAGATGAAAATAAAATTTGAAGATGAAGGTTCCCAACAATGTGATAAGTTTTGAAAGAAGATCTTGAAGAAATTGAATGGGAATTGATAGGGAAAAAACTAGAAAATCTTATAGAAATGTTGAAACTTTGCAAATGATTGAAAGGCTCAAAAATGAGAAAGAACAAGCTCAAAAAGAACTATGAAAACGGATAAGAGCTTCTGAACCTGATAGGAAATACCAAAAGAGAGAGAGAGAGAGAGAGAGAGAGAGAGAGAGAGAGAGAGAGAGCATCTAGCAAAATAAACTTTTTCACCAACATAATTTAGAAAAATAAGAAATTTCACAAGCTCGGGAGGTTTTTAGAAACAAAATAAAAAAAAATTAGTAGAGAATGATACCATGATAAAAGGTATTTTACAAAAGTTAAATAAGATCTAAACAAATGTAAATAAGCCTACAACTAGTCAAATAGAACATTATAGTTCTATAGAGAAGAGAAAAGAAAAGCTTTAGGATTATGTGGAAAATCTTTGATTGAGACAACAAGTTTGAACATTGCACCAGTTTTTAAACATCCAAATTTTAAATTTTGCATCAAAGCTAATGTTGAACAAAACCCGAGAGTTTTCAAGATATGTAATTATGTGGTTTCACTTCAAGGCCATTGTCTTTGAGTCCTATCATGTATTGGTCAAGACACAAAAAAAATTATATTCTAAAATTTATAAGGTATCAAGGGAAATTGTCTTATGAGCATGTTCCTGATATCATTTTGAGCAATGTGACAAAGTTTCGTGAAAACCCACTTCACCGTTTGTGAGATTTTAAAAATTCAAACTTCATCAGCCTCCATTTGGAAAAAGTTTAAATTTTGCATTTAGAACCTCATCATGAAGAAATCTCTTTGAGTTCTTCGCTCCTAACCCCTTTAATGTATGGTAAAAATTTCAAAGCTAATTTCCTTTTCAGACAAAAGTTATGTGCATTTTTATGAACTAGGTTTCAAATGAAAAAATATTAAATTATTTGCCAAAATAATTTTAATATTTTTTAATTAATTTAATTGTGTATTTTCCATTTTAATAACTTGGGAGTGAAATATTTAAAAACACCATATTGCTCAAAAGTCTAAAATGATTAACCTCTTCTTCAAGGTTAATGGTTAATCCCTCCTCTCGTTTTGCAACAAAAGTTTGAAATGCTTAAACTCTTTGCCAAGGTTAATGGTTAATCTCTCCTCTTGGCATGCATGAAAAAATTGAATTGCTTAACCTTTTATCTAGTTAATGGTTAATCTCTACTTCTATTTTATGCAAAAAATCTAAAATGATTTACCTATAAACTAGTTAGTATTCTATGCTCCTTTGCACATTTTTCAAAAACCTATTAACCTCTGTGTGCTTGCTAGCGAGCCTTAAACCACACACACTAAGCAACAAATTAAGTCTAGAGAATGTCTGTCAACTCTGAGTGTTTAACACTTTTAAGCCTAGAAGTCAAAGCTTAGAGTGTATGAATTAAGCCAAAATCTTAACTTTTGAATCCTTTTGTTCCATTTCTCAATAATCCTAACTTTTGAATCTTTCAAAGAAACACATAACCATTCTTCATGAACCTCCAAAGGATTTGAAAGTCACAAAAGAATGATATTAGGTGGTGTTGTAATTATACACGCATTGCTAAATATGTATGCAAATCACAAGCTTTTACAATAGAATGCTTCAAAGAGACATATTCTCACAGAGTGCACTGATTTGAAAACACATGCAAATATACATGGCACATGAACAAGTGTATAGAATGTCTAAAAGAAATGTCCTCTCATGGAATGCCTTGAGTGTATGTTAGTATAGTTTTAAAACTTTGCATAAATAGTTGTATGAAGAGAAAACATAAGTGTTCTAAATATTAAGTTGGAATATTATTTTTTACTGACATTATCTGTTTGAATCAATTTTGTGTTTGTTTTATTTATTTTTAATTGATATCAGATATTATTCTTATTTTTCTTCAATTGATATTAGAGTTATTTATTTTCAGTGTAAAAATACAAACATTTGAAATGTTTGGCAAAATGACTCAATGAAACATTTTAATGCAAATGTGGACACAGAGACAAAGTTGTGAGTTGCTTGACAAAATACCCCAAAAAGAGGTCATCGCATCGAATGCTAATTGTATGAATTGCACAAAACGAATTTGTTGAAGAGGCTTTATAAACTTTAAAGCAACTGCAGATTGACAAATGTGAAATCAAATCACACAACCTTTGCAGTGATGGAAATCAGACATGTGCAATGTGGAGGTAAAGATACGGCATGTCGACTGTTTGACAAAATGCTTCAATGGCAAGGCAAGTGAAATGTTTGACCGAATGCCTCAATATGACGCCTTCTCATGGCCCACAATGATCACAACATAAAAAGTGTTAAAGGTTTTTGAGCATGATGTGAGTGGCATGAATAAAGTCAAATTTCATAACCTTTGCCAACATCCTCCTGGCCAGTGCAAAAATGAAATGCATACGTTCAAATGTGGAAGCTGAGACAAGGCGCATGAACTTTATGACAAAATGACTCAGGAAACGTCATTCCATGGACTACAATGATGCCAAATTTGTTGTATATATTTTAGAGACTTTAAAGCAAATGCAATCGACAAGGGTAAAGCTGAATTCTATAACCTTTGTCGGAATGCCTCAAAAGAGACGTCTGTTAGGATTTAGAAATGAATTAGAAGAGCAGAGAAAACAAAATTATGAATTCACAATATAGACAAATGAGACACACAAATTTATCGGCAATTGTCTACGTCCACATTTAAAGCAGGGGAATCAATGTATTAATAACCAAGTCTGGTTTGTACACACACAACTGCAAGCAACTCCAGAATTCAGTCCACAAAATGATATGCAACCACCTCTTAAAGAGCTTACAAATAGAAGTTGAAGAGTCAAGAGTTTTTGGTGGTAAAGGGAAGGAGTTTGTTGGACTTCACTTCCAACAATCTCTAACTGAAGGCCAACGAACTGCTGCAACAAGTAGATTCCCCCACTCAGTCTTGCTATCAGTTATTGGAAAGGTCGAGAGAAGCTCGACAAAAATCAAACTTCTACCACTTAACAACTTTAGTAAGCACATCAGCCGGATTCTTGTCGGTATGAATTTTATCTACATGAAACTTGCCTTCTTCGACCATATGGCAAACATAATGACTACAAACATCAACAAGTTTTGACCGAGGCTGAGATGTCTGATGTTTCATCATAAAGATGGCACTATTATTATCACAAAACAAAGCAAAATCTGATTGCTTCAAACCCAACTTGCTGAACAAGAGTTGCAACCATACCATCTCCTTTGCTCCCTCAGAAAGAGCTATGTATTCAGCCTCCACAGTCGATTGAGCAACTGTATGTTGTAATTTTGAAGCCCAACTAATCGCTGCCCCAACAAATGTGAAAGCATAACCTGAAGTAGACTTTCTTTTGTCTAAATCTCCGACAACATCAGAATCAGTAAACCCTTGCAAAATTGTCTTGCCCTTCCCAAACCATAAGCAAAAATCAGAAGTACCCTTGAGATACCGCAAAATATACTTGACTGCTTCCCAATGTGATTTGTCTGGATTAGCCATAAATCTGCTCACCACTCCCAGGGCATGAGCAATGTTTGGACGAGTAGACACCATAGCGTACATAAGACTGCCAACTGCAGATTTGTATGGAATTTTGTCCATAAACTCCTTATCTACTTGTGTTTTTGGACACAATTAAGAAGATAATTGAAAATGAGAGGCTAAGGGTACACAAACAGACTTAGCATCCGCCATACCAAATCTGTCCAATACTTTTTTAATATAGTCTTGTTGAGATAGTTTGAGTTCTCTCTTTTTCCTATCCCAAAAAATAGTCATCCCTAGAATCTTCTTTGCTGCCCCTAAATCTTTCATGTCAAATTCCTTTGTTAAGTGAGTTTTAAGTTCACTCACGATCTTCATGCTTGTGCCGACCACTAGCATATCATCCACATAAAGGAGAAGTATGACAAATTCGCCATTAGGAAGCTTTTTAAAATAGATACAAGGATCAGACTCGATGCGAGTAAACCTGTGATCAATCATGAATTTGTCAAATTTAAGATACCACTGGCGGGGGGTTTGCTTAAGCCCATACAAACTGTAATTCAATCTACAATAGAGATGTTCCTGACCCTTTTTAATAAATCCTTCAGGCTGATGCATAAACAATTCCTCATCAAGATCGCCATGGAGAAATGTTTTCACATCCAGTTGTTCAAGCTCAAGATCCCAGGCTACAACCAATCCCAATACTGCTCGGATGGTAGTCATTTTGACTACTGGCGAGAAAATTTCTTTGAAATCGAGGTCTTGCTACTGAGCATATCCCTTGACAACTAGTCTTGCTCAAAATCTTTTGCAACCACCAGCTTCATCTTTTAATTTATACACGCAGTTATTTCTTAATGCCTTTCTATCAGGCGGAAGTGGCACCAAATCCCATATCTAATTTCACAATAGTGTGTCCATTTCTTCACACATTGCAGCGTGTCAGTTATCACAATCTGCAATTTTACAAGCTTCTTTGTATGTTCCAGGCTCTGTTTGATCAGAAATTAGTAAAGTAGGCTCAACTTTTTCACAAAACAATAAGTCATAGTCGGAGAACTTTGCAGGAGGTCACCTCTGTCTGGTAGATTTTCTCAATTGACTCTTTGGTGGAGTAGTGGAAACATTCAATTTATGTGTTCTTTACAAATCGATATCACTCCTATTTAATGAGTGATTCCCATTGTTAATTTGCCTGTTAAGTTGCCTGTTAATTTCCTTGTCTGCAAGGCAATCAATGGCATGTGGATTTTTATCCACGTTGGGTGCAGGCAGATCGCAGGAGGATGAACTCGCAGAAACGTTTTCCATGGCCTGGGTTTGGTGAGTGTGCGGGGAGTTGGGAGCCGTGGGAGCATCCTCCACGGTCTACATGGGAGGATGTCTCCGTTGTTGTTTGACTACGGAGGAGGAACCTGCAGGGAGCCCATGTGAAGACTACAGCGTTGGCTGCGTTGTGTGCCCAGCGGGTGAGTGTGGAAGCCCAGCAAGTAGTGGGGAGGGTGGGTCATTTTGTGCGGAACTGGTGGAGATGCAGACCACCGAAAGTGGTGCCCAACAAATTGGGGATAATGTGAGCCAAAGTGCTCACCGTATGGGTGTCCCACTATATCTTCTTCAATGTGAGTGCTAGCTCGTGGAAGATGTGCTCTGCTCTGCAGACCCCCAATTTCAAAATTAAATGGAGAGCAGCCATTGTAAGCACTCTCTTCATCATTCACAGTCTAAGAATTGTATTTAATCATGGTAGATGACATAGGGGCTCCCATTTGATGAGGTAGAGCACTGGTAGCAGAATTTTGAAACAGAGACATATGGACATATTCTTTTTCTGGTTTATTGGAATCTTGTAGCATGGGGAAGGAAGTCTCATGAAAAATTACATCCCTACTGCGATCAATTTTTCTGTGAACCGGATCCCACAATTTGAAACCAAATTGCTCTTCACCATACCCCACAAAAATACATTCCAGTGACTTTGGATCCAATTTGGTTCGTTTCTCCTTGGGTATATGCGAGAAGGCTTCACATCCAAACACATGAATATGCGAGTATGAAAACCTCTTCCCTTGCCATTCCTCTTCCAGAATACCAAAATCCAATTCAGATGAGGGACTTTGGTTGATCAAATACACTGCCGTGTTACAAGCTTCTGCCCAAAATTCCTTGCCTAAACCTGCATTTGACAACATACATCGTACCTTTTCAAGAGTTGTCTTATTCATCCTCTTGGTTGCACTATTTTCTTGAGGAGTGAAAGGAACAACCTTAATTCTTCTAATCCTATTATTAGCACAAAATTCATCAAATTCATGTGAACAAAATTATCCACCATTATCTCTTTGTAAACACTTAATCTTATGCCCAATTTGATTTTCAACTAAAGCTTTGAAAATTTTAAATTTTGAAAAGACTTTAGATTTCTTAGAAAACATATAAATCCATACTTTTCTTGTACAATCAACAAGAAATGTGACAAAATAGTTAGCTCCTCCAATGGAGGTTACCTCGGTAGGCCCAAAAACATTCGAGTATACAAGCTCCAGCGGTGTTGTCTTTGTGTCACACCCACCTTTCAAAAAACTCTCTTTTGTTTGCCATAAAGACAATGTTCACAAAAGGCTAAGTCAACAAGTTTGAGGCCTATAAGTTGATTTCTTGTGTGCATAACATGAAGTCCTTTCTTGCTAATATGCCTAAGTCTTTGATGCCAAAGATCCGCTTTATTGTCCTCAATCACCATTGTAGCTCCCACTTCACCATGAGTCTTAAATATGTATAGACTACCCACTTTATTACCATTTTCAATCATCATGGTACCATGAGTTACCTTCCATGTATCCAGAAGAAAATTTACATTAAGACCTTGATCAAAGAGTTGTCCAATGAATATCAAATTCTGCTTCAATTTTGGGACATAGCGAACATCTTTGAGCAGCCATGATTTACTACCTTCTAATTGTAGCAACACATCACCTTTGCCTGTAATTTCACAAGCTTTGTTATCTCCTAAGAAAACATTTCCAAAATGACCTTCATGGTAGTTAATGAACGCTTCAAGACATGAGGTAGCATGATGGGAGGCACTGGAATCAAGCACCCATGAATCTGGAGTAGTGTTGGTTGTTGAAAGGATTAGTACACTATCATCTTTATCATAGACTGTATTTGCATCATTGTCCCACACCCTCTCTTGTGCCCTTTTGAAGTTTCTACAATCCTTCTTTACATGACTAGCTTTGCTACAAAACCAACAATCACCATTTCTGTTTCTAGACTTTGATCTCCTTGCTGATTTTGAATGTCTATGATAATTATTTCTACATCTATTATGGCTTCTACCTCTATTTTCGGTGCTTACCACCATTAAGGCTTCACCGGATGAAGGTTCATCATTCTTTCTTCTCAAATCCTCACTGAGAAGAGTAGCTACTACATCATTAAAAACTAACTTATTTTACCGGATATTGATGTGCTAACTGTTGTTACAACGCCATCCCAACTGTTTGGCAAAGAGCATAATAGAAGAACAACCTTGCTCTCATCATCTTGTGTCATCCCTACCGAAGTTGCTTGACTAATCAATGTATTAAATTCATTGATGTGGTTTGCCATAGTGCAACCTTCCTTCATCTTAAGCTTGTATAAGCGCTTCATGTTAAACACTTTATTGGCAGTCGATGCCATTTCATACATGGCTGTGAGTCTACCCCATACATCTTTTGTTGTTGCATCACCCATGACATTGAAGAGAACATTGTTGGACAATGAGAGAAAAATTGTTGCTCTTGCCTTCTTGTCTAATTTTTCTCATTCTTCATCAGCCATCGCAGTTGGCTTCTTTGCTTTCCCTTCAAGCGCAAGTGAAAGGTCTTTCTTTATCAACAAAGACTCCATCTACACCTTCCATAACCCAAAGCTCTGACCAAATAACTTCTCTATCTTCCCTTCTTCCATGATTCTGGAATTTCAACCACCGAAATCTTATCAGCAATCTAGCCTCGCTCTAATACCAATTGTTAGGATTTAGAAACGAATTAGAAAAGCAGAGAAAATAAAATTATGAATTCACAACATAGACAAATGAGACACACAAATTTATCGTGGTTCAACAATTGCCTACGTCCACACTTAAAGCAGGGGAATCAATGTATTAATAACCAAGTTTGGTTTGTACACACAACTGCAAGCAGCTCCAGAATTCAGTCCACAAAATGATATGCAACCAACTCTTAAAGATCTTACAAATAGAAGTTGAAGAGCCAAGAGTTTTTGGCGGTAAAGGGAAGGAGTCTGTTGGACTTCACTTCCAACAACGTCATCTATAGGAAAGAAATATCATGATTGCAAAATATTCACATAATAGATTAGTTGAAAAAGCTTTCGGAGCTTTAAGGAAATACAATTGGCAGACCTGAAGCCAAAACACACCACCTTTAAATTATATTTCATGGTCATATAAAGATAAGGGTTATAGCTATTCTAGTTTCAAAAAAACTTTGTGTTATATAACAGTAGGGGATAGCAGCTACAATGCTTCTACCAAGCCCTGCAGTCATTTTGAGCCTACTTTCAATTTTTTTGTCCGCATAACACACAAAGTTATTGAATGTACAACAACACGATTTTGGAGTCAGATTAGAGGCGTCCCTAAGATAAGAGCGTTGAATGGACATTGATCAAAGCACAAAGATATTGTTGTTCTAAATCGCTGGTTGACACACAATGCAAGTTGTGGAAGCATAGACAAAGTACATGAATTGTTTGACAGAATGCATCGAATAGAAGACATCTCACGGCTTGCAGTAGTTGTAGGAGCAGCATGAATCGATCTGGTGAAAATGCTTAACGCTTTAGAAGCTCTCAAGAAAATGCAATTGACTAGCAACATATGGACATGCATCGAAGCATAATATAGAGAAATTTTGTCAAATATTAAAGTTGGACATGCTCTCATAGCCACGAATGCAAATGTGGGGAGCAAAGAATGTCAATTGTTTGTTAGAATGCTTCAAAGAGATGTAATCTGAAGGTATAAAATGATTTGTTGCAGAATGTGTACAAATGGATTGCGCAAGGAAGCTCTCAAAATATTTGATTTAATGAAGCACTCTGGAACAAATTCTAATATTGTAATCTTTTCACGTGTATAGGTGTTCATGGTTGACCCTCATGCCCTTGGTGTCTACCTTGAGGACACATGATACCATGCAAAACTATGGTGATTATGTGATCATGTTTTCTTGGGGTCTGTAGATAATATATGAATATATGCTAAGTTTTGGTAAAAATGGTGTTGAAAAGACTTTAGAAGCCTCTAGGTAAAAGCATCTGCGTGTATACAATATGAGAAGAAAAGACAACATGCATGAGCTGTTAGACAAAATTGCCTTAAAGAAATGTCATCATGACATGTCATGATTGCAGGAAGTCTCCATCAAAGAGACAGATAGTCCGAAGTGTAGAATTTTAAACCTGACCTATCCTCTCTAAACCAACTGATTAGCAAACAACAATAGCAAAAAGAAGAAAACACCAATATCTTTATTGAAGCTTAATTAAAAAATTACATAGAGGCTGTATATATAAAGAATTTGCAGTCTAGAAGAATAAATAATAACTGCAGTTCTAAATATATTCCTATCTTTGCATGGAAAGCTACTAAGGCTCTCAAACTAAAAAAAGCAAACTACTCCCTAAATTAAGAATATAATAAGTGCATGCACAGCATGCTTTATTCATTAAAAAACAAATTCATGCAAAAAACAAAACTAAAAATAGTCCTAAGGATTAATGCATGTTGGAGTACATGCTTTATTTGCATGAATAAACAAAAAACTATTAACTAAACTAATCTAGCTACATGCTAGAGCAGCATCAGTTATCAACATACTCCCCCTTGATGCTGAGAGGGCTGACAATCTTATCTTGTAGTGCTATAAACTGAGCTTTCGCAACTGCTTTGGTGAATATATCTGCTAGATGATCCTGGGTGTTGATGTGCTTCAATTCGACATCCTTCTTCTGCACCAAATCTCGTATGAAGTGATATTTCAAATCAAAATGCTTTGTTCTGCTGTGATGAACTGGGTTCTTTGCTAACTTGATGGCACTCACATTGTCACAATAAATTATTGTAGGCTGAATTTGTTTTTCTCCAATTTCTTCCAAAACTTTTCTAAGCCAAAGAGCTTGTGTACCTGCTGAGGTAATTGCAACATACTCTGCTTTTGTAGATGAGAGGGCAAAAATACTTTGCTTTTTTGAGCTCCAGGTAATTAAACCAGAACCAAAAGAAAAACAATTTCCAGATGTAGATTTATGGTCATCCATACTACCTCCCCAATCTGAATCACTAAAGCCTACAAGATTGAACTTTTCAGAAGAGTAGTAATGAATAGCAAAACTTAAATTCCCTTTCACATACCTCAAAATCCTCTTGGCTGCCTTCATATGTATTTTAGATGGATTTGTCATATACCTTGAAACAAGTGAAACTGAATAGGCAATATCAGGCCTCATGTGGATTAGAAACATCAAGCTCCCCACAATACTTCTATAAGCTGTCTCATCAACTAAATCAGCACCATCATCTCGACATAACAAATCTCCATGAGCACTTGGAGTGGAGGCAGGGTTACAATCAATCATATTAAATTTCTTCAGCATATCTTGTGCGTACTTTGTTTGACAAATGAAAATCTCATCCTTACTTTGATAAACCTCCATTCCTAAAAAATATTTCATGAGACCAAGATCTTTCATCTCAAATTCTTTCATCATAGCAGCTTTGAATTCATCTTTCATCTTAGAACTACTACCCATATACAAAAGATCATCAACATACAAACTTATGATGAGAATATCAGTGCCTTCTTGTTTGTAGTATAGGGTAGGATCACTCTTACTTCTCTGGAAGCCATTCTCCTGAAAGTGTCCATCAATCCTAGCATACCACGCTCTTGGTGCTTGCTTGAGGCCATACAAAGCCTTCTTCAACTTGTAGACATAATTATCTTTTCCTTCTACTTCAAAACCTTGTGGCTGCTCCACATAGACTTCCTCTTCTAAGTACCCATTCAAGAAGGCACTTTTCACGTCCATATGATGTATGCTCCACTTCTTCTGAGCTGCTAATGAAATCAACATTCTTATGGTCTCTTGTCTTGCTACTGGTGCAAATGTCTCTTCATAATCAATTCCATACTTTTGTGTGAAGCCTTTAGCAACTAATCTCGCTTTGTGTTTTCCAACACTCCCATCACTGTTAAATTGGTCTTGTAGACCCATTTGGTGCCAATCCTTTTTTTGTCATGCGGAAGTTCTGTTAACTCCCAAGTGTCATTCATGTGAATGGAATCCATCTCTTCTTCCATGGCTTTCACCCAAACCTCATTAGTACATGCATCTTCAAAACATGATGGTTCAAAATCAGCCTTGGCTAATAAAGCAAAATTCACTGTCTCACCTATTGGGTTTTCTTCATGTACTTGATTTCCACTCTTCTAGTAGATATCAATCAATCTCCTTACCTTCCTTGTAGAACTTGGAGAAGAAGCTGGACTTGAACTTGGTACTAAAGAACTTGATGAAGGATTGCTTGGTGGAGTTAAACCACTGGATATAGAAACATTAGTTGGCTGCTCATGATCAATATCAGCAATTATATCATCATTCAAAATAGATTTTGGCTTCTCAACATGGCCTTTTTGATGACCATAAAATCCCCCTTCATCAAAAATCACATCTATTGAGACAATAAGCTTGTTAGTGAGGGGATTATACAATCTATAAGCCTTGCTTTTCTTACTATACCCAATAAAAATACATGACTCACTCTTTGCATCTAATTTCTGTCTATTCTGATCAGGTACATGCACATAAGCCAAACAACCAAAAACTTTGAAATGATTAACATTAGGCCTTTTACCATACCAAGCTTCATAAGGAGTCATCTTTTCTAGTGTACTGGTGGGGCCATGGTTGAGGATGTACACCACAGTAGCAACTCCATCTCCCCAATAAGAATTGTTCAATCCCTTGGTTTGTAACATGCACCTTGCCATTTCAACCATAGTACGATTCTTCCTTTCAGCTATTCCATTCTGTTGAGGTGTGTATGCAGTAGTAAATTGCTTATTGATGCCATTAAAATCACAATAATTTTGGAAAGCCTTTGAGAAAAACTCTCCTCCACGATCAGTCCTTAAACATTTGATCTTGCACCCTTTCTCATTTTCCACAAGGGCTTTAAACTTTTTGAATGTATCCAAGGCTTCATCTTTGGCCTTCAAAAAATATACCCAACAATTTCGTGAGTAATCAACAATAAAAGTGATTAATTATGATGACTTACCCAAACTCTTAGTCTGCATAGGACCACATATATCTGAATGAACAAGCTGAAGTGGGTGATGAGCCCTCCATTCATTGCCCTTTGGAAACTTTTCTCTTACGTGCTTTCCTTTAGCACAACCTTCACAAACCTCCTTGTGTTCCTCAACCTTGGGCAAACTAGAAACTAATGCATGTGAGGTTAGAAACTTCAAACTATGAAAATTCAAATGCCCATACCTGAGATGCCATAACCAACTTGAATCCTCATAAGCCATATTTGCCAAACTGTTGTTATGTTCACCAAACCTCAAGGGGAACATCCTATTTCTTGTCATAGGAACAACAGTGATCACCCTATTATCCTTATTCTTATCATAGATAGTACAAGTCTTATTCTCAAAGACTACTTTATGATTTTTTCTCACATAGCTACCCAACACTTAACAAATTGTGCTTCAATTGTGGAGTATAATAAATATCATGAATACTCTTTATACCTTCTTTTGTTTGGACCTCCATAACTCCTTTGGCAGCAACCTCCAATGATTTATCATCACCAAGCTGGATCTTGGATTTGAAACTTCCATCCTTTGTTGAGAACAACTTCTCATTCCCTATCATATGGTTAGAGCATCCAAAATCTAGGTACCAAACATCTTTACTAGTATTTTCACCCTTTGCATAAGACAAAAATAAGTGATCAGGAGGATTCTCACTACTTTCTTGAGCATAGTTAGCACTTTTACCTTCTTTCAATCTGCATTCTCTTTCAAAGTGGCCATACCTATTACAATGGTAACATTGAACATTTCTCTTATCAAATCTGCCTCTACCTCTTCCTCTGAAACCACCACTTCCTCTTGAGCCACCTCTTCCTCTACCTCTTGAAGAATTTTGGCTTTGCCCTTTACCTTGGCCTTGATTGATTTTGGCACTACTGCTGCTTGCATCTTCATTTTTTGTGATTAGCAATTTAGAGGAAAACGCTTTCTCTACACCTTCAAAAGAATCTTTCAATCTTTCTTCATAAGACATCAGGGATCCAACCAGTTGATCAAACTGTAGTTTTGTCAAATCTTTGCTTTCTTCTATGATTATTGCTACATGATTCCATCTGGGTGTCAAAGATCTCAACACCTTTTTTATCAAAACTTCATTGCTTACAATTTCCTCAAGCGTAGCCATTTTGTTGACCACATCTTTGACTCTGACACAATAATCACTTATACTTTCAGCTTCTTGCATCTTCAAATTCTTGAACTCTCGCTTCAATGTCTGAAGCTTGACCACTTTAACTTGATCACTACCATGGTAAGCTTCTTGTAGAGTCTTCCAGGCATCTTTGGCAGTTGTTGCTCCTAATATTCTTGGAAATAAGCTCTTATCAAGAGCTATCTGAATGTGAAACAAAGCTTGAGCATTCTTTTTCCTTGCTTCCTTTCTTGTTGTTCTTTCATTGGTTGTAAGGGCATTCCAATCAGTTGGCTCTTCATAACCTGATTCAATAATCTCCCACAAATCTTTTCCAATCAAAAAGGTCAGCATCTTAATGCACCAATAATCATAATCATTCTCATCAAATTCTAGAATGGGCATATGGTTAGAATTCGACATGATTAACTTTGGCGAAATTCCAACAATAAAACTTTAACCCAAAACAATTTTACCTGCTTTGATACCACTTGTAGAATTTTGAACCTGACCTATCCTCTCTAAACCAACTGATTAGCAAACAACAACAACAAAAAGAAGAAAACACCAATATCTTTATTGAAGCTTAACTAAAAAATTACATAGAGGCTGTATATATAAAGAATTTGTAGTCTAGAAGAATAAATAATAACTGCAGTTCTAAATATATTCCTATCTTTGCATGGAAAGCTACTAAGGCTCTCAAACTAAAAAAAGCAAACTACTCCCTAAATTAAGAATACAATAAGTGCATGCACAAGATGCTTTATTTACTAAAAAACAAACTCATGCAAAAAACAAAACTAAAAATAGTCCTAAGGATTAATGCATGTTGGAGTACATGCTTTATTTGCATGAATAAACAAAAAACTATTAACTAAATTAATCTAGCTGCATGCTAGAGCAGCATCAGTTATCAACACGAAGCATACATTGTCACCTTACAAAAAGGAAGTGAAGCTTGAAAGTAGTGAAACTGAAAATTGTGATTATCAAATGGCTTGGAAGTTACTATTAAGAAATTGATAAATATTGGATTAGAAGAAAATAAAATGCTCGCTTCAACAACACTTGTAATTCGGTTTTCTTTCAAAGTTGTAAGTTTTTGCTTACCTACTTTGTAAATGTGACTTTGTCACAGTTTTGTTAAAAGTTAGAAAATAGATTTATTTGGTGCAAAAGTGAGGTAGTTTCTAATTCGAAAATGTAAAGTTTTTTATTAGGTAGTTATCCTATGATGCATATAAATATAAGATTATTTGTAATGTAAAGGGAGATTCTTACATAAGGGAAACTCTAGAGAAATTTTCAAAGAAATTGTATAAGAACTTTTGGCTTGACATTTTGTACCCAAAGCTTCTTGAACTTGTATATTTTCAAAAGGATAATAAGGAATGCATTTGGTTCTAATGTCTAAATGTGTTACTAAGTTATTATTACTAATATTATTATATGTTAAGTTGGTAATCTCTTTGTGTACTTATGGAATCCATTGGTTTTTTTTATCTAAATGGCATCAATGAAACACAATCATACCCTAGTACCTTGATTTGAATGTGATAAGATAACTTGTTTCCTCCTATGTTGAGATCCGTTATCATTATTTCATTATTGCATGTCCAAACTTGAATGTGATAAGATAACTTGTTTCCTCCTATGTTGAGATCCGTTATCATTATTTCATTATTGCATGTCCAAACTTATCTCGTGCAAGTAAAATTCCCTTTATAATTGTTTTTCATTATGAATCTCAATGGTATTCATATGTCTACAGTTGGGTTTTTTGTTAGTCATCTTTCCTTAATTTTTTCTTTTCTCCTTTAAGTACTTTCAAGTCATAAGTACACAAAAATCCTAAATACCCCTATTATATGAGGGAGTTTCCCCTCTTAAATGCAGAGGAAGATTGCAATTTGATTACAATCTTTCCAACTGTTGGTGCAGTTGTCACTTCTCTTCAGGCAAACATGGTTAGTTTCAGAGAAACAATCATAGTGACAAATCTATTTACCAACAAAGTTCAAAAGATAAGAAAAACTTGAATAATATAATAGGATAAGGTTGACTAAATAATAAAGGAATGACATAAGAAAATCACATAGAGTATGATCCTGTGTGCAGCAAAAACAAATCTTCTAAGCATAATGATGCTAAAATCTCCAACATAAGTCCTTCACACATCAATAGTGAATATAAATCCCTTGAGCATGAAGAGATAGATAAAAGACGACAAGTTACTTTGGTAAAGAAAGAGAAATGCTTTTGAATGAGGCTAAAGAAGGAGATCATGATCATTCTGAAGAAATTTGTGATCTATTTAAAGAATAAAAAGAATTTTCATGATCATAATAAACAAAGCTTTTCTCAAGAATAATATGTTTGCAAAAAACATGATAAGATTAAAGTGTTACTTGTACACAACAATGGAAACGACACATATGAAGAAGAAGATTCAAAAAAATTGGCAAGAATGATTGTAGACCAAGAAAGGATAATGGATCAATCTATTTTTTCTAAAAATTTATATACATAAGAAATAAATTGAAGACAACAAGGTCATGAACTGATGCTAGGTAAGGATTATGAAAATAGTAAAAATGTCCTTGCTAAGCATAGGGGCTTCACTGGCTAGGCAATATTATATCAGGTGCATTCATATTGGGGGGTTTAATATCCCAAAAATGTAAAACAATATATTGCCTATTTGGTGAAAATAGGGAGGTTTTCAATTCGGGCTATGAAAAGATGCAATATTTGGTGAAAATAGGGGGGTTTTTAATTCGGGTTGTCTATTAGGAGGGGGTGGAAAAAAAGTAGCTTAGGGCAATATTTTTTGAAAATAGGGGGACTCTTTAGTATGTTGTGAATGCATGTGATATAACCCAAGTCCACTAAGTGAAACCCCCGTGTTGCTAAGTATGATCAAACTTTTCTTGCTTATGCTAAAAATTGCCTTGAAGAGAATTTTGCAAGAAATCTTTGTTGAATACAAGGTCTTGACACCATAAGGGAAGACACTGAGATCATGATTGAAGTGACTTTGGTGGGATAGATATTGTCTAATCCTTGGCTCTCAGTCAAAGAGGTTTCAACCTAAGGCTTGTGCTCTCATATTGAGTAGTGAAACAATTTTGTGGACTTTATATAAAACCCTTCAAAAAAATAAAAAAACAAACAAATTGAGTAATGTCATGTGATGATATGGAGTGGAATATGGATAAATATAGTTACTATTTATTTATATTTAATTAATTATATTTGTATAAATTAATTAGGAGTCAATTAAATAATTACTAATGATCAATTGAGGATGGCGCGAACTGCCGAAAATTTGAATTGGCAGCATCCTTTGAGGGCGCAATAGGGAGTAGGCGATGTGGAGCATGGCGCTAGATTTGGAGCAAGGCAGGGTAGTGCTGGCATCTGGGCGACGAAAGCAAAGGCTTCCATTCTTATGGAGACAATACGAGAACTGGCAGCCAAGGAGAAATGAAGATCGATGAATTCCGATAGACCCTGGGACCCCCTAGCGCCACAGGAAGGATTTCAAATAGGGTTGTATCGACTCCAATGGGTCTCTGAAAGGGGCAGATGGGTTGACAAATGTCATCCTCTATTCCAAAATCTACATCAGGTAGGGCCATCCCAGAGAAGGAAGCAAAGCGCAAGGTAGCAGAGGCAGTCGAAAAAACTAGGGCCCTCATGGTCAAGACGAAGGCCATTTTGGCAGTGGAATCAAAGAAATCAGGGCACCAATCTGACTGATAGTGTGGTTGAGCATCTCCAAAAGCGAGGGTTTAAGAAAGGCAAGAGTGGGTGGTTTAGGAAAATAGATATTCTGAAAGCGAATCAAGTGGATAATTGGAGATATAAGAATGTAGGTATCCCTGCCCGAACCAACGAAGTATGGGGAAAAAAGAGAGATCCCAAAGACATTGGTGAATGCTCCCAGAAGCAAATAGAAGTGCAAAACTAGGTGAGTGATCCCTCCATTTTGACTATCCCTTTGAATGATTGTAGAATTAATAAAATTAGGGAAGATCTTTGAAACAGATGTTTCTTTGCCAAATGGGGTGGGGGATATTGGGGCAAAGCAAACTTTGCCACCTGGTGTAGAGATCAATGGGGGAAGGGATTAAGGTCATGTCACTTCCCAATGACTATTTTTTCATTCAATGTTTGGATAGAAACAAGAGGGGGAATACCCTTAATAATGGCCCTTATGTGTTGGATGGTATTGGTATTCATTTAATAGACTGGCAACCAAACTTCAACCCCAAGACTTACAAGTTGCGTGAATGTCTGGTTTGGGTGAGGCTATACAATCTTCCATCAGAATACTAGAATTCTGAGGCCCTAATGAGTATTGGCAACTGCTTCAGATCCTTTATATCAGCAGATGAAATTCTAGAAGATAGGATTTGGGGAAGTTTTGCAAGGATATGTGTTAACGTTGATCAAATATCATGCATTCTAGATAAGATCAGGATCGTGGGCGACGAAGAGGGGTGGACACAAAGAATTGACAGAGAAGACCAAATGTTTATCTATCCCAAATGCTTCTTGAGGGAGCATATTGGAGTGGATTGTGTTGTGACAGCAAGAATCTCCAGGGCATACTCATGTACACAAATACTCAGGCTGCCATAGGTGGACTGTAGGGTCAATGATCAGAGTAAGGTCCCCTCCCCTGCTTCTAAACCATCTGAGAGGATACAAGTTGCTATGGACATTGATGCACCCCAAAGTAATCTATTGGCTGAAGGAATCTTGGGAGTCTTTGAGATCCCTATCATTCCTTCGCAGGGAACTTGTCTAGGGTGTATGCAATAGAGTGATTTAGGCCAGGCCCATGCTAACATACCAGTGGGATGTAATGCGACAGAACTACAATCACTTCTCCAGGAGGCAAAATCCCACCAAGTTGATATAGAATCGCAGTTGCAGTCCCTTTCAACTCCACGTGCAGAGGAACTGCCCATACTTCTCAATGGGGGCATGGAAGAGGAGACCACCATGGCTAGATCTGAATCTGGATGTCAGTATCTGCAGAAGGTAAGAAGCATGCACACTGAGCTCACCGTAGGTGACAGGGAGGATGCCCCAGACGCTCAAGTTGAGGAGTTTTAGCAGATTGAGATTAGAGATGAGGAGAGCAGCTCGGAATGGGAGGAGCATGTTGAAGGAGATGTTGATGAATTGGGGGATTGCAGCAAGAAAGGTTTTGAGGCTTCTGTTTCCAAAATCAGCGAGTCTAACATCAAGCCCGCAGGTAGGAGAGGCCGCAAATCAAACAAAACAATGTTGAAGATGTTAGATAGTTCAAATAACTGGAAGACAACTGAGAGGGGGGGGGGTGAATCAGTTTTCACTAGATTACCAAAACCTTAAGCAATTAAAAATTTAATACTGGAACCCAAAAGATCAATACTAGAATGCATAAACCAATTAGAGAAATAACAGATATACCAATTAAGCATAAGCAACAATTAGAGAATAAGTACCATCCACATGACACCAAGATTTGTACGTGGAAAACCCGGTAAAGGGGAAAACCATGGTGGGAAGCCTACCTACAGTCAGATAATACTTTTGCAGTAAGTATGTGATTACAAATGAGGGGCCTGCACTTGGAGGAAGGCCAACAACCTAGAGCACACTGCTCATTACAAAAGGAGTCTCATTGACTACATAGAAATCCAGACTACAATCTGGAAGAAGGAATGAACTGCAATGATAAAATCTACTATGCCTGAGTACAGTTCCAGTTAAGCTCAATACCAGAGAACTAAATCCTCTTACATAAACCCAACTCGATCACCAATGATCGACCAAATCCTCTGCATGAATGATTATTACATTATTCGCTCCTATACTTCCTTTTCATCCTCACATATGATCTACAATGAGATCTTACGTCATATATATACAAATCCTTGACCACAAACAATAAGGTCGGCCACCAGACAATAAATCAATTACATAATTACAAAACATGTCGGCCTAAGACCAAACAAATAATATCCAACCCATAAGACATCCCAAAAACACATCGAGAAGTCCAATCAGCACGTTACATTAAGCTGGTCTGTAACATAGATAAATTGGGACCCAATTTAGGTCCATACGCACCAAAGCAATGATCCCAATCAACCAAGTCTCGAACACGATCACCAAATCAAAACCAACTGAATGAACATGAATCTGAGTAGCATGAATAAGCCAATTCCAAAAGCTAAAACATAGCAGAGTATACCAGATCATCATGATCTAATCCAACCATAAACCAAGCAACTTACCAGAACCAGAAGGATATCGGTAAACAACCAAAACATCTAGTGTTGACATCAATGACAAAACATCAATGCAACACATAATCAATTCCTCCAAATGGCCAACAATCTCCCCCTTTGACATTAATGGCAACACTAGATGTGAAAAACATCCAAGTGCCAAGAAATGCCAAAGAAATCTCCCATACAAAGATATAGCAATAAAGTTCTGATCCATTCTATCCCTTTAAATGATATCACAATTAAGTTTTGCAAATTTCTCCCCCTAATGTATATATCCCTTAAGTTTTTCACATGAATATCTCTCCCCCTTTGACATCAATGCCAAAAATATGACATAAATATCAAAGCAAAAACACAAACCACTAAATCACAAGGCTAACTACTCCCCCTGAGCAGTAGCATCCCCACATCAATCCAGAATGAATAATATCTTTGATAATGCATACCGGACTGATGCCAAATAGCATCAATCAGTTTTCTGTCGGAGGGGCAAAAACCCCCAATATGTCTCTAAAGTACTCAAATGATTCTTTAGGCAAAGGTTTAGTGAAAATGTCTACAATTTGCTCTTTAGTGTTCAAATAAACTATTCTAACCTCATTTTCTTCCACCTTCTAGTTCAAAAAGTTATACTTGATAGATACGTGCTTTGTCTTAGAGTGAAATACCAGATTCTTTGATATGTCAATAGTAGCAGAGTTATCACAGTGAATAACTACCGGTTCAATGCAATGCACTCTTATGTACTTCAACATTTGCTTCATCCATAAAATTTGTGTACAGTTAGTAGCAGCAACAACATACTCAGCTTCAACAGTAGATAAATAAGCACATTATTGTTTCTTGTTGATCCATGAAATAAGTTTCTTTCCAAGAAAGAAAGCTCCACCAGAAGTGTTTTTCCGTTCATCAACATCACTTGCCTAATCTACATTTGTACATGCACATAAAGTAAAGTCATCAGCCTTAGGGTACCATAAACCATATTCAGATATACCTTGCAAGTATCTAAAAATTCTTTTCACCGCACTCTCATGATTTTCTCTAGGATCACTTTGATATCTTGATGCAATGCAAACAACATTCATTATATTAGGCCTAGTCTAAGTCAAATATAATAGACCTCCAATGATAGACTTGTATCTTGTAGGATTTACCGGTACAGATTCATCTTTCCTTGTCAATTTCTCACTTGTAACCATAGGAGTACTTACTGGTTTAGAGTCTACCATACCAAATTTCTTCAACAATTCCCTAGCATACTTAGTTTGATAGATGAAAATACCTTTATCACTCTGAGTAATCTACAAACCTAAGAAAAAATTCATTTCCACAATCATAGACATTTCAAATTCTTTCTCCATATTTTTAGAAAATTCCATGCACAACTTATCTTCACCTCCAAAAATGATGTCATCAACAAATACCTCAATAATCAATATATCATCATCAGTGACTTTATAATATAGATTACTATCAGCATTACCTTTAGTGAAACCAAACTTTAAAAGATATATGTCTAACCTTGCATACCAACCTCTAGGTGCCTGTTTCAATCCATATAAAGCTTTCTTTAACCTCCAGCCCATGTTTTTATCATTTGAAAGTGAAAAACCATCAGGGTGCTCGATATAAACTTCCTCATCAAGTTCCCCATTCAGGAAGGCACACTTAACATCCATTTGATAAACCTTGTAGTTTTTATGTGCAACATAGGCAATAAATAATATTGCAGCTTCAATCTTAGCTACAGGTGCAAAAGTTTCACCATAATCAATTCCTTCCTTCTGAGAATATCCTTTACAAACCAATCTAGCTTTATTCCTTGCAACTTGTCTATCTTCATTTAATTTATTCCTAAAAACCCATTTAGTTCCAATAACATTCTTATTTTTGGGTCAGGGAACTAAAATCCATGTGTTATTCTTCTCTATCTGATCTAATTCTTCTTCCATAACTTTCATCCAACATTCATCTTTACATGCTTCAATTACCGATATCGGTTCAACTTGAGAAATTAAACATACCTCATTAGTTGCCAATCTCCTTCTTGTCATCACTCCATTGTTTTTATCCCCAATGATCTGATCTTCTAAATGATTCATCCTTACATACCTAGGATTCTTTCGATTCTTTGTTCCTCTTTCTGCTTCTTAAGTTACTGTTGAATTTTCTGATACTGTCGGAGTAATTGGTTCAACATTCTGTTCTGGTAAAGGTGTTACCAGTTTAGTTATGATCATTTCCACTATCAGTTCTTACTCATAAACTCTGATTTGACTTTTAATCAGCTCATCCACTTTGACATCAGCGCTTTTCATAATTCTATGCAATCTCTTGTTATAAAATCTATATGCCTCGCTTTCATTAGAATAACTAAGAAATATTCCTTCATCACATCTAGGATCAAATTTTCCAATGATATCATCCCCCCTGATATAACATTTACTACCAAAGATTCTGAAATACTTAACTGTAGGTGTATTGCCAAACCATAATTCATAAGGTGTCTTATCGATTTCTCCTTTGATATGTATTATGTTGAATGCATAAATTGTTGTGCTCACTGCTTCTCTCTAGTAGATATGAGGTAGATTAGCTTCCATCATCATGGTTCTAGTAGCATCCAAGATAGTTATGTTCTTTCTTTCCACAACTCCATTCTGTTGAGGTGTCCGGGGAGCACAAAATTGTCTCCTTCTACCATGCTTCTCACAAAAGTTATTAAACTCACTGGATGTGAATTCTCCACCATGATCTGACCTTAAACATTTAATATTCAATTTTGTCTCAGTCTCAACTTTAGCTTTAAATATTTTAAACTTTTCAAAAGCCTCAAATTTTTCCCTTAGAAAAGTAACCCACATCATTCTAGAATAATCATCAATGATTAGCATAAAATATCTATCACCTTGAAAATTTTTAAGTCTAGCAGGGCCACACAAATCAGTATGAATAAGATCAAGAACATCATTAGATTTGTCTTGTATACTCTTAAAAGAGGTTCTGACATGTTTTCCCATTTGACATTCTTTACATACCGGATTATAGGGCTTCACAATCTTAGGTATATCTCTAATTGCCTTAGTTGAACTGGTCTTCACAATGCAATCAAAATTCACATGACATAGCCTTTTATGCCATAGCCAGCTCTCATCAATTTGTGCAATCAAAACATGTTTTCTCACCAGAATTCAAATGAAATATATTACCTTTTGTCTGAGTATCTGTTGCAATCTCTAATCTAGATCTATTAATGATTTCGCATTTTTCATCCTTGAATTGTAATTGAAATCCCTTATCCACCAATTGTCCTACACTCAAAAGATTATGCCTTACACCTTCAACATAATAAACATTATCAATATTGTGCTTACCATCTAATGATATAGTTCCTTTTCCTTTGATCATACATGATTTTTCATCTCCAAATCTAACCAGACCATCATCAAATTCTTGCAAAGATAGAAGCTTCCTTTTATCTCCAGTCATATGATGTGAACATCCACTGTCAATTACCCATTCATCCTTATCTTCAATTTCAGCAGCCAGTGCCTTCTCTTCAAGTACATTCTCTTCTAGTGTCATAACATCTTCCTTGATAGCCAAGAACACCCATTCCTTTCCATTGCCAAAACCACTAGCAAAGTCTCATGTCAGTTCATTATCAGAATCAGTCACACCTTCCTCATCCGCTATGTAATATGATTTATCTATGTTTTCCTGTACTTATACTTGTTTTGATATCCAAGGTTAGGGTTAAAATATCTTTTAGCTCTTTCTTCAAATCTTGAATTCCTTTCAAGACATCTAGATGCAAAATGAACTATATTATTACATGCAAAACATTTAAAAGGTGCTTTTCCTTCATACTTACTTCCTACCAGTCCTTTAAGTACTCTTCTAGCAAATAGGGCTTCAATTTTCTCAAATTATTCATCTTCTCTCTTCATATCATCTAATTCCTTTGCATACAAAGCTTTCCAATCTTGCTTGTTGATTGATGATGTAAATGCATGAAAAGCAGGTTCAATCTTCATAGCTCCAGAAGGTCCAAACTCTTCAAGCTCAAAAGAAGATAATTTCCCAACCAAGGTATCTCTATTGAAAAAAGTATTAGCCATTGTTCTCAATTCAATAACTGCAGTAGCCTTCATCTTATAAGTCGGTGGCAAAGCTCTTAGAACTTTAGAAACTATTTCATCTTCACTAAGAGATCCACCACAACATTGAATTCCCATAACAATTTCATTTACCCTTTCCATGAATGTAGTAATCCTTTCATCTTCTTCCATCTTCAAGTTTTCATATCTCACCCGGTAACCATCAAGTTTAGCAATCTTAACAGGAGGGTCACCTTCATTAAGAGTATCGAACTTGTCCCATATAGCCTTTGCTGATGATTTACCAGTTAATCCCATTATTTGTCGACCAAAAAGTGTACACGGGAGGACTTATCTAGCTCTATAATCATTCTCAAGCTCCTTATCCAAGTTTGCCGGAGGAGGATTTCCAGATGCTGGATTAAAAGGAGTAAAATTATTCTCTGTGATTTCCCAAATTTCCTTACCGAGACATCTTAGATGAGTCTCCATCTGAATCTTCCATACTCTGTAATTTGTTCCATCAAGCCTAGGAATATCTCTCCGAAAGATAGCAGCAGATGAACTAGATGAACTTGAACTGTTAGTCGCCATAGGATCTTCCTCAAGCGGTTAAGCTTTTGCAGAGTCGACCAGAGCTCTGATACCAATTGTTAGATAGTTCAAATAACCAGTAGACAACTAAGAGGGGGGGTGAATTAGTTGTCACCAGATTACTGGAACCTTAAGCAATTAAAACTTTAATACTAGAATCCAAAAGATCAATACTAAAATGCGTAAACCAATTACCAAAATATCATATATACCAATTAAGCATAAGCAACAATTAGAGAATAAATACCATCCACATGACACCAAGATTTATACGTGGAAAATCCGGTAAAAGGAAAAACCATGGTGGGAAGCCTACCCATAGTCAGATAATACTTCTGCAGTAAGTATGTGATTACAAATGAGGGGCTTGCACTTGCAAGAAGGCCAACAGCCTAGAGAACACTGCTCATTACAAAAGGAGTCTTACTAACTACATAGAAATCCATACTACAATCTGGAAGAAGGAATGAACTGCAATGATAGCATCTCCTATGCTTGAGTATAGTTTCAGTTAAGCTCAATACCAGAGGATTAAATCCTCTTGCATACACCCAACTTGATCACCAATGATCAACCAAATCATCTGCATGAATGATTATTACAGTATTTGCTCCTATACTTCTTTTTCATCCTCGCATATGATCTACAATGAGATACTACATCATATATATACAAAACCTTGACCACAAACAATAAGGTCAGCCACCAGACAATAAAGCAATTACATAATTACAAAACATGTCGTCCTGAGACCAAACAAATAATATCCAACCCATAAGACATCCCAGAAACACATCGAGAAGTCCAATCAACATGTTACATTAAGTCGGTCCATAACCTAGATAAATTGGGACCCAATTTAGGTCCATACACGCCAAAGCAAAGATCCCAATCAACCAAGTCTCGAACACGATCACCAAATCAAAACCAACTAACTGAACATGAATCCAAGTAGCATAAATAAGCCAATTCCAAAAGCCAAAACATACCAGAGCATACTGGATCATCATGATCCAATCCAACCAGAAACCAAGCAACTTATCGGGACCAGAAGGATACCAATAAATAGCCAAAACAACTAGTGTTGACATCAATGACAAAACATCAATGCAACACATAATCAATTCCTCTGAATGGCCAATAGAAGATAGTAGCAATGACTGCCGAGCAAACCAAACTCTTAACAAGGAAGGGTGCTCCCCTTCCCTAGGAGCAATGAGGATCATGACCTGGAATGCCAGGGGCTTAAATGCCCCTAACAAGTGGCGCTTGATCAAGCGTCAAATTGATGAGGCAGAAGGAGACATTTGGGTGCTACAAGAAACAAAATAGAACATATCAGAGATTGATATGTAGATGTGAGTGTGGAGACAATGGACTGGGAAATTTGTGGAAGTTGATGGGACCTCGGGAGGTATTGGCATCATTTGGAATCCGTAGGTGGTCAAAGGAGAAGTTGTGGATGAGGGGAAGCATTGGCAGCAATACAAAATAACTCTGCTAAGTAACAATGAATCCTTTTTTATCTACAATATATATGGGCCCACTATCGCCCCCCAAAAAAGGGAGTTGTGGAATCTCATATCAAGAAAACTTGATGGATGTAATAGGGAAAAAAGAATCATTGCTAAGGATTTTAATGCGACCCTTAATGATCAAGAGAAGGCGGGTGATATTCAGAGACCCAACATTATTCAGAGAGACTTCCAAAATTTTATTGATTGCAATTTACTTATGGATATTGTCCCTAAGAATGGTGTCTTTACCTAGACAAATAGAAGGGTGGGCTTCTCCAATATTGCAAAAAGATTGGATAGATTTTTGCTTTGTGGGGATTGGACATCACAAAATCATCTGATTGAAGCCTTTATTTGTCCTATCTCAGGCTCTTACCACTACCCTGTTTAATTGGATATCTCCTTATGTCACCCAGGTGGTGGAATCCCCTTCAAATTCGAAAAGATGTGGTGTAGGGACCCCATCTGGTGGAATGCGATTGATGTTGGGCATAATTCACACTGTTGGCATTATGTGAACGGGTATGAGGACATAATGACATTGTATGTTGTCATTGATGTCAATATGCTGAAGAGGTGAGAACTGGCATATGAGAGAACCGGTATAACATTGTGAACCAACATGTGTGCCAAAGTGAAGCGGCGTGCTTGTTCAAAGGTGAACTGGCATATGGTTATTGGAACCGACACATGAAAGCGTTGTATGACTACCGGTTGGTAGTCTCAACTTTAGGGTTTCTGGTTGAAGTGCTTCAAGCATGTGTGGCTCAACTGATGACTTTGTATGATAAGTTAGCATGATAACAAAGAACAGATTGTGTTTCCATGTAAGCCTTGTGTGTGTGAAGGATCTTGCATGAAGAAGATTGTTCCTATCTACCTCAGGAATGTGCGAAGTCTATAAAATGGTGATAATGTGTGATGGGTTATCAGCCACCATGAAATCGATGGAAAATGAATGATGGAGATTAATGTAGTGTGCTCAACGGTCAGGACTGAATTGTTTGAATTCCTTAACCTAATAGGTTTAGGGTTTAAGGTTTATGCTGCCGACCTAATTGTTTTCCTATAAGGTCGATGTTGTGACTCTTTCTAGGGTTGTTGGCAAAAGTTGTGTGTGAGTATCCAAGAGAAGGGATACTTGATTCTTGCCAGACCAAAAGGAGAGAAGTGATACCTGCAGAGTGTAAGTGTAGAAGGTGAAGAGGAGCTTAAGCGGATCTGCATTGGCATTGAGTGCTATTACCAGATCATTGTAATACCTGTTGATCTCTAACCACCTCAACAGTTGGAAAATCCCTTAACAGGGTAGCCTTAACCGACTTGCTGTAAATCCTTTAACAAGGTAATTCAAAGCTATTGAGTTCAAAATCCTTTAGCTATTGAGTTCTTGAAATCCTCTAACAAGGTAACCTTTAACAGGGTTTAACCCTTAACCGGGTATTGTAGCCATCCCTTAACCGGGTGATCTCTAATAGGATCGGTTCCTTGCAGAACCTATTGTAATGTCTCTAACTGGACAAGGCTTCTAATAAAGCGGACTTCTAAAGAGTTCAAAAATAGCTTGTGGGTATTCATCCCCACCGTGGTTTTTCCCAGTTGGGTTTTCACGTGAAAAATATGTGTGTCATGTGTGATGCTTTTATCTTGTGATGCTTTGCTATTGTCTGTCAAGCATATGATGGTTTTGTTGAAATGTGGCGACTGATCAGCAAAGTACTGTACACTCAGCACGTATCCTCGTCGGGGTCTGGGGCCGGGCCGTTCCCTGGGCATGGGTTCGGGGGCGGCAGCCCCCAAGAAATTTTTTTTTGCCATTTTTTGTTGATGAAAACTGACATTGTAATAAAACCCTAAAAAAGGCTGACTTTGTTTGTTGCCCTAAAAACGCATGTTATAAGCGGCTGGGATGCTTAAGGCATTGTAAGGTTGATGTACTATTTTTTGCTGGATAATAAGAAAGATTGGACGGTTGTGTATGGTGGACGTAACCCATTCTGGGTGAACCACGTTAAATCTCTGTGTTATCTGTGTCCTGTTTTATTTCTTTATCTTTTGTATTTAAATCTGCATATAATTGTTAGTTCATATTTGCTTCGGATCTGCTTGAAACCCTAACAATTGGTATCAGAGTGAGGTTTTCTGTAAATTGGCAGGACTTTCAGATTTGAGTGGGAGCAATGGAGGATTCCAAATTCAAGGTCGAAAAGTTTAACGGCCAGAATTATCAGTTATGGAAAATGCAGATGGAGGATTACCTGTATCAAAAGGATTTGTGGCGGCCATTGGAAGGAAAGGCAAAGAAACCGACCACAATATCAGATGAAGAGTGGGACATTTTAGATAGAAAGGCACTGGGATCCATTCGATTATGCCTTGCATCGTCTGTAGCATTCAATATAACAGAAGCAAAAACGACTGTAGATTTGATGGCAACATTGGCTAAGCTGTATGAGAAACCCTTGGCTTCTAATAAGGTATTTCTTATGAAGCGTTTGTTTAATTTGAAAATGAGGGAGGGAGGATCTGTAGCAGAGCACTTAAATGAATTTAATACAATTACCAGTCAATTGTCTTCAGTAAAAATTACCTTTGCAGAAGAGGTTAGGGCTCTCTTGATTTTATGTTCTTTGCCAGAAAGTTGGAATAGCTTGGTTATGACTGTAAGCAACTCTGTCTCTGGTAAAAATACTTTGGTATTTGATGATATTGTTGGTGTTATCCTAAGCGAGGAAATGCAAAGGAAAAGCACATGTGAGACTCCAACATCATCGGGTAGTTTTTTGAATGTGGAGAACAGAGGAAGATCAAAGGAAAGAGGAAAAGACCCTGGGAATGAGAAGTCACTAGGGAAGTCAAAGAAAGGACGCTCTCAATCTAGAGGAAAGAAATATTGCTGGTACTGCGAAAAGCCTAGTCATCTAAAGAAAGACTGTTGGTCTCGGAAAAACAAAGAAGGAGACAAAAATGAAAATGACAGTAAGGAAGCTAATATTGCAAGTAATACTTTACAAGATGCTTTAATCTTATGTTTGGATAGTGTTAATGATTCCTGGGTAATAGATTCTGGGACTTCATTTCATGCTACACCCCATAGAAAATATTTTCTAGATTATGTTCAAGGTGATTTTGGACAGGTATATTTGGGTGATGATGAGCCCTGTCAAATTGTTGGAAAAGGAAAGATAAAGATCAAGTTGCAGAATGGTAATGACTGGTTTCTGCAGGAGGTAAGACATGTTCCTAATTTAAGAAGAAATTTAATTTCTGTAGGGCAACTAGGTAGTGAAGGTTGCATAGTTATCTTCTCAGACAGTATGTGGAAGGTCACTAAAGGATCGTTAGTAGTAGCTAAAGGTGCGAAGGTAGGCACATTATATCTGTGTACTGGTAACACTTACTCTACCTTAGCTGCTACAGATAAAGTTACTACAGGGACAACAACAATAAATGTTGCAAGAACAGATTCGATAATGTGGCACCATAGGCTTGGGCACATGAGTGAGAAAGGGATGAAAATCCTTCACTCCAAAAATCTATTGCCAGGACTAAAGAAGACTGATTTAGAGTTCTGTGAAAACTGTGTTTATGGTAAACAGAAAAGAGTCAGATTTCTCAAGGTTGGGAAAGAGAAGAAGAGTGAGAAGTTAGAGCTTGTACATTCAGATGTATGGGGACCGGCTCAGGTATCATCTCTTGGTGGCTCTTGTTATTATGTTATTTTTATTGATGACTCAACTAGAAAAACATGGGTATATTTCCTAAAACAAAAATCAGATGTTTTTGAAACTTTTAAGAAATGGAAAGCTCTGGTTGAGAATGAGACAGGAAAAAAGTTGAAGTGTCTCAGATCGGATAATGGAGGTGAGTATTGCAGCAAAGGATTTGAAGATTACTGTTCCTTAAATGGGATTCGAAAGCAGAAGACAGTTCCAGGAACTCCACAGGAAAATGGTGTGTCAGAGAGAATGAATAGGACCATCATGGAACGTGCGAGGAGCATGAAATTGCATGTTGGATTGCCCTTACATTTTTGGGCAGATGTTGTACATACTGTCGTCTATTTGATAAATAGAGGACCTTCAACCCCTTTGGATGGTGGTATTCCAGAGGAGGCATGGACTGGTAAAAAGGTAAATTATTCTTTTCTAAAAACTTTTGGTTGCGAAGCTTTTGTCCATGTTGATAAAGAAAACAAAACCAAGCTTGATGCTAAATCTCAGAAATGTACCTTCATTGGATATGGGATAGATGAATATGGCTATCGGTTATGGGATTTTGAAAATAAGAAAATAATTAGAAGTAGAGATGTTATATTCAATGAGAAGGTTATGTATAAAGAACAGATGCAGGAAAAGAAGCATGAACAAGACAAACAAGAATATGTGGTGTTGGATGAGATTCCTGAAAATGAAATGCCACAGGTACCTGATGCTCAGCAACAACAGATTGTCCCACAAACTCCTGCAAGTGTTAGACGTTCTACGAGGACAAGTAGACCCCCTGAAAGATTTTCTCCTTCTTTGTATTCTATTTTATTAAAGGATTCTGGTGAACCAGAAGAATATGAAGAAGCAATGCAGGTGGATGCCAAACAACAGTGGCAACTACGCATGAAAGAGGAGATGGACTCCTTGATGAAAAATAAGACTTGGGACTTAGTCCCTTTACCTGCAGAAAAAAGAGCCTTGCCTAACAAATGGGTTTATCGGCTGAAGGAGGAGGAAGGAGGTCAGAAAAGATATAAGGCCAGACTTGTGGTAAAAGGTTTTGCACAGAAAAAGGGTATAGATTATGATGAAATATTTTCTCCAGTTGTAAAAATGACTTCAATTAGAACTGTACTTAGTCTTGTGGCTGCAGATGATTTACATCTTGAACAATTAGGTGTCAAAATAGCTTTTCTCCATGGAGATTTGGAGGAGGAAATTTACATGTTGCAACCACAGGGATATGAGGTCAAAGGTAAGGAGAACTTGGTGTGCAGGTTGAAGAAAAGTCTGTATGGCCTAAAGCAAGCACCCCAACAATGGTATTTAAAATTTGATAGTTTCATGGCTGAACACGGTTATCATAGATGTCATTCTGATCATTGTGTATATTTTAAGAGATTTGATAATGGCAGTTATATTATCCTGTTGCTTTATGTTGATGACATGCTTGTTGACGGGTCTAACATGCAACATATAAATGATCTTTACATAAATTAGCCAGGTCATTTGCTATGAAGGATTTGGGTGCAGCTAAGCAAATTCTCGGTATGAGGATTACACGGGACATGAAAAATAGAACCTTGAATTTGTCCCAAAGTGAGTATATAAAGGTGGTGTTGAAAAGATTTAACATGCAGGATGCAAAAGCAATTAGTACACCTTTGGCTAGTCATTTCAAATTGACTAAGGAGATGTGCCCAAAGGCACAGGAAGAGGTTAATAAAATGTCTAACATCCCGTATTCATCAACTGTTGGCAGTCTGATGTATGCAATGGTATGCACAAGGCCAGATATTGCACTTGCAGTGAGAGTTGTGAGCAGGTTTATGAGTAATCCGGGTATGGAACATTGGAATGCTGTGAAATGGATTCTTTGGTATTTGAAAGGAACTACTACGAAGGCATTATGTTTCAAAGGATCTAATGCTGCTCTAAGTGGATTTGTTGACTCTGATCTAGCGGGTGATATTGATTCACGGAGGAGTACTACAGGGTATGTTTTTACTATAGGGGGAACTGCAGTCAGTTGGATTTCTAGGCTGCAAAAGGTTGTTGCACTTTCAACCACTGAAGCTGAGTATGTTGCTGCTACAGAAGCCAGCAAAGAGATGATTTGGTTACAATGTTTTCTGAAGGAATTGGGTCAGACACAAGAGGATAGCCCATTGTATACTGATAGCCAGAGTGCCATTCATCTTGCGAAGAACTCTGCTTTTCATTCAAGGACAAAGCACATTCAACTCAGGTACCACTTCATCCGGACTATTTTGGAGGAGGGTCAGTTACGGCTTGAGAAGATTCACACAAGTGAGAATCCTGCCGATATGTTCACAAAGGCAGTTCCACAGGAGAAGCTGATTTCTTCATCAGTTTCTGTTGGTCTTCTTGATTGATAATTGTGGAATTTATACCAGTCAAGTCCTAGTGTTTTATCTAGCGGATGTTGCATGTACAGTGGTGTCGTGTAGTATCAGTCTCCAAGTGGGAGATTGTTGAAATGTGGTGACTGATCAGCAAAGTACTGTACACTCAACACGTATCCTCGTCGGGGTCCGAGGCCGGGTCGGGCCCCGGGTAGGGGTTCGGGGGCGGCAGCCCCTGAGAAATTTTTTTTTGCCGTTTTTTGTTGATGAAAACCGACATTGTAATAAAACCCTAAAAAAGGCCGACTTTGTTTGTTGCCCTAAAAACGCATGTTATAAGCGGCTGGGATGCTTAAGGCATTGTAAGGTTGATGTACTATTTTTTGCTGGATAATAAGAAAGATTGGACGGCTGTGTATGGTGGACGTAACCCATTCTGGGTGAACCACGTTAAATCTCTGTGTTTTCTCTGTCCTGTTTTATTTCTTTATCTTTTGTATTTAAATCTGCATATAATTGTTAGTTCATATTTGCTTCGGATCTGCTTGAAACCCTAACAGGTTCTGTGTTTTATGCCTGTCAATAAAACATGTTGAACTAGCTGATATTATGATATGATGATAGATTGCCTGTTTATGCATAAGGGTGAAATGGTATTGTAATCTTGAGTTGAGTGAAAAGCTAAGTGAGTAACCAGTTAATGCTTGTCTCAGTCATTCTTAGCTTTACCGGTTGCACTCTGTTTCAAACCGGTGTCACTATTTGCCAGTCATTTGAAGTGTCTACTGTCAGACCAGTTTAGGATTGTATTTTTATCTGGACTTATTCACCCCCCCCCCCTATCAGTACCGGGTTAGTACTATCAGTTCATCATTGAGTTATCACACACTTGTATAAATTTAGTAAAAATTTAAAGTACATTAAAATGAGGATCAAAGAATGGAATCATGAACACTTTAAGAATATATTTGCAGAAAAAAGGAGGGTGATGGATGAACTTGAAATAATCAATGATGTTGTCATTAACAACGACATGAACAAGGAAGAGTATCTACAAAAATTGCTTAAGGACAATCTCAATGAGATTTTGAAAAAGGGAAGAAATTCACTAGAGGCAGAAATCAAGAGAGTTATGGCTCAGAGAAGGTGACAAAAATACAAAATATTTTCATAGAACATCAATAGCTAATAGAAACATGAACATGATTTTGCAAATAAAAAAAGAAAATGCTAGCATGGCTCAGAACCTGGAGGAAGTCAATCTTGAAGCAGTAAGTTTTTTTGAATCCATCCTAAATAGGGGTAATCAAGTGGATAGAGCGGCTAGGGACAAGATTTTAGTCTCCATCCCAATGATAGTATCTGAGGACTATTTTAAAGAATTATACAAGAGCATTGATGAGGAGGAAGTGAAGAAAGCAACATTTCAACTTAACTCGGATAAGGCACCTAGTCCTATTGGATTTCCGACAATTTTTTTCCAATCTTTATGGGACATCTTATGGAAAGATCTTCATCAGGTTGTGGAAGAATCAAGAAAAAAGATGACCATGCTGGGAGCCATAAATCACACATTCCTTGCTCTCATCCCTAAAAAGAGTAGCCCTCGAGAGATGGGGGACTTCAGTCCTATTGCACTATTGCACTATGCAATACCGTATAAAAGATAGTAACTAAGATTATTGCAAACAAGTTGAAACATATTCTCAACCTCATTATATCTTATGAGTAGAGTGGCTTCGCTCTGGGTAGATCGATTATGGAAGGCATCATCACGGCTCATGAAACATTACACTCCACTAGGAAGTCCATGGATGCTTGTATGATTTTGAAATTGGACATTTTGAAACCATATGACTTGGTGGATAGAGAATTCCTCTTTGAGGTCTTGGACAAGTTTGGCTTTGGGACAGTTGGATCAAATGGGTTAAAATATTCTTCATGACCCCTAATTTCTCTATGTTAGTCAATGGGTTTGCTCATGGTTTTTTCTCCTCCACCTGAGGGATTAGGCAGGGAGATCCTTTCTCCCCTTTCCTTTTCATCATAATGGCAGAGGCCATGCGAAGATCTATCTGCAACTTGTATCAAGAGGGGCATTGGGTGGGGGTGAATGTTGCGAATGGAGTCGAGCATGCTACTCATCTCCAGTTTGCAGATGACACAATCCTTTTTGGTGCTTTGAGCAGGGGTGAGGCTAGAATCATAAAATCATGCTTGGATGAGTATTGCAAAGCATTTGGACAGAGCATCAATTGAAACAAATCAAAAGTTTTTTTTGTTAATACACAACCAAGGCTACAAAGATCTCTGTCTAGAATTCTAAATTTGAGGGTTGCAAACTTCCCTGGAAGATTTTTGGGTACCCCTCTTTTCATAGGACTAAACAAGATTAGCTATTGGGAAGCATTGATTGCGAAGTGTAAGGCTAAATTGGATAATTGGAAGGGCGAGTGGCTCTCCTTGGCTGGAAGACTCACAATGATCAAATCAGTATTAGTTGCGATCCCTATCTTCTCAATGGCATGTTTAAAAATCCTTGTAGCTATGAAAGACGACCTCGTCTGAATCATGAGAAAGTTTATGTGGAATGGGGTTGGTGATCAAGACAAGTTTCTCTTGATAGCCTGGCAAAAAATCAGTTGATCCAAGGAATCCGGGGGTGCTGGGATTTGTCAACCATCCTTAATGAACCTAGCCATGGGTGTCTAGCTTGTATGGGCCATGTGTTGTGCGAGTGAGCAAAAGTGGGTCAGAATCCTCAGGAGAAAGTACCCGGACTCAATTGAGCCTCCCAAAGGCTCGGCTATTTGGAACTATATACTTGAATGCAGAGACATCATTAGGGATCATGTTTCCTGGGAAATTGGAAATGGTCAGAAAGCATCCTTCTAGAATGACTCATGGGGAGGAGGAGATATATTGAGCTCATTCCCTGATCTGAATGACATTAAGGAGTCAATACGGCTATGGGGAAACAAGGTCTGTGAATTTGGAGAAATAGTGTTGCAGGATGGCATAATGAAATGGCAATGGAAGGCCCTAGATAATTTGAACGTGGATCAACGACAAAAAGACAACTTGGAAAATATCTTGAAGAGTCTCTCGATCATCCCATCAGGGAAGGAAGAGATCATTCGCTGGTGTGGCTCAAAGGATGGAAACTACAAGGTCAGCCTGGGCTACAAAATCAAAGAAGCTGCTAGAGCTAATCATGAATGACCATCAAAATTATTATGGAACAAGCATTTCTTGCCGAAGGCTAGGGTTCTCCCTTGGTTAGATATCCAAAAGAGAGTACTCACTTGTGACAGGCTCATGAAATTTGGAGTGCAAGGTCCTAGCAGATGTGTTCTATGTGGGAGAAATTCAGAATCTGTTGACCATCTATTGTTGCTATGTTTATATTTGTGTAAGTGTTGGTGGCATTTCATGCAGAAATTAAACCTTTATTGCCCATTCCCTGCAAGGATTGATGGCTGGTTTAAAATATGGCCACAAAAAACCTCAAAGGCTGTATTTGGGGATATATGGGCAGTTCTCCCATCCCTTTTGATTTGGGAATTATAGAAGGAGCGCAACAAGCGCATTTTCAAGACAAGTTGATGGATTCGGGGGCCCTGTGTTAGAAGATAGAAACCTCTTTGATTTCTCTAACCAATGAAGCTGCAAAAGGGAAGACATTAAAGATAAATGTATACACAGGTTGAGATTGTAGACTAAAACTCACCTTCCCAAGTCTTTCTGTTATACCTCTTTTTGGGAATATTTCCTCCAACCCCTCGCTTCGATCTAGACCCCTAGTTCAATGGGATGCACCTAATCCTGGTTGGGTCAAGATTAATTTTGATGGGGCTTCTTTAGGCAACCCAGGGCCTAGTGGCATTGGGTGTGTGAATCATGACGAAATCAATAATTCTCTAATGGAATTTTTAAAATACATTGGTCATTCTACAAACAATTTAGCAAAGTTTCATGCTGCATTACGTGGCCTAGAGGTTGGGGTCTGTAGTGGGGCCCGAAAAATCCATTTGGAAGGTGACTCCCTAAATGTGGTAAATACAATTAGGAAAAATGAAACTCCATGTTGGATCCTCAACCAATGGCTCCGACCAATAAAATCTTTGTTGAATGAACTATAGTACTTTCGTATAAACCATGTCTACCGGGAAGGGAATGTGATAGTAGACGGTCTTGCTAAAGCAGCGAGGCAGTCTGTCACTACATAATTGTATGGTACCATGATAACATCATACCTCAACGACGCCTGTTATTCCCACATGACACATCATCCTTGCCTTTCTCGATCAATGAGATCATTAATTTCCTTACTCTATAGGCAAGATTCAAGGATTTGATATTCCACCTCAATTGGGACGACATATGAGTTGGTTAACACAAGGTTTCATTAAAAATCAGTAAGTGCTAGAATATCTTACGTCCCCTTAGCGATCATGAGAGTGTAAGATTGCTCTATTTATAGCACCCTGTTCTTATTTTTTCGCATATTGCTTGGTGAATTTGAGCTATCATGATGTGATTGGGCCTAGGGTGCTAGGGTTTCTAGGGATGGATACAACTGTAATGTTGGAGTCCACCAAACGACAGATGGCCTTCTTCGGGGAAATTTCTGACAAACGTCTGCTAGCAATCATGTCCATGAAGCACCCTCTAATTCTGCATGATGTAAATAGAATTTTGGGTGGGGATTTTATTAGAGCTTATCACAAGTACTGGGTAAACTCTGATATCTCGACCATGTTCGTTGCCATGCTAGTTTATATGGGGGTGAGTAAGCAGCAGGTCAAGAAAATGACTCAAATGATCTTCAAGCCCGGTTTTCTTGGTGAGATTGATGTTGTCTTGGATAATATCGATGCCAATTTGCATACCCCACTGCCACAAAATTACTACATGTCGTTGTGAGTGGGAGCAGAGGTTAAGAAATTTGTGGTGGTACAAGCTCTTGATTAGGGGAGCTTGGTTGCAGAATGGGACGAGAAGGACAATAATATTTCATTTGTGCTTAAAGAAATTGGCATTCTGTCGGGACCTAGCAAGGCTTGGATGAGGCAGTTTGTTCTGGTGGAGGGCTTGAGTGAAAGGCAGGACATTGGAGTTCTAGATAATGGAGAGCTTGAACTTGACAATGCATGAGGCTTTGGTCGCGGTGAAGAATGGATTCCAAACAATGATTGTCTCCCAAAGGAAATGGCTGACTTGGAGGTCCACACGGGCTGTGGGATGGACTACCCTGTGATGTTGAAAGCGATTCTTTATAAGAAAGCTAAAGAAAGTGAGCAAAATCTGCAGGAGGAGGAGGACAACGAACCTAAGGTAGTGGCATTGGAGGAGATGGATGCTGGTTTTGTGTGAGCCTTTGGGGCTATCTCTCCATTTTGTTTTAATTTTTTGAATTTTGGCATCATCAACAGGCATTTGCTTGTATTTTGTTAATGTAGTGAAATTATACAAGGTGGTAGTCAGGTATAATGATAGCAGTTAGCCTCTATAGCAGGTTTTTTGGATTCTCGAATGTAGCTCATGGGCATCAGGCCTTTGGGGTTGTAAGCTGTAGGTAGCAGGCCATATTTCCAAACTTATACATGTAAAAAACTTTTATATTAATATAATGGGTGTTGTCCCTTTGTAGCTATTTATCTATTAAAAAAAATACTAATGATCAATCGATTAATCACAAAATGATGTTAGTAGGATTAATTAATCACGATATAATTAATTGACATGTATTTAATTAATAATTTATATAAAATAGATTAATTGTTTAACAAGGTATAACTAATTGCTTACCAAGAGGATTTTGGGATCTTGTATTGTTAGAGAAATATGATAATTACAAAGGTGTATTACACTCACATAATGGATGTAAAAATGTTGATCAATAAGAACTAGAAGCAGTTAATTTGATGTGTTTGTGACAGTTAAATGCATGAAAAACAAAAAATATTTTATTTATTTTATCCTGTCAACTACCACTCACTTTGAGTTTAATTGATCAATCATGTCCATCTCTAGCATGCAATTAGTTATATTTGTAATTATCTCAATATAATATAATAATAATTGTGAGATTTTGCCAAGATCAAGGGCTCAATGAAAAATGCAATAGAGAGACAAAATATTGATAGGAATAAACTGTATTCTATCAAGAGAAAATACTGATCATCAATCGTTACATACAATGAATATGAGCCTTCTTATATAGGCAAGGCTATATGGATATGTGAGCACACAAACATGACATGTGGCTCAATAAGAAACAAGGGTAGGTAGGAAATAGGTGTGGGAAGGTAGGAGAAACAATATAATATTCCACATGAGGTGGATCACCCACTGAATGTGGAGTGTAACAACAAGATCACACCATAAAAGGTGGAAATTCTCCTACACACACTATCCCAATGTGACACAAACACCCAAGTGTCTCATACCCAAACTACTATGAAATGCATTTCCGAAGTAAACTTAAGTAAGGTGTAATAATATCCATGATGAATAATTATTTACACCAACAATAATATAATGACATGATAATATAATAATAATGTAGTTTTAATAGTTTTTTTTTGCTTTGGTAAGAGTTTAATAAAAATATAATAATATCTTAATAATAATTTAAAATTAATTACAATATCATAATATCGTAATAATTTAATAATAATTTTAATATAATAATATAATTAATTTTTAAGTGGAATGATGAACGAATATGATATCTTTTGGGGTACTTTACTTATATCCCTCTACAGATAGGTATGTTAGTGATGATATAAGGATGGTAGAGATACACATATTAGCATACTTATTTTTAGAGGAATATAGATGAAGTATGGTGAAAGATATCATATTTGTTAGTTATTCCACTTAAAAATTTATTATGTTATGATATTATAATTAATATTAAATTTTTATTAAAATATGATTATATTATTATGTTTTAATGTATTATTATTCCTATATTTTAAAATTTTCATTAAACTCTTTACAAAAATAAGAAAAACTTTTAGATTGAGATAATTAGATTGATCTAGAGGTGGAAGTGAAGATATAATTAGATTAAATAATTAAAATTCAAAACATATATGAAAAATTGTTTAAAACAATGTGTTGTCCATATTACTATGTCATTGCTTTCCTCATAATTAACAATTATGCATCACAAAACAATGTGTTGTCATTGCTTTCCTCATAAAACAAAACATAAATCTGTTAAAAAATATTTATGATCTTACAATATATAGACACGATTCTATAATTCTATGTCATTCCTTTCCTCATAATACATGACACGTTTCTATAATAACTTTTATTAAAATAATATTTTAACTATTTGTTTTTAAATATTGTTTTTGACCTTTATGATTTTTAAATTTATTATAAATTAGTAGGCGTTTACATCGAGCAGTACAGACCTCGAAGAAATCAACTCTCTTTTTTGGATTTTCATTCAAACGCTGAAATCTCATTAAACACGGTGATTTGGTATGGGAAACATACACTTCACATCTCCTTTTGTAACGCCCATGTTTTGGGACTGGTGTTGAATATACCGGAAAACGCGTTTTGCCTTGTAACACAATCTCATAACAGTAAAAGGGGAATCTAGGAATCTAGATTCTAGAGTAATCTTCTGTGTCGTTCATGGTGTCGATTTTATGTGTTTCAGTGGGCTCCATGTCTTTCTTCTGTGGCTTCGCTTTCCTCACGTGGGCGACCAGGTACTTCAGGTTATTCAAAGTCGCCCTTTTGACAAATAAATCGAGCATGCCGAATTTTTTTGTATATAAATTGCATGTTTGAAGCCAAGCAATTGGGCCCGGAACCGAGAAGTCCGTTGGATTTACTTATAAAATTTGCTCATTGCATGTGAACACTGAATTGGGTTTCTGGGCTTGTCCAAAGAAGTCGGGTTTCTCTAATTTCTGTTGAAATTGTGGAGAAGTTGTTTAGCCTTGTGGTGGGCATTTGTTTTTCTTTTCCAACTCCTGTAAATTTAGATCCGTAGAAAGACTGCTGGTCTAAATCTTGAGGGAGTTTGGTAAGTATGGGGGAAGGCAAGGGAGTGACAGGGAGGAAGAAGCTGAGGGTATTGTGTCTGCATGGGTTCAGGACAAGTGGAAGCATTCTGGAAAAACAGGTTGGGAAATGGGATAGATCAGTGCTTGAAAGACTGGATCTCTGCTTTCTTGATGCCCCTTTTCCAGCTGAAGGGAAGTCAGATGTGGAGGGACATTTCCCCCCGCCTTATTATGAATGGTTTCAGTTTAATCGTGTGAGTATTCTTTCGCTGTCACTCATCTCAAATCAGAAATTTTTAAGATTTATTGCCATCTCATGGAGTGGGCGCACTTGTATTTTGCAGGAATTCACAGAATACCGAAACATGGATAAATGCATGTCTTACATAGAAGAATATATGATAGAACATGGCCCTTTTGATGGCCTACTTGGGTTTTCTCAGGTATTTTATTTAATGTCCTCTGCAGGCAAATGCATGAAATTGTGCTCTTTATTTTGCTTATTGGAGTTCACTGATTTTCAATTTTTTTGGTCTTTATGCAGGGCGCGATTCTTTCAGCTGGGCTTGTAGGTCTTCAATCAAAGGTGAACTATGTTATTTAGTATTTGTTTGAGACCTTGAAATTTTGTTTGTGAGAAAGACAACATCACTTGATCCTCAATTTTGCATTTTCTTTGGCAGGGCTTGGCTTTAACCAAAGTTCCGCCACTTCAATTTGTGATAATTGTTAGCGGAGGCAAGTTCAAAGCACAGCAACTTTCACAAGCTTCTTATTCTTCGGCTATCAAATGTCCATCCGTTCATTTTCTGGGTATGTATTTGGACTCAAATTCATGATGGAGAATAAGGATTTCGGTTTTTAGTGCTTAGTACCAATATTGTCCTTTGCTTTCAAGCATATAGGGATTTTGACAATAATATATCTATTTCAAGTTATTAATAATGATGATGCTGGAATATATAACAGGCTAAACCGTTAAGGTACGGGAAAGTCAAGGTACAGCAAACGTAGGATAGCCTTACTTATTAAGAAATGGTTGACACTCTTATATTGTGCACAGTTCAATTTTATGATGAGGTTAAGGAAGGGGTTCCAATTAAGGACAACCTAATCCTTGCAGCCTTTAGTAAGTAAACATGGCAAATTCAAATCTGCAAAACTCCAAAATATCTTGTAAAGAAAAGATTTACTCATTGCTTTATAATTTGTGAAAATACAGATACAACCTTACAGTTACAGTTCACAGCCAATATCGTGGTAGCCAATAAATAAGACGAATAAACAGACATACCATTCTCCAAAGTTTGAACTAGATTCTCAAAATAATTACGGTTACACTGGTAAGACCTGCAAACTTTGCACAGAAGTCAACAAAATCTTTTACAGTGGCTTCACCCTCAATATAGCCGTGCAATTCTTTCTTAGCACACGGATTAAGTCATTTCAAACCAGACTCAGCTTCACCTTTGAGTTTCCTAATTCCTTTCACTGTCTGGAAAATGGCACGAAATCTTCCTTCTAAAGTCCTATCAAATTATCTTGGCAGCGATCCCATTTATGGCTACTGAACGAGCCTCCTTCTAAATCTCCCCCTTTTTTCCTGTTTCCCAAGTCCCCTTTTGATATTCAGGTTTTTCGTTCTTATGCAGCATTTGGGCCTTGATTTCTGCAATGGTGCAGTCCTATCAAATTTACAGGGAAACTCGACTGTTCTCCCAAAAGTTTCGTAGATTCTGGAAACCATTCACATATTAAAGCTGGCACATAAGAAAAGTTTGATCTTAATAATCAATTTAATCAATTATCCCATTTACTATTATGGCAATCAAGTCTAACAGGTCTAGTGTTTAGTTAGAGAGTTGACAAACCTCCTTCATCATTGTCTAAATTTTATTTGATTGTGATCGAACTGTACCTGAGATGCATGTTCAGCTAAATTTTTGTTGTGATTGAACAGAATGAAAGATTGCTTTGACTGTGTTCTTAGTTATAAGACTATAAGAACTGAGCGATATGCAAAATCATGTAGGGAACATAGAATATGTAAAAACATAGACAAGGTTGCAAAGGCAAGCATTAGATAAATTGTAATATAGGAAAAGAGAAAGATTTGAAATGGGTGAAACTCACATAAAGAAGCCTAGTAAACATATTTCAGTCGGAAGGACCATACAATAATTATAAATGAAGTGAGAGCTAACCTCAACTAAAGTCAGGAGGGCTAACATCTCAATTTCAAACAGGACAATTAATAATAACTTACTCTAAATATTTCAAAACTTTTTGTTGTTACAATGGCAGAGTGATCCGAGATTAGATCAATTAAGTTTAATCAAGTGGGATAAATTAGTCACTTAATGCTTTCATTGAAAGTAACTCATTCCCAATACAGCTTGAAGGCAATTTCTTGAAAAATGGCACATAAGCTGAGTTGGAGAAGTGTGGGTATGATCACACTAGAACACATCCTTACTAATTCAATTGCACTTGAAACTAGCTTTGTAGAACTGGACGAGCAAAGCAGGTCTCATTACAGTCAAACACACTTAAAAAATTACAGGGATAGGGTCTGCAAGCTCCAATAATTTGGTAAAAGATTCCTTTCAGTCTACTAATGCTTGAACTTTCTTCTTAGGATTATTTGTAACTCATCTTGTTTCAAAAAATCTGAAAGACAAGTTTGTATGGTATAAGACACAGCTTTGCAGGTGAGAGGAAGTCGCTGTAAACCTTATTTTTCCCCATTTTGTTTTCTCCAGCTCATATTGCCGCTATTTCTCATTCTTAGTCCCGTTTTATGCTTTTTGCGTGTAGATACACATTTAACTACCTTGTTCTAAGATGCAAGTGTAGGGACTGTTTCTCCATACCTATGTTTTAGGGACACCGACTTCTACAACTGAGTAGAATTTGAATTTTACAATCTGTTGTGAGGAGCTAGGTAGTAAAATACCCCCACACTAGTTTATGAATCACTGAGATGCTTGACTTTTCTGTTAGATTTGAATCTTGATTTGACATTTGGAGGTTCGTAAGAGATCAAGATGCCACCAAGCAAATGTAAAATTAAAGACCAAACATGAAATAGAAATGCAAAAAAGATTTGAATGACAGTCTGAAGAAAATAGCAATTGTGTAAGCTACGGGAAACTCTGATAGAGAAAACTATGACAATAGAATTGCAGAATGAAATACATAGACATAACTTAAGATCTAGATATCAGGAAGAATCAATAGATTGAGGATTTTAATGCTACTTTGCATGATAACCATTCAGTGAATACAATGTCATGTCACTCAACATGTAAACTATGAACTGGTATGTTTTACAAAGTCAGGTAACACATATAAGACATCAGACAACTATTTAAGAACTTGATAGAGCGGTGAATGCTGAACCAGGCATTGATTCAAGGCAATTGTTTGTGGGCAGAATTTGCAAGTCAGATTAATATGGATGGGTCATTTGACAGAAGAAATGTTTTTGATAGTAACGTAGGTGGCAGAAATGTATGAATTCTGTTGGCATTGCTCAAGGAGAAGGCCTCAGGAATGTCTGTAAAGTGCATTGCAAAAACTCGAGGAAAGATTGAAGATAATTAGACCAATAGGGGAGGTTGTCTTATTCTTGCAACAACAATTGTCTGACGAAAGAAGCTTTGGGGAGATTAATACTGATCAATGTGGGGGTTCAATTGAGAGCCTAACCTCCAGTTATGGGCTATGCTTGTTGGTGTTTTGGGAGTTTGAGAAGTCAAACCCACTCTATGTGACCTAGCATGAATCTGCAGATTTATTTCATGCAGTATTCCAGATTTAGTTTTGATCAGTTTTAAGGAGAACTGGATTGGGCACTTACTGCGTTAAAGTATCAAAATAGCATATTGATAAGGCTAAGTCTGCATTAAGATAAGAACCCAAAGGTGATTATAAATATATTTTGTGACGTTCCATGCATTTTCTACAATTAGCCTCATCCAATCAATTTTGCCTATGTCCTCCAAAGGAAGGTTAGGGCAATGTGCCATGCAAGGGGTCCAAAAGGGTGATGGATGCCTCTCTTGAAGCAATCTTTTTTGCATTTTTATTTTGTTAAGAGGCATCAAATGATATCAAGAAAACCATCTTGCCAATTGAAGCTGCCAAAAAATTGGTAAGGGTGTGGTCCTTTCTATTTGTCTACCTATCTAAAAGAATAGTGCATCCAAAGTTTTGCTATTGCCTTTTTTGTTCTTCCAAAATTAACCTTGCATCTTCAATAGAAGTTTGGAACAACTTCCCATTTAAGTCTCTTGGAAAAGGTGCCTTGTGCCCTTTCCTTGCAATTGTCAATGTTGTGGTTGTTGTAAAACTAGTAACTAACACAACTTATCTCCTTCTTGATGTATCTCCTTGTTCCACCGTGTAGCTTGCAACAAAAGTTGTGCGCCTTGTGTCTCAGTACTTGAACTAGATGAGATGGATGTGCTTTGTATGCATGGACCACAATCAGAGCTTGTAATGCATGCCATATTTTCATCTATTTCTACTTCCATGTGAGTGTTAATGGCTGCTACTATGACAAATTGTATCCTCACCCTCTCTAGTTTCTTCTCAGCCACAATGCAAGGAATGCTTGCATATCTCCTTTTTCTTCTTCATTAGCATTTGGGCATGGCTTGGTGTTGTGATTAGGAATACCTGCAATATGGTATTTGAGGCAAATAATGCGTCCTCTAAGCTTCTACGTGCATAAGATGCAAAAACTCTCCCTGAGAGTAGTCACATTACAACATATTTCCAAGTGGGGTCTTTGCTTCCAACGAGATGACTTCTAGTAACTAATGCTAAGCTTGATCACATTTGTATTGAAGCTACAACATGTTTAAATACCAAAAGAAACAGCGACTTGAATGCAAAAAAATAAAATGTGATAAAATGTAATATGGTAGTTGAATATCAATGCTGCATGCCATTTATTAATCTATTCAAAAAACTATTTTTTCAATTGGAAATTAGAAAAAAACAACAATTTCATTAAAAAAACTAGCATAAATTAACAATAAAATTTTAAAAAAGCAAATCCATTGTAAGTAAAATTGTGAATAATATTTATAAATCTAAATCTATTATCAACATGCTAGAAGTAAATTACATGCTAAAAAAAGCTAACCTAGAAACTGAACTTCCTCAAATCTGCCCTTCAAATCCACCAAGAATCCTTTCAAATTGCTCCCAAGGATGCACAATTGCTCTGTGAGTTTTAGCTATGGGCATCTGGGGTTAAATAGGTGAAAAAGTAGTGTTCTTTCAGCGTCCAAAACACATTCTATGAGTTTTTTTTCACTCACCAAAACCCGACAACTTCTAGCTGATTTTTCCTGCACAACTCACCAAGGACTTGGCCACCTTGAACTTGCGAGTTTACCTTTTGAGTACTCGTCTGGTAAAAAAATCATTAGTACTGAGTAACTCAATGAGTTTGTATACTATGCCTAAAACCTAAAACTTATACGAGACTGATGGTTAATAACAAAGTTCTGTCTGTAGGTAAGAAATTAACAAATTTGCTGTCTTCGTCTTTTAACCAGCAGAAAGTCACCTTTACTTACACAAGTCATTTTGAAAGCACATTGAGACTCGTTCAAAAAAACAATTAAAGTTTCTGGTTTTAATGGTTTAACAATTTTTTTTTGGGAAAACTAGTTGATGAAATTCAAATGTTTATCACACACGGTTTCTGGGAACACTGCATTGAATTTGCATGTGGAATTCATTTTTTGGAAAATATCTCCATCTCTTAATAAGCCTCACTGCAGGAAATAAAATCGTTGCGCAGTGTGATATAATTCTGCACTTCATCCTTCCACAGTTAAAACAATTATTATAGAAAATTTCTGCTATATTGCATTCTCATAATTTCTTCTCATTTTCTTCAGTTTTCATGTTGAATTCATCGCCAGGGAAATACAACTTCAATCTTGAGCACTTAAAGAGTCTACATTAGCAAACAAGATCACAAAGGAATATATAGTCATGACACTTATTAAAAGAATGAAATAGAATAACTTTTACTGTCTTATTGGCCAGTGACAAATATCCCTTGTGTACTTAGTTTATATACTTTATTTTTTGCAGCTAGGATATGTACAGCATTGATCGTTTTATATGGTGTATCTTAATAGGATTTGGAATAGGTAATAGAGGCTTTTCTGTTCAGGAACCCTCCTGCATCTGCAATTCTAGCTCCTACTGTTTATAAGATTGCACTCTCCCTAGATTTCTTGTTCCTGAGCCTGTACTTTTAGCTGGTTTGTATAGGCGCTTGAAATTGGGTGCCATAATTTTTTGCTATTGCCTGAATACAGGGAATATTTTCTCCTACTATTATACATACTGGAATACTGGCAATAATATTCTGTTTGCCTTCTGTGATACCAGTTCTTTTATGACCTTCACTCAAAGAACACAATTTACTTACTAGAGAATCTCTATGAGCTATTTCCAAATGATAATCATATATGATATAATAACCAGTTTAGTTCATATTTCAGGTGAGAAGGATTTTCTCAGGCCCTATGGAGAGGATCTATTGGGATCATTTGTTGATCCGGTTGTCATTAAGCATCCAAAGGCACACACAGTGCCTAGATTAGGTAAGAATACATATCACAACTTCTTTACCGTGTCAAGAAAAAAAATTATTCTTCATTATGACTAGCTATATAGTTTAGCAGCTAAAAGACTTTTTAAAAATTTCAATCACATACACTTTGCGCATCTGGAACTAGTCAGAATGATGGACACAAGTGACTATTAGATTTGTTTGCTTTGTTTTTAATGTAGTTTGTGATCTTTAATTGCTGGCAGATGAGGAGGGACTGAAGACAATGTCATCTTTTTTCGATAGAGTAGAAGAGAATGTTCACATGAATGTTGATTATGCAGTCGAGAGTGAAAAGTCAAGGGAGCAAAGTGAGACATCACAACTTGAAGAAGAATTGATTGATGGAAGTCCTTTCTGAATTTGTGTAGACTCAAATTAAGTGTCAACAGATATTTGTAAACCATGGATATTCACTATAAATTTCTTCTTTATGCCCCCCACGGACACAGAGGCAGTTCAGTTGACATCCTTATATTTACATTTATATAAAATATCAAATCTTTCATTTGTAGACGTTTGTTTTTGGAAGTATCAATGTCTGTTCAAATGCTGAAGATTTTTAGCTTCAGTTACGGGTTATTTAATGGAGTATTTTGTCTTTCCACAACTTGCTATTTTATTAGTTTCTAGGAGATACCATATTGATATAATTTGTTCACTCTAGACTAGAAGTGTATTTAAAGTGTCATCTTGAGGAGTTGATCCGTATGGCTTATTATGAGATACAAATTTTCTACTGAAAACAAGTAATCTATGAAACTCTAGAATAAACATTGAATAGACATTATAACTATTGTGTAAATCATTTGTTGAAAATGTCGTATCCTCGTCAATGCAAACATGAGAAAAAGTTGTACTCATCCCATTCTAAGAGATGATTGTGCAACATGTAGACATGTTTAGAAAGAGCTTGTCATCGGTTTTGTTTTGGGTTTTTGTCCTAAATGCTGATGAACTATAAGATACCTAATAAAGAAACGTTGTTGATGAATGTTGGGAATATGGAATACACCTGGAAATGTCACCCCAAACGAAGTCGTGTATTTGGAAATAGTGTAGATTTCTTCCTGTTGATGAGATTGAAACCTGTCTCGCTGGCAAGAGAGGTGTTATGCCCACGATCTCATAACTTCAACTATTAAGGTGTATTTAGTTACAATTCTATTGGTTATATTAATGAAAGGCGAATGATAAATTTTTGAGGAAGTTATCTGTTGGAAAATATATGATTTGCTCATATCCTCACAAACAAAGGTGCATGTTGTTTTCTATATAAATGAAAGGGATCTGACAGTGGGGCTGTAGCAGCACATTTCCATCAGGCTTGTTCCAGTTGAACCAATTGAAACCCTTTTGTTTATATAAATTTTATATTTCAGAAGAGTTTTATCACCATCTCTACTGTTCAGTTTAAAGGAAAGGCTAACAGCTTAGTCAGGCTTGAAAGCTGAAGTTCTTATTTTGTGGTCTGGATGTTTAACTTTATAAAGTTATCACATCTAATTTTACACTGCATCTTTCAGCTCGCTTCTACCTATACATCTCACATCAGTTGCTTCATTTCAAATCAATATAAACAAACCAGACAATCGCCATACCCTCAGCTACGCATCGTACAACTCTAGATGATTAATCTCCTAAATTGAAAAACTAAAGAGATGGATAGTTTGGATGAATTCAATGATTTCCCTCTAGAATGAATGCACAATAAAATGTCAATCAACACCAAACTTTATCTTGCATTGTTTGTTCATAGAACCTTTCTTTACCCAACCCAACTCATATGGATTAGGATGTTTTTATGTATTAAATCCAAGTTTCTCTACCAAATAAAATGTTGATTAACACAACTTTATCTTGCATTGATTGTTTATAGAACCTTTCTTTACCCAACCCAACTCATATGGATTAGGATGCTTTTATGTATCAAATTCAAGTTACTTTATCTTGCATTGATTGTTTATAGAACCTTTCTTTACCCAACCCAACTCATATGGATTAGGATGTTTTTATGTATCAAATCCAAGTTTCTCTACCAAATAAAATGTTGATTAACACAACTTTATCTTGCATTGATTGTTTATAGAACCTTTCTTTACCCAACCCAACTCATATGGATTAGGATGCTTTTATGTATCAAATTCAAGTTACTTTATCTTGCATTGATTGTTTATAGAACCTTTCTTTACCTAACCCAACTCATATGGATTAGGATGTTTTTATGTATCAAATCCAAGTTTCTCTACTAGTTGTTTAGAAATAATGTTAAGTTGAGAACATCTATCAAAGAGAGCATCTACCATTGTCTTTTTTATTTGAATCCATGTGTGAAATTTTTTGGCCTGCTTACCTTTGTTTTCTCTCTCATTGTTATTCTTGCAAACTTTATTGCTAAGGGATGTGCGAATAAATCTCTCATTTGCTTTGAAGCTACATTCTATCCTTGGCCTTAGAAAGAATTTGTCACTTTATTTTGCTTGTTTTTAGTCTTGTTCTTCTATGGGTGCAACTTTGGGTGTAGCTTCCAACATGTTTCTACCAATTTTTAAGAAATAAAATTAGCTTGAGAACATGTGTTAAAGCAAGCATCTACCTTTGTTTTCTTGATTTAAATCTTTGTGAAAAAGTTTGGCGTGCTCATCTTTATTTCTCTTTCAATGTCATATAGGCAAACCTTATTGCTAAGAGATGTGCAAACAACTCTCTCATCTACTTTGAAACTACATTCCATCCCTAGCCTCTTAAGAATTTGTGACTTTATTTGGCTTGTTCTTCTATGGGTGCAACTTCGGGTGTAGCTTCCAACATGTTTCATTTTTTTATGATCTTTCACAATTTTGTGTATAATGTTTACTAGATTTATTAGAAATAAATGAGCGAAGCTTACTTCCATCGCCTTTACCTTTGGCCTTTAAGCCAACTTCTAGGATTTGATATAAATATGTGCCTCCTAAGATGGCTATCAAGACCACCTACATATTGTTGGGGATTTGCACTCTTGATGTGGACAATTGATAAATTGGGATGATGAAAACTTAAGATTACTTTATTTAAATAACAATCAATAACATTTGCAAATCTATTTAACATGTACAAAAGTAAATGGAGGAATGTTATGCAACTACAAGATTTTTTATGATACATAAATTTACATAGAAAAATGTTTTTGAGAGAACAATCAATCACCAAAAGATGTTCATAGTCATATAATTCAAAATAAACATTGTTCAATAGAAGGAACTTTTTATATCTCAATCTATAATATGCCCTTCTTCGACAATTGTTGTAATGTTTAAAGACCAACAACATACAATTAAAGACTCGAGATTTCCACAATCCATAATGTTCAATTTGTTGTTTCTGAGTTTGATTGTGTGAGAGCTTTTTTGCATCAACATTTCAGATCACACTCTGTGATCCATCATCAGGATGATAGAGTGCATAACTTTGCTCTTTTTAGCTTATTTGTACCATTTAATTTATTAATTATTTTTTTTCCCTTTTTAATAATATTTCTAGTATTATTTTATCCTTCTTTTCTTTTAAGTTCTTGTCTCAGCTTTCTCTTTAACTTTCTAGCCTTGGTCTTATTTTACTTATAGTTTGCTTACTTTGTAAGTTTTCAATTTTTTTTTCTCAAATTTATTGCCTTTTTATTTTGAACTTACCATTTGGTTCATCATTTTTCACTTACTTCTAGTCCTCTCTTTTCTCCTTACTTGCATTGCACTTACTTTGTTTTTTCATGTACAACCTCCCCTCTCTCCCTACTACCCATTCCATTTTAGTTTGTCTTAGTCTGCAGCTTACCATTTTTCTTTCTCCTTATGCACTTTATCATCCTAATGATGGATCACAGAGTGTGATAAAAAACGTTGATGCAAAAAAGATCTCACACAATCAAATCCAGAAACAACAAATTGAATAACATACAATTCAATGTGTTTCTCTCTCTCTCTCTCTCTCTCTATATATATATATATATAGAGTGAGAGAGAGAGAGAGAGAGAGAGAGAGAGAGAGAGAGAGAGAGAGAGAGAGAGAGAGAGAGAGAGAGAGAGAGAGAGAGAGAGAGAGAGAGATTGTCTAATTGTACAATCAACCCATGGAACACCAAGAGTCATATAACGTTACCTTGACCATACATTCCTTAGCACATTACATAACACCAAGTGTGTTGTCTCCACATAGATAGTTGTCTTCTACATTTACTCTTGCCACACACTATGAATCAATAGTTACAATTGTAACAATGTTGGTAAACATATATGTTTCCAATATATACACCACTACCAACTCCTTGCTTGTGGTAGCCCACACCAATATAACATTACTTTTGACTACTTGTGATACCTAGTGTCATCTTCCAAGACATTATCCTAGACTTATATTGTGCCACATGAATACCAATTTTGATGCATGTGTTCTTATATCACCATTCATGCTTTCACCCAACATTGTCTTCCACATGTGGTTGTGAGTTAATTTAAAGGGATAATAAGTTGTTGTACACTACTTGAGCCAAGTTATAGAGTTGTACATCATCATCTTATTTGTAGTTGTCATACTCTTGATCATGGTTGGAGGATGCCTCTAATGGTGATAGTTCATAATTACTATCATAGTGGTTAACGTATCGATTTCAATTGAAAGGGAAAATTTGATAGCTTGAATAGTTGGATTGCTAGTGTGCACATAATTATTTGGATGATGGTATTATAGAGTGAATGTAAAGTTTGGTATTATTGTTGTAATAGATATGTCATTCAAGCTATCATTGTGTTTGGACCAATTAATTACCTAAACTAAGTTCACTTATTAGATTGAAATTGTTGGAAGTAATTGGGTAGATGACCATTATTTTGTAGACACGATTGTCAGTAAATAGATTGTGAAGTTCTTGTTGCATGTTGTCAAACAATATAGTCAATTTCAAATGCATATTTTTATAAAACCATGCGATTATCAAGATTATCTTAACCTTATTTTTTATTTAAAATTAAATAACTAATAATAAAATTTAAAAGCTCTATGACCGGTACTCTTTCTAGGGCCTTCTAGTAGTCTCACCATGTATTCTTTAAAGGGATGGGGAATCTAGAGTTTTGCAATTTTGTAGGGGCACTTGATCTAGAAGTAGACTGTGATAGTTTGCTAGCTAGCTTGATACCCATGATTCTTGGTGTTGAATATGTTGATTACCCTTTGGTAAGTTCTACATATTGTTTTTGATTAATAAAGCAATGTTAACTAGGGCGCTGACCCTTTACATAGCCAAAAGACTATCAATTTTAAACAGACCAAGCAGGGGTGCAAACAAACCTGTCAAACCTGCAACAACCCAACCCAACTCAAGAGTAGGGAGAAATACCCAAAACTTGACGAAGGGGGGTATATTTTCCCTTCCGCCTACAACAAACAATCGTCCAAGCAACACTATCATTAGGAGCATTCAAAGAAAAATTAGGTGGGGAAGACCCCACAGAGTCACTGCCAGACTGCTGTTGCAGAACAACAACACACTTTTGTTGAAGAATAGCATCAAGAGCAGAATCGCTAGGAGAAGAGCGAAGTTGTGGAGCAGGAGCAACAAATGGAGCTAAGGGGGCAGAAGAGTCCACGGTAGCAGTAACATCAGCAAAGGCTTCATCAACAGTAAGGGGCACCTCATCTCGAGAGGATTCAACTGAGACAGAGTCTGAAGCATTAATTGTCAAGTGATCTTCAGTAGCATCCTTCCACCAAGTAGCAACACCTTTGCGGCGAGAGAGAGAACAGTCTAAAGCTAAGTGACCCGTTGAGAAGCACCTTCAATAGCGAAAGGGGAGGCCCTCATAATCCAATGGTTGAGTCCATGGCCCATCCCCAACCATAAGAACCACATCCTTGGGGAGGGCCAGAGATATGTCAACATCAATTAATAGGCAAGCAAAGGTAGAATGACCCATGGAGAACGTGGCATCATCAACCTTCAAGAAGCTGCCAATGGAGTTATCGATGGCCTCGAAACAAGAAGGCTCCCAAAAATGGAGAGGGAGATTGGGGAGGCAGACCCAAACTAGACGAATAGAGAGAGATTTAGTAAGGGGGTTGAATGAAGAAGACCAGGGCTTAATAGAGAGAGAGTGATCCCCCCAAGTCCACAACTTTCCCAGAACCAAATCACGATTAAGAGAAGAGGTAAAAGAAGCAACGAAAAAGCCTTTAGCACAAGGGAAAAGCTCAATGCAATGAGCAACTAAAGGCTTCCAAGAATCAGTCACCCAACGATGAAGGTCCATAAGAGAAGGCCAAAACCCAACAAATCTGCAGACCAAAGCACTGCACTGATAGAAATCAATATTCTCCACAACCTCCCGGCCACAAACCACAACAGGGGAAGTCTTGACACAAGGAAGAGGACGAACCCCCTTGGAAGGATGGGTAACAAATCTGGCCACACGAGCAAAGCTACGATTCCCAACAAAAGGAGGTCTGGACAAAGCATTAGCACCCGCAGGAGGGTCGTCAAGAGCACCACCAATCTGAGGAGAGTCCCTATAAAACTGAGCATCATCAGCAGCAACAAGGGCATCCAAATCCAAAATAGGATTGGAGACACCAGTTGTGGGGGAACCAGCATGAAAAGCCACCACCAGGGGAGCATCGCGTACAGACCCAGTAGCAGAAAGGGGAGGGAAGGTAGCGGTCAAGGGCGTAGAGAAGCAATCCCCACCACTACCCACAACAACAACAATGCCAATAGCAGCTGCGCCATTCACAACGACAGGGTCCAACGTAGGGGAGCCGTTGCGAGTAGGTGAGGAGGAGTTTTAAGTTCTACATATTGTTACCCACAACAAAGAAGAAACAAATTTAAACTTCATTATATACTTTCATTGTAAATGTATCCCAAAAGTAATAATAGGTTATATATGGTGTAGTAATAGGCAGTCAATATTGTGTCTCATAGATAACATTTTCTATAGTTCTTTTATAGTTTTTGAGTAATTGTATATGCAAGTTACTTTTGGTAAAAGATAATGTTGCTACATAAGATAAATTTTATATTAAATAAACAAAAATGGTTTGGAGGATGGTTTGATTCATAGACAATGCACATTGATCTGTAAGAGTTGAAATATATACATTATATAACTGATTAGTATTTGTAACAAAGCTATATTGTCTTGTATACAATACATACATGGTTATAATTACACATTTTTTGTAATAACCCACTTAACTTAATCCAAAATCTCAACTAATTTTTTTTTTTACTTATTCTCATTCATGTTTGATTCATTCGCATACTTTGGGCATCTATCCAAACAGGATAGGCATCCATCCAACCGGGATGGGCATCTAACCATACGTGTTAGGCATCTGTCTATACGAGATAGGGATTTCATCTATCCAATTCAGGATAGGCATCTACCCAAATGGGGCAGGCATCTATTCATAAAGAATAGGGAGTGCTCTAGCCAGAGACTTTAGACTTATCGGGACCATCCGGGTCTCGAGTCACTCACTAAAGACTACACTCCTCTACCAGGAGTGCACCGAGGTCACCGTCCTTAGGAGTAAATAAAATATAACAAAATAAGCTTGATTTTCGCCTTGGAATTTGGCCTAAAGCCTTGGGAAATCAAGTGAATCCATTCAAGATCCCTTCCGAGTACGCATCGAAAAAAATTTAATCTTCCAATTAACATTATCTGTTCACCTCGCCAATAACCAAACCCTAAGTCCCCATCCCCGAACACCTGAGTACAAGGGACAACTCCATCCCTATACTGCCTACATACCCATTTCAGGCACTGGATCAAGGCGTAAACTATGTAGTTCTGGTTTCTATCTATGGTTTAATGTAAATTGTTTAGTGGTTATACAACCCTTTCTAGGGTCAATGTCCTAGACAATTTCTCTGCGATTGCTACCCACGATGGTAGCTCTATAGCAAAGAGGCTCAAAGTGGCCTTTTGCTTGTGCCCTAAAACATCTAAGGCCTAATTACTATTAAATACATCACCGTTAATCCATTATCATCCGTTGAAATATACATCAAGATGAATAAGTTCCAAAATCATCACTCACAACCAACCCTAATGAGGTTTTCTAAGGTTTAATTGAGCGGATGTAAATTCGTTTAAATTTCATCTTTTTAGATTATTGATCTAAGGGGGATTACCCGTCCCTTGGATTTTAGATTCCAAATGGCCCTTATTTCTCCCCGACAGTTTATAGGGACGATGCCACAAACGATGTTATTGCAACTTTATTAGGCATTAAGTGCAATAGTTCAACATGACGACATTACCCGTAAGCGTGACCCAGAGGCACCATAGATACCAAATGCTGCTAAGGTTTTGGTTTCAACTCCACTTATTTAATTATTAACTAGGAGTGAACTATAAGTTCATGAAAGCTTAAATAAACATTACACTTAACAATTAGGAAACTATTACATGAAAATAATTATTGCTTGAAATTGAAAACTAAGATATAATTTTTACTTAATTGAAAGGATCATAACAAAACAACTACTTCAAAATAGTATAATCTTTGAAAACAAACTATGATAATAATTAAAACTTTGAAACTTGAACTTAATTACATGAAAATACTAATTGCTTGAAAATTGTGATACTTGTAAAGGTGCCTTAAAAAAATGTTTTGAATTACTTGCAAGATAAAATTGTTTTGGAACAACCCATTACACTTTAAATATGAATCCTAATACTTGAAGGGTACTTAATTGCTTGAAAGGAAATTAAATGATTAAATAAGAGGACTTTGGAAAAACACCTACTTCTTTGAATGGATAATTTATTTAATGATAAGCTCAACTAATTATTTTATTTGAAGAAACATAAATTTCATCTACAAATGATAACCTTACTTTAAATATGAATCCAAACAATTGAAAGTTACTAAATTGCTTGAAATAAAATTTATGAAATAATAGTACTTTAAAAATGAATTTGATACTCTCTTGGTTGAAGAAAAATTCGACAATAAGGTTCAAATAACCATATTATACTTAATTACTAATTGTTTGGAAAAGAGATTAGAAAAGGGTTTAAACACTTGCCAGTTAACCAAAATAATGCTAAGTCTCAAGTTAATCTACTTCTAGTTATTTTTGAACTAATGTCAATTCCTTTACAATATTATAAGGAGGTAACTATCTATAGCATCCACTCGATGTAATATTAACTTAATCCTATCAATATCAATTTCTTAGAAGTGAGCTAATGTTTTCTCTATAATTTACTCCAATTTAACTCCCTAAGTGATCAAAGGGTAGATTACTTGAACTCATATTAAGGTGAGAATCCACTTATAACTTATAATTTCATCATTCAAGCTAAGATGCCTTAAACATTCACAAAAGATGAGTACTAGAATTAAGATTACACAAGATGAGGTCTAGTTTAACAACATCTTGTGAAAAAATAACAATTTTTATTCTATTTCCATTGCTAAAACTATTTGCTTTTCAAGAATTTACTTACATCTTAATTAATACAAAATTTCATCCAAAATAAATTATACCCTTTTAGGTTGTATGAAGATTCAACTATGAAATCCACATCTAATTTCTAAACGCTAATTAAATTTATCTTTAGTTACTTGTAATTTAAATGTGACTTCTGCCTTTTTCTAGTCTTAAGGTTATTTTGTAACTAGACGGTAAATGTTTTAGCCTTGTATACTATGTTTTGAAATTTAAGAAACAATCTTCTCGAATTGAGGGAAAACTTTTAACTAAACATTATTCCATATTTCTTGAAGTACAAAAGAGGGTAACTATGAGTCTAACACATTCACTGGACAAGTAAAATCTTTAACCTTTAATTCTTGCACCAATCGAAAATATTACAAGCCATTTTGATGACTCATAAGTAAGAGACTTAATTTGAATGTATTGATCTATCTATTAAAAATTTATCCGAGGTTAGCTAGTGATTCTTAATGAAGAGAACACAATTTTTTTTTTCAATAATTCCATTAACTATGCAAAGCTTACCAAGGTGCATCATAAATACTTTGTTTTCCTAATTCAAACTAATTTATTCAATAAGAAGGTTTAACCACTATATTAAGGTAAAATGAGCCTCTTAATGTTGATTATCCATCTAACTCCCATAAGTATTAGTTAGTCATTTGCCTCTTGCAAAATTACTATTTTGATATCCAAAAGGTTGTCTTATCCCACATTAGGGAGATAATAAATTCTTTGAAATTTATTGAAGGAAAGGTCTAAAATTTACAATTTAATTCCCAAATAAATTTTAACTGCCAAATATACAAATTAATTTAGATAAGATGAAGCTCTTACAACTATTAAATATAAATTGAGTGTAATGAAACCCTAAATTCTTAATTCTAACAAATATATTTTAAATAAAATTATAATTAACATCCAAATGTAATTTATTTATAAACTAATAAATCAATTTTATATTAACAATCTTCAAATTTATAAACTAATGTATAAAAATCAATTTCATATTAATATATTAACAAATCTTTATTTATAAACTAATTTATAAAAATCAATTTCATATTAGCAAATCTTTATTCATAAACTAATTTATAAAAAACAATTACATATTATTATATTAAGAAATCTTTATTTATAAACTAAATCAATTTTATAATCAAATTTATCATATCCAACTCAAAAATATTTACTAAAATTTAATACATTAGTGGATTAATAACTAAGTCGGTTATTAAAACTAGCTAGCAAGGAATAAATTTATTTTTTTAAAAAGAACCGCATGTAACAACGGTTAGGAAGTTAGGGAAGGGAGTGGGGAAGTGTGCCAACCACTTCTACCTACGGTTTACTTCTTAAAAGAAAAAAAGATTTCCCTATAAAACAGCCCTGTAAAAACATTCATTGCTCTTGTCTTTCCAGAAATTCTAAACACAAGAACGAATCAACAGATATGAATAATCCAGACATTCTTTATAGAGGAATGAATTTTGTAGATTATGTTTTTGAGAGGTAAAGGGTTTTTTTTTTTGACAGAGAGAGATTCTCACAAATTCTCTTGAGAATTAAACCAGGGAGATGGATTTCATTTCGAGATTAAAGAATTTCCACAAGAAAAGAAGAAGAACATATTTTCACAGAGAAAAAAAAAACTATTTCAAAAGATTTTCTCAGTCATTTTGAGAATACAAAATACATTTTTACAAATAAAAATTTTCAAGAGAGAGATTGCTCACAATTTATAATTGGGGGGTTAAAGATTTTTTTACAAAGAGTTGAACAACTCAAAAATTATGCATTCAAAAGGATATATTTTAATTGTTTCCAGATCTAATTACAATTCCAGAAAGTTTGTCATTTCATTTTATCCTAATATGCATTCTATTAATTTCTTCTTTTTCTAAGATTTTGAAAGCTAGAAAGGAAACAAAGAAGAGGATTTCTCTAAGAATTTAAAGTGAAAGATAACACGCAATCTCATTTCTTAAATCCATACTATTTCCTATTATCAATCTAGTTCGAGGAAGGAAAAGTTAAAAGATTTGCAAGAACTACTTAATTTTCGATAGAATAAACAAGTATGTGATTAAAAGTCTTTTCCCTATAACTACTTAAAATCTACTACAAAAATTACATGCATGCAAAATAGAAGAAGATTGGGTCTCTTACCCACAAATTCCTACCAAAAAAACATCATGTGTATAATAAAATCCCCTTCCCTTTTCATTTGTAAGAAAAACAACAAGTGAACAAGGATGTAACCTAGATTGAATGAAGAACTTGTTGAAGGATTCACTTCCAATCTCTCAGCTAGTCTTCTTCATCTCCTCCTTGTAGCTTGATAAAATCTCCTCCAAAAGCATTTGCAAAATCATATCTTCTACCATACAAAGTACTCACAAAATCCTACTACTACTAACATGAAAAAAATTCAAGAATGCTTTCATCAAAACTGTCCCCCACTATTTCGAAAATTGAAATCCATTATATAGAAAGGGAGTCATTTTCCCACTACTAAAGGAATTAATTGATTAGGGATTCCTTTTTCCAAAATAAACTCCATGCATAATTAATTATTGACAAAGTGGGGGTTACATGCGAGAAATGGAATTTGAAAAGCCTCTTCTAGAAACTTCTCCTTTTCTCCTACGACATGTGCCCAATTGATATTTTAATGGATAATTTATTTTTTTCCAATTAAGTTTATGACCTCATGTGTGTTACCACTTATTAATTATTTTTCTTTAAAATATTTCAACATTTTTAAATTTATAATTTCTAACTAACATTACTCTTAAATTTAATAATAATAATGAAAATAGTAATAATAATAATAATCAAGTCTTAACAAGTTGGAAAAGAGGGTTATGACATTTTTCATATACTTTTATAATTTTTTTTAGATAAGTGTGTATATTTTCTATTTTAAGTTTTTATTTTTTACTCATGTTTCAAAACACTCATGCTTATCTTTTAAATAATTCATGCAATGCGTAAAATTGCTAGTATTGATGTGCTTATTTATATATGTAAGGGTGAAGGGTGAGGTAAGAGATCATTCATTATGATATTGGAGAATGGTTGAATTTTGCAATATTGAAGAATTTTGGTTGAAAAGTTTTTTCAAGTGAAAATTGTGTATTGTTTTTGCTTTATAGTTTTACTTTTATTATTTTAGAATGTATATGCACAACTTCTATTCTATAGGTTTATTAGGCTTCTTTTCTTATAAATATTTCTTCTAGATCTTCACTCTTGTTAGGGTGTTGCATTGGACTTTTGTCTTTCTCATACAAGCTTTGGTATAGTTGCGTACCAATATTTGAATTTTGTTGATGTTTAAAGATAAAAAAATAAACTACCCATTTAGTTAACTTGATTGGATTTTATCCAATGTAGTCCTAGCTATTTGATTTGAATGTGATAATACATAAGCTTGAATTGCATACATTATACTATTGTAGTGATGTAGCATAGATATTAACAAGGTCAATAATGCATTCTTTTGATCATAATGTTAGAGGTTTCCAATACCTGCTTAGAAATGGTTATTTGAATATATTTATTTTAAGGTGTCAATTATACATTAAGGTAGCAAGTAAGAGTTTATGGAAATTTAAATATAATAGGAAAGAAAGAAAGCAATTAATACATCATATACACAAATCACATATATTTATTTCATTTTTTAAAAGTTTATTGGCTATTTGAATAATTACATGCATATTTACATAGTATAACATTGTATATTTACTTTGTTGGAAGGATTCTCATTCAAGCATTCTACACATTGCATAATCACATTTGTTGTCCTCTTCATCAAGCTTATATAATTCAACATAGAAATAGTCTTCCAATAGGCGATATCTTTTCCAAGCCATCCTTGGTATGATTTAAGAACATTCTTGTACCTTATCTTTAATATTCTCAATTATACATTTCTCATCTTCAATGTAAAATGAATCCAAGTATTTGTTTTAATTGAGTTGGTATGTTATTATGTTCAATTATAGACCTCAATTATGACGAATTAGTACTTCCAATGCATATATATTAGAGTGAAGTGACTTTTCTTAGTGTTGGTTACAAGCTAGTCATTCCCTCTTGTCTAAAACTTGAACTAGAATAATAGAAAATTGATGAATTTGTAAGATCTTTGTTTTTTCTTTCTCCTCCTTTTAGATAGATTCTATCATTTATATTAGATAATGCTTCCATCCCCTAATATAATTAGAATTTTGTATCCCCTACTATGAAAGAGTAGATTGTTTGGTTTGGATAGAAGCAATAAAGAAATACTCATCACTTTGATCTCACTCTTCAAATCTTCTTTTATTGTGTGTAATGTGTCTTTGCCACCTTTTCTTTTCACCACAATGTAATTTCTTTTGCTTTCCACCAATTTCATGTTAGAGAAGGGTTGCATAGTAAATTAGAGACAACAAAATTATATACAAGTTTTGAATCATTAGTTGAAAGTAGAGCCTAACATTTGGTATAATATCTTTAAAAATAATGATAAAATAATATTTAATTTTTTATTTATTGTAATTTCATTTTTTAATGATAAAAAATAATGTTTTATATTTGAAGTCATAAAAAGGAATGTACCTAGCTATAAATCATGATGAATTTCCTAGAAGCAAAATATAAGCTATGTTTACAATATAATTATCATTTTATGCTTGCTTGTTCATGAGATTTTGAGCTACTCTTACATTTAGTTCTAAATATAGATAGGATGTTTGACTTAGCAAGTAATTTTTTAGACTAGAAATATAATTCATCCATTTTGAGGATTTTTTATTTCAATCACACCTTATTGTAGTACACCATTCTTCGTTGATAGTGTGAAGATAATTTTCTTGAACACGACATTATTAATGATATCCTCACAATTCATTTTTGTTTCACAATCAAATTGTAACACGTACAAGTCTATTACAAATAATTTCATAATGTTAGTTGTTTCTTTGTCAAATGCCATAACCCAAATTTTACTAGTGTGGTAGATTTACTTGTAGGAGATAACCATAATTTTTTACAAATATTTGTCTTATTCATCTTGTAAATTCTAAATCTTATAAATTGTATTCAAATGTGTAAATAATGCATAATCTTCAAATTCCATAAAATGGGAAAAAGAGATGCCCATGTGAGGGAGGGAACAATATTTATTATCCAAGATACTAAGGATATTGTATAAGAAGCCACTAAACATAAAGGTTACATTGAAAAGGTCAAATTGGGATTTTTAGAGAAGCTTCATAATTTGGATGTTATGGTCAACATATATTACCCTCACAAAGTGCTTAGGTTTGATAAATTTGTTAATTAGACCATTATGATATAAATCATTATGCATTAGAGTGGTGTAAGTGGTGTGTGAGAAGCTACTTTCTATTATAAGTTGCTTGACCATGATTGTGGAGGTTTTGGACTCATAGTTGTGGAATACTAATTGGCAAATTATCATTTCTACAATAAGTCAAACAATCATATAGAAATTTGTTTAGACCATGGTCCATGAGTTGAATTTGCATCTTTGTGAGAATGACCTCTCAATTCCAATGCACCAATTTCACTTAATACCAATTGATGATCCTCTAATTGAAAATATGATTCATGCTCAACGAAAGAAAAATGTGAGAAATCATATAAGCGAGTCGCATGAGCAAAATTACCATTTGCAATAAGCTCTCTTCTTTGTAGATCTCTAATAAGAATTGAATCAGGTGTGAAGTCTACTATCTTACCCTACCCACTGTGAGCAATCTAATATATGGAAAGGAGATTGGATGATAAAGTCGAAGGAACACATAGTACATCATCAAAATGTGTCGTCATCAACATTAATAGAACCCCTCCTAGTAACACTCATAAAAGTGTTATCACCCATCAAGATGCATGGTAAAGTGCAAGGCTCATAAGAAGAGAACATACCCATAGATGAAGTCATATGATGAGAGGCTCCTAGATCGAGAAGTCACCTGTTGAAATGAGGTATGGATGCAAAGAGAGAATGGACCTTCATCTTGTCTTTGCCACATGTCATAGAGGACGACCCAAAATGCACAAGTTTTGAAGTGGTAGAAGAGGATGTATTAGATGAAGGTGGTTGAATATTGTACTTCTAGAGAAGATGCATTAGCTCGTCAACATTCTTTGCATAACATCGATGCTCATTATGCCTTGTCTTAGTGTAATATGTACACTTTGGCTTATCCTTCGTAGATGAAGACCTCTTAAAAGAGGAAGAATAATCCTAAGGATCATACGATTTTGTGTCCTTGGGCTACCCATGTGACTTGGAATCCTTGTGTTTATGTTTATTTCTTTTTTCATGTGAAGTTTTATAACTAGTGGTGCCCTAGGATGCAAAGGGAGCATGTGATTTGGAAGACTTTGATAGACACATCTGAACCAACTTGGTTTTCTCTCGAGTGAGTTGAGAAGCAAACTCAAGTGAATGCATGGCGAAACGAGCACTAAGTGCATCTTTGGTGGCATAAAAAGTAGAAACAAAATGAGAATAATTAGGACCAAGCTTGGCAAGGATAGAGAGTCACTAGAAGGTTGCCAAATACTTCTTGAGGTATATTTAGGGCACAAATCATTTTGGTATTTATTGTACATCACGAGACTCTTGAATTGTTTGCTTCACTAACTCAAATTGAGTTGGTGATGTTGATGATCAAAACTCTTTTTTGGCTTTGTATTTTGTCTAGGTTGTGGCCTTATGATATTGTCTTACAAGAAGCAATTTTCTATTGCATTATCATCTACTAAGAACGGGTATGTTCTTTCTAGCCAAGAGGTTCTATGACTTCATCAATTGTTGATAGGGTTTGGTTTACCTCCTATGGTTCGACTATTCTTTGGTATGACAATCAAAGTGTTATTCACATTTCTCACAACCCAATGGAGCATCAACAAACTAAGCATATTGAGATCCACATACACTTCATTTGGTAGTTGATTCAGTATGGTCTTCCCACCTTAGATTTCATACCTATAGAGGAGAAGGTTGCATACATCTTCACTAAACCTTTGACATCCCCACATTACCTTGAATTGTAGTTGATGCTTGGGGTGAAGGAAGTTATCCTTGGGTGGTCTTTATGAGGCCTTCCTTCCTTTAGCAGTTCATCTTTTTTTCATGAATTTAATCTCTTGCTTTTGGAGAGGGGTTTTTCTCATGTGGTTTTTCTCCCTTTATCTACTTTAGGAGACCTCTTTTTTGTACATGGGTACCTCATTAGGCCTTTTGTTGTTGGGACCTATTCTTACATTTCATGCATTTAGAGTTTTTTTCTCCCTAAGTTTCAGTTAAGGGGGGGTGTTAGAGCATTATATTCTTACAACAATGCATTTTTTGCTTAAGTTCACTTAGTTGTTCTTTAGTTGAGCTTTATTTAGCTACCTTATGCTTTTTTAGTTCTCCTAATATTAGATTAGGACTTCCCTTACTTTCTACAAAGAAAGTCATTATGCATTGTTTTAGTCATTCTATAATCTTTGCTTTTGAGGAATAGAGCATATCTTTCTAGTTGCTCTCATTTGTGGAAGGTGTTCTTTCTTTGTTGTTTGATTTTGCAGGTGCTTGTGTTGCAGAATTCAACAGTAAGGTTCTTTTGTATGCAAGTTCTTATGTTGCCAAATTATTGCTAAAGGTGTAAGTGAATTGTATTGGTGAACACTTTATTTTGATTAATGCAAGCTCGAGCCTCCTTTGTAGTGGAGTTTTTCTTACAAAAGTTTCTCCATGTTTATTTGGTGTTCATATGGTTTACATTTTCTACATTTATCTCTTCATTGTTACATTAATATTATTGGTTTCATCACATGATTTATGAGATTGAAAAATGTTTAAATTCTCATTGTGTTGTTCACCTTTTATTCAACATCAATTGAAACCTTCAAGCATGGCTTGAGTAGAACCATGATTTATCTTTTTCTATTATCATTAGACAAGATGGATAAAAAAATGTATTTGACTTGATGCATTTGAATATTGCTCTTATAACGACTTGTTAGGGTTGTATCATGTTTCTTAGGCTTTGCAAGTGTGGACATTGAATTTGTTGAGGATGGGATAACGTTACTTCCATCTCTTTTAAACCGAGATTTTAGCTCCTATAATTTAGGTATATCAAGTTCCCTGGTCAATATCGTTGAAGACAACATGTGATCACTTTTTTGTTCTACTCGGTTATATAATCATTCTTATTTGCTACCAAAATTAGTTCCAATTATTTAACGTCTTAATGTTGTGTGTCTTCCTTCTAACAAAGAGCTCCCAATAAGTTGACATTATAATGAAGGTTGATATATCATGTAGCGTCATGCTTCTTCTTCAAACTTTTGTCCCATCTCTTCACTTTATTATAGATTTTATATTAGTAGATATCTAATACTTTCAATAATATCAACACAAGTAAACTATTATTCTTCTTTCCAATCTAGAGGATCATCGATTAATATGAATTGAAATTGGTGCATTGGAATTGAGGGGTCATTCTCACAAATATGCGAATTCAACTCATGGACCATAGTATAAACAAATTTCTATGTGATTGTTCAAATTATTGTATAATGTTTTTGTATCTCTAATAGTGCCTCTAGAAATTACATACACAACTCCAACTTGAACCTTTTCATACTAGATTTGCAATTTCATTGAAATTACTAATAATTTATTTTGTATATTCAACATCTATTACATCAAAACAAAACATTCATCCATTTCCATTTTTGATATTGAATTGATGAATTTTGTTTTCAGTGGTCACATGAACTTTTATCATTCATTTCCTTTGATAAAGATTTAGCCTTTTATTAGGAGTAATGATTGTAGAGGGCCCTTTTCCCTTGTGCATTTTGTGAAACATCAAAGTTTAGTAAGATGATCATGATAACAACTTGGTGTGTATATATATTGCCGAATGAGGATAAGTACATGAAGTTGCTATAGATAGTTCCATCAATTGTTGTTCCTTGATTAAGAAAGTTAGTTGATCAATGAACTCATGATTTGTACAAGAACATACAGCTCCAAAGATTATAATGAACCCATGAAAGATGAGAACATCAACATAAAACATGTGCACATTATGTAGGTAGCAAGAATCTTGATGGCAAATTAACCTTTGTGCATTCCAACAAAAGATAGAGTAAATGAAATGGATTCTATAATCTATAATTTCGTACAAGGAAATATATCCTTTCTAATAAAAATGCCAAGATTTGCATATCTCAAAGCAACAAAGTTTATCAATCTCTTACATAATCATTTCAAGCTTAGCTCTTATATTTAAAAGTAACTCTGATCTTTTTAACCAATTTTTTTTTTAGTTACTACAATTTTAGGCAAGAAGGTCTTTGATAAACAAGATATATGACATGATTGACACAAGGAGATGCCTAGTCCTAATGGAATAAAACATTGTGGTTTGTTGGCATTACTTTTTGATGAAGACAGTGTTCTATAATGCCATGTAAATAATGGTAAAAAAGTTGCTATCCTAGAATAATTCAAATCGATCCTTGATACTATCATTTTTTTTTTTTTATCAAATTAGGATAATTACCCTTTCAAAATGTTTGTTGTTAAAAACCTATGGTTTTTTCATACATGGACTTGACATGAATATTCATAGTATATATTATGAAAACTTCTCTTATTCAAGTGAACCAAAATAAACACAATGTTGCATCCTAAGTTTATAGTTTCTCTAAATAAAAGCTTGTTCAAATCCCTTATCAAGTTTTAATAAATTTTTATTGTTCAACAATTTATTTTTTGTTGAAATTTTTTTAATATTTGAAGACATGGGTACTAACATACCTATTATGAACAATTGTTTTATTCAACTAAACTAAAAAAAATATATTATATCTAATTATAGATACTTGCAAGAAAGGACTAATTCATAATACAAAGACATCAAAATTGTGTAAATTTACCTAGAAGTGAAGCTGGTAATTTGGTGTAAAATTGGTGGCAACAAATTGAATGAAATTGTTGTATATGTAATTGAGACATAATTGCTAATGAATATAGTTGGAAGTAACAATAGGGGGCGTTGAATTATTGCAAACATTTATGCTTGCAATATCGAGTCATTACATAGTTATTGGACTCTTTTAAATGTAGCACGAAAAATGTTTATGGTGGTGTTGATGGTGTGGGTTAGTAATAATATGTATCTATACTTTTATTTATCTCTTGAAATTTTAAAAAATAATAATGAATATACCTTGCAACTATTGTCATCATTATATGGTCAAATTTATTACCTTCTCATCATTTAAAGAATTTGTTAATGTTTTCAAGCTAAGAGGACAACCCTATTGATACTTCTTACATCACAAATGTTTTGTTTTATTCTCCTATAAACAAAGCTTATCCACTAATTAAGTATACACTATTTTATAATTAATTATTATTTTTATTAAAAGATTCTCCATCAATATAAAATTTAAATATCAATTTGAAAAATATAAAACTTAAATACCAATTTGACATTGTAGTGCGTGTGGAGAGGGAGGAAGGCCTCAATTTGAAAATTGATCTAACTTATCAAACACTTCTAATTTTATTTTTTAAATTATCTATTCAAAATTGACTTTTAAATATTAAGAGATGTCTACTTTCAAAAATTATATTACTCACATGTATAATTAATTAATTATAATTCTATGTAATTCTAACAGCCTACACAAAAACTTCAAAAATTTTAATGATAGAAGTCTCTAAATACAATCATACATCCTTTAAATTTAGACCATAAGGAGGAGGGTTAAATAAATTATTGGTGTATTTGATTTTATCAATTATAATTGTGATTTTCCTTGAGGAGGTACAAAAGCACAAAGAAACGGTCGCCACCGTTTATTTAGATACCTCCTCTATATAAACAAGTTATCCAACTTTGAAAAAAAGAAAATGAAAAGAAAACCCTAAAATTCAAACCCAGAGGAGGAGAAGCCATGGATTCTGACACCAGAAGCTTCCTGGACGCACTCTTATGTGGTGTGAACTCTTCCTTATGCCGAAGTGTTCTGCACAAAGCTCTGAGCTCCAAGCATCAAGATCAGGACGCCAAATGCTCTTGGGTTAGAAAAATTATGGCTGAATTTGGCTGGGTAGACATGGCTACTGTGTTCTGGAGTCCCCTTCACTCTGCAGACCGCGACGGCCGGAAAAAATTTAGCTTGCAATTGCCGTCATCTCTCCATTCTGTAGGAGATCTGATCTTTCTTGTTTCCATCACCATGCCCTGGCCTGCTCCATCCGCTCTACAACATCTTCCTTTTATTGAGTATGTCCGCAAGCAGACAATGGAGGGTTTGGCCGCTTATAATACTGCTTATGCTGTTCGTCCACTCAAGGGCGAAGAAGAAGAAGAAAAAAGAAGAAAAGGAACTGACAATTTGACAACGGCCGAGGTTGAAATTGGGAGTGAAGCAGTTGCAGATGATATTGAGGCTGAATTTTCAGAGGAAGGGGAAGAGGAAGGGGAAAATGAACAGGCCTTTATTATGGAAATTGAAGATGATGATGACAGTGACAGTGATGGTAATAATGACAGTGATGATGATAATATTGAAGATGAGAGTGAGCAAGACGAAGAGGAAATGCCTCCACGGCCAAGTACTCCTACTCCACGCGATTCCTGTCCTCGCAATTGTTCTCCTCCGCCATGGAAGTGCACAAACCCCCTTTCAAACCCTAGGCCATCTAAAATGCAATGTATTTCCAAACAATAAAGATATTTGAACAGATTTTTCTTGTGGAAATTGTATGATATTTAGAACCTATAATCTAAGCAGGATGATATACAGAGACTGCATTCCTTTTCCTTTCTTTTACAGATCTCCCAATTCATTCAAGCATAACCTATTTATAGAGCACCTGATTGCACTGTCTTTAAATATTTTGAAAACATTCTTTTCACATCTTGGTTTCTGTTTCACTGTGCAAAATTAATGATATAGAATTTGTGTTTGTTTATGGCAAATTGCTGTTCCAAACCATATAAAAAGTATCGATGCCTAAGATCCCATGGTACTATGATTAGGCAACGTCTATGCAGTTAGCGGTGGTATACTTAATACTAATGGTGCTGCTTAGCCATTTCGTTATGATTATGGGTATATAAATCTTCGTAGATTTCTATTTTTAAGTTTATTTTTTTTAATGGGGTTGTAAGTTAAGTGGATTCGAGTTGAAGTAGTATTAGGATGGGTGATCTATTGGGAAGGTCTAACACATCACTTATGTGAGCATCATTTTGATGCAATGAGTGCTAAATGTTCCATTCGTTTTCATGAGAGATGGGTTTTTGTAAGCACCACTCATGAAACATGGGTCAATGAGTTAGACTTATCATTCATTCTCATGAGAGATGGGTTCTTGTAAGTAGAAATCTTAAGTATATTTAAATAATCACACACATAATAGACATTAATTGACTTCTTAGATCTTTACACTAACAACATTATCACAAGCATAGTCTATTATTTCTTTGACCATCTTTCTCCATGGTACACAGAGGGATCTAAACCTAAACCTAAACACTATGAAATACCTCAATACAATGTTTGGCCCTATGGATAGATTTAATAAAAAATAACACAATAATTCAATTTTAACTTCAAGATGTCTTTTGTCATGAGTAACTAGAAGCTCTAACATCACCTTGTTTGAATCAACACAAAAGCATGAAGTGTTTGAATCTCACTATTCTTAAAGGTGTAATCATCCTTCTTGGGTATCAAAGTTCAAATGCTAGAATTCACTTTCACCTTCTCCTTTAATATAACACCAAAGGAAAATACTTGAAGGAATTTATTCTTTGTTCGAGTTTATCTTTTAGGTCTTTAGCTAAAAACCTTGTCCTCATAGAGTGCTTTCTTTATGTGTATAGTTGCATTGAGTTTTTATTTTAATAGTGTTTGGTTGCCAGGGTGAGATCACATAAGTCATGAGTTTAAATCCCTTGATGCTTGTTGTTTTACCATTGGTTCCCTTTTGTTTCTAATGATTTAAACATCTAAGCTATATCTTCAAGCTTCCAATTTTCGTTTTTGGTTGGTTGTCCACATGATAGTGCTTGGTTGCATCATATTGTTAGGGATGTGTGTTGTACACTTTGCATTTAACATAAACATATTTTAATTATGTAAAATAAATATTTATTTGTGGTGCATCATGAGGAGAGGTGTTTAACCACATTAAATATTTATTTGGGTCAATTTGCAAAGTTGTATGTAACATTGGATTAGATATTTTATGCGTGGGTTGCACTTGGAAAAATATTATTTGAGAAATTTAGTACTAAAAATAAATGTGGGGTTGATAGTTTTGTCAATTTATGTTTTTGAGCTGCATGGTTTTCATTGAAAGAGAAAGACGAACCCAAAAAGCCATTTGAGAGCTAGTATGGACCTTTAGTATCCAACATTTTTCTTTTAAATCCGATTTCATTAGCTTGGTAGAAGCAAATACTATTAAGCCATTAAAGTGGAGACATGCATAGTTAATTTCCCATCCATTAACCCTTAGAGGGAAGATAATGTAGTTAGCATATCTAAACAAATTTTGGTACCATAATGGTATGCAAATCAACACTTCAATAACATAAAAGAAGAAGAATAGAAGAAACACCAATATATGTGGGGAAAACCCTTTTAGGTAAAAAATCCCACACTACAAAGCACTAAACCAATGTATTAATCTACAACAAATTGTTACAATACACTTGCAGACTCTAATCCTTTAAATGGAGTCCACATCTTGCTCTTCTAGAAATTTGACAACATAACTTTGCAAAGAACAATTTCCTTGCTCCTCTCTTTAAAACCCACACAGAAGACATACAATATATAGAGAAATACAAGTTTGAAGTGGTTTCTAAACAAAGCCAAAAAAGAGGGTCATCCAAATCATTGTGGCACATTTTTCAACCACTTGTAAGCATGCAAATGACAATTGTATATCATTTTCTAAAATGAATACAATTTCAGGAATGGCTAAGGTTGAGACACCTTAATTCCCAACATTCTTCCACGTGTTGAACACCTTACTCTGACCAATTTGAACAAGATTTAATTGCAAAGAGCCAAACAAAGAGATACATCATAACCATCCATGAAACCATATGAATCTCTAGCATGCTCCCATGCTCCAACAAAATATTTGCAATAGCATATAAGATGTTTACCATATCAAGCAAGAACTCCTCTCATCTTTCAACATATTGGCCTATGGAAGAAAAGGAACAATCCAAGGTGAAAATGCACCAATCGAAAGAAAACAAGCATTGAATCCATGTGATAACAAAGACTACAAACTGCTATCAAACCTCAATTATGCTCACAAGCTTTACAACAACATAAATATATGCAACTTCAAACCCGTTACAAGAATACAACTCTAAAGTTCATAGAATTCCTCCCAGAAGAAGATAGAACAACAACCACAACTAATTATTAACATGCAACAGAAAATCCCACGACTTGAAATAGCAACACTAGAAATCACTAACCCATCTAATCACCCATACCTCAAAGGTATCTGAAACATTAGTAGAACTCATGTCAATAACATATCAACCCATAAATTGCAATCACAAGCTCCCTGTACCAAACTAATCAATGAACAACTCACACATTCAAGAACTCCCACTGCATGAGTAATGTCAAATCTGAAAATAAATCATGGCATACCAAGTCTAAAAAACAACACTTATACCAAAGATGTGGCAAAACAATTAAAACATGTAGTAATAAAGAACAATTGCAATGATCAGCATATGCAACACATTGTTATGTAATATCTGATAACATGTCACCATAACTCTCCCAAGTCCATCACACTGAATCATGTGGCCATAAACCTCCATGAAGTAGCCATAAAACAAAGATAAAACCTATAAATCATATCACAATCATTTCCTTTTGCCAACACCTCAAAGTGCTAAGCTATGTCAAGTAAGGTCTCCTTCACAACCTTGACAAAAAGCCTGAACAACACCTAAATGTTCAATCTCATTAGCTCAAACAAAAATATATATAAGATATCACCATCATAGATATGATATTATCTAAAACAAGGAAGATCAAACCCAAAGTAATCATTTCCAAAGAAGGAAATCAACCCAATACACCATCTCCTAACATCCTTATAATGATACCCTAATATCAACCATATACACAAGGAGATAAACATGTTATCCATCCCTCAAATGACTCCTCCATAGCTAGTCATCTATCCATACCTCAAGATCCATATCTATGAAAGATAAGCATAAATCATAATGCACCTAAAGTGAACAATGGGGAATACCTCTCAAGTAGTAAACCACTGTGTAGACCAAGATTCGTGAATGAGAATGTTCATCCAAGATATTCAAGTAATCATGAATCATCCAAGGACACTCTCATCATAGGTCCATGTTGGATTCGCGTCCAACCAAGGTGTGGGCTCCTCAAACTTCCTTATGAAATATCATTAAATCTCAGCACATGTCTTTTATCACAAGGAACTCCAAGCCTCACCTTAGTCTCTAAGTATCCATGAACACAATAAATCAATCCCAAAATCCAAATAAAAGATAACATCATCATGAAGTAGAGAAAGAATGATCATGTAATCAATACAAAGAGAACCAAACAAGATCAATGTCAAAGCTCCAATCAAGTTGAGTTCAGAACATAAAAATGACATCATGATCTAACCATCTACCCATAAGAAGATCATATGCTCCAATGAACATGTCATGCTATCAAAAGAATTCGTATCATGACAATACTCCAACTAGTATCAAAAGAACATCATGACATAATACCAAAATATTATGTAATGGTCACCTGTCAAAACCAACAAATCACAAACTAACACATCAACCAAAGACTTTATGAGTCCTTAATGGCTCTAAGATGTAAACATATCCAATTTCATGAAGATAACTATATCCTAATAGTTAACTTGCAAATGTGAAAGACCCTTCTAAAGAAACAAGATCTAAGAGTACCTCCAAACATCTACAAACACTAAAGAAAATCGTCCATCACAAATAATCCACATCAATACCAACAACTCCCATTCAATCGTGATACCGATTCACACATGACATTGTGATAACCATATCCTAAATGAAGATCATCTATGAGTCTAACACAATCAAATATTACACTTGCAATATCAACAACAATAAATAGAACCAAAATCTTTAAAACTAGAAGATAAACAACATGCTACTATCCAAGTACTCAAAAAACATCAACCATCCTCTCATCTCAAAATACCATAGCAATGTACAAATGACCAAAAACAAGGCCAAGAAACTAAATTTGCATCAACACTAAATCAACCCAGTGGCAGAGATTACTTTAGTGGCGAATATTCGCCAATGGCGAATTTTTAACTTCGGCCATGTCGAAAATGGTGAATATTTTGTACTGACTGGGGGTGGCCATGTCGCCAGAACATTATCAATTTCTGTCAAAGTCACGGCCCGATCGCCATATGTTTTATGCAATTAAATGTTTCTATGCGATGATTTCACCAATATAATATATGGTGGACACACGGTAAATTTAATTGTTTTGCCTACACTCTCGGAGGTTGCCTTAATAGATGACCTTAATTCGCCTATAGGCATGTGAAGATTTGTAGCCAGGGGGACCCAATTCGCCCAACATCTTGCCGACGCGTGTCTCCATTCACCCCAACTTTTGCCAACTATATTGTATTCGCCTATTATTTGGACGACCTATAATCGCCTCGAAAATTACATAAGTCGTGTTATAGTTACGCGAGATTCGCCAAATATTTGTATACCATATAAAATTCCCACAGAATTCGCCATATAAGGATTGGTATAAATACATGCAAAGATCAGATCTATCTCAACACAATCTGGTGGGTTCTAGGCTTTGAATACTGATCAATAGCGAAGTTTCAGACTAAGGAAAATCATTGTTGTTGACTGCATTGGCGACTGCTAGTGACCTAAAGCCTAAAGGTGAGCGGTCATATTTTTGAAGTGGTATATTATACATTATAGTCTATTATTGCTTCTTCAACAAATTGATATTTTTTTGGCAACCTTTATTTCGTTGGAGATGTCGAACAGGAAGAGGGGTAGGAAACCTAAATGTGGGGAAGGCCAAGAGAGGCCAACAAAAAGCAGAACGTTGTCTTCGTACTTTGGCATTGGAAAAGATTGTGGTGAAAATTAGGAAGGTACATCATCACAAGTACAAGTACAAAATTCGCCACCTGCACCGCATGTTGAAGACGGCGGCGAACCTGATATCTCAGATCAGGATGATCTTGAAGAAGATTATTTGGTAGATACCCAAGTTAGTCGGAATGATATAATCGACTTGGGTGATAATGCCATTGATGATAATGCATGGAAGGGGAAAAGAAAAGCCATATCAAAAAAGGGTGAACCACAATCAAAAAAGGATCAGGAGTGGGATATGTCAGTGAGGAATTTTCAAATTAATTGGGCATCAAAGTATCCATTCATTGAACCAGTGGAAAATCCAATTGAAGGCAAGCCTCCAATAGAATGCAGGTGTAAGATTTGCACTTGGAAACATAACAAGGAAATTAGGTTGCAGCTAAAATTTGACACCATAGAAAAACATATGGGTAAAGTTTATGAAAAACAAATGATAGACGGGGTTGAAAAATCAGTGATAAGATGGAAAACAAAGGAGGAATGTAAGCATGTGAAGAATGCCGAAGAGTATTATTTTCATGAGAAATTACAGACGAAGCCTGTTGAAGTTAAAGGTTCTATTGAAGTTGTTTTTGGAAAAGCAATGCAAATAGAACAACTGGGAAAAGCTGTTCAGTTAAGCGTTGTTTTTCATATTTTGAGCAGAGGGCATGCTATGACATATTTCCCATCAATTAGTGGTTTATTACAATTTTTGAAAGTTCCTAACTATCCTAATAGACACTTGTCAGTAAACAGTGGATGGGAATGGGCAAATTGTCTTGCTGAGGTTGAAAAAGAAGATGTACAAGAAAAAATAAGAGAGTCAAACTTCATTGCATTTTCTTTAGACGAAGTTATGGCAGTAGACAATACTTCATGGGTATGCATGCATGTTTATACTGTAGAGAATCATACCCGCCAACCTCATCTACTATCTGTTGCTAAAATGAAGGAGAGTGCGACAACGGAAAATTTATTTCAACTAGTAAAGGGAAGTTTAATTGAATATGGAGGTATGGATGACATGACGGTAGCCAAAAAATTGGTTTGTGTTGGAGCAGATGGAGCTTTAGTAATGCAAGGTCACAGGAACGGTCTTTGTACAAAGATTGAAACTTCATTTGCACTGTACATTACTGCAATTCACTGCATGGCTCACATAATGAATCTAGCTTTTGGAATTGTGAGCAAGTTTGCTTCGGTTAAAAAAATTGAAATTTTAATCAGAGAGCTCTAATCACACTTCTGTCGAAGTCCCAAGCGATTTATGGAATTTCAACACTTTGCTGATGGATTAACTAATGGGAACAAGCTTCTCAACGATAATGATACCAAATGGATCTCTTTGGATGGTCCAACGCATCGAGTGTTTTTAGAATACCCATCCTTGATTGGAATATTTCACACAACTCGTGACGAATCAGATCAACCGAAATTTCTTGAACTTCTTGGCAGGTTAAGTAATTTACAGACACTCTTAACTTTAGCAGCTCTTTTATCCATGCTAGAGGAAATGAGGAATATTATGAAGGCTGCCCAAAAAAGAGCTCTGTATATTGCAGAATATGCTACGCTGCGTAAGATGACATGCATGACCCTCGACAATCTCTATCGAAATCAACCAACACTATTTGATGAAAAAATTGTTAAGTGGCAAACACTCACAGATTTGAACAATCCTGATAACTTTTTACAAATCGGTGCAGACGGGGAGGTATGTGCCAATGTACGGGGAGTTGAGATACCAATGCACTTCTAAGCCCCGGTCGACCCTGAGGAACCAGGAACGCGCCCCAGGAAGCAAAAAGCAAGAGTTACAAGGGAAGATTTCGACAAGATTGTTGAGACTGTAACTACTTCTGTGAAGAAAATTGCATATGATCTTTCCTCACAAATTAGAAGCAGATTCCCTCTTGACAACCTACTCAAAGCCATGTCTATTGTGTTTCCTCGTTATTGGAGCTTCAATAATGTAGCTGATTTTCGAAGTAAGCTACTGACTTTGATAAAACAATTTTGCATATCCAGAGAATTGAATGGAGTAACTATAAATTGAATATTAGACAAAAATCATCTTCAAGAGCAATCATCTCATTTTGCATACACTATGAAAGAACAATATGCCAAAATGGAGAACCCCCGCGAAGAGGGATCAATAACAAGGCTTTGAAAATCTATAGCTGAGAACTCAACGTTGCATGATTCAATGCCAGAATATGTGAAGCTTGCTGATTTATGTCTTACCATGATATTGGGTTCTGTGGAAGATGAGAGAGTTTTCAGTGCTTTGGGGTTCCTAAAATCAAAGCTAAGAAACAAACTAGACAAAAATTTAGAAAATTGCTTGAGGCTCTATACATCTAGGTATGATGTCCACACTTTTCCTTACGATAGGGCACTGCAAATTTGGAGGTCCAAATGTGAAAGAAGAGGTTTGGGAAACACTTCAAACCAAAGTGGGACTATTGAATCATGTACTAGACCTACTAGTAGCATTGAGATGCAGTTCAACGAAGGTATGCAGACTCGGAGTGAAGAAACCACATACAAGAATCAAGAAAGCACTAAATTTGATGAGGATGAATGGCAATTGTAAGAGATTGGTATTTATTAATCTTATTACTGTATCTCATCATTCATATTACAAAAGCATATTACTTTTTGCAATTAGAATTTAATATTGATTTGTAATTGTATTTTTCAACTTTCTATTTCCAAATTTAAAATAGCATAATAAAAAAAACCATAATGTGTTTATTGATACAGAGGTGTTTATTGTTTATTTATACATGTTTGAGTCTCAAATCTGTGTGATACATTTTAGAACCATATGATACAATTCATTCAATAGTAATACACATGTCGAGAACTTAGATTTTCATTAATTCTTTCAAAATATAGCCATATGATACAATTCATTCAATAGTAATACACCAATCTGTGTGATTCTCCATGCCAATTGCAAAAGTGAATACAAAGTTTCAAAACCCTTTGCAAATGACCCTGAATTCCCTTTTATAGAAACAAGGGAGCAACAACAGCTTCAGGTCGAATTTCAAGTTTGCAACATGTGAAGATTGAACATCAAAATCACAAACTCAGCACAGATTTATATGGCCATCACAAGCCGTATTAGCAATTTAACATCTGCTACATGTTTGATGTCTCTTGTTCAAAAAATAGAGTTCAAAATTAAATATTAATTCACACCATGACAAATTAAACATAGATAATAATAGTGCCTAAAACCTACTAATCAAAAATAGAGAAATGCATAAATGTTAAAGCAAGGGAGAATTTGAGAATACAAATTTACTGGCTGAAGTTTTGCACTGTGCATCATAGATTCATAGGCTGGATTAGCAAAATAGCAATAGCGAGTGCATCATAGATTCATAGGCTGGATTAGCAAAATAACAATAGCGAGTTCATCATAGATTCATAGGCTGGATTAGCAAAATAGCAAACAGAAAAAACATAAAACCTTGAAATTAAGAATAAAAGAAGAAAATTGTGCAATACATACTATGATTCTTAAGAATTTTGTGCCAGTTTTTGTAGGGTGCTCCACTCTTCGTCTGATGGAAGATCAATATTCTGTAAACTATGGAAAGTCAACTCCAAATTCGTCAACATTCCATATTTAGAAGATTTACTTGACATCACTGTTTCATCCAATACCGAATTTAGAGTTATAAATGGTTGGATGAATTCCAGAAAGCTTTTGGGAGTTGTGTCCTTTGGAAGCAAGTCTAAATCAGACTTCATTTTTATCTCCATGCTTTTTTTGTAAGCTTCTTCTCCAATGAATTTATTTGTTGTGTCAAAAGGCTTAGACAAACCAAGTTTAATCAAATTATTTTTCTTTTCTTGCAGCTTCAATATCTTTTTTCCACAACTTTCCATAACTTCTATTGTTTCCCTTAGCTTCTGGCATTTTTGAATGATAGATGATGTCTTAATTGTGGCAGCAATGCGGCTCTTAATTCCCTTGGATGCCAAGTAGCTGTCACTGGAACTGTAGACTACTTTCAGAATCTTCTTTGCCTTTTCCTCTTTTGAAAAAATATGTGTGCTCTTCTCAAAGTGCCCTTTGATTTTTATAAAAATTAGTCTCATACTTTCATTCAATTGAAACCATTCACACAACTTCTCACTCCTTTGCATTATTTGCCGCCAAATGTTTTCTTGTATATACTTCGTTGTATTTTTCATATTATCTTTCAATCTATCCTCCAAAGTTTTTATTTTATCATTTGCATTGTGCAGGTCTTCTTTCATTTGGGCACATTTTTTTCTTTCTTCCTCTACTTCCTCTTGCAAATGTTTTTCTTTTTCCTTTGCATGATCCAATAGGTCCTGTAATTTTTTCATTTCGGCGGCTGTAGACTCATAACTTTTGTATAATTTTTGAAAACTGGCTTTTTCCTCAACAATTTTTTTACTACTTTTAGCCAATTTTTCTGTCAGGTCCTTCAATTCTGCATCCTTCTTCTCTTGCTCTGCAATTTCTATTGCAGAGCCCAAATTTTTTATCCTTTTCTATAAATCATTGCACTTGCTATCTGCTACTTTCCTCTTTGATTTTTTCGTTTTCTAGGCTTGCCTGTATATTTTCTATTTGTTTCTCCAGTTTATTTTTTTCTCTCTCCACCTTTAGCAGTGAAGTGTAGACCACTTCGTTAGTCCTTTTTGACACACTAATTTTGTCCACATTAAGTACTTTGGAAAAATTCATTTGGAGGGTGCTAACTTGAAATTGAGAGGGATTTATCTGACTATGTGGTGGATTTTTATCTTTAGATGGGCCCGGGGGCATAACAACCATGAACTCCATCATATCTTTCTATGGGTCATATGTTGGAAATACCCTGTTCCTTGCAGGTTGTTCGTTTACAACTTCAGACACAGAAACCCTATGAAATGTTTTTTTTTTCTTTATTTGCTTTTGTTGTGTGTTCATATTTTTCATAGTAATCACGAAATTGAAAATCTGGACTTGCTGAAGCAATTGAATGTTTGGAAGGTGGCATAGGAATACCATAGGCTCCAGTTGCACTTATTCCCGTGGTTTTAACTAATGCTTGACAAGGATTACCAACAATAGTTCCTGATGCTGTCCCACTCCCACTGACACTTTCATGTGTAGTTTTCATAGTCTTTTGAGGTGTGATCTGAAGCTGCAAATGATTGATTTGTAGTGTCAGTGGCACTTGATATAGGATTCTCAATAGTATGAGATTGAGTATCTACTATTAGGTCCAACAATGAAAGCTAATGTACTGAGAGGGGAGGGGTGAATCAGTACTTCAAAACTTTTCTTTAAAAACAATCTTACTGATAAACATAAACTTTAAATTGCTGATCTCATAATATAAAGCTAACACATAATTATAGAAAAAACATTCATACACATTTCACTCCATAACACAAATATTTTGGTTATGTAGAAACTCTTTGTTAGAGATAAAAATTGCGGTGGGGATGGCACCCACAACTTCACTACTGCAATAATAAAGGTTGCTCGGTTAGAGCTACATGTTTAGCTATTTCTGATAGCTTACCCTGTTAGGAGTATCAAGATCTTTAGATCTACCTTGCTAAAGGATTTTTACAACACTTATACAAAATGTTGCACCTGGTTAAAGGCTTTACAATTTATAGACTTTGTTAGAGTCTTTTACCCTATTAAAGGTTTCTATTACAACTCAAATGATTCAATAAATTCTTTACAAATATCTGCAACTTTACATTTGAAATGTTATAGCAGATTCTATGTGCTCAATATGAAATTACCTTGCTCATAGCATACCTTGGTAATTGATAAATCAACTCGGTAAACCCTCTGTTTACTCTGTCCCTTAAATTGTTCTCTGAAGACTTTCTCGGTGACCTCTGAATATCTCTGTCAATTGTAACAGTCACAACTCAATGTGTCCTCTTATGATTTTCCTTTTAACTCTTCTATCACACATGTCTCTCATTTTGATTCTCAAATCACTCTGTATAAATAGACCTCTAGGACAGTGACCTGTTCATGCTTCGATCTTACAAACAAGATTCATCGAATGAATAAACATAGAAATTATTTCATTGGATAAACTTCCTCAAAATCATACAAAATCTTGAAGTGCAATTTCCTATGTGATAACGGTTCCCTGTTCCTCGATTCTTGTAACACATTTCCACATATGTGTCCAGGTTCATTGAATCTAGTAACACGTTTCTACTCGGTTCAGATTACTCGGTATACCTTCTTTGTTGCTCGGTAGACATAGAACGTTACTCGGTAGACAGCTCGGTGTATACTTAACTCTGTGACTCCTTTCTTTTGTAACCGAATGCTTTAGTGCTTACCGATTGAATATTTCGGTAGTATTAACCGACTAGAGTATATAGGATGACTTTGGACATAAAACTAATGACAACTTAGTAAATAATAACAATCTCCCCTTTTGACATTAGTTTGGTATGTTTGACAAAACTCCTTTCAAAGTCATAACTCAAAATCTATATAGTTACAAAATTTGACTAAAATGACAGTATATACAATTGTCAATGAATAGTAACATACTCAAATATATACTCCCCTTATCAATATACTATACATAACTTAATTTGCATGCTTCTGTGATCAATGCTCGGTGTTCACTGCTCTGTGTTCTATGCTCCCCCTGTCAAATTCAACTATACATTTGGATACTCTGTTATGCTCGGTACACTCCCTCTTATACTCGGTACACTCCCCCTTTTTGACAAACATCAAAACTAGTTACCATTAGGTGGAGGCAACTGGTCAAAAATAGATTTATACTTTGTACTAGCATCGGTGAGAGCATTGGAGAGTGCATCCTTGACACTATCCATTAGGGAATTCTAAGCTGTAATATCAGCTAACAGTGAAATCAAACCATCTAAAGTGCTCCCCTTTGATTGAGTAGATAAGTGGGTAGCTCGGTTGATCTTCTCTTGGACTGATGATAAGTGGGGAATAAATAAGGTTTGAAGAGTCATGATATCCATCCTTATTTTGTGCTCTTCATTCCGAAGTTCTAACTGTTGAGCCATAAGAGTTTGCAGCTTGGTATAGAAATTCTGAACAGAATTTGGCTCGATGGTCAATTTATTGGAGAGATCGGTAATCTCTTGTTCAATAACTTTGGTCTTATGCTTGATATCCTTAATAAATAATGAAAATGTATAGAGCTTCTGAAATAAATAAAGAATATGTTTGAGTTGAGGGGACAACTTAGCAATGAGTCTAACAAGGTTGACTTTACCTATGGCAATTGCTTTCTGCACTTCTTCAATCATTTTGGCAGTTAGCTCTTTGTCCTTCAACTTGCTAAGGTATTATGATGCGTCTACTCCCGATGCTTCTAATTTAGTGAGTATTTCATCCTGTTGCATATGGATGGCAGCATCTTTATTCACGGTAGCTTCAGGTAGCATGTTTGTCAATAGTGCTTTAACCTTCTGAAGTACTTGGTTCTTCTTCTGAATAGCCATTTGTCTTTCTTGTTCTGCTTTGGCTTTACATAGTTCTTCGAATTCAATAAGTGCTTGCCCTTTCAGTTTTGAAATGTCAACATTTGGCAACACAATAGGCTTTGATAGATCTACCTTGAAACTATGCTTCTTCAATTTCTTTTCTTTGGATGGTGAGGCTTTCACCAGTTGAATGAGAACAATGGCTTTGGAGGCTTGTTCATCCTCGGTAGGTTTCTCGGTAGAGGCAACACTTTTGTCGGTTCCCTTAGCCTCTGATGTGTCCTTCGGTGATTCCTTGCTTGGGGTCTCAGTGGCAACAATTTCAGTGCATGCAGGTGCTTGAGAAGTCTATTCCCCGGTGGCCTAAGAAGTAGATTCTCCTTTTGTAGACTGTTGACCCTCTTTGCCTTGATCAGTGTCCTAAGGTTTCTCGGTTGAAACTTGTTGAGTTACCGGAGGATAGGACTTGACTTGTTCCAAAACTGATTCACTTGATACCAGTTTGGCATAGGCATTTCCTTCTATCATCTCTTGTTCTGGTGCCTCAGTGCCCATGACATCCTCATCTTGTTGAATAGTTGAAGCAGGATCTTGCTCGGTAATGTCAACTATTTCAAGTTCAACTTGAGTTTCTTCAGTCTGAATTCTGAAGATTTCTTGCCATTTTTCTTTGGTTTCCTTTTTGACTTCAAGATAAAGTCCATTCATCGTTTTCAAGGCTCTATGCTTCACTTGAAAATTTGTCTGGTAGTTTTTCAAATGGTTTCTAATGTCATCTACCAACATGTCTGGAAAGAGATGTACTAAAACTCTTTCTCCTATCTGCTTCTCTGAGTCCATAGCATATTTCCATCTATTGTCAATGTGAGAGTATAATGCATTTGGAAGAAAACTACTTACTTCCAATGGAACTACTCAAAATTTGAGAAGTGTGCATACAACTGATTCTTCTATTTGCCTCTTCTCATCTTCTATTCGGGAGTCATATTTAACATACCTAAATGACCCGAATCCTCCATATTGTTTCAATTTGGCACAAAAGTTGTCAACACTGTGTACATCTTCCTTTGTGCTTTTAACAATTTGAAATTTGTTTTTGTCTTCAGATTCTGTGTCACTTGACTCTTTATTCAAAATGAGTCTCCTGGTTGACTTTCTATAAGTCTTTGTAACTTTAGGCAATTCAACATTTTTTTGCCTCTTACCGGGTGACACTGCAGATGATCTAGTATTAGGTCATTTCACTAGTGGAGTCGGTGATACCTTAGGTGTATCTTGTTTCTTCCTTTTCAATATTTTTCCCTTTGGCAACTCGGTGCTAAGAGTAATTTCTGCTTCTTGAGCCTCAGATTCTTCCTCAATTGTAAGTTGATCACTCTTGATAGGAGTGGAGGTAGAACCTTCTCCAAATTTCTCAGTTAGCACTTTGATCATTTTAGTGGCTTTTCTTGTAGCCTTCGGTACTACTATGCTCATTTTTACTTTTTCTTTGACCTCTTCATAGGTGCCATACCTGATCTCGGTAGCATGCCTAGGAAGTGTCAAAAAGGCATCTATCTATTGTTGAGAAATATCAAGATCCATCTCATAACCCATGGACGGTAGAGATTGAGTTCTAGGATCTACTGCATTGACATAACAGTAGTCGGTGTCCACTTCAAAACATATATCATCCTTATATTTTTCCACTAACTGAGGTGGGATTCTGTACTTGTTATGCATCTTTTCTTGAAATTTGCTGAAGTAGTCATCCATTATCTCATTGAAATTATCACCTAACTGATTGATAAAGTCATTTATTTGATGGGTGATTGGTCGGTGTAACTCCCAAACTATGTTACTAACTGATGGGAAGAATTTTTGAAAATAGAAAAATATGCACACTAAGAGTGACCCAAACTTTAGTGTGTTTGCTGAGTTATTCTTCTTAGGTTTCCTTATAGTGTTGAGATTTTCAAATAGGTTTTTCAACAACACTTCACATAGATCAATCTTCATACCCTTTTTCACAATCTTGTAGGCCAAATCTACAGCTAAACATGGTACACTGTTTTCTCTTGCCGATTGAAAGAAACAATAACCGATGACTCTAATTGCAAACTTTAGCTCTGCATCTGTAACATTATTCAATTTAAGACCTTTGCAATCAAACTCAACTCTGGTTAAAGTTATCAATTCCTTCTGTGAAATCATTTTCTGTGCTCGGGCATGGTCGTATATAGGGTATCCAGTTATTATGTGAATGATCTCCTTGGTGATTTTGAATGGTTTCTCTTCTAACCACATAAAGTCATCATGAACTCTACTCAAAACAAGTTTAACCCATTGGGGTTTGAAAACTCGAGGGTAGGTTAGGGCTTCAGTCAATCCCTTGACTTTGATATGCTCATATTTACTATCTAGGATTCCATCGGTGCATAACTTATCATACATGTCCTTGATCTCGATATGACCTAGCTCTTCAACACGACACTTAGTGTAGAATCTGACATCTTCAACCGATAGAACCCTATCCGGAATAAGAGAAAATGCAGTTTTCTCATTGGGTTCAGATGCAACTTTGGGAGGTAAGGAATATTTCAGTGAGGGCTTCTCAATAGTCTCAACTACAACAGGTTTTTGCAACTTAGGAGCCATTTAAAACTTGGATTTCTACTAACGAAAGAGCTTAGGGTTTTAACTAACCAGAAAACGCTTTTGACTTAGTAAATATAATGCAGATGTTCACAACTGATATTGACCGGCTAACTGGCTTAAAAATGCGTTTGAGATTGTTGTATAAATACCTTGAAATTCGCCCGGGAGATGTTTGATCGCCTTTGAATCGTTTAGCTCTGCTCTTGATAACTGGTAAGTGTAAAATGACCACGCGAAGAAATTTAAGTACACATTTTACCTTATCGGGCTTTGTGCAGTTAGGTAAGTAAACATTAAATGCACTCAGTTCCACTAAACCAATTAACTTCCTTTTACGCTTTTACTGACTAAACAGGTTTCCTGCACTTACCGACTTCTCTGGTACTCCAAAAGACTAGATAGAATTTCAAACTTGCTAATGCATCTTAGCTATGCAGATTTTGAAATTAAGTACATGATAAAATATGAACTGTTAAGATCTAACCTTGAGAGAATGTAGTCCCTTCATACCTTTATTGATTAATTCACAGTAGATGCACCTAACTCGGTAGGTAAGGTGCTTTCTTCATTTTTTGACTCAATTTCCTTCTTTTTCCAGATTTTCTGTAGTTTGATTTTTATCTCTTCAGTATCTCCTCTGGGTTGATCTCTGCAATCTTTAGCCAAGTGTCCAACTTTATGACAATGAAAGCATGCCATTCCTGGATTTCTCCATGATCTTCGGTGGTTCATTCCAAACCTTATCATGCAGTTGGCACTTATATGTCCATATCTTCCACAACATTCACACCATATCCTTGTATTATAATCCGATGGTACTGCAGTATACTATCAGTTAAGATTTGTGTGAGTTTGGTAGCTTCTAGTATTTGCTCGGTGTGAAGGCCTCATATAGTTTTTCTACTTAAACCAACACTTCTCGGTATTGTGTCCATATCTATTGCAAGTTTTACAAAACCCCTTGAATTTTTCCTTCTGAAAATTGCTAGCAGACTTTGTCCTACATTGTTTAGGTGTGTGACCATGCTTATTGCAATTGTAACAATAACCATCAGACCTAGTGACATTCAGTTGCTTACCTTTTCTGATTTGGCACATGTTGGCAGTATGTCCTTGTTTTCCACAGTAGTTGCAGATAGGCTTCTTTTCTTTGATTTTCTCCTTGTTTCTAGCTTGCTTTGATGATTCCCCTCTCACGGTGGTGTTGATCCCTTTCTCAGTAGAGTTTTTTTCTTTGTAACCGAGTCCTACATCTTTGTTGGGTCTTCTTATATTTGGTTGCTCATCCAACATCCTTGATGCTTCATAACTTTTCTTCAATGTTTCTTTTGATTTCTTCTCTGCTTCAAGTTCATTGGTCAGTCTTGATAATTCAAGTTTCAATGCTTGATTCTCATTTTCTTTTAGATTTTATTCATGATGTGCATAACCCAATTGAATTCCAGTCATTCTTGTGATTTCATCATTCTTTTCAAACACCAATGCTTCTAGCTGTTGTTTTTCCCTTTCCATGTCTCTTATGTTATCCTCGATTGTTCTTAATGCATCAAGATTTTCAATCATCTGTGTGTTGAATTTCTCATGTTCTCTTTTCATTGCTTTCAGCTGTTCAGTCAGTGCTTTGTTCTTTTCTTTCAGTTCTCCAATCATTTCTTCAGTCTCTTCTAATATACTGTTCTCAGATGATGTTTCAATTTGTTCCACCAACTCTTGTGAGTCCTTTAAATCATCAAACAACCTTCTTTTGACTTTCAGTGATCTTTGCATTTGTCTCTGCATATTTGCAATCACTTGATTATCATGATCCAATTTTTCTTGAAGATTCACAATTCTCTGAGATTGTTTGCAGCCTTCCATTGATAAGATCTTTCTCTTTAGGCTGTTAAACCCTTTTCCAAGATTGAAGCTCTGATACCAATTGTTAGGTCCAACAATGAAAGTTAATTACTGAGAGGGGAGGGGTGAATCAGTACTTCAAAACTTTTCTTTAAAAACAATCTTATTGATAAACATAAACTGTAAACTGCTGATATCATAATATAAAGCTAACACATAATTATAGAAAAAAAATTCATACACATTTCACTCCATAACACAAATATTTTGGTTACGCAGAAACTCTTTGTTAGAGTGAAAAACTGCGGTGGGGATGACACCCACAACTTCACTACTACAATAATAAAGGTTGCTCGGTTAGAGCTACATGTTTAGCTATTTCTGATAGCTTACCCTGTTAGGAGTATCAAGATCTTTAGATCTACCTTGCTAAAGGATTTTTACAACACTTATACAAAATGCTGCACCTGGTTAAAGGCTTTACAATTTATAGACTTTGTTAGAGTCTTTTACCCTGTTAAAGGTTTCTATTACAACTCAAATGATTCAATAATATATTTACAAATATCTGCAACTTTACATCTGAAATATTATAGTAGATTCTATGTGCTCAATATGAAATTACCTTGCTCATAGCATACCTTGGTAATTGATAAATCAACTCGGTAAACCCTTCTATTTACTCTGTCCCTTAAACTGTTCTCTGAAGACTTTCTCGATGACCTCTGAATATCTTTGTCAGTCGTAACAGTCACAACTCAATGTGTCCTCTTATGATTTTCCTTTTAACTCTTCTATCACACATGTCTCTCATTTTGATTCTCAAATCACTCTATATAAATAGACCTCTGGGAAGGTGATTTGTTCATGCTTCGATCTTACAAACAAGATTCATCGAATGAATAAACATAGAAATTATTTCATTGGATAAACTTCCTCAAAATCATGCAAAATCTTGAAGTGCAATTTCCTATGTGATAACGGTTCCCTGTTCCTCGATTCTTGTAACACGTTTCCACATATGTGTCCAGGTTCATTGAATCTGGTAACACGTTTCTACTCAGTTTAGATTACTCGGTATAACTTCTTTGCTACTCGGTAGACATAGAATGTTACTCGGTAGACAACTCGATGTATACTTAACTCTGTGACTCCTTTCTTCTATAACCGACTGCTTTAGTGCTTACCGATTGAATATTTCGGTAGTATTAACTGACTAGAGTATATAGGATGACTTTGGACATAAAACTAATGACAACTTAGTAAACAATAACATCTACCTCTAGTGACCGCTTGCGAGAGATATTTTGTTGTTTCCCTTGTCCAACACCAAGACAACTAATATTAGTAGTAGTACCCATGCCAACCCCACCAATCACAGCGGCACTTGACTGAACAATAATATGAATACTATCCCCAGATTCCCCACCAGTGGCAGTGGCACTTTATTCACCACCAATGGGAATACCATGATGTGGTGGTGGTTGTGGATTTGAACCTGAAACAAATGTAGGTGGACCCTGAGGGTAATGAGTAGTACCTATCCCTGATGAATCTGAAGAATCAAGTCCAATGACTAGTTTATAAGGACCTTTTGATTTTGACTGTGATGGAAGTTGTACCTGAAGTGGATACCAATTGTCCTCTCCTCTGGGACCTAGACCACCACCTTCAAAACCCATTTTTTCCACAAGGTTTGCCCCTTGGCTATATTTTTCTTTCATGGACTCACTAACTCCACCTAATATTTTAGGGACTGTAGTAGTTGTTGGAGGGGGCTCAACGACAAACTCATGCTCATCATCATCTTCAGTCCTGCCATGCTCCATATCCCACAATTTGCTAAACTCTCCATCCTTGTCGATGCTCTCAAATTGTGCGCTTGTCTTTGGTTCATCGAGATTCCTCCTCATATTCCAAAAATCATTTATTTTGGTTTGAGTGAAATAATTCTCTTTACATTCATGTAGAATTGATTTGGGAATAGATTTGTTAGATGGATTAGCATATTTTAGGTAGAAATTGTAGGACCTCCTACTTTGGATGCCCTAGCCCTCCTCTATTGTCCTCTCTGTGTGCATTTGCAATGCCATAATTTGACATAACGCTGAAGAGTTCCTATTTTTCTTAAGCCTTGCTTGAACTACACTGATTGGATCATACTGCCAGAGACCCTCATCACCAAAGTTAAAAACTGTCAAAAAATCATGTGCCACATTGAATGCTTTTTTCTCAAATGTGAACCCTCCACATGAGAAAGGCAAGGAAGGAAATATGCTCTTCTTTTGCTGACCATGGAAGTGCCTATCTGTGCTCTCCAATTGCTGTACATACTCTAATGCAAATACCCTCTCTATCACATGTATTGGAAGTCTGTATGGTTTTACTGTCGATCCGTAAAACCTTAACACATTGAATTCTTCCATGAAGAACCAGTCAGCCAATTCTATTTGACTTCCAAGTTGAATGCAATCTCTACAAGACACAGGCAACCTAGGCATTGGAGTGCTTGTAATTTCATTATACATTGGTGCCAAAAAGAAGTCTACAAAATGGTTGTAGTTCTTTCTATTATCATGCATCCTTATCTTTGGCGTCCAATCATATATTGGACACTCTGTTCTCTTCCTAGTCTTCCCATCAATCTTATAGCTCACAATTTGAAGCTTGTTGGTCTCAAATATTGCACGATACTTGGATAGAAGGAGATAGCACAAGTAGGATAAGAACCTAAATGTCTTACAGGAACCTTTTTTGATCATTAGTAATTGTTTTTGCATGGATTTTACAATGTGCTCAAAAAAATTATATCTTATTGGCTGACCTGCACAATGGATATTATAAAACATTTCAAGAAGGCTTGCACCCACTTCCCTATCATTTTCCAATCCTAGGCAAAACGATAGCAAGGAAATAGTATCCCCAACCCATGGAGAAAAAATGTTAGAATCATAAGGAGGCTTATGATTCTGATCCAATACATAACCAGTGTAGACACCCAAAATTGTCCAGTCTAATTAAATAAATATTTTATTTATTTAATTATCTAAGCTTAATTCTTCTATTAATTAAATAAATCTTTATTTATTTAATTAATTCATTTATCCTCTTCTAGCCTTATTTTTAATTTAAATAAATACATTTATTTATTTAAATTATCCTTATCCTAAATTAATTAAATATCTTATTTATTTAATTATCCCACTTCTTCTATTAATTAAATAAATATTTATTTATTTAATTAATTCATTAACCTTTTCTACCCATGACACATGTCATTCATCTCTTAATTCATACACTACATTTATTTATTTAATTAATTCATTAACCTTTTCTACCCATGACACATGTCATTCATCTCTTAATTCATACACTATCTACCCCTTTCATTATTTTATTATTTCTTTTACCTACCCTCTAATCATAGCCGACCTCCTTTTACACCTCTCAATCTTATCCCTCCATTTCTTATTGTGTCTTCTATATAAGGAGATGCTTCCCTCATTATCAAACCCTAATCATTCATCCTAATCATCTTTTATGCAATTGACTACACTACGATCCTACTTGCAACCACATTCCATTCTTTGTTGAGCTCTTGTGCACATAAAATCTAAGAGCAAATATATCAAGCAAGATCAATGGAGATAGGAAGAATGGAGATCAAAACCCTATTGGACATGTGATGGTATAATCTTTGTGATTTCATTTGATTTGCATTGTCTTAGGTAATCTTCATATGTTATGGTGGATTTTTGTTGTTGTTAGGTTAGGGTTTTGTAGTTGAATTCATTTAGCCTTTCACTATTGTTATTGTTGTTATCTATTTTCACCATATACATTTTGGCACGCCCGGTGGGACTCTTGTCCCTTTTGTATTTAACATTTTGTTGCAGATCTTGTGTTTTGAAGTTGCAGATCTGACGTTTTCGACAGTATTTTGATATTCTCGCGTCTGCGCACTTTCGGATCGCGTTTTTGATTTTCTGGTGTGTCTGCGACATCTGTAATTGCGTCTATGTTATTAGCAGTATTTTATTTTGCAGGTTCCGGAAAAGCGCGTTTGTGTTATTAAGTCGCGTCTGCGATGTTTTTAGCCGCGTCTATGTCCAGAAGGCGCGTCTGCGTTCTGTAGCCGCGTCTGTGTCTCACAGAACCACGTCTGCGTCGCGAAGTCGCGTCTGTGTCGAGGGTAAACACGTTTGTGTTCACCAGTTTCAAATTTTGGGTTTATTGATTCAGTTTTGGATTTTGCATTTAGGGTTTTAGATCTGGTTTATTTTGCGCTAACATTTTCAGATCTAGCTAACGAAATTGGTGCAGCTTGTCTTGAAAGCAAAATCGTTTGGTTGAAGGCCCCTATTTTCACAAAGTCTTTTGGATTAAAAATTTTCCTAACTTGTGTGCTTGCAGGAAGGGGTGATTATTTCAAACAATCCAAACTACTAACAACTCTTTGTTGCAGGTCCTTGGCAAGGGTTTTTGGATTTTTATTGTGTGCCTTGTTTTCATAGACTAGCAAACACTTCAATTGGTGCACTAAAATTGAATCAGTGTCTTGAGCAATAGGCTCTTTTTGTTCAATCTTTAGAGGGCCTGTCTTCCCGTGTGGTCATTAGGACTACTAGTGAGAAGAGAAAGACCCAAGTGGTAGCGAGGAAAACCCACCTCTTCCAAACCACTATAAACAACTGTATTCATGGTGAAAACTATGGATAACGTGTGCTGATTAGTTCATACCGACACTATGTCTCCCCATAAACCCGTTTGATCAAATTTATTTGATTAGTTGTAGGGTGTACCCCTACCGGTTGGGAGCCTTCTGTATTTACAAAGCTGAAAGTGCTGCATGTATGGCCACACGAGCGGATGCCCTTACTAGCACCTTTTTGTCTTAGAAGCCCAAATCCTTCTAGTTGTTGGGGTAGGAGGTCGGACCTCTGGTAGCGGCCCACACACATACAGTTCTTAGTAGAGATACAAAGTTCGCCACGGGGAGTTTTCGTGGGGACTGATGCTTGGCTGACCTGAGAAGTGAGTGCTGAGGGTGGAGCCAGTGAGGTCAAGCATCTAAGTATCCACTCTGAATAGCGTAGCCTCGGGGGTAAAACCCCATGTGGGATCAACAACTATTGTCTTGGCCAGCCATAAGAATTGTGCTTGACTTATTTTAAACATTCAAAACATTCAAGACCAAATAGCAAAACATTGTGTCTTTTGTGTCTTCAAGTGTATGTAAAACATTTTTACATCAAACAACACACTTTTTATTGGAGTCATTTTGAGTCTAGACACTTGCAAACATTGAGTCCTCATCAACACTGTGTCCTCTTGTCATGAAAAATAGTCAAACAGTCAGATTTGGTCACAACAAAACGAATTCACAGATTGGAAAAAATTGCACAAATTTTGTAGAAACGCGTCTGTGTCGGACATAATAGCGTCTGTGTTGTATAACCGCATCTATGAAGGGCAGAAACACGTATGTGTTCCCAGAATCAACATTACACTTTGCAAAAAATCTCAGAGACGCATCTGTGTTGAACAGAGCCACGTCTGTGTCAAGAAACCGCGTCTGTGAAGTATACAGGCGCGTCTGTGTTCAGAATTGAAAAAAAGCTGTTTCAGTGCAGCAAACAAACACAGTTAGTTTCAGAATTCTTGAGCTTCCTAGGTCATTTCTCCAGGGTTTCATTTAGCATTCAACCTGTCTTTAGGTCTCACAAAGTCCATCATTGCTTCACATCTCACTTTACATTCACAATTGTCTAAACTTGAGTCAAAAGGTCACTTGCTTGTCCTCATCATACTTTGTCAACACACTACATACAACAACACTTTGCTAAGTGGTCCCTCATCAAGGTTTCTTACCTTTGGGTCTCATTTGGTCTTACTTAGAGTCAAGGTCAACTTACCTCATCAAGAGAAACTATCCTCTCTTTGGAAGTCACACCTACTCTACTACATACATACTTGGTCTTACACTTTGGACATTGCAAGTACACTTCAGATTCATTTACATTCCATCCATTTCTTGGTCTTCCATACTTTTTTTCATTTTCATCTAGTCTCACACATCTTGGTCAATACCTAGTTCATGGTTGAAACCCGTCTTCAAAAATCTAGGAGAGAAACTAAAGAGGCTCAAGAGTCCGCAAACATGAGTTCTTATGAGTATGACAATGATATCTTTTTCATTTCCGATCATACTACATTACCTGACATGGATGCCTATAGAAACATTCCAAATGTTGAGAACATGGACACTACAAACAATAATGCTACACATAATGACAATATGGACAACTTTTCCGTACATTCAGCAGATGTGGAAGAATCCATTATGAATCCCCATTTCAATTGATTGGTTGAGGAAATAATGAGGAGGGATAGACAATACTTCTTGATGCTCTGCAAAAAGGATTAGAAAATCTGTTTGATGGCAACACACACAAGAACACAAGAAACGAACGTTAGTGTTAGCAACAAAAGATTATCCTAAACAGGCATATCAAGAGAGATATTAAGCATAAAATAGAAAGCATATAAACATAGAATAAAATAGCTAATCAAGATGCTCATAGTTGCTCCTCCCTTGTTCCTCTCCTCTCTAAGTCCCAAATGAGTGTAGCTCTCAGCTTTTAGCACTAGCCATGGATGCCATATGGAGATTCAAGATAGTTGAATATGATAAGCAAATGCTATGCAAGTGTAGATAGTGATGCTATGAGAAAGCTCTATGCTAATGCCAGTATAACAACAATACTCTAATACTTCCTTTTTTGCTTGAGGAGAAGGGTTCTATTTATAGAAGAAATGGGGAAATGAAGGGTTAAGATTGAATGGTTTAATCAAGGGCCAAGTTTGAAAGTTGGGGATCCATGTGCACAATTGGCACCAATAAAATGGTGACAAGTGTCAACATAGGATTGGGTTGAGAGAAGAGGTTGGAGGCATTAAAGGCCTGAGAAGACCTCATGGTTATCTAGAGGCTAAGGGTCAAGTCCAAATTAAGATTACCCACTGTATTAAGAGTTAATCCAAGGATAAACCTTTTTGCAAATGTTTAAGAGATAATCATGGTCAAAGAATTAATGGCCTGATGAGACCTTTGGGTTGGGTAGAGGTTGAGTCAAAACAAATGTTTTAACCATGTGAGAGGGTTTGAGGTAACCATTAATGGTTATTGGAGACTTTGGGGATTAAGTGGTTGAAGGTTGAAAGCCTCCAATGGTTATCAAAGACTTTGAGCCATTTAGTGGTTGAAGGTTGAAAGCCTTTAATGGTTATCAAAGACTTTGAGGGTTTGAGAAGTGACTTCCCTTTTGCTTAGGAATGTGACAAAGTTTAGAGAAGGGGTTAGGTTATTTAGAAGTGATTAGAAAATTCTAGAAGGGGTTTAGGCATGCAAGTGGATTTTGTAGGAAAATGCAAGTGGGAGAAATTTTGGTATTTTCAATTAAAATAAAATCATTTATTTCAATTAAATGGTGTAATTTGCATTTGGATAAATATTCAAATAAATATTAATTTATTTAAATGAGAAAAATGAAGATAAAGCATTAAAATGCTTGAAGACTTTGAGGGAAACCATTAAAGGCTTGAAGACTTTAAGGAAAACCATTAAAGTCTTAAGAAGACTATAGAAGGAAGCCATCAAGTTTGAAGACTTTAAAGCCATCAAGTTTGAATACTTTAAGAGAAACCATTAAAGGTTTCAAGTGGGTGAGGATAAATAGGATTTTAAATAAATAATTTATTTAAAATAGTTGTGCAACTTGTATTTGTAGGAAAATACAAGTGGGTGAGGATAAATAGGATTTTAAATAAATAATTTATTTAAAATAGTTGTGCAACTTGCATTTGTAGGAAAATGCAAGTGGGTAGAGGATAAAGGTGATTTAAATAAATGATTTATTTAAAATAGTTGTGCAACTTGCATTTGTAGGAAAATACAAGTGGGTAGAGGATAAAGGTGATTTAAATAAATTATTTATTTAAAATAATTGTGCAACTTGCATTTGTAGGAAAATACAAGTGGGTAGAGGATAAAGGTGATTTAAATAAATGTTAATTTATTTAAATGTGAGAGGTGGGATTTTGGGGGAATTTAAATAAATATTAATTTATTTAAATGTGAGAGAAGATTTAATTAAACAAATATGATTTATTTATTTAATTAATAGTCTGAATTTGGTTAAGTGAATTAAATCAAATAAATTGAATAATTTATTTAATTAATAGGAGAAGAGGGTTAAGATGAATTAATTAAATATTAATTTAATTAATTATTAATTGATGGTTAAATAATCAAATAAATACTAAGTATTCATTTAATTAAGTGGACAGATTTATGTGACTACACTTCTTACAAATGATGGCACAAAGTGGAGCCAAGATACCTCATGATTTTGACATATCTCAAATAATGGAAAATCGACCTTTGCAACAAACTCACTCCGACATGGATCAAAGGAGACTTAATAGTGGAGGCAATAGAGGACCACATATGGTGCCTGAATCACCATCATCTTTGTTTCAAAAACCAGAGGTCCCACATACACATGGTCAAGCATATGATACTCACCTTCGCAGACCATTATGGAAGTCTTATGCAGAGAAATATGCTCAATCACATATCAATGCTAAGGATCAACCACCAAAGCAATTGGATATTCAAAGGCTTGCTCAAAATTTGGACACAAGGAAACCCCGTGTCAAATTTGGGGGCAACACATTAGAACATGACATGCTTGTAGAGTATGGTATATATGGACAAAATAGATATGGCGTTCCTCAACATGAATCTATACCAAGTGGTCCATATACGCAGCATCATTATAGACCTCCTCCATATGAACATGTGTATGATCAATATCATCCATATATGCAACATGCTCCTCCTCCAATTGGTGCCTCAAACATGGGGTATGGTCCAAGAAGTCGATCTCCACCTAAGAGCAATTTGGAACAACAAATCAGGGATTTACAAAAGAAAATGGAGGACATAAATACACTGAAGCCAACATACACAATGAGAGACATATGTCCTTATCCATTTGACAAAAGCATTCCAATGCCTCCATTTCCTACACACTTTGTGACGCCTAAATTTGATAAGTATAGAGGAAAAGGGGATCCTAAGGCACACATAAGACAGTTTTTCATAGCCTGCATTTAGGTAGCAGCAGAAGAGACATATTTGATGAGATTATTCCCACAAAGCCCAGGTAATCAAACTATGGAATGGTTCTCCCAACTTCCACCTGGAATTAAGTCATGGGGTAACTTAGCAGAGGCATTTATTCAACATTTCTCCTGCAACATAGAGACACACATATCAGTCACTACTTTGTGCAATACTAAGCAAAAAGATGGAGAGTCTTTTTCATCATTTTTACAAAGATGGAGAAATCTAGCTAGCAGATTCTCTTGTGAAATTCCACAAAAACAAATGGTAGAAATGTTCACCCAGAATGTTAACAAAGAGATTGGTTATGACTTAAGGAAAGCTTGTTTGTCCACCTTCAAGGACGTCATTGAAAAAGGGTTAGCAACAGAGAAGGTCCTAATTGAACAAGGAGCCATTAAGATATTCAAGGAAAACAAAGATGACTTTAAGGGAAAAGACAAGCCGAGATTTTGGAACAAAAACAAGAACATAGTCAATGATGGTGTTGTTGATGCCAACACAGTGCGACCCAAATTCATTTTTTCGGGATCAAGTTCTACAAACAATCAAGCGAATACTCAAACAACTTCCAGATCACGAAGGAAATACACTCCCTTGGGAGAACCACTTGAGTCAGTTTTTAAGAAGCTAGTGGCAAACAAGGTAATCATAGTTCCAGATTTTCCTCCATATGAACCAAAGGTCAAACCAAATTGGTGGAATGATGATGAGTATTGCGAATTTCATAAGAGCAAGGGTCATAAGACAAGAAATTGTCATTAACTGAAGAACATCATACAAGATCTCATTGATAGGGGTGACATTGAGATTGAGGGACACTCATCCAATCAAGAACATGAGATGTTTAAGGAACCATTCCCAAATCATGACAAGGGAAAAGCTAAAGCCATAGATGACCAAACCAACTATACCAGAGCAACCTATAACTATGATTCAACTATCAATCACATTTTGATGGACAATTACGTCTCTACCATTATCATCAAGGACAAAAACCTTGAGAATTCTACCCGGAGACCCAAGATTGTCCTAAAAGGTGTTGGATCTTCTTCCGAACCTACCTCTGAATGCCATGTTACAACCTGTCGAGGTAAAATCACTTTGCAAGGTGCTCCAGCCAAGAACACCATCTCCTCATCAACCAAATCTGAGTATGACCTTATAGAACAGTTAGGGAAGACACCCACGCTCATTTCCATCCTTGAGCTCTTACGCATATCCCCCGCTCATAAAGCCATTCTTGACAAAATCTTGAGAGATACTGCCATTCCTACTGATCTAAATGTGGACCAGTTTCAAGCCATGGTGGGATACCTTTCCGTTCCACATTCCCTTACTTTCACAGAAGCTAATGACGCCTCCATAAGTCAGCCACATAATGCACCGCTACACGTTGAAGCCTTCATACACAAAAATAGAATCAAACGAGTCCTAATAGATGGAGGAGCTGGTCTAAACATTTGTACATTGAGCACCATTAAACAATTGGGATATTTTGATAAGGCTGTGAATTCTACAAATCAAATCACCATCAAGGCATATGATGATGAAGAATGTTCATCCAAGGGCACAGTCACCTTACCTCTTAAAATTGGGCCAGTTACAAAGGATGTGGTTTGTCAAGTCTTGGATCTAGATCTCACTTATAACATATTGCTAGGACGTCCTTGGATTCATGAAATGAGAGCAGTCCCATCTACATATCACCAATGCATTAAGTTTCCTCACAATGGAGTGGAGGTAACAGTTAACGACGATCCTAATCCGTTCATATACTGCAATAACCTGAGATCAAAAACTGAGACCATCATTCCCAGTAATCGGAAGCTGTTCCTTCCTCGGCATACATTGATCCTGAGTCATTAAAACCTTCGACATCAAAACAAGGTGAGCTTAAAGGCAAGTTTCAAGACAAGGGCATGGGGGAATACGCTTTAAATCAGACCATGTACTTACGACAAGTCATGAGTTCCCCAAAAGAATATGGAAGACCACATCCTAACAAGCAAGTATCCATCATGATACTCAAATGGGACCCTACTACCTTTCAAAGATGGGGTGAAATGGAAGAGGAAGATTTATACAAAATGCTTTACAAAGACATTGAAGATGACACACAAGATCACATCAGTCTACCATGTGAGAAATATGGCAAAGGCTTCAAAATTCTACAAAAATTCAGGTATGATGGAAAAAACCCTCTTGGGTTACGAAAGGAAGGCATCATTGAACCTTTACAACCTAAATTGACTTTCAAAAAGGAACGCTCAAAAGGACTTGGTTTCTTAACTTCCAAGGTCCACACCCAAAGGACAGAAGAAGCCTTACAAATCAAAGTTGCCAAAATTCAACGAGAGGATCGCTATTCCATAGACTCCAACGAGTGGGAATGGGGTTCAGACAAGTCTTCCAGTGACTACGATCTCACCGAGATATTCAGAGAGTCAGATGAACCAACAGAAGAAGAGGAATTTTATAACAAGTTCAGAGTTGGTCAAGAAATACCCCATGAGGATTCCACACAGTCCTTGTCTCAAGGTTCTAGGTTAAAATCACATAGGATAAGAACACCTGTCCCAGAATGTGCTACTAGTGATGATAATTTGGATTCATTCATGATCGAGACTGATGAGGAGAGTGCCATCAATGACCTCGATAATTACCTTGACATACCCGAATATAACTTCATCTTCACTCTTAGCCTTGCTAACTTCGAAGACGTTAAAAGCCTTCCCCTTGTTCACCACCAACTCATTGACTGGGATCATGAAGGACCTGCACAGTTTGACACATTCCAAAATGATGAAGCTTTTATTGACTATCTTGGCATACGAGACGATCTCCCTCCTAGGGACCATAAGGCGAGATACACTATAGAACTCAACAGCGTGACATATTTTGGTGAGGGTGTCGAACCTTCCAGTCGCAAAAATGTGAAAACAAGAACAAATAAAGGGTCTTATAGCGAAAACCACACTGTGGCACTGTCTGACCCCAAAAAAGTAAAAAGAAAGGACGTATTCGAGGGTGAAAACCTCTCTAAGGCACCCGAAGATGGAAGGCTTGACATTCTCCCAGCATCATATGAGGAAAAGTCATCCATGTTGGTAGAGGAGACTATCAAAACAAACATTGGTACAGAAGAGGTTCCACACAACATATTCCTGGCTCAATTGTTGACAGAGTCAGAAAGGTCGAAATTCATAAGTTTCTTCAAAGAATGACAAATCAACTTTGCCTGGTCATACGCTGATATGCCTAGATTGGATCCGGATTTGGTAATGCATCATTTAACAGTCAAACCGGGGGCAAAGCCAGTGAAACAGAAATTAAGAAAAATGCATCCACAAGTGGCATTACTAGTCAAAGCAGAACTTGAGAAATTATTGGATGTCGGATTCATATGCCCAATTGATTATCCTGAATGGATTTCCAATTTGGTGCCTGTCAGTAAACCAGATTGCAGCACCAAAATATGTACAGATTTCAGAGACATCAACAAAGCTTGTCCAAAGGATGACTTCCCATTACCGAATATCGACTTGATTGTTGATCTCACAGCAGGTCATGAAATGTTATCATTAATGGATGGATTCTCTGGTTATAATCAAATAAGGATCGCATTCGAGGATCAACACAAAACATCATTCACTTGTCCTTGGGGAACTTTCTACTGGAATGTCATGCCCTTCGGGCTAAAGAATGCAGACGCTACATATCAAAGAGCCATGACTACTATCTTTCATGATCTCATGCATGTAACCGTGGAAGATTATGTCGACGACCTCTTAGGCAAATCAATAGATAGAAATACACATTTGGACATACTTTCAGTCATCTTTGATCAGTTGGAAAAATACAAAGTAAGATTAAACCCCAAGAAATGTGTCTTTGGAGTGACCTCCGGGAAGCTTCTAGGATTCATTGTATCCAAAAGAGGAATCGAAGCTGATCCAACAAAAGTCAAGGCCATCTTGGAGATGCAACCACCAAGAAATATCAGTCAACTTCGGTCTTTACAAGGCAGACTCCAGTCCATACGAAGATTCATAGCGCAACTTTCAAATAAGTGTAATCCTTTTTAGCACCTGCTACATAAAAACATCAAATTCAAATGGGATGATAACTGTCAACAGGCTTTCTAGACGCTCAAAGATTATCTTTTAAATCCGCCAGTTCTGATGCCACCAGTTCTAGATCAACCTCTGTTACTATACATATTAGCTACTTCAACAACACTGGGGGCACTCTTAGCACAACAAATTGCTGAGGGCAAGGAAAAAGCAGTATACTATATCAGTCGCACATTGGTGGGATATGAGCTAAAATACACACCAATTAAGCGTGCATGTCTCGCCGTGGTATTTGCTTCGCAGAAATTATGACATTACATGCTCACTCATAAGACTAAGTTGGTTGCAAGGATAGACCCATTAAAATACCTTCTCAATAAAGCAACACTTACTGGGCGACTGGTCAAATGGGTAATGATCTTGAGTGAATTCGACATCGAGTATGTGGATAGAAAAGCAAAAAAAGGACAAGTCATCGCAGATCAATTAGCAGATGCTCCCATGATAGATGATGTTCCTCTAAGTTCAAAATTTCTAGATGAATCCATTTTAACAATGTCACATGCAAAGCCATGGCAACTATACTTCGACGGCTCATACACACAGTATGGGGTAGGAGCTGGCATCCTCTTTATAACTCCTTAAGGGGATTTTATACCAAAATCATACCGCTTATCATTTCCTTGCACTAACAATATAGAGAAATATGAGGCATTAACAACAGGATTACGGATCGCAGTTCAGTGGAAGATCCAAGAACTTCGTGTTTCTGGGGACTCTCAACTTGTCATTCGTCAAGCAACTGATGATTACCAAACAAAAGATGAAAAATTAATGCCTTATAAACAAATGGTGGATGACCTGAAACAACACTTCACAAAGATAGACTTTGAGCAGATACCAAGAGAACAGAATCGCGCCACAGATGCCATGGCTACAATTGCTTCATTGATTGATCTACCTCCAAATGAGACCCGCTATGAGTTCTTGGTGGATAACCTTTTGGTTCCTTCATATGAGATCATGCCTACTGAGACGATATGTGTTGTCGGTCCCGAGTCCCAGTTATATGGTTCCATCTTCACATACCTTCGTGACAATACCCTACCTCCTGATCTATCAAATAACCAACATCGCACTTTCATTCACCAATCCTCTCGATATGTCATTTTAGCTGATATTCTATACCGACGAGGTCTAGATGGCACTCTTCTTAGATGTTTAGAAAGTGACGAAGCTCAGATTGCGTTATGTGAAGTACATGAAGGGATATGTGGTCCACATGCTAGTGGTCCTACCTTGGCCAAGAAACTCATCAGGACTGGATATTATTGGCCCAATATGGAAAAATATTCATATCAGTTTGTCAAGAAATGTAAGCAATGTCAAATTCATGGAGACCTCATACATGCACCAGCACAAGAACTTTAACCAATTGTGTCTCCTTGGCCCTTTTGTCAGTGGGGACTCGATCTCATAAGCAAGATTCACCCTCCTTCTTCCAATGGTCATAAATTCATTATCACTGCCACAAAGTATTTTACAAAATGGATTGAAGCCATGCCTCTCACACAAGTCACAGGAAAATAGATTGCTACATTCATCCTCAATTATATCATTTGCCGATACGGTATTCCTGTTTCCATTATCATTGATAACGGGCGTCCCTTCAAAAATCAGGATGTTTGTGAACTCTATGACCGCTTCCATATTTCCCATCGTTTCTCCACACCATATTAACCCCAAGGTAATGGCCAAGCTGAGGCATCTAATAAAACAATCCTTAAAATCCTAAAGAAGACAGTCGACGACGCTAGCCGTAATTGGCATATCTAACCTAATCCTGCACTTTGGGCCTATCGCACAAGTGTCCGCACACCTACATGAGCTACACCCTATTCACTTGTCTACGACGTTGAAGCCATCTTGCCTATTGAGGTCGAGCTACCCTCTTTATAGGTCTCTTTTCAAAACATCATCAGTGATGAAGACTATAGGGTCTCTCGCTTACAAGAGCTGGAACTACTGGATGAACGAAGACAAACTGCTTTTAATCATCTCGAGGCTTACCAACAACGAATGAGTCGTAGCTACAATCACAAGGTCAAGCCTCGTACATTTGAGGTAGGTGATTTGGTTCTTAGAGAAAACCCCAAAAATCAGCAAGACAGAGAGAAGAAGGGCAAGTTCGAACCAAATTGGCTTGGTCCTTACATCATTACAACAGCATATGGATCTGGGGCATATCAGCTCTCAACTACAGAAGGTGAACCTTTGGAGGATCCTATCAACAACATGCACCTTCGCAGGTTTTACACATAGCTCTTTGGAATATCCTAATTCAAAAAATACAAAAAAATTCAAAAATTTCAAAAATACAAAAAAATTCATAAAACAAAAAAATTGTTACTTGGTGAAAACCTGGCAAACAGGCACCTTGTGACACAAAAAACATTGAAAAATCGAAAAAAGTAAAGAGAAATTTTTTTCGTCCAACGGTGAAAACCACTTCGGTGGCGCCCTGGGCAAGTACCATGGTGAAAATTGGGTCACCAGCACCATGTGTAGAGACATTGCTCCTCCCTCCTTCAGGATTCACTTTCATCCTTTCACTTTGCACACACTCACGACCAATTCATCCATAATAAACTTACCCATTCCCATCATTGCTTGTTATTGATCTACCCAAGATTGGTTAGCCATTCATAATAAACCTCCCTTTTCACCTCCCTTTCCATCCGTAATAAATCAGATCCTATCTGTGGCTAAGGCAAATCCTACGTCTAGTGATGGGTGTGGAACTGAGAACATCACATGTTTTGAGGAGTACAGTTTCTTCCAGCTTCCTTTAGTCTATCCGCGCACAATCCGCAATAAAGCAACATTTGCATCACAGATCCACAATAAAGGTTCATCTTCTCTGCAATAAAGTATCAGTTTCATGGATTCAGTCAGTTTCAGATGAGACATAGCAGCAACAATGGGCTTCAACAAATCAAATCTTTCAACAGACTCAGACAACATTATGGTTCAGTGCTATCTATCATTTCTGAGAAAGTAAACATTGTGACCACAATCAAATAAGACTTATACAAGTGACAAGAGACACTAAATTTGAGGACTATAGTGGATGTTGGTGTCGAGTCTTGGTTTTCTTTTGATTTCATCTTTTTTAGTGACATGTCTTTTAGCTTTTTCAGGATGTCTCTGACTAGAGATTTTATCTCTAGGATGTCTTTGACTAGAAAGGCGAGGATGGGGTATCGTCACCTATTTGTATTTGCTATCTGTGGATTGTCTCTTAGTAATGCTATGACTTGTCCAAGGATATGAGGACACTGTGAGTCTAGTATGAACTGGGGCATTCTTTGTTTGTAACTGTCTTATCTCCATGCAAACAGGTACAATGACTTTCTGGGTCAAACATATGCCTCGATTGTCATAACCTACTTGCCATAATAAAGCTCAATGATGATAATGCACAAGAAGCTCTTTCACTTTCATATCTTCTGTCTTCCATCCCCCTTTCTTGATTGACTTCCATCGTCCTTCTCGAGTCCGCGTAGCCTGCTATCACATGACTGAGTATAATGACACAACAAAAACATTTGCATTTCATGTAGTTGCACCTGCATTACCACATGTTAGCATTTCATACATACATATAGATATCACATCCTGCACACCACACATATTAGCACAATTTACATTTGCATTATCATATTCATTTGCATTTCATACATTCACAATTGCATTTGCATAACATATAAAACATAAAAGAACAAAAATATTGCATTGCATCATGTACATATTTGCATCCACATCATAAGCATCACATAAAACATACATCATAAAACATATAGAAGCATCACATAGGTACGCATGCATATAGCTACCGCAAAGATGAATCATCTCATATATATAATCATAAAGTGTCATGATACAATGATGTCAAAATCATATCGCTACAAAGCACCCGTAGGTGTCTACATCATCATACAAAAATGGTACAATACTAATACATAGGGAGCCCTCTACGACTATGATGAACTCCCTTCCTCGGACCCGCCTGGCCTCGATGGAATCTGAGCCCCTGAAGGACTCACCCCAGGATCATCCCTCCTGTCCCCTCTATCTGGTGGTAGTGGAGGACCCATAACCCCACCACTCGATGCCTGTCTCCTACGGCTCCCTCCCATAGCTGTCGCTGTCCGCGATGGTCTATGGAAGCTCCTTGCCCGCTGATCCGCTGGCACTGCACCATAATAGAGATCCCGCCAGTAGGCAATCTCCTCCTTGACCTGCAGAACATAGGCATATCCGGCCCCTGTGTCCTCTGCTGCCTGTCTCCCAGCCCTCAGTGCTGTCTCAGCCTCTGTGTAGCGCTGAATGGCCTGGTCTCGCTCCCGCTCAGTATCTCAGAGCCACCTCCTGAGCCTATCCCTCTCCCTCTCCAACTCCTGAATCTCATCTGCCTATCCCTGACAGATCTCCCTCAGCTCCATCAGCTCATCCTCCTCTGCATCAGCTCCTTGTGGCTCTGCCTGTGGCTCCCCCTGTACGGGTGCCTGTCCCTGTCCCTGTGCCTGTACCTGTACTGGTGCCTATACTGTACCTATCCCTGTATCTATCCCTGTCCCTGTACTTGCACCTGTCTGGGACCCTGTGCTGCTGGCACCTGTAGCAGCAATCCACCGCTACCCCTCACCACCTGAGCCTGCCTCTCCTCTCCACCCTCCCTTCGCGGTGCAACCCTCCTCTCTCCAACTGCTCCCCTCCTCCTCCGTCGACCTCTACCCCCATTAGCTCCACCATCATCATCATCCCCACCACCATCTCCATCTAATGGCTCTTCCGGATCCGTTAGGCGGGGGAATGGATGCTCCGCCCAGTATGCTGTGTACTCGACATCCATGTCGGCATCCTCAATCTCTAGCCACATGTCCCAGGGTAGGGGCATCATCTCTACCAGCTACGTAACAGCCTGATCATATGATAACAAGGGCCCAAACTGTGCCTGATCTCTCACAGTTCGTGCATACATTCCTGAGCCTCGTGGCATCCGCTGAATCCTGCTAAACTGCCTGCCAACCCTATCCACTAGCTGCCTCTCCAGCACATAGGGCATCTGCCCAATCAGGTACCAGCTCCGGAAGGTGTAGGGAAGCTCAATAGTATCGTCCTCCCACTGCTCGCATCCCAGGTATGGCCTCCATATGACCATGTCAATGTCATCTATCACCCGCCGCCAATACTCCAACCTGCCAATCCTTGGTTGCGACGTGATCATGTCATACAAGTGAACAAAACTACGTCTGTGACCTCTACCCCTGAAGTGTATCAGCCTCGTCACTGACAGATGCTCATAAGCCCACACCTGCAACAATGTCACCCCACAGCCCAATCCCATTGATCCGTGGTATACAAACTGATGCAACTCATAGTAGAGGTGTGCCAGCACACACGGTCCCCAAGCATATCTGGTGTGCTATGTCTCCAATGCACCTCCCCAGCCTACAGCCAACCCTCATGTCACCCTATCCGAACACAGGAACCCACTGATCGCTCCTCCTATCACTGCCGACAACGCTAGCCCTGTAGCTATCATAGTGTCCCAAGCCACATGTCCAACCCTCATCTCCAGTCCTAGGTCCTGGAACACTCATCTCAAGACCTCCCTATCTCCATCTCAATCGTATGGGATCAGCTCCCCATCGATCAGTATCCTCAAGATCCTATATACATCCTCGAGGGTGACTGTCATCTCCCCCATTGGCAAATGAAATGTACATGTCTCAGAGTGCCATCTCTCCGCCAGCGCAGTGAACAGTCTCATGTTCGCCTGAAACTCAGGCATATACAGCACATGTCTCAATCCCATAGCCTCGATAACAACTCGCTCCTTGGCTGTCAGCTCAGGTCGCAATCTCTGAGTCGATGGGAATCTCTCCTGTGACTCCAGCATAGGCAAATACTCCTACAGTCAAGCAAAAGCAATCATGTCAATCATCGTGGCATTCCCTGTTTATCACAAAATGCTACTTTTTATCTAAATGCATATGGCATTCTATCCTAGTGACACTCACTGTTCATCACACTGTTCATCACAAAGTGTTGCTTCTATCCTAGTGGTACTCCCTATTCATCACAAAGTACTACATGTGTGGCACTCCCTATTCATCACAAAGTGTTGCTCACATTTGCACTCCTTGTTCATCACAAAGTGCTGCTCATATTTTAGTACTCCCTGTTCATCACAAAGTACTTTATCTTGGTACTCATTGTTCATCACAAAGTGCCTTGATTTATTCTAGTCTTCCCTAGAGGACCTGCTTGAGTGTATCCTCTCAGTATCTTATCTAATCGATAGCGTATGTTCATCACAGAACTACCGATTTGACCTAGAAGACACAAATTCACATTTTTTGGACACAAATGCACTTACCTGACATAAACACACTTGAAGACTGCACAGACACACCTGAAAAACATAGACACGCTTGACAAACACAGACGTGCCTATGCTCTGCACAGACGCGCCTGGGCGACATAGACATGCCTTCTTGGCACAGACGCGGTTTCCATCACAGACGCACCTGGCACAAACACAGATGCACCTCGCGAGCATAGACACGCCTGGCACCAACGTAGATGCGCCTGGACGTTTTTGGACCTTTTTTGGACCCTATTCTAAGTGCATTTATTGCCCTATCTACCATGCATTAATGACAACAATAAATGCGTCGAAGTACGAGGAGATTTGGTGGTACTTACCGACTCTCCTGCCTCTGCTGGCCTTTAGAATCAGCAAATGCAGATGAATCTGTGAATGAAGGCCATCGCTGCTGACTGCTGCTGCTCTATTTTCGCTCTGCACTTTGCTCTCGTGGATGTGTAGATGACAATGAGGATGTATTTCCCCCTGTGGTCTATCTTATAGACTACCCTAGCCCTAGCCCTCGTCTCCCGAGTCAGTCTTCATTATCCCGTGACTCTGTCACTTTATCCGGTCAATTCATTCTAGCCTTTCTTTCTTATCGAGAGATTGTCTATGATCTTTCCAGACATTTTCATCCAATCTCTCAAGGGGGCATATCATTCCCATCTTGGGGCAACTCTATATCAATTCATCTTATCTTCTTTGAAACAACGCGACAAGCCGCATTGTCTCAAAGAGGGGCAAAATGTAGACACCCAAAATTGTCGAGTCTAATTAAATAAATATTTTATTTATTTAATTATCTAAGCTTAATTCTTCTGTTAATTAAATAAATCTTTATTTATTTAATTAATTCATTTATCCTCTTCTAGCCTTATTTCTCATTTAAATAAATACATTTATTTATTTAAATTATCCTTTTCCTAAATTAAATAAATATCTTATTTATTTAATTATCCCACTTCTTCTATTAATTAAATAAATATTTATTTATTTAATTAATTCATTAACCTTTTCTACCCATGACACATGTCATTCATCTCTTAATTCATACACTACCTACCCCATTCATTATTTTATTATTTCTTTTACCTACCCTCTAATCATAGCCGACCTCCTTTTACACCTCTCAATCTTATCCCTCCATTTCTTATTGTGTCTTCTATATAAGGAGATGCTTCCCTCATTATCAAACCCTAATCATTCATCCTAATCATCTTTTATGCAATTGACTACACTACGATCCTACTTGCAACCACATTTCGTTCTTTGTTGAGCTCTTGTGCACATAAAATCTGAGAGCAAATATATCAAGCAAGATCAATGGAGATAGGAAGAATGGAGATCAAAACCCTATTGGACATGTGATGGTATAATCTTTGTGATTTCATTTGATTTGCATTGTCTTAGGTAATCTTCATATGTTATGGTGGATCTTTGTTGTTGTTAGGTTAGGGTTTTGTGGTTGAATTCATTTAGCCTTTCAATATTGTTATTGTTGTTATCCATTTTCACCATATACAACCTGTACCACTCTTTATTAGAGCTTTGATAAATGAATCTCTGCGACTTGGATCGAGACTCTCATAATTCCCTGCCAGCTATTCAAGGTCAATTTGGACGTTTGAGTTTTGGGCTTCAAATCCTAGGTTCAACAAACGAGCAAATTCTCCCTCGTTTGTATTTTTATTGACAATTGTTTTTTTTATCTTCATCATAATTTTCGGCGCAGACCATGACAAAATCAGGGCAAGGGAATACTTTAGGTAACACCATGCTTCCCAATCCAACATCTCACGATGCAATTTTATTTGTTTTTTGTTGTAACATTGGGTTGAAAACAGTAAATTTTGCCCTAGATGCATCTCCCACCTTACTAGACAATGTATATCTAATATCTATGATACGCTTTTCACCATAGATAGCAGGGTCATAAATATCATGGTATTCATCAGTGAAACCTGGTGTTTTAACCAGTTCAGTTAGGTACATTTTGTTTTTCACTTGGCTTCTTGTTGAATTACTGCTTCCCATTTTCCCCATCACTATTATTGTTAATAATTCAAAATAATGCTAGATAAAAACCTGAAAATGCTAACCCTCAAATTGGACCACGAGATTACCAAAAGCAAAAAAGGCGGGATGTAGGTGTTCTAGATTTTACCTAGAAATTGGAATTTCTATTTCACTAGATTAGCACAGACAGTCTCTATTGCAACTTGCATTCCTCAATCTAGTAGTTGTTTCTGAATCTCCCTCAATTTACAGGTTTGTCCAAGAAATGAAAGACGATTATGATTTACGAGTCTCTTATTTTGAAAACTTTGAAAAGTAGAAAAGTAAAACTTAAAGGGCAAAATATCTAGAATCATGTTGTAATTTTATTAATTACTATTAATAACTATTCGATGCTGAAGGACAAAACATTCATTACTTCAGTATAAATTCCGAGGACACTAAGAATCATGTTGTAATTTTATTAATTATTATTAATAACTATTCAATGTTGAAGGACAAAACATTCACTACTTCAGTATAAATTCTGAGGACATTAAATGTAATACGTTCAATTCCAGGTGAAGTTCTCCCAAATATGTTCACTTCACATTTCGGCCGAAATCCACCCTAAGCCGTTGATCTTTGCTCATCCAATGGATGAGGGACCAAGGTACCCGTTTTGACTTTACAGGTCTGTTTAATAATTTTAAACTTCTGCCCGAAAAAGTGCTTAATAGACTTAATTATATTTAATTAAATTTAAAACGTTTCAATTCCGGGCGAAGTTCTCCCAAATGTGTTCACTTCCCACATTCGGGCCGAAATCCACCCTGAGCTGTTGATATTTTCTCATCTCATGGACGAGGGACCAAGGTACCTGTTATGACTTTACGGGTCTATTTTTTAAGTTTGTTTAATAATTTTAAACTTCTTCCCGAAAAAGTGCTCTATAGACTTAATTATATTTAATTAAATTTAAAACGTTTCAATTCCGGGCGAAGTTATCCCAAATGTGTTCACTTCCCACATTTTGGCCGAATTCCACCCTAAGTTGTTGATCTTTGCTCATCCAACGGACGATGGTACTTGTTGTCAGTTGTCGTGGGTCCCATGACTTCTGCCAATTTTTGGGCATGTCACCATACTCGTGTCACTTTTCTGGGCAAAGTTCTCAAAAATCTATTCCCTTCCCACATTCGCCCCGAAATCCATCCTAAGCCATTGATCTTTGTTCATCCAATGGTCGATGGTACCTGTTTTTAGATGTAGTGGGTCCCATGACTTCTGCCATTTTTCTGACACGTCACCATACTCGTGTCACTTTTCGGGTTTGATTTTTAAGTCTATTTAATCTTTTTAAACCTCCGCCCGAAAAAAAGTTTTATAGACTTAATTATATTTAATTAAATTTAAAATGTCCAATTCCGGGCAAAGTTCTCAGAAAGGTGTTCACTTCCCACATTCGGGCCGAAATCCACCCTAGCCATTGATCTTTGTTCATCCAGCGGTCGATGGTACCTGTTTTCAGATGAAGTGGGTCCTGTGGCTTCTGCCATTTTTCTGGCACGTCACCATACTCGTGTCACTTTTTGGGTCTGTTTTTAAAGTCTATTTAATCATTTTAAAATTCCGCCCGAAAAAGAGATTTATAGTCTATAGACTATAGACTTAATTCTATTTAATTAAATTTAAAATGTTCAATTCCGGGCGAAGTTCTCACAAATGTGTTCACTACCCACATTTGGGCCGAACTCCACCCTAAGCCGTTGATCTTTGCTCATCCGACAGACGATGATACCTGTTGAGAACTTGAGTGTTGTCAGATGTCGTTGGTCCCATAATAATAGACATTTAAATTTTAAAGATGTGCAATAGTTTGAGATAACTATTAAATATAATGTTAATATTATTTGTAACTAAAGATGTGCAATAGTTTGAGATAATATAATGTTAATATTATTTGTAAAAATTTGAAATTAAAAAATAGTATAAAACATGAAACTTAGTTTCTAGAATAAAACAAATAACTAAATAAAAATATAAAATTTGATATACAATTTGAAAGGTAAAAGTTTAATATAAAAAAGAAAACATTCAATATTAAATCTAAAATATTAATTTAAAGTTTAACAAAATTCTTTGAAAATATGCTTACGATATATAATTTTAAAAAATAGTTTAAAAATATATATATAAGTTCAACATAAATTTAGTGTATTAATTTAAAAAGATGTGCAGTCCTCAACCTGTTAAGGCGAGCAAATTTGGAAAGTACAAATGCCAAGGTGGCGATTAATTGGTGCAGAAGGAGTTGTATGCGGCATGTCGCATGAACGGAGGAAGGGGAGGATGGCAGGAAATCTTTTTCTTGATCTCATGGCATTAATGCCTTATCGTGCACATTCATTACCCGACCTATAAGACAGAGGCAAAATTTATTACCTTTTGATATGTGTACCAGTTTTTGCTTTGAAGCAGAAAAAATCTTTAGTTCGTAGAATCGTACCTTCTGTAAGACATTTTTTGCAAGAAGTGATTTTGAAATTGCAGGTGACCATGGAGGCCAATTTCACACTTCGAACAGACAAGAAGTTGGTGCCCTTTTTGGGCAAAGTATCTGATAAATGAATGCAAGGATTGTTCAGGTTTAAGGAGGAGAAGTTGTGGGTAGCAACTCGACTGATGCTTGCAGGGCACATATCAGTAACCAGTATTGAACTAACATGGAGGTTTACTCTCTGATTCTAGCGTGGGCCTGTGAATTCAAACCGGAGGTGGAAAAGGTAAAACTCACATTGGTCAAATTGATTGATGGGGACTTTTTGATTAACTTGGATTCAATCTTGGAGTGGGTGGTGCTGGGAGTTGGCATTCGAATTAAGGAAGGGGACGACTAGGAGGAATTGCTTCCTTTTATTCGTGGCCTAGAGGATGAAATCAAATACCAGTGCCGTGAACGTGCCTGAGCGGGGTGGGAAGCGATGAAACTCTTTGTGAAATTAACCAGGGTGGATGAAGTCCTGAAGGCTTTGCATGTGGTGGCAAGGATGGAGGTTGGTAGGGAATTGAGAGATAGGGCTGAAGAAGGAAGGACCATACAGCTACTGGCAAGCTTGGAGGGCGACCCCGACTTCGGGTGCCTAAACTGCATTCCAAAAATGAAAGCTGAAGCGGCAAAAGGGAAAGCCAAAGCATCGACCTCCAAGGAGGGAAGGGACTGGGAGGAGGCGACCCAGGGGGATAGTGAGACTGGGTGACTGGCCTATCGACAATGAACTGGGTTTTTTGTCTTCTTGCTATAAGCTGTGGGCAGTATGGTTTTCTCTCTGTCTGCATTTATGCATGAATGGCTGCAAATTTTGTATCTTGAAACTTTTGAATTAATAGAATGAAAAAACCTTTACCGATAAACTTTTGTATCTTGAAACTTTTGAAATTTTGTATTTTGAATGACTATATAGTATATATTTATAAAATTATAATCAACCATAATTAATGTACAAATAATTAATGGAACGAACTAATTTTTTCTTTTTTTATAGCATTACATAAAAAAGATCATAGTATTAAATTTTTTCCATTATTTAACAAATAATTGAAATAATGTAGCTCATATACAAAAAGCATTTGAAAAAAATTAATTAATAAAAATGAAATAGAATTATAGAAAGCGTTTTTATATCCATAAGACTGTAAGAGGCAAACTGAAACAAACTGGAATTTGAAAAATTATCATTAATATTTATTTTTTTGAAATTTACAATTTTTTCGTCTGAGACTTGAATCCCCCCAAAACTTAAAAGCCAAAATGAGTGAGCCACTGGCATTGAGCCTGTTAGGGTTTGAGGACATAGGAAAAAAAAACTACAGGGGGGCACGGCTAGGGCACAGGTAGTGGAATTGTTTACAATTTTGCCCTAAGAATTTGGCCCTCCTTCCATGTAGAATTCTTCAGACAACATAAGCTGAGAAAATTCTTCAAGCCACATGTAGTTTGGAAAGTCGTCCAGGAGGAACCATTTCCAGAGGAAGTCCCTGCCAATCTGCACCCATTTTCTGTGACGCGTCAGCTGCTCCGCATTCAGGTTCAGGAGAAACGGTTGCCTGGCCACTAGCACTGTTTGGTCAGGGAGGAGAATCTTGGATAAATCAATCGCCCAAGGGATCCCCACCCCTACTTCTGCAAGAACGACAAGAGTAATGTCATCTCCGAGGAAGTCTTCCTTAAAAACCTTCCTCAACAGCATCAACATATCCACCTTGTCTCCTCCCAGGTCCAGAAGAGATGCTAAGAAGCGGGATGTAAGGTCCGTGTTAACACGGTACCTATTTTCGTTTCACAGAAATTCTCTGCCCAACACCATCCGCACAGCCTCATTGGTGAATGACCCAACCTCCTTGTAGACTGATTGGAGGGTTGGGTCTCTAACGGAGCCTAGAAAGGCTCTCTAGTCCTCTGTAGAAATGCTTCTCAAGCGGATGGGAGTGTCCATCTTGAGAAAACAGATTAACAAATTAAACAACCTGAGCAGTGAGCCTATAAACCTAAAATACCATGAGCTCCGACATTTTATCTACCAAATGGCAAAGGCTAATTGAAGATGAAAGAAACAAAGATAGTATACAAATTGTTAAAGTCTTGATTGTAATAATTACTTCTTTAACAGTATTAACTGCTATAAAAAATTTTAAATCTTTCGCATCTCTGCAAATCTTCCCCATAAATGCACTATTGTGCGAAAATGGAAACAACTATGAACTAGTACCAAATTGGCAAGTATCACATTGGAAGTCGTGAGGACAGAGTGGATTGAAATTAGTGAAAAGATATATATGAAATGAACGAAATTATCATTCATGATTCGTGACATTTGATACGTGTCTATTGAATCCAATTCCATTTCGGGCACTTTCTGGTGAGCTATGTTCTCTTCAGAAAATTGGGCCGAAATAAAACTTCAGCCATTGATCTACGATCATCGAACGGTTTAAAATCATTGATAGATTTTAGGTATGTGTCACCCTTCACGTGTCAAAGAGGCCGCACTTATTGATACATCGTGTAGAGTCCGGACTCAATGTATTATGTGATGTGATGTACTGATGTGGTGTGATGTGCCTTGTGTATTAATGGCAATGAATTCATGAAATCGCCAATAAATTATATATTGTACCATAAATAACAAAATATTCGCCAAAACAAATTAAATAATTTTCAAGCGGTGGATAAAAATCGCCAATACATTTAAATAATTTTCAAGTGGTGGATAAAAATCGCCAATATATTTAAATAATTTTTCCTTCGGAGTAAACATTTTCGCTCATACAACTATATATTTGTTCCTTTAAACAAAAATTATTCGCCTCCCACAATAAATATTTTTCCCATAGAACAAGGTACTATTCGCCAAAAATTTATGGAATTTTTGTACCCTAGAAAAAAATCGCCAATACAAAATAATTTTTTTCCCCATTTAAACAAAAAATTTCGCCATCCATATGAAAATTCCCCCCCGAAAATAATGTCTGATTCGCCAGGATTTTACACAGTTGCCCGGGGGGGGGGGGGCGTTTCTTAAAGTTATCCCTGCCCGGTGGATATAGATAGTCCACATCCGAGTCATCAAACTACATTCAAATGGGTGGCCTATCCACATAACTACATAACTTGTAGATCCAAACACTAAAACATGCAAACTCATCATCACACCAGTAAATGTAAAACTAAAATATCAAAGACAATAACATGTAAATTTAAGACTCAAACATTGAATCACCAACAAACCCAATTTGTCAAACAAATCCAAATTGAGCAACATAGTTAAGGAACTAAAAGACATTCTTGCAAATCTAATAACTGTCTTCATCTAGAAGGCTCTAGGAGATTGAACATAATCTTTTCCCACATATCTACAAACAACAATTTTTTGTTAACATGCAAAACTTGCAAAACCATCTTTGTGCAAATTTGAATCTACCAAGATTACTCCAAATCTACATAAACCACCAACTTTTAGTAGAAGAGAAAACTACAAAACCTTTAGAGGAAATAATTTGTCTCGAAGCTTTTAAAATATATGATAAAATACCGACTTTACAACCCATAAATAACTACTGGAAAAACATATACCAACATTTCCTCATCGAGAAAGGTACAAACCTCCTCATACCATGCATGAAGCATATAGGTAGGACTACAACTATCTTACATCTAGAAATATCCCAAAGAATCATAATCTAAAAAAAAGCTCATCTACATATCTACAAAACCACAAGTTTTGATTACCCATGTAAAACCTATGAAATCAACGTGTCATGTGACACACATGCAAACCCATATCCACTTATCATCTAGAAGACCCACAAGTTAGAAAATCACCAAAATAGTTAAACTAGAATAATGAAATAACATAGATAAGCATAACCATAGATTTTGAGTGAAAAATCTACAAAATCCCTAGATCCAACCAACATGAAACTAAACACATGCAAGTACAACAAACCAAAAGGAAGAAGAGGTCTAGGAACTCCTAGCTCATTTGTAGGCCAACTCAACAATCACTATCAAGTACATGCATATAGAGGAGCTAGGCTATTCTAGAAGCTTCTAGATCATCCAATGATCAACTACATAGCCTACATGCATTCAGATTAATGAAACAATGCTTTCTAACCTGAAGGACTAAAACCAAGAACCCAACATAAGCACATAAAACTATAGCCATGACAACCCAAGTTTCTCCATATTATTAAGGAGACGGAAATAGTCACCCAACATGAATACTCTACTGCACACAACCACATAATAAAATAACATTGTCATGCATGAGGGTTATAATATGCTATCAAACAAAATCTCTAGATTAATATTAAATCAAATATAACCACATGATCAACTCCACAAAACTCTATCTTCTCCATCCTTTAAAATGCCTATTGTATCATGAAAATAAGATCAACTACAAAACTTCTACTCATATAAGGATTAATAACCAATTGATTTCTTCAAAGTAGATTCAAATCATAACAAAAGAAATACCCAAAATTGTAAATACCATGGATCTTCACATGCATTGACATGTAAGCACATGCAAGTTCATGCAACACACATGCAAGTACATGTAGCTTGCATGCAAGCACATGCAAAACATGGATCTAAGCTCTGATGCCAAATGAAGGGAAAGATGATCCCAAAAAGCCATCTAAGAGCTAGTATGCACCCTCAGTATCCAACATTTTTCTTTTAAACTTGATTTCAATGACTTGATACAAGCACATACTACTAAGTCATTAAAGCAAAAATGTGCATAATTAATTTCTTAGAGGAAAGATAATGTTGGCTCCCCCTCAAAAAATGCTGGCGAGATAGCGTTGGTGTTGGCTCCCCCTCAAAAAATTTACTCGCATCATCATTTAAAAAAAATAAAAATTTATATCCCCCCTCAAACATATATTTGAAATTTTTTATTTAAAGTTAAGCTTACAATCAAAAAATTATTATTTTTATATATATTTGAAAAATTTTATTTAATATTTTGTATTATTTATTTAATAAATTTTTAATTATATTTTCAATAAATTTTTAATATTTTTTTATATAATTTTTTAATAAATATATTTTTAACTGCACTCTATTTATACTATATTTTTATTATTTAATATATTTTATTTATATTCTACTTAACAAATTTTAAAAAATATTTTGTAAATTTTTAATATATTATTTTTTATAATATACTCTCTTAATGTACTTTGTTATAATGAGAAAGTGTTATAATTAGGGTGAAAATATTTAATTCTAATCCCAATTGTGACCCTAATTATAACAATTTCTAATAATAATCCAAGTAATAACCAATTGTTACACTTGAAAATTTCTTTATTTGCCTTTCTACAACATTTTGAATTGTATTCTATAATACTTGTATTTGTAATGATAAAAATTATATATTTATATTTGTAATATAGTCATTAATGAACCTCTACCTCAATGCCATAATTAAGCAACCTTAATCAAATTATTGGCATGATTTTGACTTTTTTCTTTTATAAATAAATTATAAGGTGATAAATTTTAATCAATCTACTCACTATTTAGTTTTACTTTATGTTTGTATAACATGTAGTTATGGTAAATGTTAGAATATTTAATCTTTACTTGGCTTAGGTTTATTTGTATTTAGTTTGGGACATTCCTTTGGAATCCCTACATGTAATCTGTCCTCTAGTACATATGTGAGGACAAGTCATTTCTTTTATTTTTCTTTAATAAAGAATATTAGATTTCCTCCTTAAGAGGATGTGGACACATGGCACTCACATTTTATGAATGGTGGCATTCATAGATTTGGGAGTTAATTTGTAACTCATCTCCTCATCTCTATTTAAGAGATGTCTCCTCTTTCATTTCTTCTTAATGACATTATTGTAAAGAACTCTCTCTCTCTCTCTCTCTCTCTCTCTCTCTCTCACACACACACACACACACACACACACACACACACACACACACACACACACACACACACACATTTTAGGCATTGCCTTATTCATAATAACACACGGGGTTTTTCTTTGCTTTTCCCTTTTCAAAAGTTCTTGTGCCTCCTTCACATTTGGGTGATTGCTCCAAGGTTTTTGCATTTCTCTTGGTAACATTTATTTCATCAATAAACTTACTTGGATTTTGTTTTTCTTTCCTTGCTCTTGTATTTCCTTTCATGGCATCAGAGCAGGTTCTAATCCTTGTTTCAAGTTGAGATTGATGAAGGTTACCATTTTGTGAAGCTCACCTTTAGTGGAGGCACTTTTTTGAGAGAAGGGAAGAAGCTTGTTCTTTAATGTTTTGTTGTGCATGTTTTGATTTAAGTTAAATTTTTTTTTTCAACTTGTTAACAAGTTTGCATGCAAGATTAATCCATTTAGATTCTAGTTTAAAGTTTATTTTTTAGTTTTGGAAGGCTTGCCACCAAAACTCTATTCTAACCTCTTTATTTTCCCGTATTCTTTAATTTATCTGCTTTGGAAGGCTTGCCGCCAAAGATTTTTTTTCTTTTAGTTTAAGTTTTGGTTTTGGAAGGCTTGCCGCTAAGACATTCGATGTTTATTTGCAGGTTCTAACATTTTATTTTACAATACATTTTTCAATTTTTTGTTAAGTTTTAAATCTTTCTGTTATGTGCAGTTTTTAACATTTTATTTCACTTGTAGATTATTATTATTATTATTTTCTAACTATTTATGTTTGCAGATTCAAGAACTATTTTAGTTTCTCTTTGCTCTAATCATTTTATTTTTCAATATTGTTTCAATCCTTTATTAAATTTTAAATCTAAATGAAACTTATTTATGGTTCAATATTGTTTAAAATAATTTTATCTCTATAATTTGTAACATATCCGCACTCTTGGATTCTGTCTCTGTAATTTGTAACAATTCTGCAAAGTTTTCTTCTACCTCTATAATTTGTAACAACTTTGTAAAGTTTTCTTCTACCTCTGTAATTTGTAATAGCTCTGCAAAGTTTTCAGTATATAAGATTTTTCATAGATATGCAAGTTTTAATAATAAGAAAAGTTTTTAATTTTGCAAGATTTGAAGCTTTAAATGAGATCATCTAAAAAGTTTCTTTAATTTTATCTATTCAAAGTTTCTCATATAAAATCTTTTTAAAGCTTTTAAATAAAGTTTTTTTTGAAGCTTTCCTAAATAATATTTTCTTGTAGATATTAAGAATATTTAAAAAAATTAAAATTTATTTTTTTAATAAAAAGTTAGTTTTTTAATAAAGTTTTTTTTTAAAAAAAAATCTTTTTCTTATACATACGTATCTTAAAAGTTTATAATTTTTTCAATAATAAAGTTTTTATTATATATGTAATTTTTAAATATAACTTGCTTTCCATTTTATTAAAGGCTTAAAGTTTTTTTAATTACACTTAAAGTTTTTTTTTTTAAATTTAAATTTATTATTAAAAGAATTGAAAATAAAGTTTTTTTTAATAAAAAGTTTTTTAACTTTTTTTGTCACTTTATTTTATAGTAAATTATTATTCAATTTAAAAAGGGGTATTTTTTTTCTCTAATCTTTTAATTTGCAATTATGTCCACATTAATTCTGGAAATTAAATTAAATAGTTCTAATTATCATTCATGGAAAATGCATATATCTTTTATTTTTCATTTCAAGCACATTTTGGATGTTGCTACCGAAAAAATCTTTGAGTCCGCTTCAACTGCTCCTCAAGCCGACCAAGACAGGTGGAAGGCTCAAAATGAGGAAGCACTTGGTTAAATTGGTATTTTGATGGTTCTTGAATTGTATGTTCTTATTGAAAATTGTACAAAAGCATATGAAGAATGAGAAATTTTAAAAACAACTTATGATTGTTGAAATGAATCTCGTAAAATTCAGCTTCAAGATCAACTCGAAGACATCAGGTATATGGATTATAAATCCATGGATGAATTCTTATTAAAGTTTGATTCTATTAATAGTCAATTAACTAGTTTGGGAGTTGCTCTAGCTGATATACATTTAATTCATCTTATTCTTAAAAAATGTCTTCCTCGTCAATTTCAACAATTTATTACTAATATTCATGCTCAATTTGCTATTCCTAGTTTAGCTACTCAATTAACTTATGATATTTTTTGTAATTTATTACGTCAAGAGGAAGCTAAATTAATTCAGTTTGGTACTCTTAAAAGTAGTGAACATGCTTTTATGTCTAAAAATCAAAATCATAATAATCATTTTTAATCCAATAATAATAATTATTATTATTCTAATAATAAATTTCATTCTAAATCTTATAATAACAATTCTAATAATAATCAAAAGAATAATTATTCTAAGAGGCCCCATTGTACATATTGTGGTAAGGATGGTCATGTGACTAATAATTGTTTTAAGAAACAAAATGGTAAAAAGCCCATAAACCAAAATAATCAACAATATAAACGTCATCATAAGAAAGGTAATAATAATGGTAATTCATCTCATCATGCATTTACATGTACTTATAATGTTTCTCAACCACTTGAGTGGATTATTGATTCTGGTGCATCTCAACATGTTACTTCTCATAAAAAAATGTTTTGAATCTTTGTATCCTGATACTTCTAATATTCCCATTCAATTAGCTAATAATCAGAGTTCCAAAGTTGAAGCTATTGGTGATGTGAATGTCCCTAATGAGAAATTACATGTAGCTCTTTATGTTCCTGAATTAAAATCAAATTTGCTTTTGGTTCCTAAACTTTGTCAAGATTATAAGATTAACTTTTATAGGGGCATGTGTTATATCATTGATCCAAAAACTAATCACGTTATTGCTACTGCTAAAATGGATACTGATAACTTATTCAAGTTCTATGAATTTGCTCCTACAAATTATTTCTTGCTTACTACTGTTGATTTTACTATAGGCATGAAAGAATTGGCCATCTCAATTTTGATTATATTTCATTGATGCAAAAAGAAAATATGGTTGATGGATTGCCTACTAGTGTTCCTTCTCAAATTGTTTGCAATGGTTTCATGAGTGGTAAGATGCATAGGGAACCCTTTCCTCATGGTCAATCTTGGAGGGCATATACTAAATTTCATCTAGTTCATAGTGATCTCTTGGGTCCCATGGAGAATCCCTCCATCCAAGGTTCAAGGTATGCTCTTACCTTTGTTGATAATTTTTCAAGGAAAACATGGATATATTTCCTTCATAGTAAGGATCATGTGCTTGATGTGTTTACTGAATTTCATATGTTTGTAGAAAGGCAATATCGTTCTAAAATTAAGATTCTTCGTACTGACAATGGAAGAGAATATGTCAATAATGCATTTAATGCTTATTTAAAATCTTTTGGAATTAAACATGAGCTTATCATTCCTTATACACCACAACAAAATGGTGTGGCAGAACGGAAGCATATGACCATTGTGAAAATGGCAAGATGTTTATTGCATGCAAAAAATATGGATTACAAGTTTTGGGCTGAAGCTATGGCTTGTGCAACTTATTTAATTAATAGAACACCTACCAAAGCCTTAAAGGATAAAACTCCCAAAGAAGCTTGGTTTGGTAGAAAGCCCAATTTGTAGAATTTAAGAATTTTTGGTTCCATGACTTATGTTCACAAACCTAAGGAGAAAAGATAAAAATTAGATGCTAAATCTTCTCCTTTTATTTTTGTTGGTTATGATGAAAATACTAAAGGTTATAGAGTTTACAATCTTATTACTAACAAGGTAAAAGTTGCAAGATATGTTTGTATTGTAGAAAAAGGCATTCATGATCGTTCTAAAGTGGAGGATTATGAACTTGCTCAAAGCAAAGTTGTGCTTATGGAGGACCAACCTCCTTCTCTTAACCCTACTCCTAATGCATCTCTTTCTATTCCTTCTAGTGATAGTGATGATGATAATAATAACTCTACTCCTCATGACTCTTATTCTAGTGATAAATCCATTACTTCTAAAAGAAGACCTAAATGGTTTAAATCTTTAATTCAAGATAGTGATGAATACTTAGCTAGAATGGATAGACTTCAAGCTAGAAGAGTTAATTATTGTAATTATGCTTTAATGTCTACTATTATGAATTCTAATGATCCTAAAATATTTGATCAAGCTAAAAATCAACCACATTGGCAAAAAGCAATGAAGGAAGAATATGATACTTTAATTTCTAGCCAAACTCAAGACTTAGATCCCTTGCTTCATGGTAAAAATATTGTTTCTTGCAAGTGGATTTATAAAACTAAATTGAATGCTAATAATCAAGTTAGTAAATTTAAAGCTAGACTTGTTGCTAGAGGTTTTTCACAAGTAGAAGGATTGGATTATAATGAAACATTTGCTCTTGTTGCTAAAATGCCTACAATTAAACTTGTGCTTGCTTTAGCTTCTAGAATGAATTGGCCTATTCACCAAATGGATGTTAAAAATGCTTTTCTTAATGGTGCTTTACATGAGGAAATTTATATGTCTCAACCTCCTGGTTTGTTAAGGAAGGTAATGAACATTTAGTTTGCAAGTTAAAGAAATCAATTTATGATTTGAAGCAATCTCCTAGGGAATGGTATTCTAAGATTAATGCATTCTTTCTTTTTCAAGGTTTCATTAGAAGTAAATATGATCCAAATTTGTATATTAAACATAGTGAAGATGACATTGTGATTATTATTTTATATATAGATGATTTAATTCTAACTTCAAGTTCCAATAATTTGATTTCTGAAATTAAGTTTCAACTCAACCAAAAATTTCAAATGACTGATTTAGGACTTTTACATTATTTTTTCGGAATGCAAATTTGGCAAACAATTAATGGTATTTTTCTATCTCAAAGTAAATATGCTCAATATATTTTAGACAAGTTTAAAATGAATGATGCTAACCATATTTCAATTCCTATTGAATTAGGCACTAAGTTAATGCTTGATATGCAAACTCCACTTGTTGATCCTACTTTGTATAGGAAATTAGTTGGAAGTTTGAATTATTTAACTCTTACTAGGCCAGATATTGCTTATAGTGTTGGTTTGGTTTCAAGATTCATGTCTAAACTTCAACAAACACACTTTAAAGTTGCTAAAAGAATTTTAAGATATATTAAAGGAACTATTAATGTAGGTTTGTTTTATGATGCAGATTTTGATTTTACTTTAAAAGTTTTTACTGATTCCGATCTAGGTGGAGATCCCAATGATGGAAAATCTACTTGTGGTTATTGTTTTTTTGTTGGTTCAGGAGCAATTTCTTGGAATAGTAAAAAGCAACAATCTACCTCTCTTGGATCCACTGAAGTTGAGTACAAAGGATGCACTAATGCTTCCAAAGAAGCCTTGTGGCTTAGAAGACTACTTGAAGATTTGGGTCTACCTCAACACGAACGAACTCCATTGTATTGTGACAACCAAAGTGCCATTGCCTTGGCTAAAAATCCAGTTTTTCATGCAAGGACAAAACACATTTCTCTCCAACACCACTTTATTAGAGAACAAATTGAAGACAAGCAAGTTTCACTCCTCTATTGCAAGGGGGAAGACCAAGTTGCAGATATTTTGACCAAGCCACTTTGTAAAGAGAAGTTCCAATTTCATTGTAAAAATCTTGGTTTGCAACCCATTGAAGGGTATGATGTAAACTCCCTAAGTAAAGCTTAAGGGGGGGTGTTAGAATATTTAATCTTTACTTGGCTTAGGTTTATTTGTATTTAGTTTGGGATATTCCTTTGGAATCCCTACATGTAATTTGTCCTCTAGTACATGTGTGAGGACAAGTCATTTCTTTTATTTTCCTTTATTAAGGAATATTAGATTTCGTCCTTAAGAGGATGTGGACACATGGCACACAAATTTTATAAATGGTGGCATTCATAGATTTGGGAGTTAATTTGTAACTCATCTCCTCATCTCTATTTAAGAGATGTCTCTTCTTTCATTTCTTCTTAATGACATTATTGTAAAGAAATTCTCTCTCTCTCTCTCTCTCTCTCTCTCTCTCACACACACACACACACACACACATTCTCATTTTAGGCATTGCCTCGTTCATAATAACACAGGGGGTTTTCCTTTGCTTTTCCCTTTTCAAAAGTTCTTGTGCCTCCTTCTTCAGATTTGGGTTATTGCTCCAAGGTTTTTGCATTTCTCTTGATAACATTTATTTCATCAATAAACTTACTTGGATTTTGCTTTTCTTTCCTTGCTCTTGTATTTCCTTTCAATAAATTCTACAATTATAAATGATCTTGATTTCACTTGTTTGAAGAGGGCCTAGATCTCAATCTACAAAGTTTGTTAGAGGCTTATGCCAATCTAAAATAAATGTAGGTACGAACTTAGATAATTTAACAAATGAGTAATTTTAGTGCTTTTTAACTCACAAGCCCAGAGGATAATTTTACAATGAAAGTGGTATACATTTATTATGGTAGAGTTGTAGTAGTTACAATAATGTATATACACATTTCTTAGCTTGTCTCTCACAATTTTCTTAAAAATATAAATGTGTATATATATGCATATATTTCATGGTAGGAAAATCTTGTGGGCTATGAAGATAGTGATGAGGAAGAAGAATTTGCCAAGGGAGATGATGTTCAAATAGAGGAGAGGACCTAGTAGTATAAATAAAAAAATATATAAAATTTAAATTTATATTTTACTTAATAAATTTTTATATTTTTTAATATCTAATTAGTTATGTTTATAGATGGATGCATTCAATTCATCCGTTTTACCAAAATATGTCATTGAAAAAACTATTGGTTGTTCACAAAAATCTTAGAAAGAGAATTAAGGGGCATGTGCTAGCTCAAAACTTACATCATGAATAAGAGAGAGGACCTTCCAATTGATGTGATAACAGTTGTTGATTTAATACCCATACTTGTTGATTTAATGTCTAATTTTTGTTTTACAACATTGGACCAATAGTTGTGACTTTAATACCCATAATTGAATGAAATGTACCCTTAGTTGTAAAAAGTTGAAACCAATCATGTGATGCCACATCAGCTGGACAAGTATGGAGGCCCCTTATGCACGTCTATTGGTCTCACCTTTTTTTGGACTATTTTGAACACCTTAGCAAAAAGCATGTTGATGTGGCATCATGTTTGATGATGTGACCCCGAAACCTTAGTTATAAGTAGGGGACTTGTCAAAGTAAGCTGCTGTAAAAAAATAGGAGTAATTTTAAATTTCTATGTAGGATTATGAGAAGCATGAAGTTAGGGTGCTCAACTACTAGGTTATGATTAGGGTTAAAATTAGTATTAAGCTTATGGTTAGGTTAGAAGTAGGTTAATGGTTAGAGTAAGGGTTGGGGTAATAATAGAATTAGGGTAAGGATTAAAATAAGTGTTAGGTTATTCTTATAATTAGGGTCAAGGATATGGCTAAGGATAGAATCATAGTTAAAGTTAAGCTTACAATTAATGTTAGGGTTAGTTTTTGTGTTAGGATTAGGTTTAGGGTTATTTTTAGCGTTAGAATTAGGCTTATTCTTAGGGTTTGAATTGGAATAAGGTCTAGGGTTAGAATTGTAATCAAAATTAGGAGTGAAGTTATGATTAGAATTACAAATAGCATAAGACTTAAGGTTAGAATTAAAGCTAGGGTTATAATTAGGATCAAATAAAAATGAAACTTAGTTTAGGAATAGGACTTGAATTAGGGTTTTGGTTCTAATTAGAGTTAGGGTTAGAATTAAGGGTTTATTTTATTATTAAATTTAGGGTTAGAATTGATGTTAGGGTAGATGAGGTTAAGGTTATAATTATTGTTAGAATCACGGTCACAGTTGGGATTAGAATTAAAGAATTATAATTAAAAATTGGGTTAAAATTAGAAATCTGGCCCTCCCCCTTCCCATTTTTAAGTCTAACAATTGGTTATTAATTGGGTTATAATTAGAAATTGTTAGAATTAGGGTCACAATTGGGATTAGAATCAAATATTTTCACCCTAATTATATTGCGTATGGGCTGAAATTGTGTATGGGTGCATAGTATATTGTGTATGGGCTAAAATTGTGTATGGGTGCATAGTATATTGTGCATATTATTTTAACCTTGTGGATGTTAAAATTTCTTCTTCTTCTTCTATTCTAATAGGGGCTATGGGATGATGTTTAAAGGGCCCCATAGCCATTGTCCATATGTAGAGGCACTGATAAAAAAATGTAAAACATGTGTAGAAATAATTAAATTAATAATAATAATTTGATTTTATTAGGGGCTCTATAGACCCCTTGTACTAGTCTAGTATGTTTGCACTAGTGGTGACAACATTGATGTATGGGGCTATCCCCTTTAACTATAAAATGCCACTGGTGGGTACTAGCTATGACAAGGCCTTAAGCCCTTGACTACATGAGAAGAAAAATAATTTTTTTTTTGGAAATTGCCACCTTTGTACATTGTGCATCACCTTTTCTGCCAGTGTCACCACCGTGTCACTTTTGTTGATGTGATGCTAATGTCAATCTAACATCAATCTGTATGGTGGCATAGCCCCCTCTTTAGCCTATTGAAGCACTTTTCTTCTTGAGGCCATTACTTTCACCTGTGATGCTTATTTTTTGACTTTCAATAGTCGTAAGAAAACTCTCTTAGAGCATTATACATTATACATTATACAGTGACATAAGTTTGGTTGCTTGATTTTGCTATTTTTTTAAATTTTTGGTGCCATGAAGCCAATGTTGCTCTAGAATAGTTATTTGATCATAACTTTCACATTAAAAAAATTAGATTTTCAATTTTGAATAGGTGATGGAGAGCATTTATAATGTTGCACATAGTGGTTTAGGTGAATTTTTACTTGTATGAGCAGAGATAGTTTGGTACTTATTTGATCACTTGTAGATGCTTGAAGTTTGAGGTGTGATTCTATGAGCATCTAAATGAGTCAAGAGCAAAACATTTGAGGAAGTGCATGTTTTTATGAGATCTAGTTAATGGTGCAACATATTATCAAATTTAATCTATTTTGACAATTTTAGAGTTTGCACTTTGATAGAGATAGACCTACATAGGTTATCTTCTAGTTTATGGACATGGTTTGGAACACTGAGAGATTTGGAGCCTTAGTTTGGTGAGGGTTGAGTATAGGTACAATGATGGTTTCATAGATATTCATGTACACTTGAGCATTGACACAACATGATCATGTTTGTGGTTTTTTGATGGTAGTATGGTTGAGGTTTAAGAGGTTGGTCTTGTTAGCAATATTGATTATGTGTTGTCATTGATGTCAACACTGTGCTCTGGTTGGATATGGTTCTTTCTCGGTTGGTTCCTGGTCTCGATTGGTTCCTGGTTTTGGTTAATTCTGATCCGGTATGATCAGATCCTTGGATTCGGTTTTGGATGGTTATATGCTTGTCATATTTAGTTGGTTCATGACTTGGTTCTCTAGAAGCTTCACTTATGTTTTAGTTTACAGATTGATATTCTCGGTACCGGTTGGTTTTATCGGTTAGTGATATTTGTTGAATTGGTTAAGTGTTTTTGGTCCGTCTTACTGTAATGGTTCCTAACATGGTGAAAGTGTTCTTTGATCATGTCCTAATTGTTTGGTGGATTTGCATTGGCTGGCGTGATGATTTGGTGGTCCTATTTGGATCTGATTGGTTATTCTGTGTTATTGCACAGTGGATTTCTATCGGTTGGTGAAACGTGTGGATATTGGTCATAGTGTGATTTCCGACAGATATAATTGTTTGGGAATTTGAATTAGGTCCATGCTATGCAATGTAAATCATAATATTGGTCTGGTGGTATCGTGTGATGTAATTTTTCGTAATTATGGGTTTAGGGTTTAGCCGACCTTGTTATCAAGGTTGATGATCTGTATTTATAGAAGATTATTCATGTAATTTGGATAGGATGATATCGATATGGTTATGTTTTCATTATCAAAGAGAGGTTTATGTGCGAACAAGATATATCATTCAATGGAGGTTTGAGAAGATTTTAGTATTGCAGGGAAGACATCTGTGCTTAACCGGAATTGTATCAAGCATTAGGAGATGGTACTTTCACAGTTCATTTTCTTTGGATTGTAGTCCGATGTTTATGTAAGTCAATGAGACTTCCTTTTGTGATGAGTAGTGAGCTCTAAGCGGTTGGCCTGATTGCAAGTGCAATCCCCATTGTAATTATTTCACATACTGTTGCAAAAGTATTATCTGACTGTGGGTAGGGTTTCCCACCGTGGTTTTTCCCTTTATCGGGTTTTCCACATCAAAAATATTGGTGTTGTGTGTTCTATGATTTCATGCTTTATCTTTCATTGTGTTGTTTATATTGTGCTCCGGTAAATGGTTTATAATCTGCATTAATTGTTCAACTTGTGGAAAACTGATTCACCCCCCACCTCTCAGTTTTCCTCTGGTATCAGAATTGTCTAACAATTGGTATTAGAGCAAGGTTCTCTCTGCAGAAGCTTAACTGCTTGAGGAGATCCGATGGAATCAACTTCTACATTTAATCCCTACTAGAAGGAGAGTCCCAGATTTGATGGTACAAATTACAAATTATGGAAGGAACAAATAAAGATTCATCTGAGATGTCTTGGAGCTGAAGTTTGGGAGATAGTAGTAAAAGGGTATACACCTCATGATCCTAATTTTGGAACACCGACACTTCCTGATGAGCAGAAAAGAGATGATAATGATGTCAGAGCGAAAGAAGCATTGTTAAGTGCTCTATCTGATGAGAAGCTATTGAATGTCATAGAATTGGAAAATTCAAAGAAGATCTAGTTGAAGCTTGAAACTCTTTATGAAGGTGACCAAGCAGTAAAGATTCTAAACTTGAAGGTTTTCGAGTGAGATATGAAACTTTGAAGATGGAAGAAGATGAGAAGATAAGTTCTTTCATGGATAGAGTGAATGAGATTGGCATGGGAATGAAATGTTGTGGTGGAAATGTCACTGAGGATGAGGTTGTGTCAAATATTTTGAGAGTTCTACCTCTGGCTTACAAAATGAAGGCTACTGTAATTAATGAACTTTGGACAATGTCAAGTACCCTTGTTATTAGAGATACATTACTTGGGAAGTTGACTGCTTTTGAACTTGAGGAACTTGGAGATCAGAGTGCTACTAAAACTGAGACTGCATTTAAAGCATTTGCCTCTGGTAAGCAGAAGATAGACTGGAAAGAATTATATGCTAAAGATTTGGAAGACATTGAGAGAGAAGACAGAGAACTTGAAGAGTTGGAAGCCCTAATTGCCAAAAGAATCCCTAAAGGACCTATTGGAAGTAAGTATGAAGGAAAAGTTCCTTTTAAATGTTTTTCATGCAATAAGATTGGTCATTTTGCTTCCAGATGTTCTGAAAGAGCTGCTAGGAATCAAGAAAGATTTATGAGGAGTTATAAGCCTAATCCGGAATATTAGAGCAGACCTAGATTTAGAAGGAATAAGGATAAATCATGTTACTATGCGAGTGATGATGATGATGATGATGATGATGAACTTGTAAGTGGATTTGGTAATGGAAGCTTCGGTAAAGATTGGGTCTTTATTGCTATTAAGGACGATTCTCCGGAACTTATCATTGATACAACTCATACTGAGGAGAAGGCTCTAACTGTTAAAATTGAAGAAAAGGATGAATGGGTTCTAGATAGTGGTTGCTCACATCACATGACCAGTGACAAGAGTAAATTCTTGTCTCTGCAAGAATTTGATGGTGGACTAGTCAGATTTGGAGACAACAAGGCATGCCGGATCAAAGGCAAAGGAACTACATCCTTGGATGGTAAGACTAATACTGACAATGTTTATTATGTTTAAGGTTTGAAGAATAATCTTTTGAGTGTAGGGCAGATGGTGGATAGAGGATTTCATTTGCAATTCAAAGATGGAAAGTGCAAGATTATTAATAGATCTTGATTGGAAATTGCATCCGGAACTCAGACCAAAGGAAATATCTTTCATTTAAACTCCAGTGAGAAGGCTTGCTTGATTGCTCAGATTGATTAAAGTTGGCTATGGCATAAGAGGATGTGTCATGTGAATTTTGATTGCATTGTGAAGATCAGTTCAACATAGGATGTCAAAGATTTGCCCAAGATAATTGTCTCATAATCCGGTATGTAGAAAATGTCAAATGGGTAAGCAAGTTAGAACTTCTTTCAGAAGCATACATGATAAATCTAATGAAATTCTTGATCTTATTCATACTGATTTATGTGGACTGGAAATGACTAAAAGTTTTCAAGGTGATAGATACTTTATGTTTCTTATTGATTATTATTCTAGAATGATGTGGGCTGCATTTTTGAAAGAAAAAACAAAAGCTTTTGATAAATTCAAAATTTTCAAAGCTATGGTTGAGACAGAAACAAGATTGAAGATAAAATGTTTAAGGTCAGATCAAGGCAGTGAATTTACATATAGTGAGCTTAACAACTTTTGTGAGAAGCATGGAATCAAAAGACAATGTTATGCACCTAGAACTCCACAACAAAATGGAATAATGGAAAGGAAGAACAAAACTATCTTAGATGTTGCAAGGTCAATGATGATGGAAGCCAAATTGCCTGATATCTATTGGAGAGAAGCTGTCAATACTGTGGTATACACTTTCAACATAGTACACATAAAAGGTGATACCGGTAAGACTCCTTATGAATTATGGTTTGGTCATACTCCAACTGTTAGATATTTCATAATTTTTGAAAGTAAATGCTATATTAGAAGAGATGATGCATTAGGGAAATTTGATCCTAGAAGTGATGAAGGAATATTTTTGGGTTATTCTACTAAGAGTAAAGCATATAGATTTTATAACAAAAGATTGAATAGGATAATGGAAAGCATAAATGTCAAGGTGGATGAGCAAGGTAACAATTAGATAAGATCATATGACTATGGACTGGAAGATGAATTTATCAAATCTAAACCGGTAGTGCAAGAATCAGTTCAGAGCATTGATCCAGTTGCTCCGATAACATCAAAAAATTCCATAGTAACTGTTGATGAACATAAAGAGTCAGAAAGTCAAGCTAATCCAAAGACTCCCAGGTATGTAAAGCTGAATCATTCTGAAGATCAAATCATTGGAGATAAGAGGAAAGGTCTGATGACAAGAATAAGGTTAGCTACTGAAGAGGTATGTTTAATTTCTCAAATTGAACCAAAATCTTTTATGAAGCAAGTAAATATGAGAATTGGATAAAAGCAATGGAAGAGGAATCGAATCAGATATAAAAGAATAAAACATGGGAATTGGTTCCTAGGCCTAAAGAAAAAAATGTTATTGGAACTAAATGGGTTTTTAGGAATAAATTAAATGAGGAAGGTCAGGTTGTAAGAAACAAGGCTAGATTGGTTTGCAAAGGATATTCACAAGAAGGAGTTGATTATGATGAAACTTATGCTCCGGTTGCTAGGATTGAAGCAGTAATACTATTTCTTGCCTATGATGCACACAAAAATTACAAGGTATATCAGATGGATGCTAAATGTGCATTTTTGAATGGAGATTTTGAAGAATAAGTCTACATTGAGCATCCTGATGGATTTTCATTATCAAAGGAAAGGGACATGGTTTGCAGATTGAAGAAAGCTTTATATGGATTGAAACAAGCCCCTAGAGCATGGTATGCTAGATTAGATAAATATCTTTCAAAGATCGGTTTTAGCAAAGGCAATGTTGATAGTAACTTATATTATAAGATTGAGCATGATGACATACTAATCATTGAAGTCTTTGTTGATGATATCATTTTTGGAGGAGAAAAAAATCTATGCATGAAATTTGCTAATGATATGAAGAATGAATTTGAAATGTCTGTGATTGGAGAGATGGAATTTTTCTTACATTTGCAGATCACTCAGACTGATAAAGGTATTTTCATTTGTCAAACTAAGTATGTGAAGGAATTGTTAAAGAAATTTGGTCTTTAAAATTCAAAACTTGTTGATACTCCTATGATAAGAGGTTGCAAATTGACTAAGAAAGATGGGATCTAGAGTGAACCCATCTAGATACAAATCAATGATTGGTGGATTGTTGTACTTAACTTAGAACAGACTGGATATAATGAATGTTGTCTGCATTGCTTCTAGATTTCAGTTTGAACCAAGAGCAAGTCATGATATTGTTGTTAAAAGAATATTCAGATATTTGGCAGGAACAACAGAGTATGGGTTATGGTATCCAAATGATGATGATTTCAGATTATGTGCGTATATAGACTCAGATTGGGCAGGTGATTTTGATGATTGGAAGAGCACTACAGGTGGTACATTCTTTCTTGGGAAAAAATTGGTCTCATGGCTTAGCAAGAAAGAATCATGCACTTCATTATCTACTATTGACGCTGAATATGTAGTTGTTGCAACAAATTGTACTCAGATTTTATGGATGAAGTAGATGTTAAAGGATATAAGGGTAATTTATGATGAGCCTATTGTTATTCACTGTGATAATACTGTTGCTATTGATATATCAAAGAATCCGGTATTTCATTCCAAGTCAAAACACATTTCTATAAGGTATAATTTCTTGAAAGAAAAATTTGAAGCAAAGGAAGTCAGATTGGTTTATGTGCCTACTAAGGAACAAATTGCAGATATTCTAACAAAACCATTGCCTAAAGATACTTTTGAATATCTCAGGGATTAGTTGGGGTCACCACCCCTCCAACAGAGACTTAGAGATGCAGGGATGCATCAATTTGGTGAGCTTATCAGACATATATTTTGATCCAGGTTGATGGGATGATGCTATTGCTCAATGGGATTAGTCAGTTGTCTGGTTCAGTATTTTGGCATCAACCCTTTGTCATTGATTTCAAAGAGGGAGATAGTATTCATGTGAAAAACAAAAAATCTTAGGGGGAGAGATGTTTTGTTGGTTCTTGATTCTTTGGGGAGATTGTTGGCATTCCTTGGCACTTGGATGTTTTTCACATTCAGTGTTGCCATCAATGCCAAAGGGGGAGATTATTGGTAACATTGATTATGTGTTATCATTGATGTCAACACTGTGCTCCGATTGGATATGGTTCTTTCCCAGTTGGTTCCTGGTCCCAGTTGGACTTGCTTTTGGTTGATGTGATCCGGTATGATCAAATCCTTGGGTTCGGTTTTGGAAGGTTATTCATAATGGTTATATGGTTGTCATATTTAGTTGGTTCATGATTTGGTTCTCTAGAAGCTATCGCTTATGTTTTGGTTTACTGGTTGATATTCCCGGTACCAGTTAGCTTTACCGGTTTGTGATATTTGTTGAATTGGTTAAGCGTTTTTGGTCCAACTTATTGTAATGGTTCCTAACGTGTTGAAGGTGTCCTTTGATCGTGTCCTAATTATTTGGTGGCTTCGCATTTGATGGCGTGATGATTTGGTTGTCCTATTTGGATCTGGTTGGTTATTATGTGTTATTGCACGAAGGGTTTCTATCGGTTGGTGAAAAACGTGTGGATATTGGTCTTAGTGTGATTTCTGACAGATATAATTGTTTGGGAATTTGAATTAGGTCCATGCTATGCAATGTAAATCATAATATTGGTCTGGTGGTATCGTGTGATGTAATTTTTGTAATTATGGGTTTAGGGTTTAGTTGACCTTGTTATCAAGGTTGATGGTTTGTATTTATAGGTGTCTTGTTCATGTTATTTGGATAGGATGATGTTGATATGGTTATGTCTGTATTATCTGCGAGAAGTTTATGTGCGAATAAGATATATCATTTAGTGAAGGTTTGAGAAGGTTTTAGTATTGCAGGGCAGACATTTGTGCTTAACAGGAACTGTATCAAGCATTAGGAGATGCTACTTTCACAGTTCATTTTCTCTGGATTGTAGTCTGATGTTTATGTAAGATAGTGAGACTTCCTTTTGTGATGAGCAGTGAGCTCTAGGTAGTTGGCCTGATTGTCCCCATTGTAATTATTTCGCATACTATTGCAGAAGTATTATCTGACTGTGGGTAGGGTTTCCCACCGTGGTTTTCCACCTCAAAAATATTGGTGTTGTGTGTTTTGTGCTTTCATGCTTTATCTTTCACCGTGTTGTTTATATTGTGCTCCAGTAAATGGTTTATAATCTGCATTAATTGTTTAACTTGTGGAAAACTAATCCCCCCCCCCCTTTCTCAGTTTTCCTCCGGTATGCTTCAATGGTTTTGGATCTTTGAGTTTTGCACTTTGTGGGTTGGCCACCCATTTGGTTGCGTTGGGATGACATCAATGTTGGACTATTTATATCCACAAGAATTTTAGTGTTGGTGCATATTCGATTTGTTGACCTTGTTTGAGGTCATTTGTTGTCATGTTCCCTTTAAAAAAATAACACTTGTTATTTATATTAGTAAGTATAGTTATTTGAAAATAGTAAGTCAAGGCCTATGAATAAACCAAGAAATAATGGCCTTTATGGTAAAAAATTCAAGTAAGATTTAATTGTAGCTTAATAAATGTGATTTAAAATATGTTTAAGGCCAAAAGATGGAGTGGATTTTAGAAGTTATTTTGGTAGTTACTTGCCTTTCTTGTGATGCAATTACAAATAGAGTAAGTGGTAACATTTATTGGGATGGGAAAGGAGGTGCTGGACACTTGGAGAAGTAGTTAGTAGAATTGATCAACAAGTTAATCTCCTTTTTGACAATGGGGTTTGGGCGCTCAAATGATGCATTTAAATGTGGTTACATTTTGCTATTTTGTGAACTTCTTTACTATTCCTTAAAGGCTATCAACCCTATGGAGGAGGCTCAAGAATGATATGTTTGATGGTTTCTAGGTAGACTAAGGACGATAGTTAGAGGTTCACTGAGGTGTTGTCTTACATGGTTTTTCTTATGCATTTCATAAGGGTTGGGTTTTAGTGTGAGATTGTATTTCAAATTTTTGTAGTGTTTGATAACAACATATTGGTTGTTAATCATTCTTAATTACATGTCCAATTCTGATATACTATCATTTGATAAAAAAAAGATTACAATTTGGGTAAAGTTAATGTAAGATGGATTTTTCGACAGTGCTTATCAAAGCTATATTTTGGTTTTCTATGCAAATCAATTTATGATAGTCATATGAAACTCTATTATTGCTGCAAATATGGTTATCTGAAAAATATATTGAGTTCTATGTGTTTTTACCTCCTTCCAAAGTGTGATTCCAAGTAAATTCCGTAATAGTTTTGGTTTAGTTTCAGTTTATTGGAAAAATTGAATTGAAAGATTTAAAAGAATATCAAATCTAGTTAAAATGTTTTTTAAAGGTTATTACCTTTGTTCTTGGTATGTTACATTGAGATGAGAGGATGGATGATGGTTAGAGTGCTTGGATAATCAGGGAGATTTGAAAATGATGTGGATTCATCACTTGGTGATGGATGATCTTATGCATTGTTGTTGGTGTCATGGAGTTCTTAGATCATATTTCTTATTTGTAGTGACAGTGCATTGACATCTTGGATTCTATTGATAGAAGATGACTATCTTCATCTGATTTGGAGATGTTGACATGTTGATTAGCCATGGAGAACTTCTGGAGTCTTTGGTTGGGGTGTGGGGTTTATGACTTATTTGACATGTGATCCTTGTTTATATGATGGTAGTTATTATGTTTTGATGTACTCTTGATTATTGGTTAGATTTTTGGCATGATACATGTAATTTTGGGAGGATGATATGTTCATTGGAGCATATGATCTTCTTTTGAAGAGATATTAGATCATGATGTCATGATGTGTTCTTGATTCTTGAGATTGGATCTTTCATAGCGGTCTTGTTTTTTCTCTTGGTATTCAATGCATTAGTCATTTCCAAGGCAGATTCATGATAGTCTTGTGTTGCATTTGAAGCTTAGCATGGATTGATTGGTTTCAAGTTCTCATGGATACCTTGAGACTTGGGTGAGGCTAGAGTTCTCTTGGGATTAGAAATATTTGTTGTGATATTTACTCTTTGCAAGTTTTAATAGGAAGTTTGAAGAGACTTCACCTAGTTATGAACACGAGTTCATGATGGAACTATTGAGGATATGTTATTGGAAAGACTCATTGTGGCTTGGTGTATCACAAAGAACCAATTTCCTTCCCCACTCTTGATCTACTCAGTATATAATCAATTGAGAGATTACCCATCCTTATTTTTAGATGCATTATGTTTATGAATTGTCTTGCTTGTTTAGTTTTGTGGGCTTCATTTGAGAGATGTTTGACATGTTCATCTCCATGTGCATATGAGTTTATTTATGATGGCATCCATTGATGAGGAGTTTAGGAGATGTTGTTGGTCTTATTCCTAGTTTGGGAATAGATTTGAGTTTGATCTTCCTTGGTTAGCGAGGCTTACATCCACATTAATATGAGATATATATGTTTCATTTGATTTATAAGATTTAACAATTGGATTTTATTGAGGCTTTTCATTTAGGGTTTTATGAAGGATATCAAAATTATCATCCTTAAAGTGCTTAGAGGTGTTTGCAAAAGGATATGTTACATGCTTTGATTTGGAAGTTCTCTATTTGGTCTTGTTCTCCTTCTTAGATGTTTGCATTCACATGCCATTGGATTTGAGGTTTGTGTGGAGCTATGGTAATCATAATGTTTGTGGTCATGTGTTGTTTATTATTGTTTGGTGACAACATGTAGCTTCCTTGATCTCTTTCTTTTATTGAGTGTGGATAACTTGGGAGAGTTGTGGAGATTAGTGGTGAGAGTTATATTACAATAGATTATTTTGCATGTCTTGCATATCGGTGTGAATCTTCCTTGGTATAACATGATGTTGGTTACACCTTTATGTGATGCTATTGGTAAATTTGAGTTTCCTTAATCATTTTTTATTTGTTATTACCCATGTAGGAGTTCCTAGAGATGTATGTTCTTTATTTGCATGTTTTATACATGGAGCTTGTAATTGTAGGTTATGAGTTGGATATATTATTACATGAGTTATACTAATGTTTGGACACCTTTGAGGTATGTATGATTCGATGGATTAGTGTTTTGTTGTGGTTTCTATTTCCACTCATGTTGCTTTCTTCATTTGGCAGTAGCTTGGAGCCTTTGTTATCACTTGGATTTGATGATTGTGTTTTATAGATAAGTGAATATTCACCTTGGTTTGTTCCTTTTGTTCCATAGGTGACATGTTGGAGGATGGGAGGATTTTTTTTCTTGATATATTAGACATGCTAGATGTTGAATTGCAGATATTTTGATGGAGCACAAGAGCATACTATAGATTCACATGATTTCATGTATTGCTATGACAACGCATTTCATTGATTGACCCTTATGCAATGTACACAACAAGTGGGAGAATGTTAGGAATAGGAGTTTACACATTGCATAGCATGAATTATTTTAATTATGTAAAATAAATATTTGTTCATGAAGAACATTAGGAGACATGTTTAGCCACATTAAATATTTATTTGGGTCCATTTATAAAGTTATATGTAACATTGGGTTAGATATATTATGCATGGATTGTAAATGGAACATATCTAATGTTTGAGAAACTTAGTACCAAAAAGTAAATGTGGGGTCAATGCTTTTGTGAACTCATACTTTTGAGGCACATGGTTTAAACTTACTACTTAGTTGTTTTGTATGAGTTTGATTCTATAAAAGAAAACACATGTTTAGCGGTTGAGGATGGTTTTTTAAGGTTTGGACTTTGTTTTTTATGTATTGAGATTTTTTTGAGGAATGCATAGGTGAAGCATGGCATGAGATGTTTACATACATGCTTGGACAAATGGAGGAAGCACTGGAGGAGCTTGATTTTTTTCATAGGCATTCATGGGGACTCTATGAGTGTATTACAATGTTTACACTATTAAATAATGCATTGAATATGGATGCTTTTGGAGGCTAATTTTTTTTTTCCTTTTGAGGTTTTTTCCCAAGGTATATTTTGTTCTATCTTGTGGTATGTATTTGATCTTTGTATATTTTTATTTTGTAAAATTACATGCATTCTTTTCTCTCATAGGGTTATGTAAGAATTAATTTGATCAATCTGTATGATTTACCTAACACACATAGGCCCTTCACATAATAGTACTTATTGGAAAATTCCTTATCTGTGTAATTTTTTTTGCTACGATGTCATGTGTCTTTAAGTTCGAGTCATATTCACCAATTGTGATATGGTGTCACAATTCTACTAAGTTGGTGTGTTATAATTGGTTTGTAATTAATGACATGTATGTTCTAGGAAGATTATGTAAATTTCCATGTCGCTTTTGCTCTATCACACATTTTCATTACAACACACTTCCCCTTCACATCACAATCTTGGGTATGAGCCCCACCATTGGTTATGTGATGTGTGTTGTTCTTTAACAAAATGATCTGTTAGGAAAATTTGATATATTTGGCTATACGTGGTAACCTCTTGTTGCATTTCAAGGGTTGTTAACATCATGGATTTCAGTTAAGGTTCCTTGTTTGGATTATAATAGTGTGACCAACTGAAGTGTATCCTTTGTGAATGAGTATGTATTTGATCATATGATGTTAGTGTGACATGGTGCTTCACAGTTGGTCATGACAATATTTTTTGTGTTTACTGCAAAGAAGTCATATGATCCCTCGAGAATTTGATAGCTATAGGTCCCATATTGCATCACATATAACCTTTGCATCACATATTTTTAAAATTACCCATTTTCATGTATGTGATATATAATAAACTATTAAAAATTGAAAGGATAAATTGAAGTGGAGGACAAATTGGCAACTTTGCAAGGGAGTCAAACTCATAATCTAGTTGATGGTTTTGGAAGACAATCATTTTATTTTTCTTTATAATTATAATTTGCACCCCATCTAAGGAACCAATAGATGACTTTTTCTTGGTGTGGATAAGGTATTTTACCTAACTAGTTCACTAGTAGGCCCTATTCACATGTTATGTTAACTTAGGTCCTAGGAATCTCTCTATAAGTCTTAGTTGTTCTGTAATCTTATTTTGGCATTTACTTCTTGTCCTAGGTCACTTAATATTTATCATGTTAGTAGTCTCATTGCATAGGATTTAGACATTTGCCATGATCTTTTCTAATCCCATCTCTCAACCTTGCTTGTATAATAAAGACATCCTATGTACATTTTGTGATGGAATGTCCATTATCAATCTAATCAATTATACCCATAATCAAGCATTATTTTTCTCTTGTTGCACTATTGTGGAATGCATCTTTTTGGTTTTGTAGGAAATCTTAGAGGATTGAGTCCATTAATGACTCTAACATGGTATATGTCTTTGGACATGTAGTGTCACGGTTAAAACACTTCATTGGTGAAGCGACCACTAAGGTTCAAACCCCTGCTGGACCATTGTGCTCGCAAGCCTTGTGTCTTCACTGGGTCGTTGTGCTCGCGGGTTTGAACAAGTGAAGTGTGATAGTTCTGATACTTAAAGATAAGTACAGATGCCAAGCTAATAAGATGAGAGGGGGGGGGGGTGAATCATGCAAACTTAATCTTCCATTCAAGCATCAGATTCAACCTCGGTAGCATATACTTCAGTAATATAACCAAAACTGCTAAACATGCAAACTCAAAAGCATATAAACATCATAACACTCATAACACCAGATTTAATGTGGAAACCCAAATAGGGAAAAACCATTGTGGGATTTTGGACCCACTAAGAAATATACTCTTCTAGAGTATGCTCGATTAAAAGAAAATCATGTTAAAGATTACAAACACATTGCTAGATGTGACCCGGTTAAGGGATTTCCCTCAGATCTATTAGGATCTTCACCTTGTTAGAAGTGACCTTGTTAAAGGATTTCAAACACTCAATCTGAATGTCACCTTGCTAGAGGGTTTTACAAATAAGACTGTTATGTCCACTCGGTTAAGAGATTTTCTGTCACTTCACAAAATAATAGTAATAGAAATCTATCTGCAACTTCACATCTAAAATGCTAAAGCAGATTCTTATTTTCTCAATACAATATAGACATAGAACTAATCTTGTCCATCTACTGGGCTCTATACTCTGTTATTCAAAATAGATCTTCAAGCTTCTGTGCTCAGTAATCACTATGTAGCATCCCTGTGCATACACTTGCCCGCATACATTGTTTATCAACAGTTCCCTATTTATAAACAATTTGCCAACCGCTTAATCTCCTTGATCACATTTCCCATGATCAATCATAGCCATCAGATATTCAAACTTTGACCAAATTCAATGTATCCTTCGATCTAAAAACGTTTTACCCCGCCTTGGAACTTGCATATATTTCTTGAAACTTGTGCTAGGGTATTGCAGTTCAATCTAAGCTGTAGATCTTCTTGCCGATTTTCCTTTGCCATAGATTCTTTCACAAACTTCATTCATGACATACCAATCATTTAATCATAGCCAACTCATCAGCTTCCTTCATTAAATAATGCATGTAATCATTTAATGCATTCTGTTATTACTCGAATGCAACTCGGTAAATACTAAACTTCACTCGGTAGACATTCTTCCTTCATTAACCGATAGCGATAACCTTAGGGTTTACTGACTAGGTTCTTTAGGGTTTACCGACTAGGTTCTTTGCTCGATAACATAGTATAGTATTAACCTTTCAATTAATAACATATGTAGGATATCAAAACAATCTAATCATCATGATCTCATCATTATCTAACTCGGTAATAGTTACCCATTGAATAACTTATTTCTCCCCTTATCCATCATATTCTTTCTGTGTCTTTTACCGACATCTTTATACTCATCAAATCATACTTCTCAAGATATGGCAACATCATACTGAATTAGAAAATCAATTTCTTGACATCAATGACAAAATAATAATATTAAGACAGTAAACATCCTTAATCAGTTTTATCCATAATCATCAACAACCTTCTCAATATCCTTATTGAAATGCCAAATGCCAATAATCTCCCCCTTTAGCATTGATGGCAAAACCAATTGATTTGACCTAATTGATTCGGATTGCTGTGAGATTCTAAAATGCTGAAATGCTCTCCTTCTGTCATCAGAATTCTCCCCCATACATTAGTCTTCTCCTCTTCTCTTCTATCTTCTCCCCCTTTGACAACAATGGCAAAAAGTAAAGAACTAAAACATAATTTCTTCCTGTATGAAGTGATTTCCTGCTGTTATGTGTCAACTTAGTTTTGGTCAGAGCATTATGTCTTCAATTCCTGTTCCCTGTATTGTTTCCTGTACACGTTTAGAAAACCTCCTAAAGTGTGTAAATCAACATCAGCTCCTAAAATATGTTCTGTAGAGTCATTGAATTGATGCTTTCATCGAACTCGGTCAGTGAGTAGAAGATAGCGGTAGGACCCCTAACTTACTTCTGAGATACTCAAAAGTGTCCCTTGGCAGTGGCTTGGTGAAGATATTTGCTATTTGTTCCTTTGTGCTAACATACTCCAACACCACTTTCTTCTCTTGAGCTTCTTCTCTAAAATAATGATATTTGACAGAGATGTGCTTTGTCTTAGAGTGCATAACAAGATTCTTTGAAATGTTAATGTCACTAGTATTGTCATAGAATATAGTTATTGGCTCGGTAACTTTCTCATTTATACCTTCCAATAGTTGTTTGATCCATGCTATGTTGGTACAATTCAATGCTGCAGCAATGTATTCAACTTCTACTGTTGATTGTGAAACACATCTTTGTTTCTTGCTAAGCCAACTCACTAGTCTTTCTCCTAAAAAGAAAGCTCCTCCACTTGTGCTTTTTTTGTCATCAATGTTGCCTGCCCAATCAACATCAGTATAAAATTTTAAATCAAAATCATTTCTTTTCTAATATACTAAGCCATAATCCTCAGTGCCTTTCAAGTATCTAAAAATTCTCTTGATTGCTGTCATGTGTGTTTCCTTAGGATCTGCAGAGAATCTTGCAACTATACCTACTGCATGTGCCATGTCTGGCCTGTTGTGAACAACATATTGCAACTTTCCAATCATGGATCGGTAAAGTGTCTCATCAACAGATGCAGATTCATCATTCTTTGATAGTTTACAGTTGGTAGTCATAGGAGTATTTACTAGTTTTGAATCCTCAATTCCAAATTTCTTCAAGATTTCCTTTATGTACTTGGATTGAGTAATGAAAATCTCATCTTTCATTTGCAGTATCTGTAAACCTATAAAATACTTTATCTCACCGATTAATGATATCTCAAATTCTTTGCTCATTTCATTTCCAAAGTTCTTACATAGAGAGTCATTCCCACAAAATATAATATCATCAACAAATATGGCTGAGATCAGTATTCCATTTTCATCATTCTTCATGTAAATATTATTGTTTTCACTTGTTCTTATAAAACCAATCTTGATTAAATACGAGTGCAATCTTTCATATTATGCTCTAGGTGCTTGTTTCAGACCATATAAAGCTTTGTTCAATTTACATACCTAATCTTTATTATTGTCTTCAGCAAATCCTTCAAGTTGTTCAATAAAAACTTCTTCTTCTAATATACCATTCAGAAATGCAGATTTGACATCCATTTGATATACCTTGAAATTCTTGTAGGCAGCATATGCCAACAATGTTCTTGCTCCTTCAAGTCTTGCTACAGGTGCAAAAGTCTCACCATAATCCATTCCTTCTTCTTGGGCATAACCTTTGCAAACTAGTCTTGCTTTATTTCTAATGACCTCTCCTTTTTCATTCAGCTTGTTTCTGAAAATCCATTTTGTACCAATTACATTTTTGTCCTTCGGTCTTGGGACCAGTGTCCATGTGTCATTCTTCTTGATTTGATCAATCTCTTTTGTCATAGCATTTATCCAATCTTTACTGTTAAATGCCTCTTTCACTATTCTCGGTTCAAATTCAGATATCAGACACGTGTTCTGTTTCAGTTTGTTCCTTGTCATCATTGGATCATCCTTATCTCCTATAAGCTGACTTGGTGCATGATGTCTTCTGACATATTTGGCTAATACAGGCTCGGTAGGCTCTATATGATCTTCTTCATCACTCGGTAACTAGATATTCTCTTCATTTCCTTCTGTAGTTTTCTCGGTAGGACTTGTCGATTGAACATAGACAAATTCATCATAGTCTTCTGGTTCCTTGGAATTACCTTCATCATTTCTTTCTACAAATTCATCAATTTTTACATTTGCACTTTCTACTATTTTGTTAGATGATTTGATCAGACATTTAAATGCTTTACTTCTAGAAGAATAACCAAGAAATGTTCCTTCTTCACTTTTCTGATCAAACTTGCCATTTCTATCATCCTTGTGTACATAGCATCTACTTCCAAAGATTTTAAAATAACTTACATTAGGTTTCTTGTCATACCAGATTTCATAAGGTGTCTTCAAAGTACCTTTCTTTAATTGTACTCGGTTCAGGGTGTAAACTGTTGTGCTTATTGCTTCTCTCCAAAATGTTTGTGGCACTTTCTTTTCAATCATCAAGGTTCTAGCACAATCCACAATAGATCTGTTTCTTCTCTTAGCAATTCCATTTTGTTGTGGAGTTCTCGGTGCAGAGACTTGTCTTTTTATACCATGATCATTGCAGAATAAGTTGAACTCATCAGATGTGAACTCTCCTCCTCTATCTGATCTAAGACATTTCAGTTGTCTTCTTGTTTCATTTTCAACTCTTGCCTTGTACCATTTAAACATTTGAAAAGCTTCTGATTTTTCTTTTAAAAACATTACTAACATCATCCTTGAGTAATCATCCACAAATAATATGAAATATTTGTCACCATAATAACTTTGAACTTTCATAGGACCACAAAGATCAGTGTGCACAAGATCTAAAATTCCCTTAGAAGTGTAAGACTTACTTGTAAAGCTTGATCTTGTCATTTTACCCATCTGGCATCCTCGGCACATAGCATTCTCAGGCTTTTCCAAACTCGGTAGACCTCTTACTCGGTGCTTCTTTCTTATTTTGATCAGATTATCAAAATTTACATGACAAAACCTTTTATGCCATAACTAGGTATCATCTATCTTTGCATACAGACATTTATTCCGATTTGAGTCAAGGTGAAATGTGTTACCTTTTGTTTGTGTCCCGATAGCAACTAACTTTCCATGCTTGTCATGAACTTTGACAATTCCTTTTTGAAATTCTATTCAGTATCGTGTATTGTTTAGCTGTGCTACACTCAACAAATTATATTTCAAACCTTCAACCCAATAAACATCATTGCATCTTTCATTGTCAAGAAGTGTTACAGATCCTTTACCTCTTACCGGACATGGTGCATCATTACCAAATCTTACATAGCCTCCATCATAGTCTTCTAACATAACAAACTTGTGTTTATCACCTCTCATGTGATGTGAGCATCCACTATCTATGATCCAAGAATCATTAGTATTTATGTGAGATATAAGAGCTTTTTCTTCATACCTTTCTTCATCTGATCCATCTTGGATAGCCACATAAACTACTTCCTCTATATCAGTTTCATTTGATTTATCATCATTGGATTCCTCATCAGCTATTAAGCATGACTTTCTATCTCTTCTTCTGAAGTCTTGGTGTCCTCTGTAATGATTATCTTTCTGTCTATCATCTCGGTAATCTCTCTTTTTAGTAGATTCTTTGTTAGGACAGTTAGAAGCCATATGTCCTATCTTATCACAATTGAAACATTTCAAAGGTAGTTTTCCTTTATACTTACCTTTGCCTATCGGTAACCTTCTGGCTAATAGTGCTTCAAACTCTTCTTGCTTTCTGATTTCCTCATACAGTTTGTGTACTTCCTCCATGTTCTTGCGAAATCTTTCACTTGCTCCACTATGATCCCCTTTAGTGTACTTACTCATTCTATCATTGTAATCATCAGATTCACCAATATGAAAAGAACTAAATGCAGATTCAACTTTATTTACCGATGACCCACTATTATCAAAGTTACTTAACTCAAATGCATGTAGCTTACTAATAGTAGCATCTAAAGAAACTGGCATATTTGGTACAGACCTCAATTTATTGATTGCAGAGACTCGGATTGCATAAGCTGGTAGAAGGGTTCTTAACAACTTACTTGTTATATCCTTTTCTTCAATAGTTCCACCTGCTCCTTTGATTTGATTGACAATCTCCTTTAGTCTTGTACTGTACTGGGTTATGTTCTCACCTTCATTCATCCTCATAGATTCAAGTCGTCCTCTTAGACTATCCACTTTTTCTCTTTGAACATGTTCATCTCCACCATACACAGATATGAGTTTGTCTCACATTGCCTTCGCATCATTGCAGCCTTCTAGATCATTAAACTCTGAATCGGTCAATGCAGATGTTATTTCAATCATTGCTTGGATATGTTCTTGCTTTGCTTTTATCTCTTCCATTATCAATGGATAGGTGCTCGGTGTGATGAAATCATTATCCAGATAATATACAACATATTCTCCAACTCCTGATAGGTGCAGCTTCATCCTTTTCTGCCATGTAGAGAAACTTGACTTGTTTAGCTTCGGTGCATCCCTCTTATACATGTTTGGATCTTTTCCTCAAGTACCTTTAAACTTTTCCTTCCGGAGTCCAAAGCTCTGATACCAATTGATAGTTCTGATACTTCAAGATAAGTACAAATGCCAAGCTAATAAGATGAGAGGGGGGGGTGAATCATACAAACTTAATCTTCCATTCAAGCATCAGATTCAACCTCGGTAGCATATACTTCAGTAATATAACCAAAACTGCTAAACATGCAAACTCAAAAGCATATAAACATCATAACACTCATAACACCAAATTTAACGTGGAAACCCAAATAGGGAAAAACCACTGTGGGATTTTGGACCCACTAAGAAATATACTCTTCTAGAGTATGCTCGGTTAAAAGCAAATCTTGTTAAAGATTACAAACACATTGCTAGATGTGACCTGGTTAAGGGATTTCCCTCAGATCTGTTAGGATCTTCACCTTGTTAGAAGTGACCTTGTTAAAGGATTTCAAACACTCAATTTGAATGTCACCTTGCTAGAGGGTTTTACAAATAAGACTGTTAAGTCCACTCGGTTAAGAGATTTTCTGTCACTTCACAAAATAACAGTAATAAAAATCTATCTGCAATTTCACATCTAAAATGCTAAAGCAGATTCTTATTTGCTCAATACAATATAGACATAGAACTAATCTTGTCCATCTGTTGGGTTCTATACTCTATTATTCAAAATAGATCTTCAAGCTTATGTGCTCGGTAATCACTATGTAGCATCCCTGTGCATACACTTGCCCGCATACATTGTTTATCAATAGTTCCCTATTTATAAACAATTTGCCAACTGCTTAATCTCCTTGATCACATTTTCCATGATCAATCATAGCCATCATATCTTCAAAATTTGACCAAGGTCAATGTATCCTTTGATTTGAAAACATTTTACCCCACCTTGGAACTTGCATATATTTCTTGGAACTTGTGCTAGGGTATTGTGGTTCAATCTAAGTTGTACATCTTCCTGCTGATTTTCCTTTGCCATAGATTCTTTAACAAACTTCATTCACGACATACCAATCATTTAATCATAGCCAACTCATCAGCTTCCTTCATTAAATAATGCATGTAATCATTTAATGCATTCTGTTATTACTCGGTTGCAACTCGGTAAATACTAAACTTCACTCAGTAGACATTTTGCCTTCATTAACAGATAGCGATAACCTTAGGGTTTACCGACTAGGTTCTTTGCTCGGTAACATAGTATAGAATTAACCTTTCAATTAATAACATATGTAGGATATAAAAACAATCTAATCATCATGATCTCATCATTGTCTAACTCGGCAATAGTTGCCCATTGAATAACTTATTTCTCCCCTTATCCATCATATTCTTTCTGTGTCTTTTACCGACATCTTTATACTCATCAAATCATACTTCTCAAGATATGGCAACATCATACTGAATTAGAAAATCAATTTCTTGACATCAATGACAAAATAATAATATTAAGACAGTAAACATCCTTAATCAGTTTTATCCATAATCATCAACAACCTTCTCAATATCCTTATTGAAATGCCAACAATCTCTCCTTGTCTATTATAATGCCAAATGCCAACAAAGTGTGGGGATGAGGTCCCTCGATTGTGGCCTCACTGATTCATAGCTCCTGGTCAAAAGCATTTCACGTGGAGTCAGAGGGCATGTCATGCCAGCGTCGTTGGTCACGTTAAAAAAGTTTACCAGGCATTAAAAAAAGAAATGGCTCTAACATGGTATCAAATATTTAGATCTGCAAACCCCTTTTTAAATCAAGGTAATCAAGCTTGGTTTTTTATTGGGTGCACTTTGGCATAATTTAGACCTCACCATTGAATCTAGAGCATCTGAGATAGTCAATTTTGGCCTTTTCTTGATCTAAATGTTAAATACATGGCTAGATCTATGAATGTTTCAATTTGGTAGATGGTTGCCAAATCTAGGAGGTAGCTAAAATTTTAGAGCATTTTGGACCAAAATATGCCTTTCCATTACATCCAAAAGGCCCAAAAACCTTATATCAATTATGAAATTGTCAAAATTTGTGGATTTTGCCTTAGGCCCTTAGAGGTTTTCTTTGCCCTCATCATTGTTTTCATCTTATAGTATGACCTATTGTACAACTGTACAATCTGTTGGCATCAACATTGTAGGTTTAGTCACTTGGCATATTTTAGGCATATTTACAAAGTATATTTTATAGTATATTCTCTATCTTGCATTGGTTATGTGTTGGGTTTGCATTACCTGTATACAACTCTACAAACTATCACATCGATACAATTTTTTTTGCTATTTAGAGTAAATTTTATTAATTCTTTTTATTTTTATTTTTTACCAGTACTATTTTTTTTGTAGCTCTTGGTCGTGTTAAGGGGAGGTGCACATTCATATAACAATAGTAGGTGCTTATTCACCAATGAGCAATGCACTCAATGTTGGGTAGTGCCATCATTGTTGAGCGACATTGCCACCACCAATTGCATGCTTTTTAAAATTATTTTTAAGCAACAAGTCATATTGAGGTCCACCCATTAGCACCTAGGAACAATGCCCTAAGGGCCTTCTTTCATTTTTCCATAACTTTTCGTAAAGGTCTCAAATATTGTAAACATGTTATGTTATCGACAAAAAATTTGTTTTGAGCACTTCATCATTTTTGTTGTAGGCGCAATCTATTGTTGCTTAAAGTCAGGTCTTTTTTGGACTCTTGAGCTCATAACATTTTACCATGATCTCCAATTTTCACGATTATCATGTTATTGGAAAGATATTCAAGAGCTCTTTCAAGCCATCCATGTAAATTTTCTAAATTAAACCCTAGGAATATTTTATTCAGTTTTTCCACATTTGCATTCCAAAAGGTGTTATTTTGATCAAATCGCTTCATTTTAGCCCTTTTTCACATTTTGATATTTAATTTAACTATTTGATAAGTGTATCATTGTTGTAATAATGAGTTATGCAACTCATCCTTCTATAATAATTCTACCTAATGATAATTATGAGTCTTGGTAAAAAGGCATCTTGACACATTGCATGTGGCTCAAAATTTTGCCTCATCTTGATGAAGATAAAAGAAATCAATTTAGGTAATAAAAAAAATCACATCGTAGGATTGATTTCTACAACCATCAATGCAAACATCTTTAAGGAGACATACTACCATATCTCAAGAATCATGTTCCCATGCATAGTTTAGACCAAGATTTGGGAGGTCTATGAAGATCTACATAATACTCCATTCCCAAATGATCATACATCAAATTGCCTCATTCCAATTAATGATTTTGATAATATATTGTTTGATGATAATACCTTAGAGAAGCTAATAATATTATGTAATACTTGAGGGGCTTGATGATCAAGATACCTCTCTTGTAGCTCTCACTTCTCCAATTGAGATCACACATCAATCATTTATTATTGATTCATTGAAAGCTTCCAAAGATTCTTTGTAGCTGGTAAATTGCTATCTTTCATTTATATTGTTGTAGGATGACTACTTGACAAGTATTTCAAACTTGTTTGTGGAGTCTCACATTTTAGATTTGGAGGACAAAATTGAGAAGTTATCTCCGCTTTTTGTTGACAGTCATGGCACAACTGTTCTCACATCATATTTGTTTGTGGGTCTAGCTTAACATTAATTAACACTTGATCCTAGTTTATCACCTTTTGTTTTGATTGGGCATGTACTTGATTGAATTGTGGAAAAATATACCAAGGACTTAGCAACATATGAAGAAATATTAGAGACATCTTCATACATATGGATTATTCTTCATACTAATTCCTATTTGAAATGGGAAGCATTCCTATATTTGTACTTGGTCTAGAGGGGAGAAATGTTGCTTGTAGGCATTGAATAATGTTTTGTCTTCAAGCATTTATCATTTTTGTAGGATATTACATATTGTGGGGGTGCTACGTAGTCTCTCTCTTTCCTTCCTATGGAGGGGTAATTGAGTGTATATTTGTGATTTGTGATGGATGTAGTCCTTGGGGGATATCATTGAGTCCTCCATTCATCGCTCTTTCACCACTTGCATATGTTTGTATCTTTTCTCTCTTTTGGAGAGAACTTTGTTCCCAACGGGTTTTCTCCCTTTCTCCATTTGTGAGAGATTTCATTGTGAATGTTTACCTAACATGGCCTCATTGTCGAGACCCATAATCATAATCATCTTTATCTTTTGCATGTTTTGCATTTGTCTTCTTCTTCCTAATTTGCACTTAATGGGGGGTGTTGGTGTGAATAAGTTATCTATTCACTTGTTAAGTTTACTTCAATCCTAGGAATCTTTCTAGAAGTATTCGTGTCATGTAATCTTATCTTAGCATTTAATTCTTGTCCTAGGTCATTTAATAGTTACCATGTTAGTTGTCTCATTGCATAGGATTATAAAGATATATGTCATGATCTTGTCTAATATTATCTATCAACCTTACCTATATAAGAAAGACATCATATGTACATTTTCAGATGTAATATGCAAATATCAAACTAATCCATTATGCCCATCATCAAGAATTATGTTGCTCTTGCTACTCTCTTGTGGAAGACATCTTTTTGGTTTTGCAAGTGGTTATGGAGGAATAAGTCTATTGGTAACTCTAACATATTTTTCCTCATTGAACCATCAAATCCCATACCAACCTCCCCAAACATCTCTTTTATGCAACCTAAAATAACAAAGAAAAAATAATTTAAAATTGCTTCAAGAAAGTGATTAGGCACTAATCTATTACACCTTAGAACCTTGCAAGTCCTCACTCTTTTGTGGCATTCCATACTTACAAAGCACAACACACCAACAACTACACAAATACCAAGCCACTAGCCAAATAAAGATCATTGAAACACTAAGTTCCAACCTTAACTGATCACACCTTCAAAATAACATCTCACACGCGTGATAAAAAATGAGCCTAGACACAACGCAAAATTATACCTTCTTGAGGAAATCAAATTAAAGAATTTTTTTGCTTGCCCTTAATACATACCACCAACTTGCAATCACTTGAAATCGTAGCACGCTATGAATTCCCATGCATGAACAATAAACATTACAATCAAGACCTGTTTCCTAAAATTAATGGCACAAGTGTTAGGCTTGTGTGAATAATGTTGTCATTGATCTCAAACCAGTCATTTGGTTCTATACCGAATAGTGTATGCAGGCTCGAATATCAATCTGTATGTCATGGATGTTATATGGATATAGTTATGCAAGGATTGTATGCGATGAGTACATATGTGCAGTTCAAGTGTTGTGGTTTTTGGTTAGAAGTTATTATGTAGCATGGACAACTTTGGATGATGACCTTTTGAGGTCCCATTGAGTTCTCATTGACCCCAATATCCCAGTGTTAGGAATTCTTGTTGATCCCGGTATCAATTATGTATCCCAGAGTGCATTTTTTTATGGCTATCAAAAGTATCTCTTCAATTTTTGTGATTGCGGTTTCCTTGGTATGTGTGGAGTCTACATTTTGGAGATATTGAGATTAATCTTGTGATGATAGGTCCGTTCTCTTGGGTATGGATGATCCTTTCCCTTTTTCCGATAATCTTGGTATATGCATTGGTAATCGGAAGTATGTAAAGGAATTGTTAGAAGTATTGTGAAGGCCAACATGAGCTTATTGATATCGTGTTGGGTGATATTGATATAATGTTACCCTTCGATATATATATATATATATTGATTCTCTACAAAAAAGGCAAGGTTAGTCAATGATAAATAACACACAACACACAAGAAACCATTAGTGTTAATCAATCAAAAACTAATCTAAAGAGGCATATCAAAAGAGATATCAAAAGCATGACAAAATATCTAACTAAGAAGATAAATATGATGAGGCATCTCCAAATGCCTCCTAACATGCTCTTGGTTTCTTCTCCTTTGTTCCTCTCCTCTCCAAGGTCCAAAATAGTGTAGCTCTCAGCAACTTTTTGCACTATGGATGCTTATGGAGGATTGAGATTGAAGTATTTTGCTCTAAATGTGAATAAAAAAGCTAATACTAAATGCTATTGATGCTAAAATGATTTATTTTATCCAAGATGACAAGATATTAGTGGTTTATGCTAAATGCTCTCTAGTATTCACTATAGCTTAAATGCATACAAGTTTTCAGGATCTGGATTATGAAGAAAAGGGCTCTATTTATAGGAAAAATGGAGCAATGGATGGTTGAGATTGAGCAATCTCAACAAGGGTCAGGATTGAATGATTTTCAATCCATGTGAGGGCTTTCAACCCAATCCCAGGATGACAAGTGTCAATGTGAGATAGGTTGAGAGGAGAGGGAATAAGCATTAAATGTTTGACATGACCTTGGGAGTTAAGGTCAAGGTTAGTTGAATGAATAAACTCTTTATTCAAAGAATAAAGCTTTTATCCAATGGATAAACTCTTGTGCAAAGGCAAAAGGGATAAACATGGTCAAAGCAATAAATGCTTGAGGAGACAAGTTGAATTAACCATAAATGGTTATGTAAGAGCCATTAATGGTCATGTAAGAGCCATTAGTGGTTTTGGAAGACTTTGGAGGTTAAATTGTTGAACACACAAAGCATTAAATGCTTTTCAAAAACTTTGAAGTCTTTGAGAAATGACTCCAAGTTGCTTAGGAATGTGACAATAATTAGGGAATGGATTAGGTTAATTAGGAAGGGGTTAGAAGAATCTAGAAGGAGATTAGAATTGCAAGTGGGTTTGGTGGGCGAGGGAAAATAGGATTTTTATTAAAATAAAATTCATTTATTTCAATAAATGTGTGCAAGTTGCATTTTTAGGAAAATGCAAGTGGGGGGGTTTTAATGATTTAAATAAATGTTTTATTTAATTTATTTAAAAGAGGAAAAAGGGGGATTAAATTAAATAAATAGTATTATTCATTTAATTGATTTACGATTTTAGTTGAATGAATTAATTAAAATAAATTGAATAATTTATTTAATTAATAGGAGAATGTTTGAAGATGAATTAATTAAATATTAATTAATTAACTCATGGCTAGTGTATTTTTAATCAAATAAATAACAAATATTCATTTAATTAAGCTGGATAGATTTATGTGACTACATTTGCCCCTCTTTGAGACGGTGCGGTTTATCACGTTGTTTCAAAGAAAGAAAAACTTGGTGTGAAGAAATGCCCCATAAAATGTAAATTTAATGGGTGGTATGCCCCCTCGAGAGATGGGCCGAAATTTTTTGAAAAATCGGGCAATCTCTCGAAAAAGAATGAAAATTGGCAGGGTGTTAGAAGAGAAGAAGTTAGCAATACTGGTGAAAAATAGAAGAAATCGAGGGGAAAATGGAGAAATGGGGGGCTCGGGAAGTGCACGGGGACCATAGTGGTGAGCGGGGGAAAATTACGGTGATTGCGAAGGGTTTAAATGGGGAGAAAGAGGTGAAAATAGGATCATTTGTTATCGCGACCAGTGTGAAACTATAGCTCTGACAGTGACTTTTGAGAGGAGCAAGCAACAGTCAGGATGCCGGTACCAGTAGCAGAGCACCGTTTCGAGCGAGTTCGTCGGTTCCAACGGCCAGACGACTACGGACCAGCGGTACGCAAATGTGAATTTTTGATTTTTATGCATTTTTGTCATGTTTTTTGCTGTGTCGAAGTTGAGTCAGAACAATAGCGCTGAAACTACGTTTTGACGCTATTGTCCAATTAACTAGCACTATTGTGCCGCAATGGCGCTATTGAGGTGTTGTTTGAGCGCTTTTGAAAATTGTAGCACTATTGTAGGCTAATTTAGGCGTTGTTGATGGATGAGCACTATTGAGTGCTTTTGTCATGAATCAGCGCTATTGTGATGTTGTTCTAGCGCTTTTGTAGTTTGAGCATTGTTGGATAGCTGATTGAGCGCTTGTGTTAGGAGTTCAGCGCTATTGTAGGTAAGTAGCGCTTTTGTATACAAAATAGCACTTTTGTTTGCAAGATAAGGGATGCCCCAGTTTGTGTGATAATCTCCTGATGCCAAAGATGGATGGATAGGGAGGCGAAGTAGGAGTTGTTTTGAAACATAGCAGCTTGATGAGACTTAGGTCATTTTTAGGATAAATGTCTGTTGAAGTCTAGGCTACCATGATTGCTTACCTGTTGAGACCCGAAGATACTTGATCAAAGTATCGGTTGATAGTCTAGGTTTAAACTTAAGAAAGTTTGAAACAAAACAACTGATGATGATTGATTGATGCCCATGTGCAGGAGAATCTACGCATGTTGCAGTTACACGAGAGACATCCGACAACACAGGGGTTGCGGGATCGACTGATAGAGGCGGAGATCGATTGTATTGCTGCGAGGAGGTTATATGATATGATGCACATGCCCGTGATTCGGATGAATCACAGATTGATTACTGCGTTAGCAGAGCATTGGCACAGCGAGACGTGCACTTTTTATCTGGCATAGGGGGAGATGACAGTGACCCTGGAGGATGTGTAGCACATCCTGCCTATTCCGATTCGAGGGGAGCTGGTCACATATGACAGATCATGGGGGATTCTAGCGATTCAGAGGTTCTTCGATGAGGATGTTTTCATTGATGATGACTCCATTGCTTGGGAGGAGATAGCTGCTTTATATGAGCCTTTACCAGTAGTCATGTCTGGCATTGTGGGAGGACTACTATGTCCAGATAGCCGATCACATGGGCTGGCCATTGGTTGGAGGCAGGTGATCGAGATGATGATTACCGAGGGGACCCGATTTGCTTGGGGGTCGTGCGTGTTGGTGCACCTTTATCAAGAGTTGCATGAGGTGGTATACCGTGGGAGGGGTTCCTTAGCAGTGGAAGTGACGCTGCTACATATTTGGGCATGGGAGCACCTACCAGTGACTCGACCAGTGAGTCTTAGGTTCCATGTAGTGGATCAGCCGTATATGTTTATGTATAGCGGTATGATGAGCCAGCCCCACCTAGGGAAGTTAGAGTGATGGCGGCGGGCATTAGATGATTTGGATGTAGTTATATGGAGACCGTACTTGGAGTGTGAGCCCTGGGATGATGATGCGGAGGCACTGCCGTATGTGTTCATGACCCAATTCCTCATTAGGAGGACTTCGTACCATGTAGAGAGACAGGTGCCCGGGAGAGTCCTGAGACAGTTTGGGTGGCGATAGGGGTTACCGAGTGGATCAGGGGAGTATGCTCGGGTGATACGGGAGAGATATGCATGGGGGCCAGTGCTGCCATATAACCAGGCACTGGTGGAGTTTCGGACGCTGCAGGCGAGACCTTGGGACATACGACCGAGGGTTGTAGATGCAGGGGTATCAGATGAGTACACGCAGTATCAGGCGGCGCATCCGATTCTATGGATATCCGATCCAGCAGAGCCGGTGCCCAAGTTTGAGGATGAGAGGGGACAGAGACGGAGGAGGGCAGGAGGTCGAGGACCGATGGCAGGTGGAGGAGGGAGAGGAGATGGTGGAGACGAAGGAGGAGGTGGTGGAGGAGGTGGTGGGTTGGGGAGTCGGATTCAATGGAGAGGGACAGGTGGACTGCCATTGCGGATATCGCATGGACCGTTGATGCAAGGAGGAGTTAGATTGGGTGGTAGAGGTATGGAGAGGGAGATCCCAATGGACAGAGGGGAGAGAGCCACTGGAGAGGGTGATACAGGTGAGGCTGCTATGGATACAAGGGAGGGAGCCACTGGAGATCTTAGGGATCATATGATAGTACATTTGCAGACCCGTGTAGAGGATTTGGAGGCGGAGGTGGCAGCTAGAGATGTGCAGCTATTTGCACGGGAGTCAGAGTTGACTGTAGTGTTGTAGGAGAGGGATAGTGTGGTGGAGAAATTAGCAGAGCTATAGGAGAGAGTCTGGGTTGGAGTAGGAGCACAGGGGCCTACGGCGGAGGTGATGAGGGAGATCCGACGAGTACAGACTGAGATAGATTACTGGCGGGGGTTATATGAGTAGGTGGTGCCAGCTAGTCAACGAGCACAGAGCTATTCACAGATGCGGCAGGCCAGATTAGAGTGATCACAGAGGATGCAGAGCAGTGGGGGTGTGATGGGTCCTCTACGGAGGGATAGATCAGGGGATGTGTTGGGAAAAATGGTGTCTCAACCTTGCATTTATGCGAGGTTACTATTTATAGTAAGTTTTCATTTGAGCACAAAATGGTGCGAAACTCTCCCTGAAGCTTCTGGTTGGCTAGATAAGCACTCCGGTAAAGTTGCGTCGCAAGGTCACAACTAGTTTTGAAGATATTAAAGTTTTCGTCTTGGAGGGGTGCAATAAAATGTTTAAACTTAATTTTGGGGACTTTAGAGGCTCCTAAATGCCCTAAAAAGTGGCCGTAACCGGCGAAGCGGGTTACGAGGTGATAGAGCACTTCGCGAGCTTTCCGGCACTTCAAACGGTTCGTCAATCGGACACCCAGTTCTCAAGTTATGGCCTCCGGAAGTTTGTACTCTTGAAATAGGAAAAATAATTTGTATCGAATACATAAATGAGCTGTAAAAAGGGAGCGACACGTGTTGATGTGTGCTTTAACATGTCATAGGGCATCTAGAAGGAAGATAAGGTCGGCTACACCTTATTGGGTGGTTTTAGCCCATGGTTTTGTAATACCGTTTGACGGTTTCTTGTATTGTATCTCCTATTTATGAGGTGTGAGAGATAGAGGTTGTGTGTAAGAGTCCTATGGCTATTGAGTTGCCTCTGAATCTCTGATTAGTGGTACTCCTGCGAAGAGCTTGCTCTGCAAGTATGTTGTAATCTGTTTTTGATTGCTGAATAAAATATTGAGCTGCTTTTGGAGGGTGGGGTTTTCTCTCGAAAGGGTTTTCCCCACGTAAATCATTGTGTTGTGGTATGATTGCTATTATATCTATTTCTATTTTCTGTAACTGTTGTAATGATCTGAAAAAGTTTTGCATTACCCTCCTCTCAAGGTTAGTGTAGGAAGTTGTTTCTGCTACTTAACTTCCTTACAGGATGCAGGAGTGAGTGGGGGTTTGATGGGGCGTCCACGAAGAGATAGATCGGATGGTGTGGGGACCAGTGGGAGAGCAGGTGGCGATGGTGGTACAACATCTAGTCAGAGTGGCATCTAAGAGAGCATTTTTGCATATATGTATTTTATCATTGTTTATTTTTGGATTGTATCTTGGATGGCTCTTGGTAACCGATTTTGTAGACTTCATTGGACTCTGAGACATGAGATGATATATATGAGGAGATCCCATATTTTGATGATATGCATTTGATATGTATGGATGTTTATGCAGGATGATGAGTTTATGAGTTTATTGCTTGGATGGATATGTATGCATTGATGAGATAATTATTATATGCATGTTTTTATGATGATTTATGATGTTGGATACTGACATATGAATGCAGGTTTATATATGTATGATTTGTTTGATGCATTGTTTGTATGTATGTAATGTCATGATGAGGATGTATGCATAATGATGATTGATGAACAGGATTTTGGTGTTTCCTATTTTGATATAATGATGAGATAATTATGCAATGATGTTAATGCAATGTTTGAATAAATGATGTTATGTATGATTATGCATTTAGATTTTTTTAAATGAATGTAATATGGATAAACAAAATGTAAAGTTCAAATGTTTATATGATAATGTCTAGGTGAATGCATATGTATAAGGGACATATAAAATGATATGAACCAATGTTTTTTTTTGGAAACAAATGGTTTTATGATTTTAAATGCTTAAATATGATTAAGTAAAAATGATAATGTGATGATACTAAAACTTATGGTTTAATAACTACACCTTAATGTAATTAAAAAAGGATAATGAATGCAATGCAAATGAATCCTAACATGAGCATAATAAGATACTTAATAATGGATGAATGAATGCATCTTTTAATTAATGAATAGATAAGTGAATGTATGAAATGATAAAGGATAAGGGATGATAAAGAATGATAAAATGATAATTGACACCTGACACTAAATGAATGCATAGGAAATGGTTAATACAATCAAGGACAATTTGATCATATGAATGAATCTAATCCTTCATGATTTATGCAATGATGCAAATGATTAATGAAGACTAATGTCAATAAACTAAATGAACTATATGCAATTTTAATTTAAAAATGACATGAATGTACTTAATGCAAAATGCAACTAAATGTAATTGATCATGATTATATCCAAGACCAGCTTAATTTTCACATAACTGTTCATATTAACCTTGTTCATATTTGCATACAAATTATATATATGAATGAGTGAATGGATGGGTGATATGCAACGAAATGCAATATATATAAATGAGATGAAATGACAATCCATAGTACTCTATTTTCATCATTGAGCTTTAAAATGTTGGAAGAGAATACACGCATCTTGACATAATGATTCAAGATGACCTGAGTATTCCTTACATGGATTTTGATATAGCAAGTGAATACAAGTAACTTGATATAATGGGTCAAGTTAACCAGAGTATTGTTTGTGGAACAGACAAGGATCATCTCCGTTTAGGCATGACTTGGATCGTCCTCCTTGATCTTAGGTTGATCATATCCTGAGACAAGTTCATACCGTAATAAGAGATAAAACCTTTATCCAATTTGGATGAGGTAGGAGGAACCAAAGAAGGAGCATTGTACCTGCAAACAAATAGTATATACATAAAGAATAAAGAATATGGATCCTTGGTAATGGTTCATGCTCATATGGTCGAGGTATACGATGTAGTCAGCAAGCCGTAATGATCTATGACTACATTTTGCATAAGATCATGTAGCTTAGTGAACTTCCCACATAGACACCATTAGGACATGCCCCAGAACTTCATCTGAATAAAAACGCAGAAGACATACAAACAACGCTGTAAGAACCTTATATAAATAACCCACAAATCAACCAAGTATTTGATAGCTTAAACAAAATTTTCTTGTCAAAGAAAAAAATGTCATCTTGTCTTTGTTTAGATAAGGAAGGATGCATCCTTGTTGAAGACACTCTGAGTGTTTATGTTGATTGTTTCGTTGATTGAGAAGGGATCATCGTGCGAGTATTTTGTTCAATGTTTGCTTGGTATCTGCTCAGATGAGTATGTACAATGTGGTGCCATGTTTTTGTTTGTTTTTTGATGTTTTCCATTGTTTTTGGATTTTGTGATTTTGAATGTTTTTGGTATTTTGTGAGATAGTTTTGAATGTTTTTGGATTTTGTGAGACAGTTTTGAATGTTGAACCCAATGAATCACAAGTAATGTAGAATCCACTTCCATCAACTAGATTAAGGGCATTGCCCCCAAGTTAGACATGACTATGAAAAAGCGGGATGCAAGACGCATGAAGTACTTTCTCTGATTGCAGGTCAAATAACAAGCCATGGTTTGGATGGATGGATGTGTGTATGTAATGAATGTGATCGCAACGAGCCTGAAAGATAATGGAGCCATAGCCTTTACGAGTGGTGCCTGTTTGCCAGGTTTTCACCATCACACTTACCCAAGGTGCCACCGGAGTGTTTGTTCACCTTTTGGATGCATGATTTTTCTTTACTATTTTGATGTTTTTATATTTTCTTCAGGACATTTATCTGAATGTTTTTGGATTGTTTTTCTCGTATACAGGAGAGCCTGATGCTATGTACAGCTTAGGTATAAAACCGTTTGAGGTGCATGCTGTTGATTGGATCTGCGAGCGGTTCTCCTTCTGAAGTAGCCAACTGATATGCCCCAGACCCAAATACAGCAGTGATAACATATGAACCCAGCCAGTTTGATTCAAACTTTCCCTGATGTTCTCTGTTTGGTTGGTTGCGAGGATTCTCTCGGAGAACAAGATCACCTACCTCAAATGTACGAGGTCTAACTCAATGATTGTAGCTTCTGCTCATGCGTTGCTAATAGGCTTTGAGATGGTTGTATGCAGCTTGTCGCTTCTCATCAAGTAACTCTAAGTCCTGAAGATGAGATACTTTATAGGCTTCGTCATCTATAAGATTATGCAAGGAAACCCGTAGAGATGGTATCTCGACCTCAATAGGAAGGATAGCTTCCGCACCATAGACCAGTGAGTAAGGAGTTGCGCCTGTAGGGGTTCAAATGCTAGTTTGATATGCCCATAGTGCTGGATTCAGTTGAACATGCCAATCACGGCCGACATCATTGATTGTCTTCTTTAGGATTCTCAATATGTTTTTGTTTGATGCTTCGGCCTGACCATTGCCTTGTGGGTAATAGGGGGTGGAAAAGCGGTGTTGGATGTGAAACTTCTCACAGAGCTCACAGACATCTTGATTTTTGAAAGGAAGCCCATTATCTGTGATGATGGACATGGGTACACCATACCGGCAGATGATGTAATTGAGGATGAATGAGGCGATCTGCTTGCCAGTGACTTGGGTAAGTGGAACAACTTCGATCCACTTTGTGAAATATTTGGTGGCGGTAATAATGAATTTGTGGCTGTTGGATGAAGATGGATCGATTTTACCCACAAGGTCAAGTCCCCATTGACAAAAAGGCCATGGTGTCATGATTGGTTGCAATTCTTGTGCTGGTGCATGTATCAGGTCTCCATGAACTTGACATTTCTTGCATTTTCTGACAAAGTAGTAGGAGTCTTTTTCCATAGATGGCCAATAGTATCCATTGCACAGGAGTTTCTTGGCTAGTGACGGACCACTTGAGTGAGTCCCACAAATTCCTTCATGTACCTCTTCCAAGGCCTTTGTTATCTCATCTTGTTCCAGACATCGAAGAAGAGTACCATCAAGACTGCGTCGGTATAGGGTTTCAGCAATAATGGTATATCGAGCAGTTTGGCGAATGAAGGTTTTACGTTGGTTATTCGATTGGTTAGGAGGAAGGGTGTGATCATGGAGATAGGTGTAGTACTCACCGTACCATGGGGATTCGGAACCGACAAGATGACATATCATCTCAGGTTTGGGGATATCATAAGCAGGGATCCAAAGCTATTCGACCAAGAACTCATAGCGTGTTGAATTTTGTGGAAGATCTAGGAGAGATGCAATAGTAGCCATAGCATCAGCGGCTCGATTCTGATCTCTTGGTATCTGCTCAAAGGTGATAGTAAGAAATGATGCTTTTAAAGTATCCACCATTTTCTTGTATGGCATGAGTTTATCATCCTTGGTCTGATATTCATCTGTTGCTTGTCGAATGACCTGTTGTGAGTTGCCATATACTTGTAGTTCTTGTAATTTCCATTGTACGGCTAGATTGAGTCCTATGATCAAGGCCTCATACTCTACTATGTTGTTAGTGCATGGAAATGTGAGCCTGTAAGACTTCGGGATGCTGTCACCTTGAGGTGTGATAAACAGAATGCTTGCTCCCGAGCCATGCCTAGTGTATGAACCATCAAAGTATAGTTTCCATGGTTGTGCTATTGTGATCATGAATATCTCTTCATCTGGAAAATTGGAAATGAGAGGATGATCGCCTATGAGGGGTGCATCGGCCAGCTAATTTGCAATAACTTGCCCTTTGATAGCCTTACGGTCTACATACTCGATACCAAATTCACTTAGAATCATCACCCATTCGGCCAAGCAGCATGTCAATGCTACTTTGTTGAGTAAATACTTGAGTGGATCAATCTTTGCAATGAGTTGTACCTTGTGTGTTAACAGATAGTGCCTCAGTTTAGTGGCTGCTAAGATTACTGCTAGGCAAGCTCGCTCAATAGGTGTGTAATTGAGTTCATAACCAACCAGTTTGCAAGAGATGTAGTAAACGACACATTCTTTGCCTTCTGCATTATGTTGTGCCAGTAGTACCCCCAATGCTGTACTTGTTGCCGATATATAGAGTAGTAGAGGCCTACTTGGATCTGGTGGGATCAGCAACGGTGTATTCATGAGATAGTCTTTGAGCATCTGGAATGCTTGCTGGCATCTGGCATCCCATTGAAAGCGGATGTTCTTGTGTAGCAGGTGTGTGAATGGGTGACACTTATCAGCCAATTGTGCAATGAATCTTCGGATGGATTGAAGCCGCCCTTGTAATGTCCTTAGCTGACTGATATTCTTTGGTGGTGGCATGTCCATGATTGCTTTTACCTTTGCTGGGTCGACCTCAATACCTTTGCTTGAGATAATGTATCCTAGAAGCTTCCCAGAGGTTACTCCAAAGACACATTTATTTGGGTTGAGTCGAACATGGTATTGTTCTAGTCTATCAAAGATTTTATCTAATATGTTGAGATGCCCTTCTCTGGTGAGTGATTTTGCTAGTAAGTCATCAACACAATCTTCCATCATAGTATGCATCATGTCATGGAAGATGGTGGTCATTGCTCGTTGATAGGTCGCTCCTGCATTCTTTAGACCGAAAGGCATTACATTCTAGCAATATGTGCCCCATGGACATGTGAAGGCTGTCTTATGTTGATCCTCTGATGCAATCTTTATCTGATTGTATCCTAAAAAACCATCCATGAGTGAAAGCATGGCATGTCCTGCTGTCAGATCTACTATGATGTCAATATTTGGTAGGGGGAAGTCATCCTTAGGACATGCCTTATTCAGATCTTTGAAGTTAGTACAAATGTGGATGCCCCCTTTTGGTTTGTCGATAGGCACAATGTTGGAGATCCAATCCGCATAATCAATTGGTCTAATGAAACCAACATCTAGGAGTTTCTTGAGTTCTGTTTTGACTAGCACTGCAATCTGAGGATGCATCTTACGAAGCTTCTTCTTGACAGGTTTGGCTCTTTCTGCTATGGTGAGGTGATGCATGACTAAATCAGGATCAAGCCCAGGCATGTCTACATATGACCATGCAAAGTTGATCTGACGCTTTTGAAAGAACTCTATAAATTTAGGTTGTTCTTCTGGAGTGAGAAGAGATGCCAGATGTATGAGGTGAGGATTTTCAGAAGTTCCCACATTGTATTCTTTGGTTTCCTCAATGAGAATCGTTGATCGTTCCTGTTGTGTACTAGCAAAGAGAATGTCAAACCCTTCATCCTCAAGTGCCTCAGAGAGGTTTTCACCATTGGATACGCTCTTTCTTTTTACTTTTGTTGAATCAAACAGTGCCACGGTGTGGTTTTCAAGGGAAGATCCATGTTTTATTGTTATATTTTTGCAGCTGAAAGGTTTGGCATCCGCCCCGAAGTATGCTGGGCTATTTAGTTCTATGGCGAATCCAGCTTTGTAATCCCCGCTTGGTTGGTTATCCCTTAATTCCAAAAAGTCAATGATGGCCTCATCGTTTTGGAAGAAGTCAAGACATGGGGGATTTGGTTGGTTCCATTCGATGAGTTCAGGGTGGATAATGGGCATTACTTCATCAATTAGGTAAAGTTCGTTAGATGTATCAGAGAGGGTTAAGATGTTGTGGTGAAGGTCGTTGATGGTACTCTCCCTGTCAGAATCAGGCATATGATGTGACGTAGGGTCTGTGTAAGAAGTTTCTAGCTCAGGAACCCAAGAAGTCTTTATCTGTGCTTCTCCATAGACAGGGATGTCTTTGCGGGGTGGAGGTAGTGACGTGTCTTCCTCATCTGAAGTATTAAGCTGAACAGAATCAAATTCCCACTCATGTGAGTCAGTCTTTGAGTCGCTTTCTAGGATCCGGTTACTGTACCATACTGGAATATCCTTTGAGTTAAACAATGTAGGTGTGATCGGTTGATGTACCTTTGTAGTGATCAGTGCAACCGGAAGATTTATGGAGATTGCTGACTCTGACATAGGAAGTACTAATGTTGTTGATTCGGCTGTTTCTGCTAGAAGTGCGAGTGTTGTAGATACTGCTATGGTTTCTGATACAGTGGTTGTTGTTAATGGTGCTATTGATGTTATGGCTGCTGCTGATGGGATTACTAGTTTGATTGGTGGGATGGTTGGCATCGTAGATGGTTGTGCTCGGATTTTGAGCCTTGGTGGGGTAGTTGCGATGGTGTTTGATGTTGCTTTGATAATGAAAGGTGTACTCTTTGCAATAGGCTGACATAATAGTTTGTTGGGTTTTCCTTTGAATTTGAGTTTAGGAAAGATCTCTTTTTCAAATCCTAGGCTTGTATTACCTTTGGGCTTTAATTCCGGTAGTACAAGTTCATGTCGTCCTTGTTTGCAATATCCCAAAGCACTCTGACCATCATACCCCATTCTTTGCATAATGTGGGAAGCTTAACTTGCGGTATATCAGTGGTGATGGGATCTTTATAGATTAATTCTGCTAAGTCCTCATCTTGGGTTTCTTCTTCTTGACTCTTTCCAAGGATGAAAGGCGTCAAAGCACATGTTGGCATGATTAGTTGTTGCTGGAGTAACTGTTGTGGTTTACCATGTGCTCTAGGAGAAGTGGGCATTTGTCCCACACAAAAGAGTTGACTCAAGTTGTATTCCCCAGGACCTTCCTCTGCTATTTTCATTTTAAACTTTTCTTGTTTTGGTATAGTGGTGTTCGAACTGGCAAGAGAGGCGGGACTTATATATGATGTGGAGGAAATGGCTTCTCTATTATTAAGAACGGTAATCTCTGGTTGATGGCTGATATTATGGCAATATGCAAAGGGATTTGCATCGCCCAGGATTGTGATCTCTACACCGTTATGTGGGAACTTGATACATTGATGGTAGGTAGATGGAACGGCTTGCATGGCATGTATCCAAGGTCTTCCTAACAATAGATTGTATGGCAGAGGAAGGTCTAGAACCTGACAGATGATGTGTTTCACCACAGGGCCCACTCAGATTGGTAGTACCACAGCTCCTTTGGAGGAATGTTCCGCATCGTCATAGGCTTTGATTGTGATCTTCTTGCGAGGATCCACGGATTCAATGGCATATCTCAACGTTGTGACCAACTGTAGTGTACAAATATTTAAGCCTGCTCCATTATCGATCAAGACTCGCTTGATCCTGTGCTGGTTGATAAAGCCTTCAATGTGTAGTGAAGCGTTATGAGGTTGCTGGAAGGAAGAGTTATCACTTTCGGAAAAAGTGAGACAAGGTGATGACTTTATACTTCCAACCATGGCTTGAAATTGGTCTGTATTCAGGTTTGCAGGGACTGACGCCTCTTGGAGCACTTGATCCAAGATTTTTTTATGAGATGGCGATAGGCGCAATAGCTCTAAAATGGATATAAGTGTAGGCGTTTTGTCTAATTGTTCCACAAGATTGTACTGCTTTGGTATGGAGGTGGTGCCTTGTGGAGCTGCCTTTATGGTAACCTTGCTGCGACATGTAACAACATTGCAATTGGAGTTGGAATTTTTGATGGTTATAGTTGCAACTTGTTCACCGGCATCATACAGGTGATTTACAGTGTAATTATATGCATCTTGCATATAATCCATGGTATCAGTGCCTCGCCTGGAAGTGGAAGGACCCCTTTGATCTTGTGATGGAAGTGGATTTTTGAACATCAGATGATCATTGTTTGTTGTTTTTGGGTAATGTCCTTCGATTTCAATTTCACCTCGGTTAATAAGATCCTGAATAAGATCTTTCAATCGGTGACAATTACTTGTCTTGTGTCCTCGCCCTTGGTGGAAATCACAGTGTTCAGTATCTCTCCACCATGCAGGTTTGACCTGAGGCTCATAGTTTGATGTTTTAGGTAGAGTGACCAAATTGTGAGAAATGAGTTGTCGCAATACTGTTTCAATGGGTTCCCCTAAGGGAGTGTATGTTCATTTTTGTTTTTGCTGACGAGGTCTAGGTTCATCGTGAGATGTGATGCGACCTTGATTTGAAGGAACATTTGTGTTATTCTGAGGTGGAGGATTTTGTCCTACAAACCAAACCACAAGTTGTGCACTTTTGATAGTCTTGGCATCCACAACCCCATCATTGACGATATTCTTATTTTTGTTCCAGAAGCTTGGTTTATCACTATTGAAGCGTGGGTAAGGACTATCCTTTGGTTCATTATAGATTTTGATAAGTCCTTTCTTGATGAGGGCTCGTTCACATTTCAAACCCTTGGTGATCATGTCATTAAAAGAGTCTGTGTCTTTGACATCCAGGTGAAATTCCATTTTTTCGTTTAAGTTGGAAATGAATATTTCCACTAGTTCTCGTTCAGGTAACTGAAGAGAATATTTGCTAGACATTTGACGCCATCGTTGCAGGAATACTGAGAATAGTTCACCTGGTTTTTGTTTAGTGTTGCACAGATCAGCCATGGTGATGTCGTGTTCAATGTTATGAGAGTAATGAGCTAGGAACTTCTGGATGAGTTCCTCAAATGTTCTAATGCCACCTGGTAGTCGAGAAAACCATGATGTGGTTGTTCCTCCCAAGCTTTGGGGAAAAAGGCGCATTAGGTATGTGTCTTCATACGCTACTTCGAGGCAAGCGGAATGAAATTCTTTGACATGATCACGAGGATCTCCCTTTCCTCTATATTTTTTGAATTTGGGTGTTTCGAATCCTCGTGGAAAGGGTGGCATATAAAGATTCCTATCAAAAGGATAGGGATAGATGTCATTGAGTGAGAATTGGTTAGTCTTGACACCACTATGAAGTTGTTGGGCGAGATTCTCGACTTGTTGCCGCAACATCTCTATTTCATTTGGAGGAGGAGGTGGTGGGTTACCTCGAGGAATGTTATATCTGATGGGATCTCTACCTCTTTCCTCTTCATGGTGACTTTGTCGTTCCGATGCTTGTCTTAATTGGGCAAGATCAAAGTTAGAGGGGAGTTTTTCTCCTTCTTGAGCGAGGTTTAGAAAGTGAGCATCTGCATTGCTCCTAAGTATTTCATCAAAAAGTTTGTTAAAGAGAGGGTTATGCTGGGCCCTTTCTATTATTGTAGGAGTAGGAGTACTTGGGTTTTCGTCATTCGCATTTCCTCCAAGTTCTTCTTGGAATTCATTGAGATTTTCCTCCTCTTCTTCTTCAATTTCTGCTTCTCGTTGCCTTGAGTGGGATCGGGTGTGAGCCATTTTGTTTACAAGTTTTTGTTGAAGTTGAGTGAAAATGATGATGAGTTGTTGATGAAATGAAAGATTGATGGTTGGTGAATTGTTTTGCATGTGGATCTCTAGCACTTTTAAGGTAGATGTAACCGAAATTCCTTCTTTGAATTGCTTGTTTGTTTTTGATAAGGTTGGAAGTGATAAGATGTAGAGAAATCTGAGATGTGTTACAGATTTAACTACCTAGTAATGAGAGGATTCACTCATGAACTAGTTTTAACCTACGTAGATGTGTCTCTTAGGATGAACTTATCCTAGATGTAGAAACAATCGAAAAAGTGATGTGATGTGTTTGTTTCAAGCAATATCTAAAAAGAGAACTTGGGACAAGAACCTCTTAATGTTTTGAGAGTTGGAAAGGATTGATGATGAAGTGATGATGTATGAGTGAGATAATGGATGAAAATATTTAAACTTCAATAAAAGCTTTGTGTCATAAATGGAACAAACTCTACCTCTTCCCTTTCGGGTTGGTGGCATTTCTCGAGCTATGTTGTATGCGATACAGATGTTTGGGAAAAAGTTGGGATTAATCTTACCTCCTTGGTTTTTGTGATAACTTAAAGCTCTATATTGCATAAAAGCTCCGCGGTTCAATGACTATGAATCAAATTCGTTTGTTTTGCCTTGAAGGTAGAGACGCATGTGACGTAGAAAAACTCTATGGGAGACAAAGATTTGTCTCTTTAGATAGAAGAATTTCCTCCTTTTGATCAAAGCCTTTGAGCTCAATGGTCTTCTTTTCAAGTTGATATTTTGATGACGTTTCTTCTTTTGCAAGATGTGAAGAATGGTTATAAAGTTTGATACTTTTCTCTTTGTTTTTGATCTTTTGTGGTTGCTTTGAAAGATGTTTGGTTGGATGAATACTTTGTTTTGGAATTGATTTTTGATTTTTATGATGTTTCTTTGACAAGAAAACAAAGCAAGCACACAAACACGAGAATGTTGCCTCAAAAGGCACAAATAAGTATGGGTCTAGATCAACCCAATCCTCGGACTTTTTATGACCCTTCCTTTTAGATGTATTTTAAGGTGTATTTCCAAAGCCTGAAGTTGGCTCAATTTGCACTTGGTCTTGACTAAAACGAAAACACTTCAAACACTTTTTATCTCTAAGGTCAAATGGCCGGTTGTGATAAATTTAGCCCACATCTTGATATTTCTTCAACTTTGGTACTACATACCTTATGAATCTCGTCATGGCAGGTAAGGATGTGATATACTAAGTCTTACACGAGCATAACAAATAGATGATCCCTATGATGGGGGAGTCACCACTTTTATCAAGCCACAAGTGACTTTTCAAAAAGCCATGTTTCTACTCAAGGAAATATGTATGGTGAGTATCTTGGGAGAAAAACCATCTATGCTCTTGCACTAAATTATATTGCAAATATCCTCAATCAATAGAACGGGTGGGCTACTATTTAAAGGTGTCTAGTCATGTTCGATGTTTTTGGACATAAGTTCATTCTACAGTGACTCACTTAAGAGCCTTGTAACCAGTGGTGGGGCCCATTTGTCCTTTCGGCCAGTTACACTGTAGGAACAACTATACCCAAGGCTACAGCTTTCGCTCTCACCTGATTTCTATAGCGGCTCGAAGGATTTACTGCGCGTGGTCGTTCCCAAGAGTGATGTGTCTCTTGACAGGCCTCTCTTAAAAAGATAAAAATTTGGAGTGTTACTAACACTTTTCTCTTGCACCTAGGACCATGAAAGCCAAGGGAGAGGATAGTGTGTGTTAGAAGTAGGACCACTCAACCAACTTTTTGCACAAGTGTGCCAAGCACGAAAACACTTGTTCTTTTTAACTTGCCATTGCAATGTGATCTAGCTATTTGGAGATGTTGCTCCAACATTCATGGTGTTCTTTTTAACTTCAAATGCAAAGGTTTGAGTAAACTAGAATTTGAAATCTTGGTCAACTGAAATTGAAGCACGTATGCATGAAAGAAAATCGCTTTACAAAATTTAAACAAGTTGATTGTGAATTTTATTTGCACCAAAACTTGAAGTGTGGATTGTAAATTCTTAGTTTGATGCAAGAAAGAAAATTTGTTGTGTCTTGTTTTAATGCACCAAATAGCGTGTGTATCCTAACTTGCAACAAAGCAAATTTGTGTTGTTCAATTTTAGAGTACTAAAAACAAATGATCCTAACTTGCACGGAAATAAAAGTTGTTTTTGTCCAATTTTAAAGCACCAAAAACAAATTTATCCTAACTCGCAAGAAAGTAAAATTTGTTTTGTTCAATTTTAAAACACCAAAAACAAGTTTTTGAGTTTTAAAGATGTTAGCTTTAGACCTGCACAAGAAACAAACAATTAGTAAAAACCGAACCTATGGTGGGCTTCCACAAGCCTAAGAATTTTCATTGTTTTGGTTACAAGGTCTTTTTTACAACGGTCTATTACAATAGCGCTAGCCTGTGTTTAAACAGAAGCGCTATTTAACACAAATGCGCTAAAAAAAGAAAAATGACAGGGAAGACAAAAGCGCTCAAACATGATCAATAGTACCAAAACAGGGTCAAAAGCGCTCAAACAATGTCAATAGTGCTAAACTTGATACAATAGTGCTATTTTAAGAACAATAGCGCTAGAACAACAAGTTTCAATAGCGCTACAACATGATCAATAGCGCTAAAGCGCAACCTGTGTGACAATTTCAACATTCAAACATGTTATTGGTAAAAAATAAATAGTTTTTTGGGTGTTTGGATTTCACGTCAAGTTCACCAAATGATGCTCTGCAAAAAGGGCAAGGTTAGTCAATGATAAATAACACACAACACACAAGAAACTGTTAGTGTTAATCAATCAAAAACTAATCTAAACAGGCATATCAAAAGAGATATCAAAAACATGACAAAATATCTAACTAAGAAGATAAATATGATGAGGCATTTCCAAATGCCTCCTAACATGCTCTTGGTTTCTTCTCCTTTGTTCCTCTCCTCTCCAAGTTCTAAAATAGTGTAGCTCTCAGTAGCTTTTTGCACTATGGATGCTTATAGAGGATTGAGATTGAAGTATTTTGCTCTAAATGTGAATAAAAAAGCTAATACTAAATGCTATTGATGCTAAAATGATTTATTTTATCCAAGATGACAAGATATTAGTGGTTTATGCTAAATGCTCTCTAGAATTCACTATAGCTTAAATGCATACAAGTTTTCAGGATCTGGATTATGAAGAAATGGGCTCTATTTATAGGAAAAATGGAGCAATGGATGGTTGAGATCGAGCAATCTCAACAAGGGTCAGGATTGAATGATTTTCAATCCATGTGAGGGCTTTCAACCCAATCCCAGAATGACAAGTGTCAATGTGAGATAGGTTGAGAGGAGAGGGAATAAGCATTAAATGCTTGACATGACCTTGGGAGTTAAGGTCAAGGTTAGTTGAATGAATAAACTCTTTATTCAAAGAATAAAGCTTTTATCCAATGGATAAACTCTTGTGCAAAGGCAAAAGGGATACACATGGTCAAAGCAATAAATGCTTGAGGAGACAAGTTGAATTAACCATAAATGGTTATGTGAAAGCCATTAATGGTCATTTAAGAGCCATCAGTGATTTTGGAAGACTTTGGAGGTTAAATTGTTGAACACACAAAGCATTAAATGTTTTTCAAAGACTTTGAAGTCTTTGAGAAGTGACTCCAAGTTGCTTAGGAATGTGACAATAATTAAGGAATGGATTAGGCTAATTAGGAAGGGGTTAGAAGAATCTAGAAGGAGATTAGAATTGCAAATGGGTTTGGTGGGTGAGGGAAAATATGATTTTTATTAAAATAAAATTCATTTATTTCAATAAATGTGTGCAAGTTGCATTTTTAGGAGAATGCAAGTGGGGGGGGGTTTAATGATTTAAATAAATGTTTTATTTAATTTATTTAAAAGAGGAAAAAGGGGGATTAAATTAAATAAATAGTATTTATTCATTTAATTGATTTGTGATTTTGGTTGAATGAATTAATTAAAATAAATTGAATAATTTATTTAATTAATAGGAGAATGTTTGAAGATGAATTAATTAAATATTAATTAATTAACTCATGGCTAGTGTATTTTTAATCAAATAAATAGCAAATATTCATTTAATTAAGCTGGACAGATGTATGTGACTACACACACACACACACACACACACACACACACATATATATATATATATATATATATATGAGTGGTGAATGAAGAAGACACCAATCAAGAGAGAGTGTATGTGAGAGTTGCAGACAATGAAGGTAATTAGTGTCACAGTAATGCAGTAGTCATTTATCGGACCTATTGTAGAACAGTGGTGCAAAGATCTCTAACCGGTTCTTCTGTAAAATCTAAGATTTGTAATTTGAGCTTAAACTTGAAACTGATCTCATGCATTTGGAGATGCAAACCTTCTCAGTTCAACCTTTTCAGTTGCAGTGAGCATTTCGGTAGTTAGTCGTTTCTTTTTCTATCTGCAGTGAGCAGTTCGACAATGAGTCATTTTTGTAATTTGGCAGTGAGCAACCCGACAGTGAGCCACCTGTTTGTAAACACAAGTATAACTAGTTATATTTTCTTGAGAGTTAACACTCTCTGTGGTTTTTCCCATTTGGGTTTTCCACGTACAAATTTTGGTGTTTATTTTGTGGTTATGTTCTTTTTATTTATTCTACATTAATTGTTTTAGTTCAGTCGAGTCTATTTGATATTTTTTAGGATAGCTTCAATTGGTAAAAAAATTATTGTTTTAAATAAGTGGGAATGCTAATTCACCCCCCCCACCCCTCTCAGTATTTTGGTACTTTCAATCTAATCAACAAATGGTATCAAAGCTTTGGTCCCTTGCTTGTAAAGCTTAACCGCTTGAGGGAGATCCGTGTTGGTCAAGCCATGGCACCTATATAATTGGTGAGAATATGATCCTTGACAACAACAAGCTCCTGGAAGATTTGATCAACATGCGGCAAGTTAAATAAGACAAAACCAAACTTGGTTTCCAAACTAGTGTGTGCCCAAATCAGAATGTTAAAGAAGAAAATAAGGAAGTCAAAGTTGATACAGAGAAGAAGTCAGAAGATGAGAAGAAATCCCGGAACCAGAAATCAAATGCAAGAAGACCATCGATTCGACAACACAATGCACAAAGGTACCCATCTTTTAATGGCTACTATTTTAAATGCAATAAATTTGGACACAAGGCAGTGAACTGTAGAAGCATTCAATGTTATGGTTGCAAGATGTTTGGACATAAGGCAATCCTTTGTAGGAACCATGTTGTGAATCAAAATTATAACTCGGTTGTTACAAACAAGAAGAGTTATAAATTTCAAGGACATTGTTACCATTGCAATAACTATGGACACGAGGCCAGTCAATGCAGATATAGATCTCATTCGGTAAGATTTGAGAAGAAAATTGCTAGTTGTTTCAAGTGCAATCAGGCCAGACATTATGCTAACCAATGCAAGAAAGGAAATGAGGAAAAAAATGTTGAAAAGAGTGCAATGAAGAATGATGAATAAAAAAAGAAAGAAAACTTGGTCTGGAGAAAGAAGAATGAGAACAAAGGAAGTGAGCCTAAAGTATTGGAATACGATGCAGGCACCCCTTCCTCCAGAAATTAAGTTTAGAGCTTCAAATCAGGGGGAGTTTTGATTTTAAAGAAAAATCTTCTAGCCTCCTCGTCTAAATGGATCATGTCACTAATCTGGCATGACAGTGCTTGAGTGGTATTCGATAATCAAATGAATCGTGATGACATCATCGAAAAGATAGTTCTTGGTGGCAAAACCCTAATGAAGCATCTTTAGTAAGATAAGTATCAGTTCTTGAGTTCATTTCTTTCATATCGGTTACATTTGCTTGAGATCATTGCGAATAGTGGAGTAACAGTAAAGTGAGTAGTAGGAGAAATCATAGAAGGAAAAGTGATCGTCAGAGAATCTAGCAGTGAAGAATTTCAGATTGTGGACAAAGTGCTCCTGGATGAGTTTAGCCCAGAGAAGATCAGAGTTGTTGAAGCAGGTTTGAAGGATGATGAATTGTAGAGGGTCAAAGAATTAGAAGGCAAAGGTCTAAATCTGTGGACTGAATTCCCTGGGTTCGACAATGCAGAAGTAATCAAAGTAATTCTTAGCCATGTGCGAGATAATTGCATCGTGTTAGATAAACCCTATCCAATTAGGAAGGAAATCATTTCTATGGTCACCGACTTGTGCGACAATGGAGAAGTTTCGGCAAAGAAATCGATTTTCAATAGGGAAGTGGTAGCCCTAACCGGCGTAAAGGGTGATCAGCGAGCTCTAATCATCAATGTTGTGATCCGGAATCCCCTGCAGCTAGAGGAGTTTCAGAAGTGAATGAGCAGGAAGCCAAAGACTCAGATGATGAGTCTAATCTGTTAAAGTTGGTTGTCAATGCAAATGGAATTCGGAAGATTGGTGTGAAATGGTTGACCTCAGTTGAATCAGATAGAATTGAGAACATTTTGATGAAGCATCTGATCCAGAACAACATTAGTCTATAAGATATCAGTAATCTGCTCCCGGAATCCTTGACTGAGATCCTGAAAGAAAGAATGTTTGAGCAGTCAATTGAAGAAAAAGGCCTGGATATGCAAAGTTTGTTGAATGAATGTCCTATTGCTCAAAAGAACTTGTCAATCTGCATAGAGGAATTAAGAGATTGTATCCACGGTGCTAGCAAAATCTATAGATATTATATCTCTTGGCCGACAACAACTGTGAAGCACAAAGGTAAAATTGATGCTATTGAAACCGAATTGACAAGTCTAGGTAAATCTTTTGATTTTCTGAATGATAAGGATGGTGAGTAGAGGAAAAGAGATAATTTCTTCAGGCTGAGCTTCTTCTGTTGCAAAGGCAGCAAGAAGACTTTGTGAGCATGCTTTGTGAAGTTAAGGAAATTATTGAAGCTAAGCTAGAACACTTTTTAGTTTTGCTTGAGAACGTAGTGGAGTATGAGTAGAATCCAACTGCTCTAGATAACTTTTCAAATTCGATTGATTTGCTAGTTGAGTGCAGAAGCCTTTTAGTAAGTATCAAATTGGCTATACATTCTTGGGAAGTTCTTCTTCGGAAATTGAAGGAAAAATACAAGCTTATATTTCCGAAGAAGAGCAATTGAAAGTTTCTTTGTATAAGATTCACATTGTATATATTTGTTCTTTCCTTTTTCATCAGAGGCATCCTTTGTCCTTGATGTCAAAAGGGGGAGAAAGGAATATGAATTCAAGGAATGTGGTTTTGAGGAAATACATGAGTAAGGGGGAGTTGGTGCAGTCATGTTTTGAATATGTTTTACCATCATTGACAAAGGGGGAGATTGTTAGACTTGTGTGAATAATGTTGTCATTGATGTCAAACTAGTCATCCGATTTTATACCAGACAGTGTATGCAAGCCTGAATATTAGTCCGGACGTCATGAATGTTATGGATGTTATATGGATATAGTTATGCAAGGATTGTATGTGGTCAGTATGTATGTGCAATTCAGGTGTTGCGGTTTTTGGTTAGAGGTTATTATGCAACATGGACAACTTTGGATGATGACCTTTTGAGGTCCCTTTGAGTTCTCATTGACTCCGATATCCCGATGTTAGGAATTCTTGTTGATCCCGGTATCAGTTATGTATCCCAAAGTTTGCATTTTTATAGCTATCAGAAGTATCTCTTCGAGTTTTGTGATTGCGGTTTCCTTGGTGTGTGTGGAGTCTACATTTTGGAGATATTGAGATTAATCTTGTGACGATAGGTCCATTCTCTTGGGTCAGGATGACCCTTGCCCTTTTTCCGATAATCTTAGTATAAGCATTGGTAATCGAAAGTATGTAAAGGAATTGTGTAGAAGTAGTGTAGAGGTCGACATGATTGATAATGTGTTGGGCTTGGCCGACACACTATTCTATAATTTTACCCTTCGATATATATATACATGTACATGAGTGGTGAATGAAGAAGACATCGATCAAGATAGAGTGTGTGTGATGTGTGGAAGATAGTTGGCAGTGAAAGAAGCAACATATGTTAGAGTTCTAAATAGTGAAGGTAATTAGTGTCAAAGTAGTGCAGTAGTCCTTTACCGGACTTGCTACAGAATAGTGGTGTATAGATCTCTAACTAGATCTTCTGTAAAATCTGAGATTTGTAATTTGAGCTTAAACTTGGAACTAACTTCGTGCATTTGGAGATGCAAACCTTCTCAGTTCAACCTTTTTAGTTGCAGTGAGCATTCTAATAGTTAGCCGTTTCTTTTTGTATCTCCAGTAAGCAATCTGACAGTGAGCTATTTTTGTAATCTGGCAGTGAGCCACCCAATAGTGAGCCACTTGTTTGTAAACACAACTATAACTATTTATGTTTTTCTAAGAGTTAACACTCTCTGTGGTTTTTCCCATTTGGGTTTTCCACGTACAAATTCCGGTGTTTATCTTGTGATTTTATTCTTCTTGTTTATTTTGCATTAACTGTTTTACTTCAGTCAAGTCTATTTGATATTTTTGAGGGCAACTTCAATTGGTAAAATTTTTATTGTTTTAAATAAGTGGGAATATTGATTCACCTCCCCCCTCTCAATATTTTGGTCCTTTCAACTTGATCAACAACAAGTCCCACTAGGATATATTAAGGAAAATGAATGTTAAGGTGGTATCCCCTTTAGAAAGAAGAAACATAACTATGTAGATTTTGTTAAACAAACTCCAAGACTAACAGGAGGAGGCAGGAGGATGAATCAATCTTGATCAATCACTTAAACTTTACATCACAAATCAATACCAATCTATCCTTAATCTTCTCAGCAACAATTAAAGATAAAATAATGAACACCAAATTTACGTGGGGAACCCAAAAAGGACAAAAAACATGGTGGGAGATAGCTCACAGTATATGAACAAAATTATGGTTTTTGTTTTAGGCACACTGCCAAGGAAGCTCACTACTCCTGAAATGACTTGTAGGTTGAAGTGCACTACCCCGGGGCAAGATACAAGGGACTTGCAAGCTGAGACTCATTTCCTTAGGGCTAGATACAAAGAACTTGTAAGGGAGACTCACTATCTTCAAGAAAGGTACGTGAATATATGAATTGAGATGAATAAGCCTTTAGTAATCTACAACATGAAGTTGTCCTTGAATCTCTCTCTCAAGTAACCAACTTCAAATGCATTTGTCACATACTTTCTCTACCTCAGCTTCGCATCACATACTCTACAATTGATATGATCATGTAAGCACTCATATTCACACACTCACACCACACATTCAAACTTATTTGATCTTCTATAAATACAATCCTCTTCATCACAAAGCATAAACTAGGTTGACCAGAACAATGAACAAACATGTCTTATCAAGTTGGCCCACAAAACATAATTATGATGAAAGCAATTCAATCTAGGAGATAGAGAGGACCTGAAACACGATTTTACATATTTCTAAGTATTCTCAAACATTACACATGCTAGCACACATCCTCCAAATTTTTCAACAAGGTAACATGTAGATAAACTATGTAGCATATAACAATCGACCCAAAAACATATATTCCAAATGGATTAACTCAATGCAAATCCCCACAACCCAAAGTAAGACCCAAATATAGATTATCACAATCTCCAATGCTAGGGAGACACCCAAGGATACACTGCAAGCAAGAGAACAAATTCTTTTAGCCAAAATATAGCAATTACTTTGAACAACTAACACTAGACACGATGTGACACCAAATAGATCATCCAAAATCATGCAGAGCACATAAGGATGTTCCTTGAACATCCAACAACATTCCCAAATACTTATTTCTCACTGTCACATCACAACATGCTAGTGCAACACAAATAGTTACATAACACTTCATTACGAGAGGACAGATACCTCAATCATCAACGAAACATCATTATCAACTCTTGCAAAACACCTCATCATCTAAAACTTGACCTGAGACACAAGAAAACCATTACAAGCATGCCTTTCAAGTTGCAGCAACAAAAACATCCATGTGAAGAAATGCAGAGCATTTTTTGGACCAATCTTGATAGACAACTAGATTGCCAACAAATTCCACTTACCAACCACATCAGTTGCAACACTAGGGACTTGAAAAGATAGGAGTGCAACATGCACAAAGCATACATATTATGTTCAAGTCTACGAACCATCTCATCAAATGCAGAGGAATGTAGAGAATTCTTTTAAACTATCTTTAACATACATTCCTACAATTACTTATTCCATCAGTCTTCCAAAGACCAAAATGTCCCAAAAACATCATAAACCATCACCATGTAGCATACATAGGATCATCATAATCATATCCACTTTATTGCCATGCTTCTAATCCTAATATTAATACTTTATAATCACATTTGAATATGATATCATTGTCATGCTTCTAATCCTCAGCTCAATATTCATAATGTCAATGCATCTTAATATTCCTCATTTGAACGCATCTAATCCTTGTCTTAATATAATATGATCATCATTATGCCATCTTTGCAACCAGTCAAGACCATCAACACCAACAATGCCATAAACATCAACATACAAGTTCAAGCCTCATATAAACATCTCTATTATTATTGTTCACATCATTATCATCATCATTGTTCCACACCATCAAGGTCATACAACAACTCCTTAGGTGTAGACATTTAACCAGGAACATCTCTATACCACAAATATGATCATCATTATCAAGCAATCCAATTTAGGACTTCATCAATTGCATCATTTTTATTTCACTCAATTCATCATCATTAGCATCAATATTGTCAATCATGACACCATGTCATGTTGGATATCAATACCAAAAGGGTAGACATCAAACACGAATCATCTGCTCAACTCGCATTTGCATTCTTTATTAATGTCAATACAATCTACAACAATCTTCTGCACAATCTACAACAAGAACATCAACCATCTACACATTCATCTGGACCCACCATATCAGTACCTGAGATATTAGTTTGTACTATCCACTAATCACAAAAACCAACAATCATAGTATCATTTTCAACAAAATAAACCCAATCAACATCATTAACAACATTAGCAACATCAACAATACAAGCTAGCAACAACATATCAACAATAACAATACCTCGTAATTAATGACAACAACTTCAACAATCTCTATCATCGTATCTTTGCACTTAACTACATCATTTGACAATAATGACAACACTACGCTAAGGGTTGACATAAATGACAACACTAAGTCATCAATGACAACAACTACCAACAAAGTTGGGATAGGATTTTAAATTATCTCATAATTTACCAAAAAATCTACTATATTATTACATTTACGTTAATATTAATGAAATATTTTTTTGAACTTTGAGCTTAAACCCAATGCCTCCTCTATATATCTTCCTAGCTTCTTATTAATGCATGCTCCCTTATTGCATTAATAAGAAAATAATCATCTTCTACCAAAAAAATTTCAATCATTTGCAACAATTGCAAAAAAGGTCCAAATCTTTGGATACAATGCTAGTATTGACAAGCCATGTGAGACAAGAAATCACACATTCTACCTATGAGATTAATGAAAAACATTAACTATGCGAAGGAATCACTAATTAAATTGACGAATTAGCTCACAACATATAGTAAATATAGAGTAACAACGTCTAAAAATAGCGATGCCTAAAAGTAGGCATGTAATCACTTAATTTAGAAGTAGCTAAATAAAGCACATGGTTGGCTAAAAATAACACTCCTAGGCAAGCTCAACTTCCATAATAATCACTTTAAGCATATCTTAGGTGGGATCAAAGAAACTATGTCCTAACAACTAGGCTTGCTGAGGTACCCAAGTACAGTGCAATCTCTCATAAAGTGTGGAAAAGGAGAAAACCCAATGGGACAAAAATCCTCCCAAAAAGAGAGAAATACATGAAAAAATATTTTCTAAAATAATGAGAAGAAAAAAATCCTATGTAAGGAAAAAGTCCCCCATAAGAGAGAAGAAGAAGAGAGGCCATGCAACCCCTCCTTCAAAGTAAAGTCTCCTACAATGATGGTATATGTCTCAACTATACCATACCATACCATTAGGAAGAAACAAAATTACGAATGCATGCAAGATTTCATCCCATTCTTGAAAGGAAGATGAGGGAAGAAAGATGAAGATTTTTTATATCTCTGAATTATGTGCGATTATCCCCACGTTGATGCCCAAAGATGCCATAATCAAGTTAAGTGTTCTAGGCACACTAATGAAGATGACAATCCAAAATTTAGTAGAGATGGTTGTAGAATAGGACCCAAAGACAATGATGATGCCCATAATGATTTCTTCGAATGGTGCTCAAAGATCTCCAAGGCAATTTTAAATTGTGACAAATGATAAAATGAATGAGGTACCATAAAGGATTCAAGTATATGAACAATGGATGTTTGGTGACAATTGAACTGAAAAGAATTTGATACATTGTAGAAGATGTAAATAATAGATGATGATCGTGTTAGATATTTGAATTCATCAATATCTACATACTTTGTCACTATAGAAGTTAATGTAGGAAAGGAAAGAGAAAACTCCAAATATGTATATATACTGACATTGACATTGACATTGACATGAATATCTTCAAATAAAAGAAAAATTTCCTCAATAATATCTTTCAAATCTGCAATGTGGGACTCTACAAACATAGATGATATGTATACCAAAAATGCATCCCAAAGTGATACATCAAAAAAAATGGCATTGATGTCATGGTGGATAAAATCATTGGAAGCCATAAATGAGTCAACATTGAATTCGGATGTAGCAACATCTAATGAGAGAGATGATATCTTAATCCAAGCCATGAGGCTACATTGTTCATCCCCAATGAGGTGGATGTCTCACAAAATGGTTGAGTGACACCATATGATGTTTCTACATATGTTAATACAAGATGATCAAATAAGGCAATACCATGCCAATCTAAGCTCTTCAAGTTTTGTCAAACATCGAGGAGCTTGTATAGTGGTTGTTGAGGGATACCGCACATTCATCCGTATGAAAAATTAGTTGAGCTCTCTATACTTTCTTTTTGGTGATATTAGCTATTAATTTTGTGAAGCCTATTCACACTATACCATCCAAAATCTATATCTATATTGTACGATGCTTAAATTGTCAATAATTGAGCCTTTTATCTAGTCTAGTTCACTTCCCAATGCCTTAGTTGTTGCATACCAACAAAGAGAATATGAGAAGTAATGTGTTGGTAAGTTTTCAATCTCTTCCATTGAAGTAACATTAAAGATTTATTCTCAAGTTATGACATCAATTGGTTAGATACTAGGCTTGGACTACTATAATATTAATATCTAAAATTTGTATGCAAACTTGAAATTAAGTAACCTTAATGTGGAATTACCATGATTATATCCATTTTCTTTATGATGCTAAAAATCAATCATCATAACATGCTTAAGAACACCACTTTATGTGAACTTAAAACAAAAATAATAAAAGATAGCATCACCATAAGATAGCAACAAAGAGGCAAAATCACCAACATAAAAGCATCACATGACACAAGATTTATGTGGAGAAACACTTGTGAAAAAAATTTCCACCAAAAAGAGAGACAAAAAAATTCCACCAAAAAGAGAGACCAAGTATGAATTACCTTTTAAACAAGATTACAATTTGTTGCACACTCCCATTCTCCTCTTTACCTCCATCATGGCAACAACTATGTACCTGTGAACAATCTCTCTATGATCCAACTCGTCCCTTGTACCTATAGTATAAGTCTACATTCAATTGCATTTTTTCTTTGTACATACAAGGAGCTGATTTTATAGAGTTGTAAAGAGGTCTTATGCACCAAATTGGTGCCCAAATATGACTCTTCATTACAAATGTCCCAACCTTTGATTTCCCTCCTAGAATGTGTAAGGACACATGTTTTGGCTCCAAAAGGATTTCCTCCAATTTATGTGCCCAATCATGGAAATGAAATATCATAAAAATGCCACGTATAAAGGAATATCAAGAGACACCTATTACCTATTTCCAAATGACCACTTGGAGAAGCCCAATAGTCAACCTTTTATTCCTTTCACTTGTCTTTTACCATCCCATTCTAGGTATCCACATTGGGAAAACATTAATTTAATATTTATGTAGACAAGTCACTTTTACCACAACTAAGAAAAACCTTCATAACTTATGAATGTATTACAAACAATGGTATGAATAAATATTACAAATTATTTTACCCCTACGCCTTAATCCTAGGAACACTTTCCAAAGATGTTGGAACCATCCAATATGGCATAGGATTTACAAAGTAGATGGCATCTAATCCTAGCAATATGGTTGTGCCAGTTTTTGCTATCTATTGGATAGTTCCTAATGACAGTTACTAATCCATATACTATAGCATTTGCCACCTAATATGGTAGTGGTAGTATCCTACCCTATCTTGATTGTGTTTGAATCATGTGTATGCTATCAATATCTACCACAAACACAATTTCATGAACATATTTTGTGAAATTTTCTAATAAAGAAAACACCTAAGATCTTGATGAAAAGACCAAACCAAAATAACAAGATACACAAGACAATTGAATACTAGAAATGCTATTCAACTAGAGAGAAGATAATCTAGTCCATGCTCGAGCAAGAATCTAGTCCATCCCGGGTTGTTAGCCAAGGTGTGGGGTTGAGCTCTATGCTTCCTTCCTCCACCCACGGTTGAGCATGGGGTTGAGGGTACCTTCCTCCACTCACGGTTGAGCGGGAGGGTAGGACTAGCAGGTAGTTGGGCTAGTTAGATGGAGCCTACCCTACACCCCCATACAAAATACAAGCTTATGGATTCCTCCAAGATCCAAGATCTCCAAAGAGGTGATCTAAATATGCATACATAAGATATGCCGAAAAGTATAATCTTCCAATATGCAACAGATTTCAATAGGGAACAATAGGATGCAATATGCAACACTATGAAAGACAAAAGAACCAATGATGGCAAGATGGATAAAAAATGAACATATAATAGTAAGAGCAATGATTATAAGATATGCTCCCAAATAATGAGAATTTACGACCTTGTTGACCACTCTAAACAAACAATTAGGACCAATGATGGCCTAGGATGCTAGAATGGGTTACAATAGAGTTGTGGATGCCTACAAGCAACCTCTAGAGAAGGATTATTTTTTTCTAAACTAAAGCTTGCAAGGAAAGGGGATAGGAAGAGGCATGTGGCTCACAATATAGAGATGAGGGTTGTAGAAATAAAATAAAAGTGTTGGGTGGATGGGTGTCAGAGAAAGAGATTAATCAGCCATCCCTTCATCACACAACCAACCTTTGCCCATATAAATGTAAACATTTGAACCAACGCTCACTCAACTTACATTATACATACTTGTTAGTGCACATAACAATATTGATTAACATGTATAATGAGTAGATATTCAAACATACAAGCACAATCCACTTTTGTTTGGAGGGCATAAGAAGACAAACATAAAACAAATTAAAATTAATTTATGTTACCTTGAGTATCTAGGACGGGGGATGAGGGGCAGGGGGACATGTTTCTGAGTCCTCAAATTTTTTAAGCCATTTTTTGGGGATGGCTAGGGGACAACAAAGGGGATGGCTATATTAAATATAGGAATTTTTTAAAATATATACGTAATTTTAAATATTCATATGAAAACATGGATAAAGCATTGCATATATGTATTATAAAACCTTAACATATAACATTTGTGTTAAATTGAGAGTTCACATGAGCATCAAAGTTAAACAAATTATCAAAATTCAAACATTAATTCAAATTGCTTTCAAAATTTGTTGTCAATATGCATGTGATATTAAAAAATAGCATACAAGTTATAAACTTATAAAAAAATGCCCAAAGCCTACATTGCTGACATATAGTTTCACTTTTAATTACAATATGAAAATCAAAATACAAAAAACAAAGTACACTACTACCCTTAATTTACATCTCTCAACACTACATCAAAATCAGAGTCCTTTGACTCCTCTTAGTCATTTTCACTATGATGGTCCACCTCATCCATTAGAATCCCAACCAATCGCTCTAGTGTCTCCTCATCAACCTAGGAGATGTCTTCAAGATCAAAATCCCATCGTAGAAAAAGAGTTTGTTGATACTCTAGAGTTTGACGATCCTGAAGTTAAAGAGCACTATTCAGGACCATTATTTTCTTTGCTTGTCTAGAGGTAAGTCTTTTCTTCTTGATGGAGTGAATAAAACCATATGTGGATCAATTCCTCTATGTGACAAAGGAACTTCAACATGGAGGCAAGTGGTAGGTATCTTCAATTGTGGTGTATCTCTTTTGTGCCATATCCACCATCCAATAAGGTCAATTTGAGCTAATGTAGCTCTATCCAACCTTGCTATGGTCTGTTGAATCTTGGACCATGGTGATTTGAGAATTCAAGGAATTATGTGCAAAGTATTGAAATCTCCTTTTAATACACCTTATCAAAGGCTTGCATTAGCCCGTCTAAAACCTCTTCATCATCACATGGAAGCAACCTTCCATTCCTAGGTGCATACCATTTGGGATTTAGAGCAAAGGCTACCATATGAATTCCGGTGTTCATTGTGTTCCACCTCCACATCACAATGAGCTTAATATGTTGTCATATAATCCCAAAGAAGGATCCTTAGCCAAAATTGTTTTCTTTATCTTCCCAAGCATGCTATCAAATGTCTCATATCTCTCTCCAAGACTAGGACATTTCTATCAACATATCTAATGACATCTATAATAGGTTAGTGGAAAGAACAAACATATTTGCAAAATGCAAACAAAAATTTCAAAAGAATTAATTGATATGTTAGAAACTTCAAAAATTGAAACATTAAACAATAAAATAAAAATATTAAAATCAGACATTTAATATGAAAATAAAAATTTTCATATTTAATATCTAATAAAATCAACAATTTAATAATAAAATCAGAAGCGTCTTACATCGCAGTGGACCACCAGTCCTCATCATGGAAATTTTGTTTAACTGCTTTTTCCTTAAGTAGAGCTTGAATTAGGCCATCTACTCCCCTTTAAATTCACCATCATCAATTGTAGAGGCTCACACACCTCAAGCATCATCTCTAACAAAATGAAGTAATTTACATATCTTGTCTCAACAAGTTTGAGGAACTCCATTCAAAATGTCCTAAAGAGAGCAAATGAGATATGGTTGTTGCAAATGAACATTTGAATGTCTGTAGCTTCTGCCACCACTTGCTTCACCCAATCTTTTTTTGCCGTGTCTTTCAACGCATGGTTCAATGCATGAACACAACATAGGGTTCAAAAGATGTGCTTGTAAGACCTTCCACCATTAAACCAACAAATCTGCACACAAGTGTTGAATCAATGACCACCTATAGAACATTTGAAGGCCCAACCTCCTTTCTAACATTTCTCAAAAGGCTAAACTAAAAGTCTTCATTCTTACACTTCCCTGAAAAATCCACAACTTTGAGAAAATAAGAGCCAATAGGGCATGTGACTATGATATTGATGAGTGGTTGATGTCTAATATCAATCTCCTCATCAATTACAATAGAACAACCTATCTTGATCCAAGTTTGCCTCATATCCTTCATTAGCAAATTAACCTTGGAATACTTGTTGTCCAGGAGGGTAGTGTGTAGATTATGATCTCCAGGGGATACAGATAAGGGATTTATAGAGGCTACATCTTTGATCATTGAAATAAGAGGAATGGGCCACATGAAATGGGATGGCATGAACAAAAAAGAATTTGGCAATGGAAGACTTTGTTGCATCTCACGCTTGCACATTAAGCATAGCTTCAACTATCCTTGGCTTCTCACCTTCACTAATCTTCCTCCTTTCTTTTGTGGCAATTTCACTACTACCAATCGTGGACAACATAAACTTAGATGATTGTGCACTTGCAAAAGAATGTGTTGGCCTTGTTACACCTTGAATTCCTCATTTTTCTTCCATGTGAAATCTATGAGCCTCTATCATCTCAATCTCTTTTATTTTTGGACAAACTTTAACCCCACAACACTCAAAAAATGAGACCTCTAAACTCCTTGCATTGTGACAAAACAAAACCTTATTCCCTCCTGAATTTTTTTCTTTTTTATCCACAGTTGTAACAAGTTGGAGAAGAGCCGTTTCATTTTGTTCAAAGGGCCCTTTGCAGATTTTTCTAAGATTTTCGAAGGGCATTGAAATGTGTCCGTTTGTTATCCACTTCCACCGTCAACACTTGCACTTGTATTGAATTCAATTTCTTCCACTTCATTCTTACTATTGCTCATGTTGTTTTTGAGATTTAATGCAAATTTAAACTAAAAAATGAAAAACAAAAAACAAAAAAGAATACAAAGAGAGACATTTCATGCTTCAAACTTCGAAGAAAAAATGAAAAAAATAAAATAAAAGGTTAAGTAACCTACCTCTTTGAAGAAATTGCAATCCCATTGTCCTAGATTCAATCTCTTTTGCAGCTGCTACTTTGATCCTGCTAAAAAAAAATGTTCTTCCTTCAAACCCTACTGCTCCTCTCTTAGTTTTCACAAACAACACTTATAATGAAGCAAAATGAATCTCTTTTCTTCTTTTAGGGCTAGCTGGGACACCAGGGTCCACATTACGCATAAAAGAATGTTCTTTTAAAAGGTCTAATTGTGTGCTTTTTTAAAAATGGGCTTCACATTGGAGACGTCTGGTTGTCCCCAGCATCCCTTTTGTCCTCGAGACGACCAAACATCCCCAACGTGGAGCCCAAACGTCCCTTGTCATAGGGAACATTTCCTTGAATTTTCTACAAAAGGGGATTGCCCAAGAACATCCTCAAGGCGTCCCCAAGACATCGTGGAAAAGGAATGGGTTAAAAAATCCCTTTAAAAAAATATATTAAAGGACACTCTAAAATGAGATATGTGAAACAAATATTTAAACAACATTCAATTGATTATAAGCTGAAAACTTAATGCTAATATATAATAAAAAGATTATATATATATATCTTAAAAATAGACATTTCCTCTTTTAAAGCAGCTTGCTTCATTCTCCTCCTAAAGAATCGAATAAATTTGATATATAATGCGCGCAACTGCACGCCAAAAAAATCATAAACTTGTTCTTTGTAGTGTAGTATGCAGTCAAATAGAAATATATTCCATTTCTGTTTTATGAAAATTTATTAATATGAATCAATAGAAAGGCTTTTATAGAAGTTTATCATAGTCAATTGATTGTTAGTCATAGGTCAAATATTTTGTAGTTACAAGTTCTTTGATTTTGTTTTGATGCTATTGGGATATCAACCTAGACATAATTCTACACCAAAAATAACAACGCCCATGTGTCTAGCTCAGACTAAGAGTTTGGCAACTGAAAAAAAATTATGTATCTCCTTTGTCATTGAGAAATATTGCTCATGTCTGTCGTCAACCATGATGTCTTCTCAATATATGTACAAGGTGAACTAGTGTTTGTGTTAGCTTTTTGCATGGTAGAAAAATGGGAAACCAATGCGGGCGAATGTTTGAAGCTTTCTCAATTGAAATACGAGAATATGTTTTTGATCGAGTAAAAACAAGTTTTTAAGGGACCCAAAACCTTGTACAAAACAGGTTTTAAAAGGGGCTCCTGCAACCCATAACATGAGATATTCAATCAGGTTCACAAAACGGAACGGAACCAAGACAAGACGGAACAAAACAAAGAAAGGGTAGAGACCCCAAAGAGAAAAGCTGCCTGAGAAGTAAAACCAAACTATGAACCAACTGCAGGCAAACCATAACAAACAAAGGGCAGCAGAGAGAAAAAAGCAAAGAAAGTTCCAGCTGCCCACAGGGGTAAAGACAACCCCCCTAACTTAGGATTTCCCTATAGAACCCTTCTTGTGGGATCGATGGATCATGTCAAAAGAAGGCGAGGACCGCTTAGAATGTTTGCCTTTAACCTTAATCCAACCGTCTTCAACTCTAGCAGCCTCATCTTGCCACTCCAACGAATCTAGCGCTGGAAACCCAGCAACCATGGAGTGACCAGCATACGACGCAGCTCCAGCAGGACCAGCAGGGCTAGAACCAGAATCAGCCCTGAAACAGATCCAAGCAAAGGGACTTCATAAAATACAAGAATATGTTTATATCCAAACAAAAGGAAGAAATTTTAAAAACTCATGAAAAGGGAAGAAAGGCAAGGTGTTTTATTATTGATAGAAATTCTTATAAATCTATATGTTAAAGAGACTTCAAAAGCAATAATTCAAGGAAAAGGCTTTAGAAGCAGAATTATAGAGAATTTAACATCATTTTTCCTTCAGCTTTTTCTGCCTTAATGAAAATATAAAACAAAGTTTAATAATCTTCAATAACAGAGGAAACTGAAAAGAATTACACAATTAGACTTTTGAAAATGCCTTGTGGACTAAAAGGTCCATTAAGGTGAATTTCGGAATTTCATCTAGTGATAGTCTTCAATAACAGAGGAAACTGAAAAGAATTACACAATTAGATTTTTGAAAATGCCTTGTGGACTAAAAGGTCCATTAAGGTGAATTTCGGAATTTTATCTAGTGATACATGATAGGCGCCTTTGAATGCTAAAACAACCTAACACTACTCTTAGTAACTACAACTACAATAATCTCCATGCTGATCAAAGATTAGATTGTGCATGGCCCTTCCGGATCTAAAATTTGATATGGTATTCTGAATCTGGAAAAGATGACAGCAATTAAAGAAGCCACATTAACACTCAAAAGCATTAAATTTTGTCTACAGTCCACTTCAAAAAAAGCAGGGGAAAGCTGCATATAAATTGTGACACTGGAAGCAATTATAAAAGACTATACATCCAATTATAGCAAATAGATGCTAACTTACAGAAATGTATTCGTTAACTTTTGCTGAGAAAAACCTGTAATTTTCAAGCTATGGAGCCAATCGTTCAATTTTCCAGGCTTGCTTCCCATTAATTTCACTTTGTGAATAGAGCAACCTGCCATAATAAGCATTGGCAATTGCACACAAGTTCAGCTACAATTTATATCAGTGCAGAAAAATTTTAAATGCTACAAACTTACCTATCATGCAAACGTGACACTTGCCCTTGCCAAAATTCCATAGCTTTTGGTTTTAAACGGAAACCACCCCAGTGCTTTGGTCTCGGAATCAGCTGTCTGCACATACAATGAGCTAATTTCTTCAAGACAATCCCAACCTAAAACAATCCACAATATTTAAGAAAGCTAAGAAAAAATGAAGTGCAATCAAGAATTAGATTCTAAATACCGTCAAATCAAAATATTATGAGAAGCTTAACAGAAACATATTTTTATAACCATCTGCATTTCAATGAAAAACGGAAACTAATGCTTACCCAATATTCATCTTCATCATTTCAAACAATATTGTACTGAACCCAAATATATCATTTCAAACCTTTTTCTTTCCCCCGATCCCCTACTAATGCATTCTTTTGCTCCCCCTTTGTGGCAAGGCATTCCCTTCCTCATCATTTATTTAATAGTCAACTAGACACCTGATCTCTTATAGTTAAATTGTTGCAGAAGAAGGCCATGACCTCCTCACTCGTTCGATCTACCCAATGCGCAAGTTTCCGAACAACTATTTGTAATGAACCCTCTGAGGTTTGCAAAGCAGAACTACCGCAATTTATACACCACCGTTCTCATTGAAGGTCCAATTCTTCCCCCAAGAAGAGAATAGATGTTACCTCAAATGATGAAAACCTCTTCTTCCTTAAAATCCCCATTTTTCCATTAGGAAATTGGAAAACCTAGTTTGGCATCTAAAGGAGAAAGCTCTAATTAACAGGTTTATGGGATCTTTCCTAGGACGAAAAACATCCAAATAATGGGTCCAAGAGAACTAACAAGTTGCACCCATGAAAATCTGAATGATTCATAAGTTCATAACGAATATTGAGCTAGGAGGTTAATCGACAACCCCTCTGATTTATGGAGCTCCATTCTCTGAGAGAAATATTGCCCACATGCCACTGAAGATATTACAACTGACAATTGAATCCCTCTACCTATCCCTGAAAAGCATATATCCAAAGGCTCTCTGGTAATCTTCTCATGCATTTAACATGGGAAATAGAAAATAGACAGTATTTTAGATTGTGGGATGAAGGATGGAATAGCTTTTTGGAACTTTCAGTACCACCAATTACTTGTTTATGGCACACCCTCCAGACTCCAAGTCTGTATATATCTGGTTCATTATATTTTTAAAATATAAAACTGAAAATGAAACAGATTGGAGAACTGCTCTCTTCACTCAACAATGGTGTTCCCTTAGAATAAATGATATCCTGGTTCACCTGGCATGCAGACTAATTACTCTAACAAATAACAGTGATAAATGTCTACAGAGGTGGTACATTTATGATCATTTCTAATTAACTTATAACAGACAACTGTTCGGAACATTTTTCTGTGATCCAAGCAATAGTCAACACTGAAAAGTGAACATCAATTTGACAAACCAATAGCAATTTCAAAGAAAAAATGATTAGTGACACACCCATCTGCATATTTGGCTTGAAGTTCCTCGTAAGCTTCATAAAGCACATGTCTTCCAGATATCACAGAACTCTGCACTAAAGTAAAGGTACAAAATACTATCATGTTAAATATTAACAATAGTTATGAAGAAAACTGAAACTGCAAGCTGCGTAATTTGAGTCAGGAAATCAAAACCTAGGAGTCACGTTTAATGACTAAAACAGAGCACTGCACCTGGTTGCTGACAAGTGCACCAATTTGACTTCCTCGTGGACGGCTATGAAAGTACTCGTCTGATTCTTCCTCTGAAACTTTCTCTACAGATCCCTCTATCCTAACCTATGTATGAAAAATGGTATTTATCAGATCTGCCATATACGAAATACCAATGGCAGAACAACAAATGAAGCATATTATGAAAACCACAGTAAATCAGAAATCAACATCCCAATGACCTACACAAGACCCCCATAGTCTTAAAAAAGACATTGATTTATAACATTCATGTTAAAGCATAAATTATCCAAATCAGGTCCAACAGAAGAATAAATAGCTAAATTAAGGTAAATGAATAACGGGTAGAAAGTTGTAGACTCTAGTGTGGATAAGATATATGTCTACAACAAAAAGTTGAAAATTTATATGAAATCTAGAGCTATTGTGAGAGTCATGATTCTACATCCCAAAACATAAAAACAAATAATTTAACTTTTATGCGTGTGTATGAGGCATAACATACACCAAAATATCAGTCCAAATGTAGGCCTTCGCAAGTAAGTTCCCCAGTGGGTGTGTTAGCATCCTCCCTCTCTTTGGCACTAACATTGCCAGCAGTTGTAATGTCGTGCCTTGTGGGTCCTTCTAGCTTGTGGTCACTATCCAAGCGTGTAATTCATTATAGTGGCAAAACTGTGTCATGAGATTTCATTACACACTAATCATCACCTATTTCTTCATCGACAAGGTATCATCATGTTTAAGTATTTCTATCAAATCCTCAAGGTGCAGTCAGGGTATCACCAAACATATTAGTGACAAGCACCATATGGCATTCATTATTTTCTCCAAAAGGGATTTGCACTTACTGGTTTATGGCTCCAAGAAATCGTCTGTAACAAAAAAACCTTCCATTAATAGGAATACCTTTGCATACTCATCAACGTGGAGATTATGGCTGCAGCTGGTAGGTACTTCAATCTACAACCCATATACTAGGGGCACATAACAGCATGTTGTAAGTACTCTTACCTTGGAATGTATACTAGGGGCGAAAAAGTGTGACAAATATAGACTACATCACAGCCAACATTAGGGAGACAGCTACACCTAATACACACTTCAACTAGTACTAAGATACAAACTTCCTTAATAGGAGATGCATTTTCCATGATAGGGAGGCTTTCTGCAAATATGATACTAGCAAAGAGATTCTCTCAATTTTCAATCATCAATGTTTGTTTTGCAAATAAAATAAGTTGCCAGTTTGAGTACAAGGTAAGATATGGGTTTGAGGTCTGGGTTTGTCATTAAAACAAAAAAAATCTTGGATTAGCTACAATTAGGTTCAGCTGTGCAATTTATATATATAATATTAAAAATACATAAGAATACTCATTACTCAATCCAAAAATTGGATCTTGATAATGATCAAGAGGTCAATTTCCATTTCAGTTAGGGATTTCAATCAAAATGTATTTTTTATGTGGGAAAGTCATTTGTGTCAATTTGACACATTAAGGAGACATGCAAAAGGTTGTTGAAGGCTCAGGATGATCCAGAGCATCCTAGGAAAGAAGATATTATTGTGCACAAGTCTTAAAAAAATATGCTTTTGGCTTGCATGGGAAGGATTATCACTCCTACAGTGAACGAATGAACAGCCTAACTGCCCTAACACACACCTTAACCGTCCTGGCAAACACCTTTGAAACTGCCAAATGAATTACTAGCAAACTGGAGATCAGGTACAATAAATAATTATCTCATACCCCCTTGAACAAGGGATTTCATATTGATTGTTCATCTAATATATTTACAATACTAATATATATAAAAATATATTAACTATATTTACATAATATATTAAAATTTTAAATATATATTAATATTATTTTTTTTAATTTTTTTTTAATTTAATGCCTGGTTAACTCTTTAACATGACTAGCGACGTTGGCATGACATGCCCTCCAGCTCCACGTGAAACGCTTTTGACTGGAGCTATGAACTGGTGAGGCCACAAACAAGGGACCTCATTCCCACACTTCACTTGTTCAAACCCACGAGAACAATGGCCCAGTGAAGACACAATGCCTGCGAGCACAATGGCCCAATGAAGACACAAGGCCTGCGAACATAGTGGCCCAACAGGGATTTCAACCTTGGTGACCGCTACAGCAACAAAGTGTTTTAACCTATGTTACCCCGAGTTTCCGGGACAAGGACGGCAGGGGACGGGGGTATGCGTTTCCGGGACGGTGATTTTTTTTGTCAATTTTGGGGACGGCTAGGGGATGGCAAAGGGGATGGCAAAGGAGACGGCTATATAAAAATAGGGAAAATTAAAACATATAGGAAAATTTAAAATATTCATATAAAAACATGGATAAAACATGCACATATACATTATAGAACCTTAACATATAAGAACCAGCAGAGTTCTTATGGCAAATTAGTGTTAAATTGAGAGTCAAAGTCAAATTGCTTATAGAATTCGTTGTCAAAATTCACTGTCTATATGCAGAATTTATGGGGACGTCCCCTAGGAGTCCCCTGTCCTTGGGACGTCTCCGGGACGGCGACGCATCCCCGGGTAACATAGGTTTTAACCGTCACACTACATGTCCGAAGACAATATTTATTTATTTACTTGTAATGATAAATTAATATTTCCTTTTACTAATTTTTTATATTTATAACTAATTTTAAAATATATCATATTATATACTATTTGTACTGCTGACCCCCACCATCTGCAAATTTTGAGAAACATTTGATGTCCCTGCATTCCGCTATCTCCCTGTTTACAAATTCTGTAAAACAATGTTGCTTTTAGAAGATTATTGCCAATGGGAGACTTTATATGGAGGTGATGGCTTCACTTTGGTATACATTTTTGCTGTTCTAAGCCTTATAGTTATTTCTTGCATTTGTTGCTGATATTGTTCCCTTATATGATATGGCCTACAACAAAAGTAGAAACTTTTGGAATTGTGCACCCATTGGGTGGGCAACCAAGTTTCTACAATACAGATGTCGGTACTCATCCAGATAAGACAGTTTTTCAAGGACCTCAGGATAGGATAAAGCCTACATATATAAGAAAAAAATTGTGCTCGCATGCACCTGTTTTCTTATATAAATTTTGTTTCTCAATTTGATAAGTCTTGGTGCTCAGTCTGGTCCACGCCCAAGTCAACTTGGCAATCAGTCTTGTCAAGTAAATGCAAGTCTGAGTCATGCTGTACCATGCTTGCAAAAGCTTTATCTTCGTACAGAACTGAAATCTATAATCATATTGCGAAATTTTCAAAGCAGCTCAAGAAAAAATAATGCGGGTAATTAAAACATAATGCAGCTATTTCATACTCTTTTATGAAAAAGCTACAGCATCTTGTAACTTTTCAAAGATGAGCAAAGCTGTTCCTGCTTAGTAAGAGAACAAACATGTGCATCTTATACTAGCTGAATTTCCCTTTATCCCCAAAGATCCTTTGTTGATATTTTTGCCCTGACAGGATTTTCCACCACTTCTTGGAAACTTAAAAACTTAAAAGAATCCAGGCACATGATTGAAAAAAGATAAGGGAAAGTTCACTTGTACTAATGGTAGACAAAACCTTGCTGGTTAAATGTATGTCAAATGAGCTCTTTTCTTGGAGTCAGCCCTTTGGAGGAAAAATAGGTTTGTCATGTTCAAGTTGACATATTATTTAGCCAGGGCAGGTACAGATATGGACGGTGTATTAAATATATAAGGACAAGTGAACCACATCCGCATACATGAAATTAAAACAGCGCTTGGCAGAGCATTCAACACAAGGTGGCATCTGTACTGAAGGTCCAAGATCTAGAAATCCTCCAGAAGTATAGGCAATTTACATGTAAATCTTGGCACCTTCAGACATATATCTGAAGCTCTGTTACTGTATACCATAGATGGCACACTCGCCGAAAACTCGGCGAGTTTTTGTCACTCGCCAAGTTTTTGGACCTGGCGAGTAGTAATGACTTCTACTCGCCAAGAAAACTTGCCGAGTTTTTGGCGAGTTTTCTGCGTTAGCATAACAGCCGAAAACGGCAAAAAATACATGTATTTTTTGTTTTTCGATATGGTTTTGGGCTGAGAAGGGGCAAACTCACTTGGAAGGGCCACACCGAGAGTCCACTATGCCCTCAAGTAATCGCCGAGTTTTTTGGTTTGTCCGTCAGGATTCATATATGGAATATAACATTTAAGTATAAGTGACATTTCCTTATATCTTTCTTCTTTATATAAGGAAATGTCACTTATACTTTAAGTTATATTCCATATATACTGTCAGGATGTTTGAGAGTGGTTTCGGACCTCCAGGAGTTATAATGCAAAATCTAGTTTTTGGAGGATTCTTCAATTTTCCAGACTTAGTCAAATTTCAGGATCCTTCAGCGATGCCCCTTGACCCCCGTCGAAAAACATAGGGGGAAACTACGCTGATGGAAGTAGGGAAAATTTAACCTCCGAGTCTGATTAGGCTCCATATAACAACATAATTAGCATTGAAGAAATCCTGGTATTATACATTTTAGAGTTGAAAGTTTGAAACTATGAGTATGAATGATGAAATTTCAAATATGATGAAAGTTTGAAACTAGTTTTAGCTAGAGTTGGGAAGAGGAAGTTGTATTTACTTTTGGTTTTACAAAAACTATTTACTATTTTGCTTCCAGCCATCAGCATTTCTCATGAGGATGCTATTTTGTAGACACTTTGCATTTAAATATATCTAGAATTAGCTTGTTTCTTTTGTGTTATCATTTATTGACTCATTGGATGCATCTTCTCATTAAATTTTGCAAAAAAATGCATTTTTTATTAAAATTAAGCGTGTTTTTACGTTGCCGAGTTTTTCACTGAGTTTTTCCGAGTTTTTCCCGAGTTTTCGCCAATTTTTTTTCTCAGGGGCTTGGCGAGTCGAGCCGAGTCGCGAGTAGTTCAACTATGCTGTATACACTCCCCTACTACACCTTCTAGACAAATTTCTCCCCGTGCCTAGTATCAGTCAAGATTGATCCTGGCACAATTTATGTAAGGTTGAAAGATGTACCGGATACAAATGGTACATAATCCAAAGAGTACCACACCAAAATTTATTAACAAAAAGAAAAAACTCAAAAGAAACACATAAATGAAACAAGAATGAATATTCATTAAATAGAGTGGCAAGTTGCATCCCTTCTAATGCATATGATTCATATTTGATCTCACATTAGAGATTGCTGTTGTATCCCACTATTAAGATAAAAATTATTGTGCTTATGTCCACATCGATACTTGGAGCTCTGACTTTTTTATGTTTTAAAGTATTTTTTTCACACACATTTTGGTGTCATTTATCCCAATTATACTGTATCAGAGGTTTGCTAAAGAAGCATGTATTTATATCATATATGTAGAACAATTTTTTGTCATTATTATAATTAACACTATTAAGTGTGAACAAAGGAATGATATTATGTATGATATTGTAACTTTGAATTGTGATCTGTCCATGTTGTGTCCATTGAGACCAACCACCACAACTTTTATTCCTGTTTGTACATACTGTTATAAGTTGATTAAGGATCTCCACTGAGTTTCTAAAGCCAAATCTCATCTGTTTCATGCTTTCTCTAGAGACCATGTACATCATGTTTATACACATCAATGAAGACATTCCATTTCTTATTTGTCAGGTTTCTTGTAGATTGCTATTATCATGTGTATGTGTTGGTAAATTCTATTTCTTTTTAACTTTAATTAGGATAAACATTCCATAGCTAATTCACTGGCAGAAATCTCATCTCATATAAATTAATCTTAGTTGATTATCTTTGCTGCCTCTTAAGTGTTTTGTTTAGAAAACGGTGGATTTTCTAACAAATGTGCTTACTCGTTGAAATTAACTGTAGATGGTTGTAACAGGAAAGAAAACAAGCATGAAATGGAACACAGTTAAAAATAATAATAAAAACACAAGGAATTACCCTGGACAAACTCATTGTCGGTAAACCCTAAAAGTGTAAGGCTACACCCTCTCTTGCCATATCTTTTGCAACTTTACAAGTGTGTTTTCTTTCACAAGACCTCCAAGAACACTGACAACTAATTAATACTGTTATTATAGCTTGCTACTTTGGAGATTGCACCAATACACTCTTCCATGGTTTCAATACTCCCTCCACTCACGAGTTCTCAGGAGTGGAAAAGGCAGCTGAGTGACTCACACTTCGACTCAACTACTGCTCATATACGAGCTCGTAAGGAGTACTCACCAAGTTTCTTGGCGAGTAACCTCCACAAACTCGCCTGTACATAGCAGGTGCATCCAAACCTGCTAAAATTATGCAGGAAACACTGAAACTTGTCTATCTAGCTGCATTCACCCTCCTTTGGCATTCACAACTGAATTTGTCTCTATGAGCTAGTGATTGATGGGATTGAAGAAGAGAAATTTCTGCAAATTTATTCAGTTATCTTTTTCTTTTTCTTTTCTTTTTTTTTTAGCATTAGCATTAAATTTCTGATTTCTTGAAAATCTCTTAGATAGTGTAAGGATATTTGTGTTCTTTTAATTAATTTAGGAAATTTTCTTGATTTGTTGAGTTGCTGAGTCCAAGTCAAGATTGGATCTACTGACTTTTGCCAAATCACAAGTTTTAAGACTATGCACTCTTCTACTCTTTATTTATATGCTATAGTTCTCAAAACCTTCAACCAAGAAGAAACACAAGGTCCACCAAGGGTCTACATACACTCAAACTCAAGATATACCTCAAACAAAGATTCCAGACTACATAGGACTTTGAAGAGAGAAAAACCCCAACATTCTGTCTTACTTAGACCTGATAAGTCTATTGTATTTTCATAACAAGCTGGTTTTATACCCAGACAAAACTCATCATGATGCCTTGATCTACAAATGATGATTTCGGCTACAAACAAACATTAAACATGTCAAACTATTTAGGGTGTAGCCCAACCTATTGGGTAATTCACTTTTCCAGCTGCTCTTCGAGCCCTTGTGTGTCTAGATCACCCTTGAACCATTCTGCAACTGTCCCATACCTTTTTTATCTTCTCCTAACTCTATTTTCTTTGTTAATTATATTAGATGGGTAACCAAAGTGTCTTCAAGTTGCATACTTATCATTTTGACTAGTGGCTTAGTTAACTATTAACTTTCTTGACCCATTTCAGATCATATGTCCCCAATTTACGGGCTTTTGTTCCCCAAAAGCTTAAGGACACAAGAGATGAGAAACCAATTCCCCCACTATTTGCTTGGACATTATCCTTTCAATCCCACTTACCGATATTTTGCACTCTTCTCTCCTCAATGTTTCCACCTACAAAACAGCATCCTTGTCCAATTTTTTGAATGTTGAGCAAAAGATCTTTAATGGAAGACAAGAAGAAACCTCCTTCACCATCTAGCATAGAAGATTATGGAGGAAGGTCTAATCTAAACATTTTTTTCCCATTTGTTCAAGAATTTCACATGTACCATACTAAGTGGTTTTTAATTCTCTGTTTTACCTTGGAATTCAACAAACAATAAGAATAGGAACACATCTCAACAAAAAGAAAAGAAAAATTCAATGACACAAGCAAAAGGAAAGCTAGTGTCAATGCCATTTTACCAGCTACCACTTGACATTTATTGTTATCACCTTGTATTTAAGAAACAAACTAAGCATATATAAGAAAACTACGTCACTTTTGGAAACTGCAAAAACTAAATATATCAGTGAGTGGTGAGCCATTCAAATTTAGAAGCAATTCATTCTTTTCTAGAGTACTGAATACTTTCTAGCAAATATTGCAAATGCTCCTCCCATATTAAAATTAAGTAGACCATCTAGATAGGCAATCACAAATGAATTGAGAATGGGATTCAAAACATCATTTATCAACCTCATAAAGGTGGCTTGGGAATTGTTAGCGATTCATACAGACCATGTTTGATACGAATGCAATCTTACACAAATCTTCCTACATTGACATTCTTTGTGATATCTATTCTTGACGGTAATAGTTTTTGAGACTTATAATGGATACAGATTCTTAACGTACCATCTTTCTTGGGCACCAAAACTGTAGGCTCTCCACAAGGGAATGATTAGGTCTGATGGCTCCTTGGTCAAAAGCTCTCTCGTTTCATCAAGTTCTGAGACTTATTGTCCATACCATATACAGTGTGATTTTTGGCTTCAACCATATCACAAAAGAAAACATTTTGGCTCTAGGAACACCAACCTTTGATATGACTTAACAACTATTCAATTTTCTTCTTATGTTCCCTGTTGCAACTTGCATTGGAAGTCTCTGATTCTGATTCTACTCCATCTTTAGGCTTGATCATCAACCCCACAAACTTCTTATTAGCATTAATCGACCTTTCTCCCTTGTTTCCAAACACGATAAATTAGATTTTTTTTAATTTTTTTTTGGGTGGCATTCGACCCATTTGTGCTTTAAGTCATCTCAAGATGACCTCCACTAGTAGTGATTGTACTAACAATGTTTCTCCTCATGTATGTTGATAACACACACATGGCAAGGGGATCTAGTTAGACCATAAGCACCTTCAGCATTGTTAGTAGGGGAGGTGGGAGGGGGAAGATGAATGTAATTCACTGTTTTGGGTATTTTACTCTCTAGCTCCTTTCCACATTACAAAAGATTTTGGATATACATAATTGATAATTCCGTGTAATTTACTTGTATCTAAATTCTTAACATTGTCATATTAAACCAATTACAAGGAAATTTTTCTGCTTTTCTTTATAGGCATTGATAAATAAAGGATTTCAATTCTTAAACAAACAATAGTTGATCTCCCTTTCAAGTAAATTTTGCATCTCTATCATAAAGTAGAGGCTGTCAAGATAACCTTGCATACATAAAGTGCCATGTCAAGATCATCATTAAGTCTTTGATACTGCAAACTCAATTTCTCATTACCTATTCAGTTGCAATTCATTCTCTTTATGTGAACAACGCAACAAGCTTTGATATGGAAGATATTGGTTCTGAATGAATGAATGTTTATAATAACATCCATGAGGCCAAAGAGCCTATGGGACCCACGGATAGCTAGCAAAGGAAGCACGCAAAGCCCAAACAAAACTGCTAAACCCCCTTTTCCTTCTGCATCTTGGATCTCCTGCTGTGTATCTTGATCAAGAAATTTGCAACTCTTGTTATCTTTTCTTTGTCAAATAGGTTACTCAAGGTGTTTACATTTAGTGTCTCAACATGATCCGAATATCATCATAGGCTGAACACTCCATGATATAATGCCATTCTGTCTCCACCACCCCTTGAGTGCAATATCTACATCTTCTATCTTCCCATTCCTCTTTAGGTATCATCCATCTTCTTGTTTTGCATCTAAGCTAATGCGAGCTGGTCCTTATTTGAGCAATTAACATTTTGGCTTTCCATTTTATGTCCATTCCCGTGTAGTTCTTTTGTGGGTGGTCATGTGTGGGATTGAAATTGTTGACATAATATTCCTTTTTCCTCCCTATTTGACCTGCCCACATGTTTTCTTTGAATTTTTCTTGCACGTATTTTTTTATTTCTCCATTGTTACTCAGGAAATCAGAAATCTTTTATGTTAATATCCCACCTATTCATCCATTTAATGTTTTGTTTCATCCATGTGCTCTTCCTTTTATCTAGTTTTTCTCCCACTGCCATTTTTGGCCAGCGATGTGTCTGTATATTTTCTAACCTTCTTAAATAACTTAGCAGCTGGAACATAGCTGATGCCTCAATAGGGAAAGCCACTGCCTCCGCTAGGACTATCTCATATGGGATAGATGATTTAATCTTGAGGCTAGTTGTAATTAAATGTTTTTGCAATCTCTCTATTTGTCGCCATTTTCTTGCCTGAGTGTTGTTGCCCCATACCTTACATCCGTATAATACCACCGGAACCACAAGAAGCCCAAAAAGAGTTTTCTTAGTTTTCCAATCCCATAGTTCAGCTCTTCTACATCTATTTTGGAGTGAGTGTAAGGTTTTCCATCCCCCTTGGATCCTTGCCAACATAAATGCTTCAAATATCAAATTCTTCATATAGATGAATCAAACAAAGTATAAACCTTGCACATCTTTATTTGAATGTAAGTAGTAAGAGCTTTCTTTTAATACTTTTCCAAGTTTTGCAGTTCTACTACTGAAACTTTCTGCATCATGGTACACATCAGTTTCTTCTTTCTTATTCTATGGATGGAGTTTAGGATGCAACTTCCAACATTTGATCTCCTTATATCCATCAATATTATAATACTTGCAATAGTTCTTGTGAAGCCATCATTCTTCAAAACAAATATGGATTTTAATTCCCTTTGCCTTTCTTTTGGCCTTTCTTGGAACATCCTTTTTGGAATGTCGAAGTTGTACTACCACCTTTCAAATGCTTCTAGTTTTTCCCTTCATTTCAATGCAAACTGTCTTTTTACACGAATTTGAATACTGTTCACAAAAAAAGAACCACCTCCTTCTGAATGATCATGCAAACCTCAAGGGACTTAACAAGACTTATGGATGATATTTGGAAAACACTCCAAAGGATGGCTTGCTTTTGGAATTTGAAGACATACTATTTCATATTTTGCCTTTGCCTCTTTTGGAAACATGATTACTAGAGGTGTTACTCTTCCTTGGATGTTATGGGGTAGAATTGAGAATTGACTTCCTATATGCATCCCTCATCTTTTGGTGCTTTCTTTCTTTCCTGTTCAGACATGTTAAAGCAATATTCGATTGAGCAAAAGCAATTCTCTTCCCCTCACAAAACCAATGGATTTCAATGAAACTGTCAAACTACATTGATTGATAATCTTCTTTGCATTCGCCTGCCCTTTGTAAGGCTGGATTCCCAAGTTGGTTCCTACTTTGAAAGTTTGTACAAGCCTAAAGGATTCTTTATCCTCTTGTTTAAACTATGTATTTTTCCTCTCCCTCTTTGGGGTTTTCTTCCTTTCTACTATCCATTTCATAAACATCTTAGTTAAGGCAGAAATATCAATCTACATTTTAGCAAACAAATTGGAGTTTGCAATCCAGTTCTCATGCAAACACTTGCTTGAAGTTGGGTACCATCACCCATGCCTCATTCCCATTTACAAGTCTTTTGGCTTCCTCTATTTCTAACTACATTCCCTATGTCCTGGTAAATGTTACCAAGGATCTCCATAAGCTTGCTTCTCTTCAACCCTATAGAATGCAAATCAGTGTTTTGTGGTTAGATAGCTCGGGTTCCCTCTTAATGTGGTTGCACAAATGTGATGTCCCCAAACAAGACTCCATCAAGTATTGTTAATAGTGAGAAAGCTCCTTGTATTATCTTTAAGGATAACTTACAATTCATTAGGGAACAATGAAGCATTACAGACATGGAAGATATCCGCCGATATAAAATTAGAAGACCATTCCCCATATAGTGGCATTCCTTAAGTATCAACAATAAACAAGCATTACGATTATATATGAAGACTAAACATAGATATTCTTATTAAAGGATTTAAGCAGCAAATAATAATCAATATGTTTGACAGTCGACCTGGTTATGAGGCAACCGACTTGTTTGAGAAATTCAGTTTAGTTATGATGGAACAGCAAGGCATCTCCAAAGAAGTGATTGTATCTTATGGTCTACTAGGATAGTGTTGATGTGTTTTTCATGCACATGCGAACACAGAATAAAATAATACCAAGGTATCTTATCCTCTCTTGAACAAAGTTTCCCGACTGCTGAAGATCTCACCGAAGGATCAATCGAGGCAACTCCAAGGTTCTTGTATGTAGGGTCTCTACATGTGGATAAGCTTCTCGTGGTATGATGTGATTTTGCTGGAATCACAAGGGGACTTACACTCGATGACCTGAGCGTCTGATTTGCTTTGGATATCACTGGAACATGGGTCTTTACTGATCCTTGATTTCTAAAAAAGGGAAAAGGATAAGGGTTGGAGAAGGATCTAATTCTAACACTAAGAATGTAGGAGCAATGGATGACCTTTGATGAAACTTTAACTAAGTCTTGCTTTGACATGCTAGGATCATCTCCACAAGGTTAGTGCGATCTTCTAAGGAAAGCTTTATGATGTTCAGATCACCGCTACAAGCACAGACACCGTCAGGTTGATGCATATCAATGAAGAAGCGGGAATTGAAGTTAAGCTTAAGCTGAATGATTCCAATTGACTACGCAAGGCAAGTTAACAATCAACAAACCGCTAGTAGTATGGATATACAAATTTCACCATTGATCATACAAATTTCTTCCATTCATCTAATAACATGAAATTAAATTTGAGAAGTATAGAGACCATGCAAATTGTAGAATCGACACATAGAATTCACCATTCCTTCAATGAAGTTTACATGTCTTTTGCAACAATCTCTTAGCAACAATCTTTGCCTTCTCTTTCTACTCAACTCTAAAATGCTACTAATTATTGACTATTCTCTCTAACTATTTCCTATTCTCTGACTATTAACTATTAACCTTTACAAATGAGGAGCCAGGGCTTTATATAGAGAGCCCTTTACAGATTGGTGGCTCTGATTGACTTAGAATCAATGGCTAGGATTACAAGACAGAAACCCTAATTAGGGTTTGTTATAACAAACTTCCCTAGCCAATGAGAAAATTAAATTCAATATTTGAGAACCAATAGGAAATAGGGGTAGGTGCCTCGAAGTTTGTGCCGTCCTCGATGAGTCAGGTACATTGAATCTGGACATTTTGAGGTGGACCAATCCGACTAGAGGAAAAGTGACTAGGATACCACCTTGTCTGACGTTTGTATCTTGGTTGATCCTCCTCTGTCCTTGATGCGAAGAATGATGTACCTCCTTGATCTTCTATGTGCTTGATGAGGCTTCCTCACTGTCAAGTGTTTTTTCTCCGGTAGCATACCTCGCCTTGAAGTGTTGGTAAGGTCATTCCTCTCTATCATTAAGTGGTTCCTTTGTGTGGTAGAATGAGATCTTGAGGCTAGCTTGCAACTCCTCAAACAATTGAAGTCTTCCAACGCTTCAAAACACCTTGGGTCCTCCTTTATGCCTTTGGAATGTCCTTGATGATGATGGGCTGGAATAGGTAGTCATTGTCCTGATCTTCTTCCATCTGCAAAACAAACCAAAAGGTGATTAAGGACACATAATAAATTCATTCAACATAGCATTTTCTACCTTAAAACATCAACAAGAAGACATCAAAATGAAGTTCGCTCAAGATCCTTCCCAGAGACAGGCCCTATAAAAATTTCGCTCTGGACCCTTTGGAAGGGTCAGGAGCGAAATTTTAGTTTTGAGCACATTTCTTCATTCTTTCAACTCCAAACCACCTCAAAAAGGCAAGGACACGTCACTCCACACCTATCTATGCCATAAAAACCAAGGATTTGACCATCTCCAAGGGAAAATAGGTGTCCTTCAAGAATTTCGCTCTGGACCCTTTGGAAGGGTCAGGAGCGAAATTCTAGTCTCAGCTCAATTCCTTCACGTTTGGTGATCATAAGAAACTCAAAACCATGCCTAAGGACATCTTCAATCTTGATCCACACTTGGCTAGACATAAAATTGAGAGGAAAAGGTAGATTTTAGGAGTTTCGCTTTGGACCCTTTGGAAGGGTCAGGAGCGAAATTCAAGATTGAGGCTTGATTCTTCATTCCCTTCGCCCTCATTCACTTCCTAAGGCAAAACATGTTGATTAACTTCCAAATACTCCCGAGGAACTAAGATCTTGGTCCAAACAAGGAAGAAATGGGTGTGTTCTTGGAATTTCGCTCTGGACCCTTTGGAAGGGTCAGGAGCAAACTTCTTGACTAAGGTTGATTTCACACTCCATTGCTTCTCTTTGCCTTCAAGCTTGATCAAACTCACTTCTCCTCACAATAATCAAATCCATCTGCCATCCTTTTAGCTCAAAACAGGGTTGTTTTCATCATTTTAGGCAAGATAGGGGGTCAAACTGAGGATTTCGCTCTGGACCTAGGCCAAGGATAGGACCTATAGGGAATTTCGCTCTGGACCCTTTGGAAGGGTTAGGAGCGAAATTCTCCTTTTGGGTTGATTTCTACCACTTCATCGCCTCAAACCTCTTCTCAAAGGCAACTATGCATCAAAGCCTCCTCAACCATGCCTCAGAAATCCAAAACTTGGCCATATCAAAGAGCAAAATAGAGGAAAAGTGAATTTCGCTCTGGACCCTTTGGAAGGGTCAGGAGCGAAATTCTCATTTTAGGCTCATTTTCACCTTTTTCCTCCCTTCTTTCGCTTGGATATAACTTATTAGGCCTCTCCTGATCATCCTCCAGCCCAAGCTAGTAATCACTTCAAGGTTTTGTGAAGAAAAAAGGGTCTCATATGAATTTCGCTTTGGACCCTTTGGAAGGGTCAGGAGCGAAATTCCTCCTTATGCTCAAATCCTGACTTCATTTTCATATTTCTTCACTCCAAATAAGTGTTTTGCCCTCAATAATGCCTGGGAATGAGTTAGTTCTAAGTTTGGATCAAAGTAGAATGTCATATAGAGGAATTTGCTTCAGACCCTTTGGAAGGGTCAGGAGCGAAATTTAACATTTTGGTCTCTCCGTCCGGATTTATATATGGAATATAACATTAAAGTATAAGAAATGTCACTTATACTTCAAGTTATATTGCATATATACTGTCAGGATGTTTGAGAGTGGTTTCAGACCTCTAGGAGTTATAATGCAAAATCTAGTTTTTGGAGGATTCTTCAATTTTCCAGACTTAGTCAAATTTCAGGATCAGGATTGTTGACGTGTTTTTTATGACAGCGTCTAACACAGAATAAAGTTGCCAAACGGTCACTTCACTCTCTCTTGATCAATGTACGATTGCAAGAAGTTCAAACAATCGACTCCAAGGTTCCTTTATGCTATGGATGTGACTCAGTTGGCTGATGTGATTGCTGGTAATCCAAGGGGCCTTACGTTTGCATCATTCCTTCACCCCTTTGTTGTGGCTGGAACTCAATCATCGGATATGGCAATTATGTGATGCTATTGCTTCGAACGGACTAAAATGAACTGAAAGAAAAGGGAAAGGGTTCAGAAGGATCTAAATCTACTCCTAAGGGCAGTGATAACAATGAATAGTGCTCTGGTGGACAAATTTCAAATAAACCAAGCTCTTCTTCGCCAAGTTCAACTACAACTCTGCAAGAACCGATGCAATCTTCTGAGGATATTGAAGGATTTTCAAATCGAGAAAGTGTGTTTGAATACCCTAAACAGCGCAATCCAAACAACTATCCACAACCGAACTTAGCACAAGTTTAGTGGCTCAGGCTAACTTTACACTGCAACTTATAATCAGCAAGATACAAAAAGTATGAACCATGGAAATTCATCAGACACCATTACATTCTCCATTGAAATCAAAGAACTTTACTACTTCTAATCTAAGTGAGGAAGGTGAAACCATGCAAGTTTTGAAAAAATAACTCAAGTGGACACCATCAGAGAACAATGTTTCACTATTATTTTCTCAAAAACTTATCGCAATAATTTCATACAAAGCTCCCCCCTTTTTACAAATGAGGGGGTCATCCCCTTATATAGGCCTCAAGCCATGCTTACATGCAAACCCTAATTAGGGTTTTCCCTAAAAGATTCTCCACACATGATGCAACAAGGTGGGAATCTCCAATTAATAACCCATCATGCCCATATCCAATTAATTCAAAAGTACCCAAAACAGCATCCACCGCGCATTAAATGCACCACCTCCTTCAAATTCGCCCAACATGTGTTGAATATTCATCCATGCAAAAATCACCCCATTATGTCATAAATGCTCCATCATTTCCACATGCGGCGGCTGCATGCAAAAGGAATCTGCCATAAATTCAACATGCAATAATCGGGTTGCCATTTGGTCAAATATTCCAGTAATGAATGTGCCACTCTACTGCCACGTGTTCAATAGATCGTCGCCATGCAAGTGGACCCCGTCGTTGTAGCTCCTGCACATCTAGAATTGTTGGAGAGGGAAAATTCGATTCAGGAAGAATTTTCCTGAAGTCTCTTCAACTTTCCTTTGCTCAGAGAAGGTTTTTCATCAATTCTGCACATTTCCTATTTTTTAGGAAAATTTCCAAATTAGGGTTCCACGGTCCAGGAGAGAGAAAATTTTCCTACGAATCCAAATCTGCAAAACTTTTGAAATTTGGATGTGATTTGATGCCCGAGAATGGATTTTTCAAATTTTTCCCTGGAGGGGAAATTTCTTGTTCAGTTCATCCTTGATTCCTTCCTTGCCTTAGAAATTTTATGTTCAATTCATCCTTGGGTGTATTTCTTCCTTGCTTGGAATTTTGTCCCGAAGGAAGGAATTTCCAATACTTAGCCAAATTTTCATCTTTCCTGGAATTTTGTCCTGAAGGAAGGAATTTCCAACACTTAGCCAAATTTTCACATTTCCAAGAATTTTGTCGTTAAGGAAGGAATTTCCAACACTTAGCCAAATTTTCACCTTTTTCGGGAACTCTGTCATGAAGAAAGGAATTTCCAACACTTAGTCAATTTTTCACCTTTCCTGGAATTATGTCTTGGAGGAAGGAATTTCCATTACTTTGCCAAATTTTCACGTTTTTCAGGAACTGTGTCATGAAGGAATTTCCAACACTTTGTGAATTGTCCATGTCTCTTTTTCAACATCCCCATTTTTTAGGGATCCTCCTAGAATTTAGGAGCCAGGTCCATTGGATGAAGACTTTCACCCCAATTCTAAATCTATAAAAATTTCCATATTTGGTCGGGATTTGGTGTCTAAAAATAGGATAATCGAAAATTCGCCCGAGGGGAATTATGCTTTTTATTCCTCCTTGACTCCTTGGATTCCGTGCCTTAGGCAAAATTTCAATTTTTAGCTTGGGTGAAATTTTCACCATGCCAAGGATTCATGGATTTCCCTCCTGTGAATGCCTTCTTGAATTCAGCGCCCCAGCCCAAACCTGGGCGCATTTTGGAGATGTCCATGGAGAGGTGGAATTTTCCACTTGTGAATGCATTTCTCATTTTGGCGCCCCAGCCCAGACCTGGGCGCATTTTGGAGATGTCCATGGAGAGGTGGAATTTTCCACTTGTGAATGCATTTCTCATTTTGGCGCCCCAGCCCTAACCTGGGCGCATTTTGGAGATGTCCATGGAGAGGTGGAATTTTCCACTTGTGAATGCATTTCTCATTTTGGCGCCCCAGCCCTGACCTGGGCGCATTTTGGAGATGTCCATGGAGAGGTGGAATTTTCCACTTGTGAATGCATTTCTCATTTTGGCGCCCCAGCCTTGACCTGGGCGCATTTTGGAGATGTCCATGGAGAGGTGGAATTTTCCACTTGTGAATGCATTTCTCATTTTGGCGCCCCAGCCCTGACCTGGGCGCATTTTGGCCATGTCCATGGACACATGGAATTTTCCATCATTTCAAGCTCTTCGTCAGGATATATATATGAAATATAACATTTAAGTATAAGAAGTTATATTTCATATATATTGTCAGGATGTTTGAGAGTGGTTTCAGGTCCATAGGAATCATAATGCAAATTCTGGATTTTGGAAGATCTTCCAAATTTCCAGACTTAGTTAGATTTCAAGCCATTTTCGGATCAAGATGACATTGGTGGATTGATGTGAATTTCTGGACTTGGATTATTTTGCATGCTTTCCTCTTCTGGAATAGGAGTTCCAAACTTAACCATTTTTTATCCAACTTGTATGCCTTCTGACTTTTCCGGATTTAGAAATGGTCTTCAGGAACGTTCAGTCTTCAGCGTCTTCGGAGATATTCAACTTTCAGTGTTTTCTTGTGAAGATCCTGCCAAAAATAGATTTTCCCAAATAGTAAGTGTTTCAAAATGTCAAGGTTTGGGCAAAATAGGTCAGAAAAGCACTTACTAAAAATAGAAACTTAGTAAAAATATAACTTACTAAAAATAGTAAGTTTGATTTTTGGCAAAATTAGACCAATCCGGGACTCAGTAAAATCCCTAAAAAATAGGAACTTTCTAAAAATAGAAAGTTGCTCCGTTTTGGCTCAAATTTTACTGAGAGGTTCCTTGAAGGGTCCTAATTCCAGTCCTATGTTCAGTTTTTCCAAAACCCTAATAGAAACCCCTAAAATCTAGGACAGAAGGCAAAAACCCTAAAATTCACAAAACGAGTCCTAGACTTAGCCGAATTCGCTCAAACAAAAAGCAAATTTAATCAATATGACCCCCAAACACTTGCAAAGCAGAGAGATTGACAAGACTGTTGCGAAAAGACCACAAAAACGCAAGCCAAAAAACCGGGAGGGCCTAAAAAGAAGGGGGTCCCCATTTGCAATGGGGCGATGTGTGAAAACATCACAACAAGGATGACATTCCAAACTTAGCCAAATTTCAGGACATTTGAAGATCCGGATGGCAATCCAGACTTAGCCAAATTTCAGGACATTTGAAGATCGGGATGACATTCCAGACTTCACCACTCACCAATTTGACCTAACTCAGATCTTCAAAGATGATACTCACTCACCAAGCTCCATTGACCTCCTCAAACTCAAACAAGACACTATTAGCAACAAGAGCGAAACTAGGCCTAAGGGAGACTTTCAAAGAAACCCTAACCTGGAGCACCTGCTGACTCCCCCTGGCTCAAGCAGAGCCTACCATCCTAGTGATCCCCCTGGCAACACTCAAAATGCAAAGGCTAATAGACAAAACCCTAAAAACATAGAAAGCAAAAAAAGTAGGGGTCCCCATTTGCAATGGGGCGATGTGTGAATACGTCACAACAGACAGCCAATCCAAGAAGAACAGCGACTAACTCAGATTATGAGCAGCGAACATATAAAACTAGCCATATACTTCGAACATGGTTATTAAGCTGCGATCAGCATCAAAGAGAAGGGCAACATACATCAAGTGTAAACGTCATCAGTTGATGTTAGTCAAATTTACACTTATACCAATTCAGATGGCAATTCCTTGATGGTGATTCAATAAGAAGTGATAGACAATGTTTGTTTATTAAGCCAATAAACAGAGACAGCAGTATAGGGTAGTGATTTGTTCTATCCTCCAAAACGAGGGTTAAAGTTAATCAAAAAAGAAAGACATTTAATATATAAACCATGTGCATAAGTTCAACTCATTATATAAGTTGAGTTTCTCAGGGTTAATTGCTTTGAAATAGCTAATGTCATAGATCAATTATCGAAAGAAATAATTAGTTAAGAGTAGACGTGAATTTGTGTGTATTAAAAAGACGTGGACAAGTCAATTCCACGACCCACTAAAAGACTATATCAACAATAGTTAAAAAAAGTGAATTAAGATTCTTAATTGCCACAGTTCATAAAGAATGTGTCCCTTTGTGAAATATCCCTAGCCAATTTTTTTTAAACTTTAAAACAAGTTGGATTGCAATAACTTAGATGATTGTACGTTTAAGTTAGAATATAATTCCATGTGCTGAAACAACTCTACCCAGAATGCGCCGTGGATGGCGAGCATTGGTCAGAGGATCTTAAAAACAGTTGCTTATGCAGAAAACTCTAACCAGCATGGCGCCGAGATGGCGAGCATTGGTCAGAGGATCTTAAAAACAGTTGCTTATGCAGAAAACTCTAACCAGCATGGCGCCGAGATGGTGAGCATTGGTCAGAGGATCCCCTAATCTAAACTGGAATGGGAACTCTACGCCAAGTATGTGCTACCCACTCCAAACGGACAGGGGCGACCATATGACGGAGTGAAAACTATAATGCTTGTTTGATTAGAGATGCAGAAACTGAAAACACTCAACACCCGGAATGTGCTTTCCGACCCAAGAAGGGAGAGTAGCTACCATAGGGTGGAGGATAAACTGTTACAACAACTTTAATTGAAATTGAGAATTACAACCAGAATTGAGCAAGAAATCAAGACTGCCAGTACTACTGTCAGTTTTACAAAATGCGTATTCCTCTGCTAATATCTTGTGAAATTTTTAAAGGATCAGCATTACATTATGAAGAACCATTCTGATTGTAGACAGAAATTCCAAGCCCAAATGCTTCAAGAATCAAAATACTGGATTCCGGGTTCCTGTTACAAATCTGCACATTCAATGAATAAAACAGTAGTCTATGGGACTTCTTCACATGCTCATATTCTTCACGTGTGACCCCCAATTGACCAGAAAGCAAATGCAATCAACCTTAACAATGGAGATGCCTAAGACATGTCAAGGAAACAAGACCCAAACCCATGCATTAAATCTGTACGAATTCCAATGCACCCCAAATGGTACGGCCCAGCTGAATAGTACGATTGCTCTTAAAAAACCATGCAAACTCCAAAAATTCCACAAACTTGGAAAATGCAACGCCTAGGTCTAGCAAAGACAATGGGTTGATACCCAGAACAATATTTTTGGTATTTTATGATTTATGAATGAAAACATGGATTCGCTATGTCCTGAATGCAGTAAACTGAAAACACTAACATGCCTAAGAACTAACAATGCAATACACTGAGGACAATAAGCTAAATAAATGCAACACATAAAGAGATTAAATCACCACTAGTTGTTGTCTTTCAAACAAGAAGCGATGCCTGTGCTAGAAGGCCTTCATTCCTTGAAGCAAATCCCAGAGCTAGACGGCAGCCGGACAAAATTCTCCAAAAAAATCCCTCCATGATGCACAAGACTCCAATATATAGATTCCTTGGACTCCACGAAACCCTAAATGCAACTTCACCTCAAACCCTAATCTCACCTTCAACATAGCGTCCCATCTTTCCTAGCGCCAAAAGTCAAGGTATATAATAAAGTCTTCACCTTGGTAAGTCACGCCTTGGTTTTGACTTTGGCTTAGGACAAAAAAAATATTAAATATACTCCATGAAGGCGCCACCCTTAGAAACCCCCTTTTAAGTTGTCATTAAGTCATTTGACTAGGCCAAGGGGTAAAATAACATTATAATTATAATGTTATTTTAAAATTGAAATTACTTGACTTCTCAACCTTGCATTCTGGAGCTCGAATCTGTCTACGCCCTTTTGAGTCGACTGAACAAGGAAAGGAGATTGCCTGATGCCACCTGGATACTGCCAAAAATAGAACTTACTAAAAATAGTAAATTCTAAGAATTGCCTCGAAAGCAGAGATGAATATACCGTTGCGAAGCTCTCTGAGCAACCAGAAAGAAACCGCCAAGGAAACCACCCAAAATGAACAATGTCCTCCTCAAAAATAGGAAACCCTAATTATTCCTTCCGACTGGCCTCCGAGTTTCCAAACAAAAGACCAACGGTCGTAGAGAAAATCAGGTCCAAGAAGGGGACATTACACTTTGGTCAAAAGACATCCTTTCATGAGGAAACGTATATATGAGGAGTTGCAAACAGCAGATCGGGGAGGATATATACAGCGATGTTTACAAGAAAATAACAAATCAGCGATTCAGGAGACATTGGACAGTCTAGTAATAAAGCAATATAATTATAATGATTTGTAATTCTTTAAGGGATGGCAATTGATAAAGACTCTTGATAAAGGCCGATACAAAGTAAACAAGGAGATATCAACTACACCTTATCAAAGAGAATCTATTGTATGCAGCAATTACATGATGATCAAGATAGAGATTAGTATTAAACAAATGCAGTGATCAAGGAGGTATATTGAGAATGATTGATACCAAAGGGTGCGATTAAGAAACAAAGCACATAACCATTGACTAAAGCCAGCGATTCATATAATGAAGGGACATGTGATAAAAGTATGATTTGGTTTTAGTAATAATCTTCAAAAAGGTGGAGATATTATTTGAAAGTGAAAGGATAAGCAACGATTAATAAAGACATGTCTCTTAAATGAAGCATCCATCCAAAAGGATTTGACCCTTGAGCTTTGAAGATATAAATAGAGATTGAAATGAAGATGGAAAGGAGAACTTATTTTCTTACGTATCCATTTTGGGATCTGTGGATAAAGCATCTGCCTATTCAGCATATAGTCGGTCTATGTATCTTGCATTTATCTTTTCTGAAAAAACATTCATATATTACAGAATAGTTGGCATCAATAGATGACAACTTCAATCTATGTGATGACCGATTTACCAGCAATGTTATCAAACCAATCTAACATGGAGGATTATTACAGATGACACAGATGATCCTTGACGTTGATTAAGAAGTATCAAGTTGCAGTCACAGAATGGTTTAGTGAGTCGCCACTATAGAGGAATAATGACCTGACAAAGTATTATGGAGCAAAAATATCGTGTGAAGGAATGCGATGTCATCCAACGATAGCGAATACACGTAGGAGTCACTACTATTAAAGAGGCACGATGTTATATCCCAATTAAGCTATGAGGAGGCACCAACAATTACAAGTATGAATCATAGTAAAAGAATACCAAGTACAACTGATGACCAAGATAATAATAAAGGAAATGATTAATAGCACTTGATATAAGAAAGCATTTCTCCACCTTTGAATTGAATCACTGTAGGATATAATAAGAACAGATCAGACACTGCGAACTTAAGATTAAAAGATTACGTCAGACATAGCAGCTCAATGACTATGAACAATTATAAGGCAAGATCATAGCATATCTTCTATTGCCAATTCTGAGAAAACTATCAAGATAAGTTCTATCGTCTTAATTCTTAGAATTTTAAGTTAAATACTAAAATGAAATGTCTTCAGATTTGATAATGTTAATGCATTAGTAGCTTCTGCAAGATAAGACTTTCCTAACTCATTAATCTCCTCTATTCTATTATTAGTTTACTCATTCATGCTTTATGTTTATCAGACTATAACATTGATCATAATTATGATATTGATATTGAATAATGATGGATTAGATTGACGACCTACTTAACTATGTTAAGCGTCAATCTAAATGCTATCGGGCTATTAACCCGATAGCATATCTAAATGCTATCGGGCTATTAACCCGATAGCATATTAATGTCGATTCATACTTAACTATGTTAAGCGTCAATCTAAATGCTATCGGGCTATTAACCCGATAGCATATCTAAATGCTATCGGGCTATTAACCCGATAGCATATTAATGTCGATTCATATATGAATCGGCATTAATATACTATCAGGTTAATAGCCCGATAGCATTTAATGCTAACAGTTATTGTTATTGTTTACTTTAACCGATTCATTATCAGTGTGTTTATATTGATCCATTACCATTAACAATGATACCGATTCATTATCGGGTATGCTTATAGATCTGTTACCATTAACAATGATACCGATTCATTATCGGGTATGCTTATAGATCTGTTACCATTAACTATGATACCGATTCATTATCGGGTATGTTTATAGCATTGATTAGTTATCATTATGGATCGGTTGATGTAAGAGTCACGACCAAGTGACATCTTGGTCGGACATGTCTAAAAGACATGTCCGATCAAGGTGCCACTTGATCGTGGCTATCTTACTATTTATACATCATCCAAATTAAAGGAGATGACATTGAAATTGATACATGTTCATCCTCCTTACCTGCAGTAAAAGAAATATAACAATATTAGTGTCATAATCATAATATCAAAAGAAAATACACCATCCTGCATATAACTTGTCCATTAAATTGGAAATTGCAATACTTTTACATGGTATCAGAGCCAAGTTGATCGAACTTGAGGCTATTCAATTTCGTGAAACAAATTTAAGAACAAGTTTATATACTACATCACATTTCTTCAAATGGCCAGTGCTATCAGATTCAAAGACAGACTCGGAGGTGGCGATGATTTTTCAGCCTGGAAATTCAGAATTCAAATGATCTTAAAGGAGAACAAAGTGGATTTGTTTGTTCAAACTAAAAATGATCAACCCGAAAATGAACCTGACAAAACAGCATGGATTGAGGGAAATGAAAAGGCAATAAAAATAATAGTTGATGGGGTGAGAAACAACATAATGCCCATCATAAGAAAACATCAGACAGCCTATAAAATGTTCAAAGCTCTTGAAAGCACATTTGAGATATCAAATGCAAGTTGAACTCTAGCATTAAAACGAGAAATAAATCATATCACCATGAACAAAGGGGAGACAATCAACGCCTACTTTATGCGGATATCAGTTCTAAAAGATGAACTAGCAACTCTGGACTACGAGATCCAAAGCAAAGAGTTAACACACATTGCTTTAGATGGGTTGCCTAGTGGATGGAGCACATTCATCCAAGGCATCAGTGCAAGGTCCAAATATCCCAAGTTTGAAAGATTAAGGGATGATTGTTTCCAAGAAGAATCAAGATTGAACAAGATAGGAATGAAACATAAGAATATAGATGAAGACCTACAAGTTCTAAACACCAACTCCACCAAGCAAAACAAGAAAAGGCAGTTTAGAAAGAGAAAAGGTCGTCAAGGGAAGAATACTTCAAAGAAGGACTTATCTCACATTCAATGTTACAGATGTGATCAATTCGGACACTTTGTTGCAAAGTGCCCGGAAAGAACCAAGAAACATGCTACATTTGTCAAAACAGGAAAGACTAAAGGGGAAGATGACTCCGGGAAATACGTATTCTACTCAGCACTCACAAGCCAAGCTTCTAACAAAATCAACTCATGGGTGATTGACAGTGGTTCATCCAGGCACATCACTGGGTTTAGAGAAGTACTTGATTCCATGACAAAGGAGAGTGATGAGGACGTAACCATCGGAGATGACTCCACACATCTAGTCAGAGGAGTAGGAACTTGCACCATCAAATTGAAGACAGGCATAACCTTGCGGCTCGAAGGAGTACTATATGTCCCCGGCATCAAAAGAAATCTAGTCTCTATATCGGCACTGGAAGATAACAGATACAGAGTGACATTCATGGACAATAGAGTATTGGCTTGGCCAAGGAACTCCTCCATCAAGAAGGCAAAGACCATTGGACAGAGACGAGGCTATTTGTATGAGCTGTGCACGGAACCCAACCTAGCCCTAATCCATGAAGCCACTAATGCAAATGAAGTTTGGCATAGAAGATTAGGCCATTTGAATTTTAGGGCTTTATCTTCAATGGGAAACCTTGTCACAGGTCTACCCAAGTTAAAGCAAGATCATTCAGGGGCATGCAAGGGATGTGCCCTAGGTAAAAATACCAAAGGTGCATTCCAAAATAGTACTAGGAAAACTAGTAAAATTCTAGAAATAGTTCATTCTGATGTATGCGGACCTATGTCCGTATCCTCTCTAGGGGGATTCTTGTATTATGTAATATTTGTTGATGACTACTCTAGGAAGACTTGGATCTACTTTCTGAAAAGTAAAGAATCAAAAGAGATCCTCTCTAGGTTTAAATAATTTAAATCACTAACTGAAAACCACTTAGGAAACAAAGTTAAAACCCTAAGAACCGACAATGGGGGAGAATACACCTCAGATTCGTTTAAAGAATTTTGTAGAGATAATGGGATTAAGAGGGAGCTCACTATACCTTATAACCCCCAACAAAATGGAGTAGCGGAAAGGAAAAATAGGACTATAGTTGAAGCTGCCAAGGCCATGATCCTAGATCAAAACCTTAACACAAATCTCTGGGCTGAAGCATCCAGCACCGATGTATATATACAGAACAGATGCCCTCACTCCCATCTTGAGGACAAAACTCCTGAGGAAGTATTCACTAAAATTAAGCCTGATATTAGCCACCTTAGGATATTTGGATGTCCTGTCTATATTCATATACCTAAAGAAAAGAGACTAAAACTAGAGCCTTCTGGAAAAAGAGGATTGCTTGTAGGATATAGTGAAACCTCCAAAGCCTACAGAATCTATGTACCTGGTCAAAGAAATATTGAACTAAGTAGGGATGTAGTCTTTAAAGAGGACCTAGCTTTCAAAAGAGCTTAGAACTTCATAGAACCCGAAATCTATGTACCTACCTTTAACTTAGATGAAAAGCCTGCCCCTGAGTTTCAGAGGGAGAATCTAGATGAATCTGAAAATGAAAATGAACACTCACCTAGAAATCTCAAGAAAAGACCACTATGGGCCACCAAAACAGTAGAAGAAGCTCAGAGGTTTGTTGCTCCTTCTAGAACCTTCAGAGAAAGCAAAAGACCTAATAAATTTACTAGCTATGTTGCTCTTATGAATGATCTATCTAAAAACAAACCTGACAATGTAACAGATGCCCTTAAACATCAAGTAAGGAAGGATGCTATGTCTGAAGAGTATCAATCCATAATGAAAAATGATGTATGGGAAATTGTTCCTAGGCCAACTAAAAAATCTGTTGCTTCTTCTAAATGGCTTTTCAAGATCAAACATGCAGCAGATGGCAGCATTGAAAAATATAAGGCAAGATTTGTAGCCAGAGGATTTTCTCAAAAGGAAGGAATAGACTATGAAGAAACATTTGCTCCTGTAGCCAGATATACATCAATAAGGATTGTACTAGCCATTGCAGCAGCAAAGGGATGGAAGGTACATCAAATGGATGTAAAGATAGCTTTTCTTAATGGAGAGATATCTGAATAAGTATACCTAGAGCAACCTGAAGGGTTTGAGATTCATCATGCAGAATCTCATGTGTGCAAACTCAAGAAAGCTCTATATGGGCTCAAACAGGCTCCCAGGGCCTGGTATGAAAGAATTGACACATATCTATCAAAACTAGGCTTCTCTAAAAATGATGCAGATCCTAATCTCTACTACAAACAGAATAAAGGTGATATGCTGATAATGATTTTATATGTTGATGACTTATTAATCACAGGAGAAGATCACCTTATAGATCGATGCAAGAAAGAGCTATCCAAAGAATTTGATATGAAGGACTTGGGAGTCCTTCATTATTTCCTAGGGTTGGAAGTATGGCAGAATTCTGATAACATTGTTCTAAACAAAAGCAAGTATACATTGGACATCCTGAAGAGATTTGGAATGCTAAACTGCAAACCCATGACCGCTCCAATGGAAACCAATCTTCATAAACTGAAAGAAGTAGCAACAGAATCACCTTCTACTGACCCCACTCTATACAGGCAAATGATTGGGTCTCTTATGTATCTGGTAAATACAAGACCAAATATCTGCTATGCAGTAAATGCTTTGAGTCAGTTTATGTGTGAGCCAAAGGAGATACACCTGGTAACAGTAAAACACATTATGAGATATTTACAAGGCACCTTAAATATTGGTCTCAAGTATGAGAAAATTGATCTTAATCTACACGGATTCACATATTCAGATTGGGCTGGAAGTGTGACTGACTAGAAAAGCACCTCTGGGTGCTGCTTCAGTTTGGGATCAGCCATGATATCCTGGATCAGCAGAAAGCAGTCTTCTGTAGCGCAGAGTTCCACCGAGGCCGAATACATTACAGCCTCCATGGCTGCTCGAGAAGCGGTGTGGCTTAGAAAGTTACTTATGGGATTGTTTGGTAATCCGATGAAACCTACTATCATCCATTGCGACAATCAAAGCTGCATAAAACTTTCAGTGAATCCAGTGTTCCATGATAGATCCAAACATATTGAGACCCCATACCATTATGTACGAGACATGGTAGACAAAAATGTGATCAAATTAGAATATGTTAGTACGGGAGATCATACTGCAGATATTCTGACCAAACCACTTTCAAGAGTGAAGGTTGATCACTTCAGAAAGGGTTTAGGTATGATAGAAAGGTAATCTGCTTTGTAAATAAGATGTTGAAAATGTAAACTTCTTTTGTCATGTTAAGACATTCTGGGTTTTGCCCCCTGTGTTCATATCTAAGAGGTGACGATCTCTCAGATTATGAACACTTGTATACAGACATCATAAGGTGACGATCTTATGATTCTCAAACCAGTTATCATGTTGGATCTCTGGTATGTCATGGATGTGCCTGTTAAGATATAACCCTCATGAATCTAACTAATGGTTAATCAGTTATTATCTGGAGAGTGATATATTAACAGAGCATACAGTTTGGAAATTAAACATAAACAAACTAATTGTTATGAACGGTTGCCTCCGTAGGGACATGTCCATACGTGGCAACTGCCACATATGGACATGTCCCTATGTAGGCAACCTTTCCTCTTGTATTTAAACCGGATTCAATGATGGAGACGATCAATAACTCACGGCAATCAGTCTTCCAGAATCGCTGTCATTATTCTTCGATCCATATTTCACAACATGGTATCAGAGCCAGCATATTAAGAGAATAAATTAGACAGCCATATTACTCATAAGCATTTATCGGAAGTAATAACAAATCAACGCAGAGGCTATATACGCAGAGGATATATCCGACTAAGAAAATATTCAAAATGTCAAGTAATATGAGAGTGGAAGATAGACTCGAAGAAGCCTCCAACTTCGTTTCCTGGAAGATACGAATCATTGCCATTCTTGAAGAACAAGAATTAAAGTCTTACATAGAAGAAAATCTAGACATGCCAAATGATGAACCAGAGAAATCTACCTGGAAAAGGCGTAATAATAAAGCAAAGAAAATAATTATTGACTCAGTCAAAGATCATATTCTTCCATCTATAGCCAGACTGCCTAAAGCATATGAAGTATTTAAAACCATTAAAAATACATATGAAGTTAACAATGCGAGCAGAATGTCAACCTTGAAACAACAACTTTTAAACATAAAGATGAATAAAGATGATACAATATCTACATACTTTTCAAGGATATCTGAAGTAAAAGACCAATTACAAACTATTGGAAGTGAGGTAGATGGTCAAGAAATCTCTCTCATAGCCCTAAGAGGATTACCAATTTCATGGGAATCCTACATTCAATGTATTAGCGGAACACCCCCCTTACCCAAATTTGAACAACTTAAGAATGAGTGCATTCAAGAGGAATCTCGACTAATCTCAAGAGGATTAGGGACAAATAAAGAAGGAGAAATCCAAGCACTTAATACAAATACCTTCAACAAAAAGAAAAAGTTCTCCAAACGGAAGAGAGGAAATAAAAAACCATCAGAAAAGAGATATGTCTAAAATTCAGTGTTACAAATGCGACAAATATGGGCACACTCACAGGAATTGTCCAGAAAGGAAGAAAACACAAGCTAGTCTAGCCGAAGTCAAAGGAGAAAACTCACTTTTCTTCTTAGCCCTATCAAGTGAAATAAATACAAATAAAAACACTTGGATCGTAGACAGTGGAGCATCAAGGCATATAACTGGATTCAGAAATCAGTTTGAAACACTTAACGGGCACTCAAGTGAAGAGGTTACTATTGGAGATAACTCCACATATCCTGTGAAAGGAATTGGGACCTGTACTATCAAACTAAGAAATGGAGTATCTCTACAATTAAAGGATGTTCTGTTTGTACCTAGAATAAAAAGAAATCTAGTCTCAATCTCAGGCCTAGCTGATCAAGGATATCGGGTTACCTTCAATGAAGATAAAGTTCTACTCTGGCCTAAAAATACAAATATCAAAAATGCCATAACAGTACGTTCAAGAGATGGTAGCCTATACAAACTATGCAGTGATCAAAAGGAAGCACTAAATCTTGAAGTTTCAAATAATAATGAATTATGGCACAAAAGATTAGGACACCTAAGATATAGTGCTCTATCCAACATAAAAAAGATTACTTCAGGACTGCTCCAACTAAAATCTGAACACACAGGCATTTGCAAAGGATGTGCCTTGGGAAAGAATGTGAAAGTTTCTTTTCCCTCAAGCGAGCACAAATCAAAAGTTATTTTAGAACTAATTCACTCAAACCTATGCAGTCCCATGTCAACACCATCCCTAACTAGATCCTTATACTACATAATCTTTGTTGACGACCACTCTCGAAAAACATGGATATATTTTCTAAAGTGCAAAGACTCAAATGAAGTACTAAGTTCAAAGAATTCAAGGCACTAGTAGAAAACCAGTTAGGGAAGAAAATTAAGGTGTTAAGATCCAACAATGGGGGAGAATATACATCTGACAACTTCAAAGACTTTTGTAATTCTGTTGGGATTAAGAGGGAGTATACTGTACCATATAATCCACAACTGGAGTAGCAGAAAGAAAGAACGGAACCATAATTGAAGCAACAAAAGCCATGATGCATGACCAAAACTTACACACTTCATTCTGGGCAGAAGCTTCAAATACAACAGTCTACATTCAAAACAGATGTCCGCACTCAGTTCTAGAAAACATAACTCCTGAAGAAGCTTTTACAAGGAACAACCCAGACTTAAGTCATTTAAGGATATTTGGCTGTCCCGTATATATACATGTTCCTAAAGAAAAGAGGACAAAACTAGAACCATCTGGAAAAAGAGGTATCTTCATTGGCTATAGTGAAAATACTAAAGGATATCACATTTACATTCCAAGGAAAAAATCTGTTGAGATAAGTAGAGATGTAAAGTTTGAAGAAAACACTACACTCAAAGAACCTGAGGATGATAACATTACTAAAGAAGAAGAACACATAACTGAGATTGAGAGGGAGAATATCATAGAAAATTCCAAACCTTCAGACACTGAGAGGGAGGACATCATAAGAGCTTCTGAACCTCTTGTTGATGAAAATATTGAAACACTCAATAACAAGAAAAGACCTCTATGGGCAAGGAAAATGATTGAAGAGAATAATGTAGAACCAAATGAAATTTCCAAAGAAAATAAGAGAACAAGAACTCTAAAATGTTATGCTGCACTTCTAACCGAACTCACAAATTCTGAACCAACAAATGTCAGAGAAGCCTTATCAAAACAGGCTTGGAAAGATGCTATGGTTGAAGAATATCAATCTATACTAAAGAATGATGTTTGGGATATAGTGCCTAGACCAAAAGACAAATCAGTTGTCTCATCCAAGTGGTTATTCAAGATCAAATATGCATCTGATGGTAGCATTGAAAAACATAAAGCTCGCTTTGTGGCCAGGGGATTCTCTCAAAAAGCAGGAATTGATTATGAAGAGACATTTGCCCTAGTTGCCCAGTATACGTCAGTAAGAACAATCATTGCAATTGCAGCATCCAAAGGATGGAAAATTCACCAAATGGACGTAAAGACTGCCTTCCTAAATGGTTCAATTGAAGAAGAAGTATATATAGAACAACCAGAAGGATTCACCATACGTGATAAAAATTGCTATGTTTGTAAACTAAAAAAAGTTCTCTATGGGTTAAAACAAGCACCTAGGGCCTGGTATGCAAGGATAGACAACTATCTCTCCAAACTAGGATACTCCAAGAACCTAGCAGATCCCAACATCTACTTCAAGGCTTCAAATGGCAATATGATTATATTGGTCCTTTACGTGGATGATCTTTTGATAACAGGAGAGGATAATCTTATTGAGAAATGTAAGCAAGATCTGGCAGCAGAATTCGATATGAAGGATCTAGGGCTTCTACATTATTTTCTAGGATTAGAAGTATGGCAAAAGAAAAACTGCATCTTCCTAAATCAAGGAAAGTACACCACAGATATTCTAACTAGATTTGGGATGATGGAGTGTAAGCCATTAGCTACACCAATGGAAACTAATTTGCACAAGCTGAAAATTGAGGCAGAAGATTCAGAACCTACAGATCCCACACTCTACAGACAAATCGTCGGTTCAATCATGTATTTGGTAAATACTCGTCCTGATATCTGCTATGCTACAAATGTATTAAGTCACTTCATGTGTGAACCTAAGAAGATACATCTAATGGCTGCTAAACACATTCTAAGATATTTACGAGGCACAATCGGACTTGGCTTAAAGTATGAAAATGTTGAGATTCAACTTGAAGGATATTCTGATTCTGATTGGGCCGGAAGTACCACTGACCGTAAAAGTACTACAGGGTGTTGCTTCAGTCTTGGTTCTGCTATGATATCTTGGTTCAGCAGAAAACAGTCAGCAGTTGCACAAAGCTCCACCGAAGCAGAATATATGGCAGCCTCCATGGGAGCTCGTGAAGCAGTATGGCTAAGAAAGTTATTATTTGGATTATTTGGAAAAACTCTAAATTCAACAATAATTCACTGTGATAATCAGAGCTGTATCAAGCTCTCAGTAAATCCAGTTTTTCACAATCGATCCAAACATATTGAGATCCCTTATCACTACATAAGAGATATGGTAGATCGAAACGTCATAAAACTAGTGTACATCAGTACTGATGAACAAAATGCTGATATCTTCACCAAGCCACTTGCAAGATTGAAGATAGAATACTTCAGAAGTAAACTTGGTATGACTAGATTATAATTGAGATTATTAGGATGAAATTCCTACCATGTGTAATTTGTTCATGAAAAAATAAATAAAATGTATATTGCAATATTCTAACTGTGTTCAAGAAGATGACGATCTTCTTATGTTTAAGGTTACTATTTCAAGGTGACGATCTTGACAATAGTTGACCAAGTGTCAAGATTGACTACATTAAGTTGTTGTCCTAGACTGTACCGGATATCTTGATCCTAAAGTATGTGATCATCTCATGATTGACTTCTTAAGTGATTGTCCCGGACTGAGCCGGATATCATGATATTGAGTTTATTGTCATGACAAGACTATATTAAATGTTGTCCCAAATTGTGTCGGAAGTCATGACAGAATATGCTCCCAAGAAAATTACTTAGATCCACTCCTGCTAAGAGGGAGTGTTAAGATATAGCCCTCATGAATCTAACTAATGTTAAATCGGTTATTATCTGGAGAGTGATATATTAACAGAGCATACAGTTTGGAAATTAAACATAAACAAACTAATTGTTATGAACGGTTGCCTCCGTAGGGACATGTCCATACGTGGCAACTGCCACATATGGACATGTCCCTGCATAGGCAACCTTTCCTTGTAATGTCCCCTTCTCAGACCTGATCTTTGACTTGGTCATTATTGGCTTCAGGGCATGATTGAAGAGTTAAGTTGATATATTTAATTAAAAGGTCACGTTTTAATATTATATTCGAACGTTGACCCCTTGGCCTAGTCTATTGACTTTATGTTGTTTTGAAAAGTGGGCTTTTTGAGGGTGGCGCCTTCATTAAAGATTATTTTATTAATTTCCAAAGTCAAAGCAAGCTTAATGTGGGCGCATTTATCAAGGTATTGAATTTAATTAAAATATCAATATTAAGCTTGAAAGGAAAAGGATGCCATCTTGGAGAAATGATTAGGGTTTGGATATTGAAGTGGATTTTAGGGTTTCGTGAAGTCAACAGGAAGTTATAAAAGGAAGACTTTGAGCATCATTTCACATCTTTGGTCTCCAGTACTGTTATGTTGTCGGTTTGGCTCTGGGTTTGCTTCGAGGAATGAAGGCCTCCTAGCTCGGGCATCGCTTCTTGTTTGTAAGAAAACAACTAGTGGTGATTTTAGTCTAGTTTGTGAGTTCCTTGAAATTTGTGCATTGTAATCAGCATTGTAGTTCTTAGTTTCTGATTTTTGCATATTAGAAGTTCCTGGTTTTTGCATGTTAGCTTCAGCAGATTGGATGTTTAATTCATAAATCAAAAAAGACAAAGAAATTCATTGTGGGTATTGCATATTCCCTTCCATATAGGAAAGGCGCCCATGTGTGCCAATTTGTAGATTTATTTGTGAAGCATCAGATTTTTAAAAGAGAAATCGCCCTTTCCAGCTGGGTCGTACCTTTGCTGTCTTGGGAATTATGCATTGAGTGTTACATGCTTTTTAAGTCTATTTTCTGTTCTTAGTCTGAGCGCCTCCTTTCTATTAGAGTTTTGCAATTGATATCAAGCATTTTGAATGAGTAAAGAGTGAGTTCCGAGCATTTCAAAGGAATCCTATGTTGCTGGTTATTTGTTGAAAGGTGCAGGTCTGTTAAATCAGTTTGGAGAAATCTGCAATATCTTTATTCGATGGTGGTGAAAGTTCTTTGAAAGCGATGGGAATGCTTCATTGAAGATTTATTCAAGTCTGGAGAAAAGGTTGGATCTGTTTATTGCCATTTCCATTAATCTTACTTCTCAGCAGAGGAATTCATTAATATTGTACCTCTCTATTTATATGCTGATACGTATTGTTTGCAAGATTTCATCTTTCATAGTGTAAGCTGGCAGTAGTACTGACGGCAGAGTAAAATCTTGCTTTATCAAATTGTAATGCTCTTCTTACTTTCAGCATTTGATATTGTATTTAATTGGCCTCCGCCCTATGGTAGCTACTTTCCCATTCTGGGTTAGCAAGCACATTCTGGGTGTTGAGTATTTCCAGCTTCCGCATTTCTTTTCAAGCATTGTTTTGTAATCACTCCACCATATGGTCGCCCCTCACTCCATTCTGGATTGGGTAGCACATACTTGGTGTAGAGTTCCCTTTCGGCATTTAGGGTAGAAGATCCTCTGACCATATGCTCGCCATCATCGGCGCCATTCTTGGTTAGAGTTACTGCATAAGCAATTTGTTTTAGATCCTCTGACCAATGCTCACACCTTGCCCACAACGGGATCCTAGTGTACATTCTGGTTAGAGTTGCTTCAGCACGTTTTGGTTTATCTTCTAACCTTAACGGGTGCATTGAATATAATTTGTAATTTGTACAAACGAAAAAATTTGGCTCGGAATATTTCAGTGGTATCAGAGCCAAGATCTTGCCATCCTGTGAACAATCTGTCTATGAGTGACAGAGAAAAGAGGTACATTGCAAGGGAAGACAAGAAGGTTGGAAAAGAGTTCCAGCCTTATCAGGCTCCAGAAGGTCAGACAACTTCAAAGATCTTGAGGGCTCATTGGGAGTCTTCTCAGGAATCAGATATGGCAGAGGGTGAGAGATCAGTTGGGGGTAACGAGAGAGTTACCAACAATAGAGATGACAGTGGGAAAGGAAGAGAAAGATCTATGAGTCCTGGAAAGAGATTTGAAAGAAAGATGGATGCCTTGATGGACATGGTTTCTCTCATGATGGGGAAAGTGGGTCAAAATACTACTCCACAAAACAACTCAGGGCATAGAGGAGAGCATAGTGCCTCCAACCAGCATGATGGACATGCAGCCCGGACTGTGTCAAACAACACCTATATTTCTTCCAGGCCATTCAAACCCACCTTTTTGGCACCTGAAAACACTCAGCCAGAGCCTGAAGAGAATGCTTCATTCGTGGAGCAGTTGAGACTTGGTCGTGCAGAGTATGATTCTCTACCTGACGACATCAAGATGGATATGTCCTATAACGATTTCATGGATCATAAAAGGAAAAACAAAGGACAAGGGAGACACTATGATCAAAGAAGACCATCAAATCAAGGAGACTATTACCAAGCTGTCAACAAGGTGACACTTCCACACTTTGATGGGAGTGATACCAGTTCAGCCCAAGCTTGGATTCAGAAGCTGGATAACTATCTAGCTCTCAGACCTATGGCAGAAGAGGAAGCGATCAAGTTCGCTACGCTACACCTTGATGGGGTGGCGCATGAATGGTGGTACCATGGCCTAGTTACTCTGGGTCATCGGTCTATCACAACTTATGATGAGTTCACTACTAGGCTCATCGAGAGGTTTGAAAAGAAGGATCCTGAAATTCATTTCAGAGAACTGGCACAATTGAAACAGTATGGCACTATTGATGCCTACATTGCGGAGTTTCAAAGACTCTCAGTCATGGTGACTGGAATCACGGAGAGGAGATTGGTGATCCTTTTCAGTGAAGGGTTGACAGAACCACTCAAAGGTTGGATTAAAGCCTTTGATCCACCAACCCTGCAGGAGGCCATGAAGAAGGCAAGAAACATGGAGTGGGCTGCTCCTAAGGCAAAATTTCAGTCAAATTCCCCCTTCCAGAAAAGGGATAAAGGGAAAAGACCTCAGCATAGACCTCCTTTGAGACCTCAGCACAAGGAGTTCAAACATCACAATCCCCATGTCACTAGGTTGGATCCTGAAACCCTGAATGAACTCAGAAGAAAAGGGTTGTGTTTCCGGTGTAGGGAAAAATGGTCTCAAGATCATGTTTGCCCTAAGGGAGTTAAATTCAATCAGATTGAGTACTATTCTGCTGGTGAAAGTAGTTCTGATTTTTTCAACCAGCAATCTGATTTTGAAGAAAGTGAGGTAGAAAGAGCTCCAGAAGAGTCCGGAGATGAGAAGGAAAGTGGTGGAGTTTTGGCTCAGCTTTCGAGCTTCCAAAGAAACGAATCATTCAAGGTTCGAGGGATGATCAAAGGGCAGCGAATCGTTGCCTTGATCGACACTGGAGCAACACATAACTTCATTGATGAAGTTGTGGTAGCAAAGAAGGGGCTGCAAACAGAGGAGTTTGAGGGCTTCAAGGTCATGGTTGCCGATGGATTCCATATTTCATGTACTAGGAAAATCTCGAACCTGACCATGCAATTGGGGAATTACGAAGTCAAGGATGACTTCTATGTAGTCCACATTGGAGATACTGATGTTGTCTTAGGCATTCAATGGCTGCGTTCTCTTGGGGAGATCTCCTTGAATTTGCAGACTATGGAGCTGAAGTTTCAATCTGATGGGAAGAAGATAGTTCTAAGAGGAATGTCCAATGGGGGCCCTCGAGTTGTGTCATTCAAAAGAATGGCAAGGCTGATCCGTCACGATCAAGCCGAGTGGGTTGCAGAGTGCATGATCCTTCCTGCTAGTCCGGTTGAGACTAAACGAGACCATCCTCCTGATGTTCAGTCTCTACTCACGAAGAAGAGCAAGGTCTTTGCAGACTTGCCTCCTGGACCACCACCTGAACGGGGTTCAGAACATATCATAGAGCTCAAGGAAGGAGCTAAACCGGTGATTACAACTCCATATCGGTACCCGAAGAGGCAAAAGGATGAGATTGAGAAGAATATTCAAGAACTCATGGAGATGGGTTTCATTCGCCCAAGCAAGAGCCCCTTTGCATCTGTCGTGGTTCTTGTGAAGAAGAAGGATGGTACCATGCGCATGTGTGTGGACTATTGTGCTTTGAATCAAAGCACCATAAAAAACAGATACCCCATTCCCAGGATAGATGAGCTCATTGATGAGCTACATGGGGCCAAGTTCTTCTCGAAGATCGATTTGAGATCGGGTTACCATCAGATTCGAATGAGAGGATCGGATGTGGAGAAGACAGCTTTCAGATGTCACTATGGCCATTTCGAATTCTTAGTCATGCCATTTGGGTTGACTAATGCTTCGGCTACCTTTCAGTCTTGCATGAACCATGTTTTTCAGAATCAGTTAAGGAGATTTGTGTTGATTTTTTTTTATGACATACTGATTTACAGCAAGACTTGGGAGGATCATCTCAAGCACTTGGAGGAAGTGCTTAGTATTCTGGAATCTGAGAGTTTGTTCGCAAAAGCATCCAAATGTGAATTTGGAATGGAGGAGTTACTGTACCTTGGCCACATAATCAGTGCTGAGGGAGTAAAGATGGATCCTGAAAAGATCAAGGCAGTAGTTGAGTGGCCACCTCCTGAGAACTTAACTCAGTTGAAAGGTTTTCTGGGTCTTTGTGGTTTTTATCGGAGATTCGTAAAGGGGTATTCACAGAATGCTGCTCCCCTTACTGATCTCACCAAAAAGGGAGCCTTTTGTTGGTCAAAAAAGGCTCAAATTGTTTTTGACAAGTTCAAGAAGATCATGAGCTCGTGCCCGGTTCTGGCTATTCCGGATTTCTCCAAGCCATTCGAGCTGCAGTGTGATGCATCAGGTGAAGGAGTTGGGGCTGTCCTGATGCAAGACAAACACCCTATTGTGTTTGAGAGCCGAAAATTAAGGGGTGTGGAAAGAACATACTCAATTTATGACAAGGAAATGCTTGCCATTATGCATGCATTAGCCAAGTTTAGGCAGTACTTGGTGGGGAACAAGTTTGTGGTTAAGACTGACCACAATAGCCTCAAGCATTTCATGCACCAGAAGGACCTAAATGAGAGGCAACAGAAATGGGTGAGTAAGCTTCAAGCTTACGACTTTGACATTGAATATGTCAAAGGGAAAAATAATATCGTGGTTGATGCTTTATCCAGGAGACCTCATCTTAGCTCATTGTGTGAGCTTACTGCAGATTGGAGAGACATGTTGCTTGCTGATTATGCCAAAAATCAGTTTGCAACCAGCATTCTTGAGGGTACTTTTCATGATGAAAGGTACAAGGTGGTTGAGGGATTGATACACTATAAGGGAAGAATCTTTCTGGTGGCTGATTCTAAGCTTAAGAAGAAGATTCTTTTGACATTTCATGATATTCCGGTTGCTGGTCACCAAGGTTTTTTCAAGACATATAGGCAGATCCGAGAAAGGTTTTCTTGGAAAGGGTTGAAAGGAGAAGTACAACGCTACATTCAGGAGTGTCCTGTTTGTCAAGTGAACAAGAATGAGCATACATTACCAGCTGGTTTGCTACAACCACTTCCTATTCCCAGTCAAAAATGGGAAAGCATCTCGATGGATTTCATCACAGGGTTGCCCAAGGCCCAAGGGAAGGATTGTATTTATGTAGTGGTGGATAGGCTAACCAAATTTGCTCATTTCTTCGCCATTACCAGCACTTTTTCTGCAGCCCAAGTTGCAGATCTGTTTTTTCGAGAGGTGTTTAGGCTGCATGGGTTGCCAAAGAACATTGTGAGTGATAGGGACAGCAAGTTCCTAAGTACTTTTTGGCAAGAAGTCTTCAGAATGAGTGGTACTGTGCTCAGTCCAAGCACTAGTTACCATCCCCAAACAGATGGACAAACGGAATTAGTGAACAAGTGGTTGGAAGGCTACTTGAGAAACTATGTGTCAGAACAGCAGAGAGCTTGGGTCAAGTGGCTGCATATAGGCGAGTACTGCTACAATTCTTCTTTTCATATGTCGATTAAGATGTCTCCTTTCTTGGCTCTTTATGGGTATGAAGCACCTAGCTTTGCCGATTTGGTGTTTGGTGAGAGCAGAGCACCCCAAGCCAAGGACTTGTTGCAGCAAAGTCAAGACATCATGAAATCCTTGAAGGATAATCTGCAGATTGCACAGAATCAGCAGAAGATGTATGCTGATCAGAGACGTGTTGAGCGTTCTTTCGAGGTTGGGGATATGGTTTATCTTCGATTGCAGCCTTACAGACAGTCTACTCTCAAGAAAAGTGGAGCTGAGAAGCTCAAACCTCGTTTCTATGGGCCATTCAGGGTCATCAGAAAAGTTGGGGCAGTAGCTTGAGTTAGAGCTACCTTCTGATAGCCGAGTGCGTAATGTTTTCCACGTGTCTCGTCTCAAGAAGGCACTTGGACATAATGTGGTTGCTTCATCACAGTTGCCGCCTTTGGATGAGGAGGGACAGTTAGCTCTAATTCCAGAGGAGATACTTGATTTCAGAGAACGTTCTTTGAGGAAAAGAACTATCAGAGAATACCTGGTGAAGTGGAAGAACCTGCCTATGGAGGATGCGACTTGGGAAAGTGATGAGATTCTGCAGCATCCTGGTTTGCGATTGCTTGAGGACAAGCAATCTTGGGGAGGGCGGACTGTAATGTCCCCTTCTCAGACCTGATCTTTGACTTGGTCATTATTGGCTTCAGGGCATGATTGAAGAGTTAAGTTGATATATTTAATTAAAAGGTCACGTTTTAATATTATATTCGAACGTTGACCCCTTGGCCTAGTCTATTGACTTTATGTTGTTTTGAAAAGTGGGCTTTTTGAGGGTGGCGCCTTCATTAAAGATTATTTTATTAATTTCCAAAGTCAAAGCAAGCTTAATGTGGGCGCATTTATCAAGGTATTGAATTTAATTAAAATATCAATATTAAGCTTGAAAGGAAAAGGATGCCATCTTGGAGAAAGGATTAGGGTTTGGATATTGAAGTGGATTTTAGGGTTTCGTGAAGTCAACAGGAAGTTATAAAAGGAAGACTTTGAGCATCATTTCACATGTTTGGTCTACAGTACTGTTATGTTGCCGGTTTGGCTCTGGGTTTGCTTCGAGGAATGAAGGCCTCCTAGCTCGGGCATCGCTTCTTGTTTGTAAGACAACAACTAGTGGTGATTTTAGTCTAGTTTGTGAGTTCCTTGAAATTTGTGCATTGTAATCAGCATTGTAGTTCTTAGTTTCTGATTTTTGCATATTAGAAGTTCCTGGTTTTTGCATGTTAGCTTCAGCAGATTGGATGTTTAATTCATAAATCAAAAAAGACAAAGAAATTCGTTGTGGGTATTGCATATTCCCTTCCATATAGGAAAGGCGCCCATGTGTGCCAATTTGTAGATTTATTTGTGAAGCATCAGATTTTTAAAAGAGAAATCGCCCTTTCCAGCTGGGTCGTACCTTTGTTGTCTTGGGAATTGTGCATTGAGTGTTAGATGCTTTTTAAGTCTATTTTCTGTTCTTAGTCTGAGCGCCTCCTTTCTATTAGAGTTGTGCAATTGATATCAAGCATTTTGAATGAGTAAAGAGTGAGTTCCGAGCATTTCAAAGGAATCCTATGTTGCTGGTTATTTGTTGAAAGGTGCAGGTCTGTTAAATCAGTTTGGAGAAATCTGCAATATCTTTATTCGATGGTGGTGAAAGTTCTTTGAAAGCGATGGGAATGCTTCATTGAAGATTTATTCAAGTCTGGAGAAAAGGTTGGATCTGTTTATTGCCATTTCCATTAATCTTACTTCTCAGCAGAGGAATTCATTAATATTGTACCTCTCTATTTATATGCTGATATGTATTGTTTGCAAGATTTCATCTTTCATAGTGTAAGCTGGCAGTAGTACTGACAGCAGAGTAAAATCTTGCTTTATCAAATTGTAATGCTCTTCTTACTTTCAGCATTTGATATTGTATTTAATTGACCTCCGCCCTATGGTAGCTACTTTCCCACTCTGGGTTAGCAAGCACATTCTGGGTGTTGAGTATTTCCAGCTTCCGCATTTCTTTTCAAGCATTGTTTTGTAATCACTCCGCCATATGGTCGCCCCTCACTCCATTCTGGATTGGGTAGCACATACTTGGTGTAGAGTTCCCTTTCAGCATTTAGGGTAGAAGATCCTCTGACCATATGCTCGCCATCATCGGCGCCATTCTTGGTTAGAGTTACTGCATAAGCAATTTGTTTTAGATCCTCTGACCAATGCTCACACCTTGCCCACAACGGGATCCTGGTGTACATTCTGGTTAAAGTTGCTTCAGCACGTTTTGGTTTATCTTCTAACATTAACGGATGCATTGAATGTAATTTGTAATTTGTACAAACGAAAAAATTTGGCTCGGAATATTTCATTCCTCTTGTATTTAAACCGGATTCAATGATGGAGACGATCAATAACTCACGGCAATCAGTCTTCCAGAATCATTGTCATTATTCTTCGATCCATATTTCACAACAGTGCCATGATGGTGTTGTGATAAAACATTTGTATAAAATGTTTGTGCACATATCACAATCTAGATAAGATGAGAATTTAACCATCCTCATATGTTTATCCTTAGTATTGCGTGTTTAGGCAATACTGATATCACGTGTTTAGGTGATATCTTGTCATAATAAAATGATGAATCTTTTATATCACATGGTTGGGTGATACTCTATAGAGTGATGTTTTTATATTTGTATCTTATGTCATGATGATACTTCGTATCATACGTATAGATGATATATATTCTTGGAGACTGACATTATGGAAAAGAAATGTGATGCAGGTTATTTTATCTATCTTCAAAAGCTAAGAGGGAGTGTTAATGCATTAGTAGCTTCTGCAAGATAAGACTCTCCTAACTCATTAATCTCCTCTATTCTGTTATTAGTTTACTCATTCATGCTTTATGTTTATCAGACTATAACATTGATCATAATTATGATATTGATATTGAATAATGATGGATGAGATTGATGACCTACTTAACTATGTTAAGCGTCAATCTAAATGCTATCGGGCTATTAACCCGATAGCATATTAATGTCGATTCATATATGAATCGGCATTAATATACTATCGGGGTATTAACCCGATAGCATATAATGCTAACAGTTATTGTTATTGTTTACTTTAACCGATTCATTATCGGTGTGTTTATATTGATCCATTACCATTAACAATGATACCAATTCATTATCGGGTATGCTTATAGATCTGTTACCATTAACAATGATACCGATTCATTATCGGGTATGCTTATAGATCTGTTACCATTAACTATGATACCGATTCATTATCGGGTATGTTTATAGCACCGATTAGTTATCATTATGGATCGGTTGATGTAAGAGTCACGACCAAGTGACATCTTGGTCGGACATGTCCGATCAAGGTGCCACTTGATCGTGGCTATCTTACTATTTATACACCATCCAAATTAAAGGAGACGACATTGAAATCGATACATGTTCATCCTCCTTATCTACAGTAAAAGAAATATAACAATATTAGTGTCATAATCACAATATCAAAAGAAAATACACCATCCTGCATATAACTTGTCCATTAAATTGGAAATTGCAATACTTTTACAGATAAAACTATTTTTATAAATTTATTACAATTCTCATTTTAAGTTATAATGGTTGTCTCAGGACTAAGTTAAGGCAAATCTCAAAGGGAACATTACAACAAAAGGGTAATGCAAACTAGCACTTCAGTTACTCTCAACCCAATGATGAATAAATCTAGTTGTCCTGTGATTTGTACTTGTTTCTACTTGCTTTCATCATATAACATGTCCACTATTAGCTGAGTCTCATCTTTCTAAGTTGTACAAATCTATTGTATCTAAGTGAAAGAGTTGCAAAAGTCTCAAATATCAGTGAAAATTTTATTATATAATATATCAAGATTCAAAACAATTGGCTTGGAGTGAAATCCCCACTAAGAGCAAGAATTCTTATTTTCCTTTTCAGACTTTTGCAAAGCCTAGAAACTCCACTTCAAGATCTCTCAAAAAATGGTAATACCTATGCTTCAAGCAACCTTTTATCTTGCTTTGAATTTTCCTTTCTTTGATGATCCAATTCAAATCAGAAAAAACTATTTTTGATATAAATAGGAAGAATGTACAACCTATTGACGTGTTTTTTAGGACTACATCTAACACAGAATAAAGTTTACCAACGGTCACTCTATTCTCTCTTGATTAAAGTTATACTGTATGCTAAGATTGCAAGAAAGTTCAAACGGCTAACTCCAAGGTTCCTTTATGCCTGGACGTGACTCAGTCAATTGATGTGATTGCTGATAACCCAAGGGGCCTTATGCATTCACTTGAAGAGGATAACAAATTTGTGCAAGTTCAAGGATTTGATACGAATAATTTAGCTTTGAAAACAATGTTTTTGTGGGATTTTTTGGTTTGGAAAATACTGATAATAAATAAGGTGAGGGTTTAAGAAACTACACTAAGACTAACTTAATTCTAAGAACAAGGAGACGAGATCACTTAAGTAGAATCAAACCATGCTTCGGTTTGCCAACAAAGCACAACTACGCGAAGGTGGTGCAATCTTCAGAGGGTGTGTAGAGGTTTTTCAAATCATCAACAGAGACCATCAAGTCGAATAATCTTCACTGATAATAGAAGTTAAGCATACACATTTAATAGGCTCAAGCTAACTTTGCAAAGTATACAACAATCAGCTGCACACAAAAAGTATGAGCTCGGACTCTACAATAAGCAATCCTATCAAATTCAGTTCTTATAACAACATAAAACAAATCTAAAACAAATCTACTTTAAGTGAAGAAAGCGAGAACATGCAAGCTTTGAAACAACACAAGAACACACCAACAATCGAACAATGTATTAAGTCTTTGCTTCAAAAACTCTAAGCAACAATATCTGAAAACAATCTCTCCTCGTTTTACAAATGAGGGGGGTCACCCCTTTATATAGGCTTCTGGCCTTGGCAGCATGCAAACCCTAATTAGGGTTTTCCCTAAAAGATTCCCCACTCAACATGCAACAAGGTGGGAATCAACAATTAATACCCACTAAGCCCATATACAATTAATTCAAACAATCCCAAAAATGGCATCCATTCGTGCATTAAATGCACCCCATTACATCAAATTTGCCCAAAATACCATAAATATTCTTCATGCAGAAATAAATGCCAATCATTCTCCATGCGACAGCTACATGCACAAGGAATTTATCATAAAATCATTAAGATGGCGGCTGCATGCAAGAAGATTCTTCATGCATTCAACATGCATTGACCGGGCCGCCACTAAGTCAAAATATCCCAGCAGTAAATGTGTCGCCACTACTCGGTCAAAAGATTCTCGTCCAAGAATGGACTACCATTATCTCGTTCATTAATTGCATACGCAATGAATTTACCGATGATAGCCTACAGCTCTCCTATGGAGACACTTGGCACACTTTCAATGTCAAACTCCATCAAGGTGATTTCTTCCTCGCTCCTGGAAAAGAAGTTTTCCCATTCCACAATCATTTCTTGTGCCTTCTTCATTGTGTTGGAAAATGAGGAAACATTCTGAAAATGCTACAAAGAAGAATTCATGTAACTGGGATCTCAAGGATTTCACCGTTACTCCATCCTCATTGAGTCTCTTTGCGAACAGTGCTTTGATCACATTGACACTTCCTCCTACACCCTTCTAATTGAGTGTTTCAAAGTTAAAGACTCCATGCTAAACTTTTCAAAGGAATTTTTTCCTCAGCAAACGGCACAGAACCATCGAGAAAAGTCATAAATATCATTCTCTTGGATTACTTTTCCATCAATCAGTGTTTGCCTCAAAATTTTCATTAGCGCCCTGAGTCGCGGAATGGTTAAGTCCTGATAGATGTGGACATCTTCCCACAAACCTTCCGCTACTGTAATGTCCCCATTTGGGCATTTCCTTAAGTTCATCCTCTTGCAATTGCTAATATTAATCATTACTTCCGAAGGTAATAGCTGGTGGCTGTTTGTTCTCTTATCATCTTTTACAATCTCTCATTCTTATCTATGCTAATGTTGCTCCTTCAAGAAAACACAGCTTCTAGATTCCCATCGCTGTCCCTTATCTTCACATATTTATATAAAAACGATAGTCTTTGTTCATGCGTCTATTACTATCTATTTATTCTGATCCATAACGATGCATCGTAATCCTTCCCGCTTGTAATATTCCCGGAATGGATGTATTGCTCCCTGTATATATATATATATATATATATATATTTGAAGGGCGACATCTCTTCATTATTCCCTGTTCTAAATCTCCTGTCTATTTCCTCCTTTCGCCACACCACATTCTTCTAATATGACATAGAAACGTATTGCCATTATTAGTCATACCACCTATAGCAGCTTGTTTAAGAATCGCAGTAGCATATAGATCGCATCCTTCGTAAAGATAATCATTTGATTTGTCATATAATCCATTTCATCGGGTCTTCCTGGTTCAATTTAGGTATCCATCAATTAATAGATTCTATCAACTCCGCTCGACAGTATGTATTCTTGTTTGTGGTAATAATGTGTTGATGTCTTCCATGGAGCTTGTTGTGACATCTTCATACATCGCCCCATTGCAAATGGGGACCCCCACTTTTCGCTTTTTAGAGCAGAAGTTTTGCCTAATTTCCTAGTGTTTGCCTTTTCCGATGAGAAGGTTTTTAAATTTTGAATAGGATCATGTGTTTAAAATGTCAAAATGTTAGAGTGATCCTGAGTTTTGCCTAAGTCTAGGGGTTGCCTTAGTGGTTTTGAGTGGAAATATCATCATATTCCAGATGAGAATCCACAGTCTAAGGGTCAAAAGGTCAAAATTCCAGACTAGAGGTGTTTTTCCCCTCATATTCCTAACTACCCATGATTTTCCCCGCTCAAAATCCAAACTAGACATGGATTTCCCTTGGAATTCAGACATGCCCTATTTTTCCCCCATTCAAAATCCAGACTAGGGGCGATTTTCCACCAAGATGATTAAATTTTGTCTGTGTTGGAAATTTTCCTGACTACCTTCAAATTTCCGCTAGGGAGTGTGGATGAAGTTGTGGATGACTTAAGTGAGGATTCCTAATGACAATTGATTTTCCACCAGAGATTTTCATGATGACTTTTTGTGGATTTTAGTGCGGATAGTGATTCCAGATTTGGTGCAAATTTCCACCAAGTGCAAATTGAAGATTTTTAAGTCCGGATAATTGTCCAGACAGAGATTGATTTTCCCCCAAAGACATTTTCAATGATTTTTAATAAGTTTTCATTGGGATTTTTATCCCAACATGGGGCAATTTTCCCCCCAAGGGTCAATTTTGATCTAAATTTTAAAATATTTTAAATAAATTGAGTCGAAATTAATTGTTTTTACAAGTGTTGACAATTTTTTAAAAATTAAAAAACAATTATTTAATGATTTGCAATGATCATTTAATAATTAATTATTTTCCTAATGCAAATCGATTTTCCCAGGCAAGTATAAAAGGCAAGTTTTTATCCCACATTGCTTGTGTGGTGAAGTTTCAAGGGGAGAACAAGAATAAAAGGACCCAGCCAGCATTAAAATATTATTATAAGTGTTGATGGTGATGGCCAAGTGGCTGAATGAAGGCAAATTGAAGGTCCCGGCTGGGCGATTTTTGCCCAAGTGTCCATTGGACACCATTTTCGGAAGCTAAGTTGCAGATTTCAAGAGTTTGTTTGCCCAATCAGACCTGGGCGCCACCATTGGAGAGGAGCTACAACATGTTTAATGGCTGATTAAGCCACATATAGTGATTTTGGGAGATGGCACCATGATTGGAGGGGCTGCGATTTTGTTTGTGAGGCATATTGCCCTTCATTTTGGGTGATTTTTGTGATTCTCTTGAGCTCCATTGTTGCTGGGAGGTTGCCATTACACTCAGATCAGAGTTTGATGCCATTGCTGGAAGTGATTTGGACATCATTGTTGGCTGAAACCTTCATTTCCAGATTTAACTTTTCACTCCCAGCCATCACACACTTACGCGATTTCCTTGGGAAGCCATTTTGGAGTGATTTGGAGGCATTTTTTGAGGTACAACATTGTTGTTACAGTCTGAAACTCCATAGTTGTAGGTGTCTTCAGAGTAATTTTCATTTCCAGCTACCTCCACACTTGGGCGATTTTCATTGTGCATCATTTTGGGTGAGTTTTGGGAGCATTTTCTAGAGCTTCCATTGCTGATCTAAGTCGGAAACTTCACTTACAAATTTGTCTTCAGACTTGGATATTTTTTACCAGCATTTTGTTCGTGCCCAGATTTGACAAACTTCACTTTGGGAAGGTGAAATCCATCAAATATAGGTGTTTCCTATGACTGCGACAAGTTTAAATGACTGATTTATTTAAGTTGCAGGTTGTCTTCAGACATTGGGCAGCCATTGTTGGACCTTGGAAGGGTGTCTTCGGACTTTAAGAACTAAAAATCAGACTTTTCCACACCTTTTTCCAAGCATTTTCAGAATTGCGGTATACTTCCGGGCACCATTTCTAAGTTTTGGAGGGTAAAATAATTCAAATGCAAGCATGTGACATGGCCATGACCACTTCCAACCATTGATATTCATAATTTTCAGTGTGTCTTCAGACTTTTTGGAGCCATTTTCAGACTTTCAGAGGGTGTATTCAGACTTAAGAATCTGAAAATAAGACTTCAATACACCATTCTCAGAGTGTTTTCAGACCTGGACATTCATTTTTGGGCACCAAATCATGCCATTTTCTGAGTTTACAGGGGTGTCTTCAGACTTATTTATTGCAATCAGACTTATCCTAAGTCTAAAAACTAGGTTTTCTTAAGGAGAATTTTCCAAATTTCAATCCGGACCTTCATATTTTCCAGAATCGGTGCTACAATTTTCTAAGACTACCTATCACAAGTAGGGACAAATGTCAGGAACAAAGTCTTGATGGTGTCTAGATTTCCGCTCCAAATGATGATGAAATCAACACA